>NC_134235.1:141593883-142218883 GCF_965152275.1 Natator depressus | reverse complement strand
CTGTGAACCACTGATAACTACTCTCTGGGAATAGTTTTCCAACCAGTTTTGCACCCACCTTATTGCAGCTCCATCTAGGTTGCGTTTCCCTAGTTTATGAGAAGGTCATGCAACACAATTTTATCCACATCGACCACTTCCCACCCATCCACAAGGCTTGTTACCCTGTCAAAGAAAGCTATCAGGTTGGTCTGACACAATTTGTTATTGACAAATCCACGCTGACTGTTACTTATCACCTTATTTTCTTTTCGATGTTTGCAAACTGATTGCTTAATTATTTGCTCCACTATCTTTCTGGGTACACAAGTTAAACTGACTGGTCTGTAATTCCCTTGGTTGTCCTTATTTCCTTTTCTATAGATTGGCACTTTAAAAAGTCATGGAAGACGGGAGAGATTTCAGGAGACTAGAAAAGAGCAACTAAAGATAATTGCTAATGGTTTAGCTATCTCTTCAGTCAGCTCCTTGAGTATTCTAGGATGCATTTCATCAGGCCCTGGTGACTTGAAGATATCTAATTTGTCTAAGTAATTTTTAACTTGTTCTTTTCCTATTTTTGCCTCTCATCCTACCGCATTTTCACTGGCATTCACTATGTTAGACGTCCAATCACCATCAACCTTCTTGGTGAAAACTGATACAAAGAAGTAATTAAGCACCTCTTCCATTTCCACGTTTTCTGTTATTGTTTTTCCCCCTTGTCGAGTAACGGGCCTACCCTGTTCTTGGTCTTCCTCTGGCTTCTAATGTATTTGTAGAATGTTTTCTTGTTACTCTTTATGTCTCTAGCTAGTTTGATCTCGTTTTGTGCCTTGGCCTTTCTAATTTTGTCCCTACATACTTGTGTTATTTGTTTATATTCATCCTTTGTAATTTTACATAGTTTCCACTTTTTGTAGGACTCTTTCGTGATTTTTAGATCATTGAAGATCTCCTGGTTAAGCTGTAGTAGTAGGATTTTATGTTTGTATTTTGTATAATTTAGAATGAAGGATAAAAAATAATAATGTAGCCTGTATTAAATATATTGATGTATGATTTGACCGTATCCTGCCAGCCACCCTTTTTGAATAGCAGAAAGGAGTGGCCTAATGGGCCATTGGTACAGATGCATCAACCAGAATCTGTGTCTGGACTGATTTCAAGGCAGTAACAAACCTTTCAGGATCACCACTTTGTTGTAGGTTTAGCATTTTAAAATAAGTAAAAGAATGCAATGATTGTTTTTCTTTTGCATTGCAACTTGATGTTCCCGTTCAAAATGTTCTGTGTAAATCAATTCTGTTTTGTGTGTGAATGAGGAATGTGTGTGTTAAGAGAGAAGTGTGAAAGCCATCACTGAACCAGATGTTCATAGAATCATATCATAGAATATCAGGGTTGGAAGGGACCTCAGGAGGTCATCTTGTCCAACCCCCTGCTCAAAGCAGGACCAATTTTTGTCCCAGATCCCTAAATGGCCCCCTCAAGGATTGAACTTACAACCCTGGGTTTAGCAGGCCAAACCACTGAGCTATCCCTCCCCTCTAGGGAGGAACCAAAGACAGAGGCAGGGGCACCAGGCGGTTGCAACAGGTCCCTATTGAAATGTCAGAGAAGGGCAGATTTACAACTCTAAAGATGAGACAGGCACCTATCAATGGGGACAAGATAGCTGTGATCAAAACCAGCATGGGGTAACTCCCTGAAAAACTTGATGAAAGAACAAGATAAAGGATTAGAAGAACAATTTAAGAAAACAAGCACTTGTCAAACAGCGATTGATTACAGCATGATGGTGCAAAACTCATTGGTCCCAATGAAGGAAAATCACTATATAAACAGGGTGCCTTGCCATGAAACTTTGGGTTCGTCTTGCCAAGACTTCCCTGGAGCATCATGTCGTGACTGACAGAACCCTGCTCCTCCCTACCCATGCTCAACATAGCTGGCCGCTAGATTGATCCAGACTCTGGACTGGTAACTATAACATTGATTGGCTGGACAGTGTGTGTGTGTGTGTGTTTGTGTGTGATTAAATGCATATGCTAATTGTTGTCTTTCCAATAAATGTAGCATATTGCCTTTCCCCCTGAAAAATATCCCATGTGCTTCTTATAAGCATAACAAAGCCAGGGTGGTTTCTTGCCATACTTCCTATCTTTCCTATGCAGTGGTATAGTTTGTCTTTGAAAAACTGCCAACAGTCTTCAATTGTTTTTCCCCTTAGACTTGCTTCCCATGGGATCTTACCTAAGTTTGCTAAAGTCTGTCTTCTTGAAATCCATTGTTTTTATTTTGCTGTTCTCCCTCCTACCATTCCTTAGAATCACGAACTCTATCATTTCATGATCACTTCCACCAAAGCTGACTTCTTCTTTCAAATTTTTAATCAGTTCCTTCCTATTTGTCAAAATCAAATCTAGAACGGCCTCTCCCCTAGTAGCTTTCTCCACCTTCTGAAATAAAAAATTGTCTCCAATACATTCCAAGAACTTGTTGGATAATCTGTTCCCTGCTGTGTTATTTTCCCAACAGATGTCTGGGTAGTTGAAGTCCCCCAACATCACCAAGAACATAAGGCTGTTCTTATTTGCTGACTTATCCTAATTTGCTAAAAGCTGCTATCTGGTGTAGTTAATTCCTACAGACAGCAGTTTCTTACACTGTTGGGTGTGTGAAACTGCTATCTGTAGGAATTAGCTACATCAGATATCAGAGTGGAAGCCATGTTAGTCTGTATCAGCAAAAAACAAACAAACAAAAAAACGAGGAGGTCTTGTTGCCATACAGTCTAGTTTGCAAATTAATTCCAATTCTGCAGTTTCTTGTTGGAGTCTGTTTTTGAAGTTTTTTTGTTGAAGAATTGCGACCAAGGATAGGTTCCTGAGTTAGTAAAGAAACAGATTGACAGAGCCAGAAGAATGCCCAGAAGTCAGCTACTCCAGGACAGGCCCCACAAAGAAAGTAACAGAACACCACTAGCTGTCACCTTCAGCCCCCAAGTTAAACCTCTCCAGGGCATCATCAAGGATCTATGACCTATCCTGAAGGACGATCCCTCACTCTCACGGATATTGGGAGACAGGCCAGTCCTCACTTACAGACAGCCCCCCAACCTGAAGCAAATACTCACCAGCAACCACACACCACATAACAAAAACACTAAACCAGGAACCTATCCTTGCAACAAAGCCCATTGCCAACTCTGTCCACATGTCTATTCAAGGGACACCATCATAGGACCTAATCACATCAGCCACACCAAAAGAGGCTCGTTCAGCTGCACATCTACCAATGTGCCAACAATGCACCTCTGCCATGTACATTTGCCAAACCAGACAATCTCTTCACAAAAGACTAAATGGACACAAATCAGACATCAAGAATTATAACATTCAAAAATCAGTCAGAAAACACTTCAACCTCCCTGGTCATAGAATCATAGAATATCAGGGTTGGAAGGGACCTCAGGAGGTCATCTAGTCCAACCCCCTGCTCAAAGCAGGACCAATCCCCAGCTAAATAATTGTTGGTCACTCAATTTCAGACCTAAAAGTTGCAATTCTCCAACAAAAAAACTTCAAAAACAGACTCCAACGAGAAACTGCAGAATTGGAATTAATTGCAAACTGGACACCATTAAATTAGGCTTGAAAAAAGACTGGGAGTGGATGGGTCATTACACAAAGTAAAAACTATTTCCCCATGCTAATTTTTCTCCCTACTGTTACTCAAACCTTCTTGTCAACTGGTTGAAATGGGCCATCCTGATTACCACTACAAAAGGTTTTTTTTCTCCTGCTGATAATAGTCCACCTTACTTAATTGGTCTCATTACAGCTGGTATGGCAACACCCATTTTTTCATGTTCTCTGTGTATATATATCTTCCTACTGTATTTTCCACTGCATGCATCCGATGAAGTGGGTTTTAGCCCACAAAAGCTTATGCCCAAATACATTTGTTAGTCTCTAAGGTGCTCCTCGTTTTTTTTTCTACATCAGATAGCAGTTTTTAGCAAAGTAGGACCTGTTGCTGCTACAGGTAGCACATTCCTACAGATAGCGGTTTCACACACCTTATAGTGTAAGAAACTAATATCTGTTGGAATGTGCTACCTGTAGCAGTGCTCTCTGATGTAGCTAATTCCTACAGATATCAGTCTCATGCACCTTATATCTGTAGGAATTTGCTACCTGTAGCCTGGAGAGGTAGTGAATTGTTACCCTTAGCAGTTACTGATACATATGGTTGTGCTTATGTGCTGACTTGTCCTAATTTGCTAAAACTTGACAGTGGTGTGGGATGGAAGCATAAAGTGTTCAGCTTCTAAACAACCCTGCCTAGATTCATTGTAGTGGAACCTGGGACATGTGGAGGATAATTTAAACTCTTAATTTCCTTAGCGTTTGCAGTCTCTGACCATTAGAGTTCATGAACTCAGCAGGCAGGCACAGGCAGCAATGCACTTGTCCTGTTGCCTTGACTGAAAGAGGTTTCTGATCAAAGCAAATGTGGATTCCAGCAAGCTCCTGGGTTAATATCTCATTGGAGATGAAAGGGCTTGTTCAGAAAGAGATATTGAAGTCTGTAGGGTAAAGATGAGCCAGATGGGTTTGTCTCCATGAAGCTACATTTTATTCTCTGGGGGCTGGGTAGAAAGGAAAGGAGAGAGAAGTATTTTGGATTTCCTGTTTCCCTTACTGAGGACCATCTATGGTCACCTGAAATTTTTCCTGGCAGAAGCAGTTCCTATCTATATATTACAGGGTCAAAATATGGCTGCCATCACACAGAAGCATTAGTGGTGGTGAAGGTGAGAAGAGGGCCAAAAAGTCCTTTCCCTTCCCCAAACACTCCCATGCATGTGGAAGCCCTAATGTTGCTGCTGCCTAAATACCCTGATGGCAAACGGGTAGGGGCAGAAGGCACTACTAGCTATACTGAGCACCCCAGAGGAGCCATGCACTGTGTGGAGTGTATGCTGCTACATATATCCTGTACTGGTGAGGGCAGCCCTCACACCACAGTGCTCCTCGTGGCCCCAGGACTTCCCCTGACTTCCACCAGCACAAACACCGCTCCTACCACCATTGGTGGAAAATGCACCACCTTCTCTTCCTCCCCGCCATTGCTCAAGCTTTAGAGCCATAACTGAGCCTGCAGCTGGTTAAGTGCTCATGATCTCTATGAAACATGACATAGGTTGATTATAATTGTTGCTACTGAGGATCTCAAACTCAGACAAACCTTAATAGGGAGGCAAAGAGTTCTATTGAAGAACTGACGTGGTGTTTTTGGTGAGGTGAATAGCTCTTTAGAAGTTCAGGCTTCTCCCGTGAACAAATGAGCCAGTGAAGCAGCCTAGAAAAATAAACAAACCTACCCTGCTATTTACATTAGGAGGATAATTGATGCTGAATCCTGTAGTTGACAGAATGTGATATAAACAAGTATCGCACAGTAAAAATATTTCACTGCCGTGTTTTCCACAGAAATTTAGATTAGGGGAGGTGTTCAAAAATACAGGGGGAGGGAGGATGACTGTTAGGGCAAAGGTGAGCTGTATGGCACCATAGTAAAAACTGAAAAATGTTTCATGACCATTTTATTAGATTTAACTCATGTTTTTAAATCATCACACAAAATAAAGTTGGCTATACAAGCCTACTATGAAGCACTATATCTACATCCTTCTTGGTTTCTTGTTGTAATTTTGCACAACTCTGTTAATGAACTTCTCAAATGCAGTACGTTCATTTTTGGTGGCTTCTCATGTGTCAGATACTTCCAGTACTCCATGATATGCTCATGATCAGGCAGAAGGTGACTTCTTTTAGAACACAAAATTCTATTCAACGAGGAAAAGGAATGCTCAACTGTAGCTGTGGAGACTGGGAATAGAAAGCGATGAATTCCTACCTCTTTCATCACAGGAAACAGCACAAAAATTGGGTTGAACCATTCCTTTTTCTCGTTGAATAGAATTTTGTGTTCTGAAAGAAGTCACCTTCTGCCTGATCATGAGAAGTTGAAATCAAATCTACATTCTCAGAAGTTGAAATCAAATCTACATTCGTTCATCATATGATATTCCACTCTGTGTTCAAATTCTCTATTCTGTCCTGATCACATGGGAGCCCCATTGCTGGTAGTGCCTCACTCCACTCTATTGTCAGTGTTTTATAAGACAGGCATCTGTAAAAGCTACGTAGAGGTTGATGGAATCCAAAAGTTGTTGTTGTAGAGATGTAAAAATCAAGTCAGTGTACTTTATTTTTTTCAGCTGGCTAAACAAACACTTCTTGTCTTCTTCATTTAATATAAGTGCCCTAATTAGTCAACATCTGAACTGAAGTCTTTGCTTCTTCCAGTACATTTTCAATGGCTATCTCTCTGCTTGATCCAAGTGTAGCTTCCATTGCTGGACAGAGATCTACTACTGTTGTTTCAGATGTTTGGATGGCATTGTATAATGACCCCAGTGGTTTCAACGGTAGACTTACAAGAGAGAATGGCGATTGTGTTCTCTGAACTTAGTAGGAAAAATAGTCCACCAGCCTCACTACTTAGATCCGCCCATCTTGGTAGATACTTTCCAAATCCAATAATAATGGTTGCAGTAATTTTAAGACAACAGCTAAGGATCACTCATGAGAAAGCCAGTGGATTTTCCCAGGTTGGACTAATTTGAACTTCTGTCTCAATGTATCTTCTATATTTTCCTTTTGGACTCTTGCTGAAAAGGAGTATAATGAAGACATTAAATTTATAACTTTTTAAATGCCTTTTGAAGATTCTGTAGCTTGTACTAGTGCTAGCTGGAGTAGATGGCCTCTGCAGTGTATATTGGAGAGATTAGAGTTACACTTTTCTCTGAGCAAAGCTTGTACTCCACTATGTCTTCCAGAGAAGTTTGCAGCTCCATCAAATGCACAGGTAGCCATCTGTTTGGGGTTCAAATCACAATAATTTAGCTCTTCTAAGATGTGGGTTGTCAGAGATGCAGCCGATGTGTCTTCTATAACCTGAACATCTAGAAATTCATCTACTGACCTATCACTGATATCAAGATAACATAGGCAGTGACTTAATTCTTGACACCCATTTGCATCGGTGCATTCATCAGCCATGTATGCACATTTTCTGAATGCGGTGAGAGAGTTCTTCACTTTTTCAACTGCTGAGTCTTTCACTGTTACACTGCATGCTTCTAACCAGTCAGTTGAGTTTCTTGCAGAAAGATAGTGAGCATTTGCTGGTCTTAATCGGAACCAGTGTCCAACTTCCAGATTATATATCCTCATATCTTGAATACAGTGTGTAGTCCTGGTCGTCCCATCTCAAAAAAGATATATTGGAGTTGGAAAGGGTACAGAGAAGGGCAACTAAAATGATTAGGCATATGGAACAGCTTCCATATGAGGAGAGATTAAAAAGACTGGAGGACTTTCTGGCTTGGAAAAGAGACTATTAAGGGGGGGTCTATAAAATCTTGACTGATGTGGAGAAAGTGAAAAGCTCCCTCACATAACACAAGAACTAGGGGTCACCCAATGACATTAATAGGCAGCAGGTTTAAAACAAACAAAAGGAAGTTCTTCTTCACACAACATACAGTCAACCTGTGGAACTTTTTGCCAGGGGCTGTTGTGAAGGCCAAAACTAGAACAGGATTCAAAAAAAGAACTAGATAAGTTCATGGAGGATATGTCCATCAATGGCTATTAGCCAGGATGGGCAGGGATGCAATGCCATGCTCTTAGAACCTCTGTTTGCCCGAAGCTGGGAGTGGACAACAGGGGATGGATCACTCAATAATTGCCCTGTTCTGTTAATTCCCTTTGAAGCACCTGGCATTGGCCACTGTCAGAAGACAGAGTACTGGGCTAGATGGACCATTGGTCTGACCCAATATGGCCGTTCTTATGCTCTTATGTAAAAATTAATTATAATATAATAAAAATGTTTAGTACAGAAACTCCCAAAACACCAGCCAAAATTGATCACTTGGGCAACACAGCTCTGTCTGCTGGATACCTAGGCGGAGTACGTGAGTTCATGTAAATACAATCTGGTCCTGAAGCCTTCCCCCTAGCCCCAGCTCATCATTAGCTGTCAGGGGAGAGCCCATTCAGACCTTGCTTACAAATCATAATTTTAAATTATAAGGTTGGCCAACATTGCTGAAATGAATGCACCAACATTGTCAGAAAAAACAACAGCTGTGTGAGGAAGCTAGTCTTTGTTCATACTTTTCAAACATATTATACCTTTTTAGGTACAAGTATTTTATCATACATTGTCTATGCTTTTAAATTGTGTATTAATGTTTCACTTTCAAGTCAAATTTCCAACCAATGACAAAAATTGGCAACACTGTTGTAACTAGTTGACCACTGGGGGGGTGCTGGGGAAATTCGGGGTGGGGTGGGGTGTACAGCCCGCTGGGGAGGTGTAGGGAAGGCCCAGTTTCACTGAATTAAGTCTCTTGCTGCAGCACCTCATTAGGTTACATCAAAGAGAAGCTGCAGTGACTAGGGATTTGGATGCCTGTGCCTTTAAGAAAAGTCATTGGAATACCTGTGCCTTTAAGAACCCAGCCCTGGGAAGCCCATGCTGAGAGGTACTGTCTGTGGGAGAGGAAATAAAAAATTCCCTCTGCTCCCCCCACCCTATTTTTTGCCAAACAGTGGTGTCTCAGTCCACTGGGGTAACTGTTACCCCCTCTGCCTCTCCCTGTGCCAGGGTTTTATCCTCTGCCACCCTCTGGCAGTGGCTTTAGCAGATGATACTGAACATGTTTTGTTTGTCTGAAACCATGCTCGCTACACCCTAAGTAGCACATTCCTACAGAGAGCAGTTTCCTATACTACACTGGCAGAGTGGCGTCTGGCTGCTGGGCGGCCCCAGGGCAACAGTGGAGGTGTTGGCGGAAAATTGTGGTGGGCCCCAGGCCCCTCTGTGGGAATGAGACCAGAAAGAAACTAAGAAAGGTATCATGTGGGCCGTGGACCCCTTGTGGCCCAATTAGACATTAATAGGCAGCAGGTTTAAAACAAACAAAAGGAAGTTCTTCTTCACATACAAACCCCACACTGGACAACAAGGGGCCAAAAGAAAGCTGATGAGGTTCAACAAGGACAAGTGCAGAGTCCTGCACTTAGGATGGAAGAATCCCATGCACCGCTACAGAGTAGGGACCGAATGGCTAGGCAGCAGTTCTGCAGAAAAAGACCTAGGGGTTACAGTGGACGAGAAGCTGGCTATGAGTCAACAGTGTGCCCAATCCTCTAATTTGTCTAGGTCCCTCTGTATCCTATCCCTACCCTCCAGTGTATCTACCTCTCCTCCCAGTTTATTGTCATCTGCAAACTTGCTGAGGGTGCAATCCACACCATCCTCCAGATCATTTATGAAGATATTGAACAAAACCGGCCCGAGAACTGACCCTTGGGGCACTCCACTTGATACCGGCTGCCAACTAGACATGGAGCCATTGATCACTACCCATTGAGCCCAACGATATAGCCAGCCTTCTATCCACTTTGTAGTCCATTCATCCAATCCATACTTCTTTAACTTGCTGGGAAGAATAGTGTGGGAGGCAAGCATGGGATTATTGAACCTGCAGGTCCACCAGAGTCTGCAGCATGTCTGTTTGCTGCCTGAGAAGTGCAAGCATCTTCTGTTGCACATCCTTCTCCTTTTCCTGTGCTTTTCTCCTCTCCACTTTATCCCTAACCATGCTGTCTGCAAGGGTCATTCTCCAAGACCTGTGCTCATTATCTGAAGCACTGGAGGCTTGGAGGGTCTCTTGGAACATATAATCCCGAGTCCACTTCCTTCTTCTTCTTATCTGGCTCAGCTGTTCCAATGGTGTGGATGGAGAGACCCTCAAGGCCACATTTGCAGCTGCTTAAGATGCAATACACAGAGGCACCATGGTGAGTGTATTCACAAGATAAATCAAAACTTAGGGTACTGTACTCATTCCTCTTGAGACATACAAGTTGTAAGCACTACATTCTCACTTCTCCTTGGGATTTATACAGCATGGCGGCAGTCACAACAGCAGCCATGGTGAGTACAGCCCTGGGGCAGGAGGAGAATTGGCGAAATGAGGGAGGATAGCTCATGCTCACAGGTATATGTGTATAGGGCAATTGAACTGGCACCATTTTCCACAAGAGGTAGTGATTTTAGCAATATCACTCCTGAGGGTAATGGAGGCTGAAAGGAACAAGTCTTGTAGGCATCTGGCTGCAGACCGGGACGATATGCTGCTACCATGTGTGCTACAATGGTTCCCACTGAAGTAATTGCTAAGTGGTGTGGGAAAGTGTCCTACCACAGCAGAAGAAATAAGACAGCCCTCCCCAGAAACCTTTGGCAGAGGATTGCAGACTACTGCATGAAAGTTTCATTGAGATATCTACGGAGAATTTATGGGACATCCCAGTGCACAGAAAGAGAGTGTTCCACAGGGCCCTCTCTGCCTTAGTCTAGAGGGGGATGAGAAACAGATAGCAACTCTACCTCTATTGGTTGTTTCACTACCTCTTCTATCATAAGTAAAAAAGAGTAAATCACCAGATTTGTCCAGCTACTTTGGGGGTTCCATCCCTGTAATGTCAAAGCAAAAAGCATACTTCCCAGAGATTCCTTCCCCTGCATCAGGCTCACCCATACTAAGCTATAGGGACTCGATAGACTGTGCTGGAGTAAAAAATATGTCTTGGCTTGCTGTGCAGCTGGATCCCACAGTCGCCTTTCTCATAGACTCATAGACTTTAAGGTCAGAAGGGACCATCGTGATCCTCTAGTCTGACCTTCTGCACATTGCAGGCCACAGAACCCCACCCACTCCTGAAATAGGCCCCTAACCTCTGGCTGAGTTGTTGAAGTCCTCAAATTATGGTATAAAGACCTCAAGTTACAGAAAATTCACCATTTACACTAGTTTAAATCTGCAAATGATCTGTGCTCCATGCTGCAGGGGAAGATGAAAACCCCCCAGGGCCTGTGCCAGTCCAACCCGAGGGAAAATTCCTTCCTGATCCCAAATTTGGTGATCAGTTAGACCCTGAGCATGTGGGCAAGACCCACCAGGAAGATACCTGGGACAGAATTCTCTGTAGTAACTCAAAGCCCTCCCCATCTGTCTCCAGCAGTTGCAGATTTTTGCTACTTGCAGTTGCCAAAGGGCTACATGCTGTTGTAGCTAATCTCATCATACAATCCCCTCCATAAATTTATCAAGCTCAGTCTTGAAGCCAGTTAAGTTTTTTCCCCTACTGTTCCCCTTGGAAGGCTGTTCCAGAACTTCACTCCTCTGATGGTTAGAAACTTTCAAGCCTAAACTTGTTGATGGCCAGTTTATATCCATTTGTTCTTGTGTCCACATTGGCACTTAACTTAAATAACTCCCCTCCCTCCCTTGTGTTTATCTCTCTGATGTATTTTTAGAGAGCAATCATATCTTCCCTCCGCCTTCTTTTGGTTAGGCTAAACAAGCCAAGCTCTTTGAGTCTCCATTCATAAGGTAGGTTTTCCATACTCCTCCTCCTTCTCTTCCTTATCCAACACCTCCTCCTTGCTGTTCACAATGAGGGCTATCCAACTCGGGCTCCTCTAAAGTATCTGCAAACTTTTGGGAGTGGTGGTGGTATCTTGTCTGAGGATGGCATGCAGCTCTTTGTAAAAGTGGCAAGTCTGTGGCTCCACACCAGAGCAATTGTTAGCCTCCCTTGCCTTCTGATATGCCTGCTGCAGCTCATTGGCTTTCATGTAGCACTGCTGCTGGTCCCTCTTGTAGCCCTTCTCCTCCATGCACCAAGTGATCTGCTTGTAGATGTTGAAATTGCTACAACTGGATTGGAGCTGTTCCAGCACAGCCTCTTCTCCCCACAGACCCTGTACTGGGAGAATTTGGCAAACCAGTAAAGTGCCTGAAACCACTATTGCTTATTGCTAAAAGTAGCCATGTCAGCAGGCTGTAAATTGGCCTTGCAGTGGCCTTAGCTTAACCAAGGCAGGAGGGAAAGGGGTTTTGGTGCCACAGAAAGGGCAGCTTGACCCTGCGTCCTTCCTGCTAAGAATATTGAAATTGCTGATACATGTATTTTAGAAAAACAGGAAGCTTGTCTATGTGTGCCCTCAGGAATGTGTCTGTCAGGGTCTCAGGGCATGCACACTCTGAAAAAAACACATCTGGTTAATTGATGATAGAAGGAAACCTCTTGCTTGACCTTTAAAAACTGCTTGTTTAGCAAGTTTTCTTTAAGTGATATGTCATTGTATTACTAATGTATAAATAAGGGGGAAAAGTTTGAGGTAGTTGGACTCTCTCTCTGGATGTGTCTCGTGGTCCCCACTGGCAGACGGAAGTTTGGCCAGTGGAAGACTGTCGCTGTGCCACTCGATAGCCACACTTAGCTTCGGTAATTATTGAGGGTTGGGGGTGTTTTACTAACCTGTTGTGGACGTGTGTAAGTGCTTGAGACTAAGTAAAGTTTAGCTTTAAGTGAAAGCACTCTTGTGTCATCCTGTTTGTGCCAGCCATCTATCGGTCGGACTGCCGTGTCTCCCTTGATTTATTTCCTGACACCACCTCGCACAGAGTAAAAGTTACCAAAAGCTTTGGGTTGAAAGAACCCCAGGTAACAGAATTTGGAGGCCCCACCGAGGATGGTAGGCCCCACCGAGGAAGGAGACGGATGGTACAAACAGTTTGTAGTTTGTCCATTGCAATAGGAGGTAAAAGACGGTGGGGTAGGGTCGCTCCGGTGCCTGCTCGAGTGGAGAAATTATGTCCAGAGACAGGGAAACAACTGGAAAGAAAGAACAGTTGAAAATGATGTTGGGAAACAGCTTGACAGATTTTTTTCAAGAGTATGGGGGTAACAGACCCGGGAAGCCTTCACTGGCCCTGGGGTCTTCCTGCAGCTCCACAAGCAATGGGATATCTGGGTTAGTGCAGGAAGGTGGGGAGATCCATATGTTAGGGCAAAGAAAAAGGCTGCTTTGCAGGGGTTGTGAATGGTTGCGACAACACTGGATCATGAGATAGATCAGCTAAAAGACCAGGTGCAGAAATTGGAAAGAATCAGAGCTGAAAAGGAAAGTGAAGTTATTAATTTGAAGGCAGAATCTGATGCTCTCAGGCCTGGTCTACACTGGGGGGGGTGAGGGGGATCGATCTAAGATACGCAACTTCAGCTACGAGAATAGCGTAGCTGAAGTCGAAGTACCTTAGATCAAATTAGAATCACTTACTTCAGGTCCTCGCGGCGCGGGATCGACGGCGGCCGCTCCCCCGTCGGCTCGACTTCCGCCCCTCACCCTGGTGGAGTTCCGGAGTCGACAGCAGAGCAATCGGGGATCAATTTATCGTGTCTACACTAGACGCAATAAATTGATCCCCGATAGATTGATCACTACCCGCCGATCCAGCCGGTAGCATAGACGTGGCCTCAGAGCTACATCTCTGACACAAGCAGCACAAATTGTAGGAATGCAGAAGCAAGTATGTGACAGTGAGAGGGTCAGTGGCAAGTTACAGGAGGAAGTGTCTGAGTTAAAACAGCAGACCACAGGAAGCAAAGCTGCAGTGAGAGCTCTTTTAAAGGATTCACAAAGCAGAGCCCAGGTAGACCACGGGGAATGATGGAGACAGATTTGTGCCCTTAAGGCTAAGTTGGGAGAGCAAAAGGGGATTGTGGCAGTGATCAGAGGGAATTGTAGCTGGGAGGAAGACATAGAACGAGAGGATGATCCCAGTGCATACTCCCCTTATTGCAATTATGAGCTGAAGGACCCGGTGAGTTCATCTTGGATCCCATCGGGCAGTCTCCAAATAGTCCCCTACGGGAATCACTGGAAGAGCTACAAAGACCTCAGCCAATGGCCCCCATAATCAATACCTCTGTCACAAAGATGGGCCCTCAAAGAGGTCACGCAGGAACAGAGAAACGGGTGGAGACTAGACCCTTCTCCCCTGACCAGGTTAGGGCAGTGGGGAAATCAGTTGGCCCCCTGAATAGGAGCACAGCCTTGGGGTGGATGGTAAGAGTATCTGGCATGGCTGGATTCACTCTGGCTGATGTGGCAGCTCTGTGCAGGGAGTGTATGTCCTCCAAGGATTTTGCTGGGCTCCCTTGTGATACCCAGATGGGGTCCCCCTCCCCGAAGCAGATGATACAGAGAAGCACATAAATGTGCAGAGGGAAGTAATACACACCCTGTTCCCGGGTAAAAGCCCCACAGTTGTATTTCACCAAGAGAAGCAACAGGCCGGTGAGAGAGTAGAAAGTTATATAGCCAGAACAAAATTGGCATGGAGATATTCTGGGCTGACAAATGCAGACTTTGCAGCCCTCCCTTTCAAACAAGCTTTAATCCAAGGATTTCTCCCTCTGATTCATATGGCCTTAGTGGGTATGGATCTGGCCTCAATTCTAACAAGAGATATTGAGGATAGAGCAAAGCAGGCCTATGAGGTCCAAAAGGATATGCACCCTCCTAAAAGAAAACCTGATAAGGTGGCTGCTATAACCCCTCCAAGTAGCACACAGGAAAAGGAAAGAGGAGACAGACCCCATAAAGGTGGAGGCAGAACCATGATGTGGGGAAATTTGGAAGCGGCTTTTAAAATATGAGCAAAAGGAAACGATAGACCGGGTGCCTACTGCTGAACTCCTAGCGAAATTGGCAGAACATGAACTAGCCGGCTGCCCTAAAGGGAGCCAGGCACCCCAGGAACCCCTAATTGTGCCAGAGTTAAACACAGATGAGTGGGGGAGGTTCACGGTTTATGTGAAGTTTGCAGGAGGGGCGTTTGGACAAAAATTTACTAGTGGACTCAGGTGCTACCTATTCCCTAATTAATACCCAAAATAAGCACCTGTTTGGACCTCCGTCTGGAGTCAAAACCTTACAGGGATTTAATGAGGCACAAAGCATTGTTCCCTTCTGTAAAAAAATCACCTATAGTGTGGGAACAGAGAAGAGACAAGGGCAATTTGGCTTGATGGATTTGGGCGGAGAAGGTATTCTAGAAATAGATGCTCTGAGGGAAGTGAGAGTGCTGGTTGATTGTGCTAACAGGGTTTTGTGGGAAATGCCTCCTGGCACACATGGGAGCCTGTGGCGATTTCAGCCAGCTATCGAATAGCAGCCCTTAAGGCATCTGAGGAATTGGAATGGTGTGCATGGCCCCCAGAAGTTTTAGCAATTGCAGAGATATACCAGGAGGTGTGGGCCAAGAATAAAATTAAATGTGGTAAAATTGATGCAGAAATCCTAGTCACAGACCTCTGATCCTCCACCCCAGAAGCAGTATCACTATCCAAAGGAGGTGGAAGCTAGCCTAAAGGAAACAATTGATGGGCTTTTGAGCCCAGGGGTTCTAGTGGAACAGCCCAGCCCTAACAATGCTGCCCTATGGCCCATCCTTAAGAGTGATGGCAAAACCAGGAGACTTGTGTTGGATTTTTGCCCCCTCAACCGGGTGACTCCACCTATCGCCCCTGTAGTAACAAAATATCAGGAGGTAATGGCTTCCATTGTAGGAGGGGCCCAGTGGTTTTCAGTTTTAGATTTGGCTAATGCTTTCTTTGCTGTCCCCTTACACTGGGACATCTACTATAAATTTGCTTTCACCTTTCAGGAAAAACAATTGTGTTTTGCCCGGGTCCCCATGGGCCGGAATAACGCACCTATTATCTGCCATGCTCATGTAGCAAAAATGTGGGAGGGAATGACTGAAAGGGATAGTGTGATTTCTTATGTGGATGATATTCTGATCTGCACACAGACCCAGGAGGAAAATTTAAAGGTGTTGGACAGAGTGCTGCAAAAGATTCAGGAAACAGGATTTAAAGTAAGCCTAAAGAAGGCCCAACTGTGCTCCCAGCAGGTACACTATCTTGGGGTAACCTTGGGACAAGAAGGGTGCTCCCCTAACCAACAGAGGGTTGAGCTGATTCTCAACCTCCCAGCTCCCACAGACATAACTGCTCTGAGATCCTTCCTGGGCATGGTTAATTTTTCCCGAGATTTTATAGAAGGGATTTTAGAAAAAGCAGCCCCACTGCATGAATTGTTAAAGAAAGGGACAGAATGGACCTGGGGCCCACAGCAGCAGGAAGCCATGGCCCAGTTAAAACAAGCCTTGGCCCAAGCCCTGGCCCTATCATATCCTCGGGTAGGAGAACTATTTGTATTACAACTGGCAACTGCAGACAAGGGAATAGGAGCTGTGCTAAGCCAGAACCATGGAACAGGTCTCCGACCTGTCACTTACGCCTGCAAGACCCTGAGTGAGATAGAGAAAGGATTCACCCCATGTGAAAAGGAAGTCTTGGCACTCATTTGGGCACTATGTAATTGGGAATACCTGGTGGGTTTGTCCCGTGTTACTAAAAATAACCCACTCCTCAGTGAAGTATGTAAAATCAACAATGGCCACGTATCCAGCACTCGGTTGGTAAAATGGACCCTTGCTTTGTTAAAGAAAAATGTATATATGGAAAAAAACCAGTGGCTCAGGTAGCGGGTACCTTATGGCCTCCTGATAGAGAGGGGAAAGCACGAATGCCCGCTACCTGAGCCACTGCCTCAGGAGCTGTTACTCTTCGAGGGAGGGGCCGTGCTGATTGAGATGTTGGAAATAGTAGATATTTGGTTTGTGGATGGCTCTTGTTTTTATGAAAACAGCCATCTGCATGCGGGCTTCGCTGCTGTAAAAGTGCTTACGGACAAGGTGCTGAGGGGACAGTGTACATCACACTCTGCCCAAGCAGCTGAAATTGTGGCTATAGCAATAGCCCTCGAAAATACCCCCACCTCTCAGGAGGTAGCCATTTTCACAGACTCAGACTCGGTCCTTCGGTCCCTAGTGGATTGGGTTCCAGTATGGAAAAAGAAAGGGATGAGGTCTGCAGATGGGAAACCTATAGCCTATGCTGACAAACTGACATACGTGTGGACATTGGCAGAGGCCCGGGACACTGTCATACACTTGGGAAAAGTCAGAGAACACAAGAAGCGGACTGAGGAGTCAAAATGGAATAATCAGGCAGAGGAGGAAACAAGGAGGGGGGCCAGAGAAGGAAAATGGTGGCAGCCAAGAAATGGGGGAGGTATAGCTCCTACAGCAGCCAGAAAAGGAGACTCAGTTCAAATAGATTTAATAACCCTCCAAAGCAGGATCCCAGCCTGACAGAATTAGTGAAAAAGGGAAAGCACCGGGAGTGGGAAGTGTGGCAGAATGAATCAAAATTAATTCTAGCAACTAAGGAAGGGGAACCAGAAGCAATCTGGGTGGCTCCTGCAGCATTGCAAACAGAAATGATTTCCCTAGCTCATGATGGGGGACACCTAGGAGTAGAGAAAACCTTAACCTGATTGCAGGCTGCCGGCTGGTGCCCACACATGAGCAGCAATGTGGAGCAGTTTGTAAATCGCCACAGGCTCCCATGTGTGCCAGGAGGCATTTCCCACAAAACTGTAACATCCCCTCTGTGGCCCGGGAGAGCAGATTTATTGGTGGGAGGAATTGGAGGATACTACCCATAGAATCATAGAGTCATAGAATATTAGGGTTGGAAGAGACCTCAGGAGGTCATCTAGTCCAATCCCCTGCTCAAAGCAGGACCAACACCAAGCCAGATAAATTACGCTGTCATTGGGTGGGAACAAACAGGCTGTTGCATTATTGTAGCAACCTAGATGTGCGCAGTTGTGGACTGATTGCCTGAGAAAACAGCCCCCGGAGACAAAACAGTCCAATTTAAATTAGAATATGCCACCCACTTCACTGGGAAGCAGACAAATTTGGAAAAAAATGGATTGCAAATAGTCATGCTGGGAGGGGAATGAAGATCCTCCTGTCCTGTTCCCCCAGGAACCAGTGGCCACTCAAAGAGGATCTCCTGTCTCCACGATGTGGAGAACAGCATCAGTTGATCTGGTGTGCTAGTGAGGAAATTATCAACATGCGGGTTAGCATGACAGGAAAATGGCTTCTGCGAGGGCCTCATGGTGTAAAAAGCTGCAATGTTTGGGTTCTGGATCCACCAGTCATCAATTTAATCAGTCCTTATGTTGTCCAAACCAATGTCAAAAAGCAATTAGTAATTGACTCTACTCACTCCCTCAAAAAGGTCATTCTAGACCTAAGCTTGACAAAGGTCTCATGATGGGGCCCTGGTGTAAGCAATTTGTTCCGCCCTTATTTGAAGGTTGGAAAAATTGGATGGAAACACACTAGCCTTTGTAACCTGAGCTGAGATTTCCCAAGAACTTCAAGCAAAATAAACTGTTTTCGGTAAAGTATAAAACAGATTTATTAACTAGAGAAAGTGCTTCTTGATTAGGCACTTAAGTTGCAAATTCCTTTCTAAAGAAGCTGACCAAATGCCTTACTAAGGTTATTTAAAATCAAACAAGTATACAGCCAATATTCATAACTTCGAATACAACAATGACACGTGCATACAAATAGGATGAATATATTCAATAGATCATAACCTTTACAGAGATATGTTACATGGCATATGTAGCATAAAACATATTCCAGTTATGTCATATATATACATTCATAAGCATATTTCCGTAAAGCCTTATGGGGGGCACTGTCACAGCTGCCATTTATTTATCCTGGTAACAGGGATTTGTTTAATCTGGGGCTAATATATCTGTCTCCCATTACTGCCCCCTGGTCCATCCGCGTGTCCCACTTTGTCCCCATCACTGCCGCCATTGCTGCCCCCTCCACCACCCCCAGTGGACACTTACCATCTGCCTCAAGCTCCTGCCTCTGAGACTCAGCTGCTCACCTGGCTTGCCATGCCCTTTCACCACCTTTTGGGCCTGAAGCAGCAGCCAGCCCAAACTGACTTTCGCAAGCGCACGTGGGCACGTGTGCCCCCCCCCGGACTAACCCCCACCCCCAGCAAACCCTCAGCTTTGCCCGTTGCTACCTGCCCCATTTGCCCCTGGCAGTCTTTTGCCCCTCCCCTTTGCTCCAGCCCCCTCATTAGCTTCAGTTTCTTTCCCTGTGCTGCTCTGTTTGCCCTGCCCCAGCCTCTGAAGCTAGCCCATAGGTCTTCTTGTCCTACCTCCAACCTGGTTGTTCCCCCTGCCCTGATTAGCCCCCTCACTTTGTGTGCCCATGTCCCCCTCCCATGCCCTTGTGCCCCTCCCATTTTAGTTGACCCCCATATCACTGCACCCCTGTAATGCTATTGTAACCCCCTCTCCCCTAGTGCAGCTAAAGGAGCCAGAATCCTATCCTGAGTTGGTGACAGACCCCCACTACATCCTTGATAGCCTCCCCTGCATCCAGCCCTCCACTTCCAGCGCCCTCCTCCCCTGCTTGCAGCCTAGCAGGGAGGAGTGGTCGACCTGTTCCCCTTCCCCCCCTCCCTCTGGTGTTTCTTCCCCCCCCCTTTATTATGGTGGGGGATGAGGCAGGTGGGACCCCTCGGGCAGACCCTGCCACCCCTCCCCATCTGCCCCCTGTTACCCCACCAGCCTGTACCTCAACCGCTGCTGCTGAACAACCCCTGCCACGTCGGGGGTCTGCCCCTTGCCTGCCCGTCTCATAGAATCATAGAATCATAGAATATCAGGGTTGGAAGGGACCCCAGAAGGTCATCTAGTCCAACCCCCTGCTCGAAGCAGGACCAATTCCCAGTTAAATCATCCCAGCCAGGGCTTTGTCAAGCCTGACCTTAAAAACCTCTAAGGAAGGAGATTCTACCACCTCCCTAGGTAACGCATTCCAGTGTTTCACCACCCTCTTAGTGAAAAAGTTTTTCCTAATATCCAATCTAAACCTCCCCCATTGCAACTTGAGACCATTACTCCTCGTTCTGTCATCTGCTACCATTGAGAACAGTCTAGAGCCATCCTCTTTGGAACCCCCTTTCAGGTAGTTGAAAGCAGCTATCAAATCCCCCCTCATTCTTCTCTTCTGCAGACTAAACAATCCCAGCTCCCTCAGCCTCTCCTCATAAGTCATGTGCTCTAGACCCCTAATCATTTTTGTTGCCCTTCGCTGGACTCTCTCCAATTTATCCACATCCTTCTTGTAGTGTGGGGCCCAAAACTGGACACAGTACTCCAGATGAGGCCTCACCAGTGTCGAATAGAGGGGAACGATCACATCCCTCGATCTGCTCGCTATGCCCCTACTTATACATCCCAAAATGCCATTGGCCTTCTTGGCAACAAGGGCACACTGTTGACTCATATCCAGCTTCTCGTCCACTGTCACCCCTAGGTCCTTTTCCGCAGAACTGCTGCCTAGCCATTCGGTCCCTAGTCTGTAGCGGTGCATTGGATTCTTCCATCCTAAGTGCAGGACCCTGCACTTATCCTTATTGAACCTCATCAGATTTCTTTTGGCCCAATCCTCCAATTTGTCTAGGTCCTTCTGTATCCTATCCCTCCCCTCCAGCGTATCTACCACTCCTCCCAGTTTAGTATCATCTGCAAATTTGCTGAGAGTGCAATCCACACCATCCTCCAGATCATTTATGAAGATATTGAACAAAACCGGCCCCAGGACCGACCCCTGGGGCACTCCACTTGACACCGGCTGCCAACTAGACATGGAGCCATTTATCACTACCCGTTGAGCCCGACAATCTAGCCAGCTTTCTACCCACCTTATAGTGCATTCATCTAGCCCATACTTCCTTAACTTGCTGACAAGAATACTGTGGGAGACCGTGTCAAAAGCTTTGCTAAAGTCAAGAAACAATACATCCACTGCTTTCCCTTCATCCACAGAACCAGTAATCTCATCATAAAAGGCGATTAGATTAGTCAGGCATGACCTTCCCTTGGTGAATCCATGCTGACTGTTCCTGATCACTTTCCTCTCATGTAAGTGCTTCAGGATTGATTCTTTGAGGACCTGCTCCATGATTTTTCCAGGGACTGGAAATGTGACCCCGGCTCCCCATATGCTGAGAGAAGAGCTGCTGGAGTTTCTTGAAGACATCTGTGGCTCCCACAACAAGGTGCAGCTCGCTCTCCAGTGATGGGGGGATTTTCACCAAATCCTCCGGGCCGCAAGGGCCCTTATGGGGGAGGGTAAAAAGACTGGGAAGCAGGCCGCCATGGCCTACCAGCGGGTCCGTGGCTTCTGTGACTCCTTGCTCACCTACGGGGTAGGTCATGGTTTGCTGTGTGGCTCAATGGGGACCGTGAGCATCCCTGCCGGCGAGGGTCCCCCACAGCCCTCCTCATGGCACTCATCATCTTTGCAACATTGAACATCCGAGGCTGTAGGATGGGTCTCCGCAGGTGCCAGGTGCTCTTCTTCCTTTGGGACGGGGGGTACTCTGTGGTTTTCCTGCAGGAGACCCATACGGATCCGGCCGCCAAAGATAGCTGGCAGCTGGAGTTGGGGGACAGGGTCTACTTTAGCCATCTCACAGTTCATACAGCTGGAGTGGCTACCCTGTTCTCCCTCAAACTATGGCCCGAGGTGCTGGGGGTGGCCGAGGCTGTGTCAGGCCGCCTGCTGCACCTCCAGGTCTGCATGGAGGGGCTTGTGGTCAACCTCGTTAATGTTTATGCTCCTACATCGGTCTCAGAGTGGCTGCTTTTCTATCAGCAGGAGTCCGCCTTCCTCAGCTCCTTGGATCCTCGCGAGTGCCTGGTCCTGGGTGGGGACTTTAACACCACCCTCGAGGAGCGGGACCACTTGGAGACCGAGCAGTGCCTGGCCGCCACGGACATCCTCTGGGAGATTGTAGACCATTGCTCCCTGGTGGACGTCTGGTGTGACCACCACCTGGATGACGTCTCAATGTTCACCTTTGTCTGGGTGGAAGCCCATCGGTCGTGCCACTCCCAGTTGGACCGCATTTACTTGTCATGCTTCCAGCTTTCACAGGCCCAGTCCTCCAGCATCTGGCAGGCCCTGTTTTCAGATCACCATCTAGCCACCGTGACAGCCTCTCTCTGTGCGGAGAGGCCGGGGCCGGCCTATTGGCATTTCAACAACAGCTATTTGGAGGATGTGGGCTTTGTGGCATCCTTCTGGGCGTTCTGGCTGGCCTGGTGAGCGCAGAGGCACGCCTTTCCCTCAGCACGGTGGTGATGGGACCTGGGGAAGTTGCGCTCCCAGCTCTTCTGCTGTGACTACAGATGGGGTGCCAGCCGACAGAGCGATGCAGCGATAGAGTGGTTCGAACGGGAGGCCTTAGAGCTGGAGAAGTGTCTGGCCGCCAGCGCCGAGGATCTATCCCTCTGAAGAGTGTGCCAGGAGAAGCAGGAGGAGCTCTGGGCCCTCGAAGACCTTCGGGCCCGGGATGCCTTTGTTCGATCCCGCATCCGCCTCCTTCGGGAGATGGATTGCGCTGCCGCGTCTTCTACAGCCTGGAGAAAAGAGGGGGGGCCAAGAAGCACATCACCTGCCTTCTGGCAGAGGATGGCACCTGCCTCACAGATCCGGCAGAGATGTGCAGGAGGGCCAGGACCTTCTACGCAGGCCTTTTCTCCCCGGATCTGACCGATCCTAATCCTTGCAGAATGCTCTGGGACAGGCTCCCAATGGGTCAGTGCAGGCGACCGAGACCCGCGAGAGCTGCCTTTCACTCTGGCCGAGTTCTCGGAAGTCCTCCGTCGCATGCCCACCAATAAATCTCTGGGCATGGACAGGCTGACCATGGAGTTCTACCGTGTGTTCTGGGACGTCCTCGGCTCAGACCTAGTCAGCATCTGGGCTGAGTCTTTGCAGAGGGGGGTCCTCCCTCTTTCATGCAGGTGAGCCGTGATAGCCTTATTGCTGAAGAAGGGGGACCTCCGCGATTTATGAAATTGGCGTCCCGTCTCGCTCTTCAGCATGGACTACAAAGTCGTGGCAAAAGCAATCTTGCTGCAGCTAGGGTCCGTGCTGATGGACATGGTCCACCCAGACCAGACCTACACCGTCCTGGGCCGCAGCATCTTTGACAACCTATATCTGGTCTGGGACCTTTTGGAACTCAGGTGTAGGGATGGTCTGTCGTTCACCCTCCTGTCCTTGGATCAGGAGAAGGCATTCGACAGGGTGGACCACGGGTATCTCCTGAACACTCTGCAAGCATTTGGCTTCAGACCCCAGTTTGTGGGTTTTCTCCGGGTGCTGTATGCCTCCGCAGAGTGTCTGGTCAGGCTCAACTGGACCCTGACCAAACCGGTCAGCTTCGGGCGAGGACTACGGCAGGGGTGCCCCCCGTCGGACCAGCTGTATGCTCTGGCGATCGAGCCCTTCCTCTGTCTCCTCCACAGGAGGTTGACGGGGTTGGTGCTACGGGAGCCGGAGCTGCGGCTGGTCCTGTTGGCGTACGCTGATGACGTGCTTCTCGTGGTCCAGGACCCAGGCAACTTGGCGCGGGTGGAGGCCTGCCAGGCCAACTTTTCGGCAGCCTCCTCCGCCTGGTCAACTGGGTCAAGAGCTCTGGCCTGGTGGTTGGGGACGGCTGGCAGGCGAGCTCCCTCCCACCCGCGCTTCAGGCCCTCTGGTGGAGTGCGGGTCCCCTGCTCTATCTCGGCGTTTACCTTTCTGCCACGCATCCCTCTCCACTGGAGAACTGGCATTAATTTAGAGGGCGGGGTGATAGAGCAGCTCTGGAAATGGACAGGACTACTCCGGTGCGCCTCCCTTCGAGGGAGAGTGCTGGTGCTTAATCAACTAGTCCTGTCCATGCTCTGGTACCGACTCAACACCCTGGTCCCGGCCCCGGGTTTCCTGGCCAACCTCCGGACATTGATTCTGGAGTTCTTTTGGTCAGGACTGCACTGGGTCCCTGCAGGGGTTCTCCATCTACCCCTGGAGGAGGGAGGGCAGGGCCTGAAGTGTCTGTACACTCAGGTCCGTGTCTTCCACCTCCAGGCCCTGCAGAGGCTCCTTTATGGTGCAGGTAGTCCGGTGTGGAGCATACTGGTGCACGCCTTCCTACACCGCTTCCGAGGTCTCCGATACGACCGGCAGCTCCTTTATCTCCATCCGAGAGGTCTTCTGCGAGACCTCTCCAGGCTGCCGGTCTTCTACCAGGACCTCCTCCAGACCTGGAAACTGCTTTCAATGACCAGGTCCATGGTGGCCACCAAAGGGGCAGATCTCCTCGCGGAGCCCCTGCTACACAACCCCCAGCTTCGCGTGCAGGTGGCGGAGCCCCCCTTTGTGCGCCAGAGGTTGGTCCTGGCAGAAGTCACAAGAGTCGGAGACATCCTCGACTATGACCGGGGAGACTGGCTGGATCCTCTGATGCTCACTCAGCGCATGGGACTCTCCAGACCTCGTACTCCCCGGCGCATACTTCAGGAGGTGAGGGCCACTTTTCTGCCCGCTGCTCGGGTTTACCTCGACTGGGTCCTGCACAAGGGTGCACCCCGCCCACCTTCCACCCCAGGCCCGCTGGATCTTTTCATTGGGCTCCTGCCTCATGGACCCAACCATACCCCCTGCCCCTTCACTGTGAGCCAGTTGCACGAGCTGCAGCTGGTCTGTTTCCAGACGGCACCAAGGAAACATCTTTACATGCTCGTGCTCCACACCCTTCACGCCCTCACCCTCGCGTCCCACCCCAGTACAAAATGGCGGGACCTCCTGCCACTTTTGGAGGGTGAGGAGTCCCGGTGGGCCAGTCTATATTCCACCTTGGTCCCAAAGCTCGCCGGTGATGTCAGTTGGCAGCTCCTTCATGGAGCTGTGAGCACGGGCATTTACTTGGCGCAGTTCACCCCTATCCCAGACACCTGCCCGTTTTGTGGTGTGAGGGAAACCCTGGCACACATATATTTGGAGTGTGCCAGGCTGCAGCCCCTATTCCGGCTCCTCACGAATATTTTATTACGTTTTTGGTTGCAGTTTTCCCCTCACCTTCTTATTTATACACTCCCTATCCACGGACCCACAGAGTTGCTGGACCTCCTGGTCAACGTCCTCCTGGCCCTGGCAAAAATGGCCATCTATAAAACCAGGGTGAGAAGGTTGGCCAATGGAGTCTCCTGTGACTGTGGGGCCTATTTACGATCCTCTGTCTGTTCACCGTATCCGGGCAGAAGTCCTCTGGGTGGCATCCACTGACTCTCTTGATGCCTTTGAGGAACAGTGGGCGCTGTCTGGGGTTGTCCGCTTGGTGTCCCCGTCCGGGTCCCTTCATTTGACCCTTTGACCACACTCCTGTCCCTTTTATTTCATTAGTTGTCCCCCGTATTTATTTGGTGTCCAGGTCCTGTGGATCCCCCTCTTAGGCTGGGGGGGATCCTTTAGCAGTGGGCGCGCTTTGCCCGCCCACCTCCCGGATCCCAATAGGATCACTCTCCTGTAGCCCTCTGGCCGGGAGGGAGAGGGCTGCTGCTCCTACTCCTGCTGCTAGGCCCTGAGCTCTCCCTGCTGCTGCTGCTCCAGCTGCTCCCCTGGCTGGGCCAGACACCACCCCTCTTCTCTGCTATCTGGTTGCTGGCTGGCTGCTGGACCCCCCAACCGTCGGGTGCTGCTACTGCTCCAACTGCAGCCCCTTGGGGGGGGCTGCTAGCCTGCTCCCCAGAGGGGAGGAGTGAGGGACCCCAGCCCCAGCCATTGCTGCTGTGGACACCACCACTTCCACCTGAGAGGGGGCCTACCTGGACCACCACCTGGAGTTTCTGGAGCTGCTGCTGTGGAGTCTACTCCCTGGAGCTGCTGAAGCCCTGAGGAGGAGAAGAAGAGGATCATCTACCTGTGGGGGAGCACCTAGAGACTTTGCAGACTACTGTGGAGGAGGCCTTTGGAACTGAGTAACTTTCAAACTGTGCTCTTGTGGCAGCGGTCTTGACTGTGTTTGTAGGGGCACAGGGGGGTGTGGCATGGAGCTGCTCCCTGATCCATCTGTGTGTCCCCCCCAACCCCGACCATTGCCACCATCGCTACCCTCTCCACCACCCCCACTGGCTGTTTACCATCTGCCTCAGCTCCTGCCTCTGGACTCAGCTGCTTGCTTGGCTTGCCACGCCCTGTTTCCACCATTTAGGCCAGAAGCAGCAGCCAGCTTAAACAGACTCTTTGTGCAAGCGCACATGGGCGCATGTGCCATGCCCCCAGACTGCCCACCCCACAGCTTTGCCCTTTGCTACCTGCCCCATTTGCCCCTTGCAGCCTTTCCCCCTCCCTTTTACCGCAGCCCCCTTACTAGCTTCAGTTTGTTTGCCTGCCCGCCCATTTCCCTCCACAGCTTTTGTTTGTTTGCCCCGCCCCAGCCTCTGAAGCTAGCCCCTTGGTTTCCCTGACCTAACTCCAGCCCCCTTAGCCCCTTGCTCCGTGTGCCCATGCCCCCTCCCATGCGCTTGTGCCACTTCTCTTTTTAGATTAAACCCTCTTCACTGCACCCCCAGTGCTGTTGTATCCCCCCCTCCCCAGTGCCGCTAGAGGATCCGGAATTCCACCCCGTGTCGTGACTGACCCCAACCCCTGATTTGCGCCCCCCCATCCACCCCACGCCTTTTTGCACCCTCCTCCCCTGCATGCAGCCTAGCGGGGAGGAGTGGTTGACCTGCTTCCCCTTTCCCCTCCTATTTCTGGTGTCTCCCCCTCCCTCCCTGCTCATGATGGCAGGGGATAAAGTGAGTGGGACCCCTCCAGCAGATCCCCGCTGCCTCTCCCCCACCTGCCACCCTGTTGCCGCCCCAAGCCTCTACCTCCACTGCCTCAGCCGAACCACCTGCTATTGCCCCCGCTGGGGCACCTCCGCTGCTGCCATGTCTCTTGCCCCTTCCGACTCTGGGGAAGTCCCCCCAGACAGCGGGAAGGGCCAGGGTAAAAAGAAGGATAAGGACCCTGCAAAAAAGACAAGCCTTCCATGGCAGGGGCTGCCCCCACTGCCGCGGCCCCACCATGGGCCGCTGCGTCCCTCCCTGCTGCTCCCTCCACCAATTCTGTGGGTGTCTCTCTCCCGGCCCCCAGGGTGTATGCCCAGGTGGCGGCAGCCCCCCTGCCTGCTGCTACATCATCTCTCCTGACCACCGCCTCTGCTACCATCTATTGCAGCCGGGGCCCCTTCCCAATCTTGACCAGGAGGCACGGCGTCCGTTGCCTCCTGGTGACTGCCTCACACCACGTAGAAACCTACATGTGAGCGTTGGCGAGAGCGGTGGGGCCCATGGCCATTGTGGTGGCCTCCAAAATGTATGGCAAGGTCGTCTTCTTTTTGGCATCGGAGGCCGCCGCCCAGGAGGCAGTGGAGAAGGGCCTGGTGGTGGGGGGCGTTTGTCCCCCTAGAGCCACGAGAGGACCTGGGCGTCCACCTGGTCCTTACCTCTGTCCCTCCCTTTCTTCCCAATGCCGCCCTATTACCCGCTCTCTCTACCCTGGGGAAGCCTATTTCCATTGTCAGCCCTCTTCTGTTGGGCTGCAAAGACCCCGCCCTCCGTCACGTCCTCTCGTTTCGCTGACAGGTGCAGCTTCAACTGCCGCCAGTGGCGCATGACGGAGAGGCACTCGAGGGGTCATTCCTGGTCCCATACCAGGGGTCCCGTTACCGGGTGCATTATTCAACAGGGGAGGCCTGGTGCTACCCTGCCGGGCAATGGGGCACGTCCGGAGGGACTTCCCCTGGGCCCAGCAAGGAGGAGCATCCGGGACCCCCGAGACCCGGCAGGGCACCGGCCCCATCATCGCTGGCTGCCTGGTGCCCGAAGCCACCCCTTCTCCTTCCCAGCCCATCACTGCTCCCACTCGGGCCCAAGGGACACCTCCCCCAGTATGCCCAGATGAGCGGGAGAGCCCCGCCTCTGCTGCTTCCAATCTGGCATGGCCTGTGGAGGAGGGTGTGGCAGGGATACCGCCAGGCAATGGGAAAGGGCCTGCCCCAGGGGGAATCTTCCCTCCCTTGTTCTGCCCCACCGTTATCCCCCCGAGTCCCTGAGCCATCGCCCCTGCCCCCCGACCTGACCTCTGCTAGCCAGCCCCCAGATGTTGCCATGGAGGGCTGGGCCCTAGTACAGGGGAAGCGGGGAAGCTGAAGGCTTGAGCTCTGCTCCTTCCATCAGATGCGGAGGCCCCCCGGAAGACCAGAAAGGGGGGCACCGATGTCGAGCCTTTTGCCCTGCTCTTGGGTGTATTCCATCCACCGGTCCCCCTTTCCCCATGCTCCCTCCCCTTGACCGCTGCTTCTGCTCCCGCCTCTGAGGGTCCCCTGGGCTCCTCCATCTGCCCAGGCACAGGTGGCACACCACTGAAGGCCGCCGAGCCTACTGAGGCGATGGTCGGTGCCATGCAGCCAAGACCCTAGTCCCATGGGGTATCCCTCGTAGGTGTGGGGCAACCGACCTCCTTCCCAGGCGGGGACCCCACTGCAGACCATCCACCTTCCGATGTCGTGGCTTCCACACCATCCATAGAGCCAGAGCATCATTGGCGGTCCCCTTCCCACCCCTTCCAAAATCCCTGAGCCCGACCGAGAGGGGCCGCCTGCCAGTGGCCCAGCTACTGGGGTCCAGGATCCTGCCTTTGCCTCTTCCCCCTGCCCCTTCTCCTGACCCCTGCCCTGCCCCTACTCTTGATCCCTGCCCTGCCTCTGATGCCAACCTCGTCCCTATCCCCTCCACCTCCCATGATGCCATTGCCGCCCTTGGGGCCATCACCTCCTCGTTCCCAGAGGATAGGCCCCAGGGAGCGGCCTCTGTATTTCTCTGTCCTGACCCACCACGGGCTGCTATCTTCCCTCCGCTGCCCACAACTGAGCCGGAGTTTGAGGTGGGCCACATGGCGCCGGCCCATCAGTACCCCTGTAATGATGCTGGTTCTGGTGGGACCCAACTGAGAGTGCCAATTCAGGACAAATTGCTTCAAGCAGGGCAGTTACAGCACCAAGGCAAACCAAACCAGCCAAACAGAGAAGACTTCGGTTTTACCCCACTGCTAACCACAAGTCACACAAGCAATTCCCATAGACACTCCAGTTTCCCAGTATCCCCACCAGTGCCACTCGTTATGGGGACAAATGGTTATGAAAATCAATATCCCAGTAAAAGAAAAAAGGTTCTCCCGATCCCAAAGGACCAAGCCCCAGACCCAGGTCAATATACAAGTCAAACCTTACCCACAAATCACGCAGCTGCCAATCCTTTACAATCTAAAATCTAAAGGTTTATTCATAAAAGGAAAAAGATGCAGATGAGAGCTAGAATTGGTTAAATGGAATCAATGACACACAGTAATGGCAAAGTTCTTGGTTCAGGCTTACAGCAGCAATAGAATAAACAGCAGGTTCAAATCAAGTCTCTGGAGTACATCCACAGCTGGGATGGGTCATTCAGTCCTTGGTTCAAAGCTTCAGTGTAGCAAAGTTCCTCCAGAGGTAAGAAGCAGGATTGAAGACCACATGGAGGAGCTGCAGCAGCTTTTTATATTCTCTTGCCATGTGGTCTTTCTTTCTTTGTTCCAAAGACAAGCTGTCCATCACACGGCCTGGAAAAATCTCAGCGTTCTGTCCATGTCCCTGCATACCTTGCTGAGTCACAAGGCGTCTGCCTTCTCTCAATGGGTCAGTTGTATAGCTGATGGTCCTTAATGGGCCATCAGGCAGGCTAGGCAGAGCTGACACCAACTTGTCTGGGGTGTCACCCAGAAGCATGGCACAAGTTTGAAATACAGACAGTATAGAACCAATACTTATATCTTTAAATACAAAAATGATACATGCAAACAGATAGTATAATCATAACCAGCAAACCATAACCTTGTCTTAGACACCTCATTTGAGACCCCCTTTATACAAGCCACTACAGGACCTTGGTTGCAACAATGATCTATAAGGTCCCAGATTATGTCAATAACGTCACACCCCCTCATTTCCACCCAGGTTGGGAGGTAAAACTCTGCAGATAAACTTACGAACTCTGGGGCTGCACTGACCAGAGACAGAGAGTTTTGGGTTGTTGGACTTTTGGGACTTTGGGTGACTTTTGGGTTGCTGGACTCAAGAACCAAAGGGAAAGAACTCGGCCCAATTTGCTCGGGATGGGTTTTGCTCATGGGGTGTGTTATGAATCCTGTTGGTGGTGTTTCCCCAACATAATGCCACATTGTTTCTCTCTGTTATTAAAAGGCTTTTGCTACAGTCAGACTCTGTGCTTGCGAGAGTGGAAGTATTGCCTCTTAGAGGTGCCCAGCGGGGGAGGTATATATTTATCCCAGGTCACTGGGTGGGGGCTCGAGCCGGTTTTGCATTGTTATTGGAACGGAACCCCTAGATACTGAACCCGGCCCTTGTTGCTGCCAACTCTGATGGGGAGAAGGATTACATGCAGAAGATTTTTGATTAGAAAGAAAGCTTTTTAGCCTACTCTGACTTCAAAATGAAGTCTTTTATGGCTTTCTGGATCAACTTTTTTTTGAGTGTTGGGTGTCCTTGCTATGTTGACCAAACTAAAGAAAACTTATTTGCAGCTACATGGAATTACAGTTTGCTTCTTTTTTATTTGCTCTGCAACAAAGTAGATTGAGTTTTGCATAGCAGTATTGACAAATATCTTTGGGTCTTCCCTCCCAGAATAACTTGGAATGAGTGTCTCTTTCTATACACTTTATTTCAAAGAGACAGGAAAGCTGGGTTCCCCTTTGCTTCCTCTCCTATAAAACCACAGGCCAAAGTAACCTGAGACCTGGGCTACTCTAGGAGCACTTTGCTAGTATAATCCTTTGCACTGTGGCATACCAGCATAGCACTCCTTGTGTGATGCAGCACACACCTGCAAATCTGCACTTCTGCTGCTACAGAGACATGGTGTGGGGGTGAGGTAACGTACTTTTTTGGACAAACTCCTGTTGGTGAGAGAGACAAACTTTTGAGCCACACAGAGCGTTTCTTGAGGTCTGGGAAAGGTACTCCAAGTGTCACAGCTAAATGCATCATCATACAGATAGTTTAGCATAAGTAGTTAATACATATTCTAAGGCAGACCTCGATAGGGATGGATTTAGAGTCTGCTATTTCCTGAACCACCAGGGTAGAAATAGTGCTCTAGCTAATGTAAGTATGACAGATGCTTCTACATGAAAATTAAACCCAAAGTCGTGATTTTACATAGTGAGATTTTATTTTACTCCAAGTTATTCTTTAGAAGTTTAACTTTTCACCCTGACTGTCTCTGGCAAAAATCCTGTTCAAAGTTGGACTACTTATAGCTGCTACATACCAAATTATAAAAAGGGAAATTTAGAGCAGAAGAACAGTTACTTAAGAATAAGGAAGGTTTGCATTGTGTGTTTAGTTGGATGGCTGAGTATTTTCATTATTTCAGGTCAGACTTTTTGTTAGCTCTTTTTTTTTTTTTTTGTGAGGGTGTGGGGTTAGTTAGAACTTTTGTGGGATGGTTTAAAATGTCTGTGGATACAACTATAATTGAACTCCTAGACTCACTATTTTGGGATCTGTGGACAGATTGGCTGGCTGTACATTTTAGGATGGAAATTCACAAATGTCAGTCTAAACCAGCATTTACTAGCAGGGGGAGGATCTGTTTGTATAAAGATGACTTAATCAAATTGAGAGATGCCAGTGACTTCAGAAGGGGTGTGCCCCACTCTGATTCACCAAAAATGATGCTGAAGTGAAGTTCAGTGGTTGAGGAACCAGCTCAGCTGTCATCTAAAGGGGGAAAAATTTCTTCTGGCTATACATCACCTTGCTTGACAAAGAGGCCTGTGCTTCCTCCACATTCCTGTGTAGACACCAAAGGCTAGGAGTTCAGCAGCATCTAAGATTTAACACGTACAAGTTAGTCACATGTAGCCAGCCAGCAAGTTCAGCGTTAGCCTACTGAGTTGAGAACTTCCAGCTAATCTTTTCCACCACATACCAGGTTTCTGAAGCTGAATGAAACTACAAGAATAGTGACAATTATCCAATGTAATTATCAACTTTGCTGTGTTTATTCCCCCATTATTACTCGAGGGATGCTTCTACCTTTGCATTTTTGTACTTTTTAAAACTTCAGATAGTAACTGGTAGCAAGCATGAGTTTATGTACTCAAGAATGTGGTATATATGGATGGAACCTACAGCATTTCTTAGAAGAGTGCCTAAAGATTAGTTTCTCAAATACCTAAGAGAGTCCTAGGTTAAATAATCTCATTGACAGAAAAATCACTTTTACAAATATTTTATGTGTTGGGAAGCATGTGTTAAATTCTAAATTATTTTCACTTAAATTTATTTGAATTTTTTCTGTAACAAGATATATTATTCTGAATCGTATTGGAATAGCTCACGTAACACTATGTTGGGGGAGTGGGGAGGGAAAGAGATTGGTTATCATCTAACCACCTATAACTTGGGTAGATTTGATATTACAGATTTGGGGTAAAATTTTCAAAAGTGCCTACATGATTTAAGCATAGAGCTGTGCAAACAACTGATGTTTCACTTTGCTGGCTGAACTGGAGAAAAAATGAATTTTCATTTCAGGTCTACCAGAAACAAATTTTAAAATTTTTTCAGCAAACCAAACATAGGAAAAAATTAGTTTAGTTTGAATAGCATTTAATACAATTGAAATAAAATTGGAAATGAAAAATTATTTTGAATCAAAACATTTGAAAAATGTCAAATGCTTTTATTTTCAAAATTGTTTTTTCAACCAAAACAATCTGAATTAAAACACAAATTTGTGAAAGGTTTTAGTCAACCCAAAATTGCATTTTTGGGGGGATTAAATTTTTTTTTTCAGCTGAAAAATTTTGCCTAGTTCTACTTAGGTTTCTATGTCCCACTGACTTTCGGTGAGACTTGGCTCTTAAATCATTTAGGCACTTTTCAAAAATGTACCTGTAATCAAAATATTTCAACTTGTATCAGATGTTTGCCTGGCATGTAAATATATCAACTGGCATACAGTTCGATAATGCCCTGTTACTGTTGGAGCTGATAGTTAAATAAAGTCTGCTGCCTTCCCAAGTTATTAAAGCTAATGAGTTTATATGATTCCAAATAAAGCCAACTGATAATTTGATCCTAAATAAAACAAGTTAAAATACGTTATATGTTTGGATTGAGTGTGTAGTTATTTACATTGGTTAAGAACAGAAGAATGACCATACTGGGTCAGACCAATGTCTATCAGTTTTGTGAGACCACTTTGTAACTCTTTGCAGTCTGCTTTGGATTAAACTATCTTGAGTAATTATTTTGGGAAAGTTCTATGGCCTCAGTTAGACAAGAGGTCAGACTAGATGTTCACAGTTGTCCTTTCTGGCCTTGTAATCTATGAATCTGGTGATTGGGAATTAGAACATATGAATGGCTAAACTAGGTCAGATCAGACCAATGTTCCATCCAGCCCAGTATCCTCTCCACTGAAAGTGGCTGATGCCAGCTGCTTCAAAGAGAATGAACAGAACAAAGCAATCATCAAGTGATTCATCCCCTGTCATCTAGTCCCAGCATCTGGCAGTCAGAGGTTTAGGGACACCCAGAGCATGGGATTGCATCCTTGACCACCTTCACTAATAGCCATTGATGGACCTATCCTCCATGAATTTATCTAATTCCTTTTTGAATCCAGTTATACTTTTGGCTTTCACAACGTCCCCTGGCAACAAGTTGCACAGGTTGACTGTGCATTGTGTGAAGAAGAACTTTCTTTTGTTTGTTTTTAAACCTGCAATTTATTAATTTCGTTGGGTGACCTCTGATTCTTGTGTTATGAGAAGGGGTAAATAATACTTCCTTATTTACTTTCTCCACAATATTCATGATCGTATAGACCTCTATCATATCCCCTGTTAGTTGTCTCTTTTCCAAGCTGAGCAGTCCTAGTCTTTTTAATCTCTCATCTATATAGAAGCTGTTCCATACCCTTAATCATTTTTCTTGCCCTTCTCTTAACTTTTCAATTTCTAGTATCTTTTTTGAGATGAGGTGACCAGATCTACAGTCAGTATTCAAGGTGTGGGTGTTCTGTGGGTTTATGCAGTGGCATTATGATGTTTACTGTCCTTATTGTCTATCCTTTCCTTTTGGTTCCTAACATTTTGTTAGCTATTTTGACTGCCACTGCACACTGAGTGGATATTTTCGGACTCCAATATCTCTTTCTTGAGTGGTAACAACTAATTTAGATCCCATCATATTGTATGTATAGTTGGGATTATGTTTCCCAATGTGCATTATTTTGCATTTATCAACATTGAATTTCATCTGCCATTTGGTTGCCCAGTCACCTAGTTTTGTGAGATCCCCTTGTAACTCTTGGCAGTGCGCTTTGGACTTAACTATCTTGAGTAATTATGTATCCTTTGCAAACTTTGCCACCTCACAATTTATCCCTTTTCTCCAGATCATTTATGAATATCTTGAACAGTACAGATCCCTGGAGGACACCACTCTTTTGCTCTCTCCATTCTGAAAACTGACCATTTATTCCTATTCTTTGTTTCCTGTCTTTTAATCAGTTACTGATCAATGAGAGGACCTTCCCTCTTATCACATGATGGCTTACTTTGCTTAAGAGCTTTTGTTGAGGGACCTTTTCAAAGGCTTTCTGAAATTCCAATGATACAATATCCACTGGATCACCCTTGTTCACATGTCTGATCCCCCTCAAAAAGTTGTAATGGATTGGTGAGGTATGACACTTCCATTTACAAAATCCGTGTCTCACTCTTCCCCAGAAAATTGTGTCCATCTACGTGTCTGATCATGCTGTTTTAAATTACAGTTTCAACCACTTTGCCTGGTTCTGAAGTTAAGCTGTCATTACCAGGATCACCTCTAAAGCCGTTTTAAAAAATTGGCGTCACATTATAATTTTAGGAAAATTGGTGTTACCAGTCAGTTACCAGTACAGAAGCAGAATCAAGGAATAGGTTTCATACCACAGATAGTATTTCTGCAGTTTCATATATGAGTTCCTTCAGAACTCTTGTTGAATACCATCTGGTCCTGGTGACTTATTACTGTTTAATTTATCAATTTATTTAAAAAATCTCCTCTATTGACACTTCCGTATGGGACAGTTGCTCAGATTTGTCACCCAAAAAGAATGGCGCAGGTGTGGGAATCTCTCTCAAATCCTCTGCAATGAAGACCAATGCAAAGAATTCATTTAGTATCTCTGCAAATGAATTTGTTTTCCCTGAGTGCTCCTTTAGCACCTCAATCATCTGGTGGGCCCACTGATTGTTTAGCAGGCTTTGTGATTCTCATGTACTTAAATTTTTTTTTGCTGTAAGTTTTTGGACTTTTTGTTAGTTGCTCTCCAAATTTCTTTCTGGCCTGCCTAATTATACTTTGTGACAGGGTCGGGCCAGATGGCTATAGGAGAGTAATCCTATTGGGATCCGGGAAGTGGGCGGGCGAAGCGCGCCCACTGCTAAAGGATCTCCCCCCCAGCCTAAGAGGGGGATCCACAGGACCTGGATACCAAATAAATACAGGGGACAACTAATGAAATAACAGGGACAGGAGTGTGGTCAAAGGGTTAAACGAAGGCAAACAGATGGGGATACCGAGCAGACAGCGCCCACTGCTCCTCAAAGGTGTCAAGGAAGTCAGTGGACGCTGCCCAGAGGAACTCTGCCTGGATACGTGAACGAACCCAGGATCGGAAATAGGCCCCACAGTCACAGGAGACTCCATTGGCCAACCTCCTCACTCTGGTTTTATAGATGGCCGTTTTAGCTAGGGCCAGGAGGAGGTTGACCAGGAGATCCCGTGACTTTGTGGGAGTGCATAAATACGAAGGTGAGGGAAAAAGTGCAACCAAAAAAGTAGTAAAATATTTATGAGGAGCCGGAATAGGGGCTGCAGCCTGGTACACTCCAGATATACGTGTGCCAGGGTTTCCCCTCACGCCGCAAAAGGGGCAGGTGTCTGGGATAGAGGTGAACTGTGCCAAGAACACGCCCGTGCTCACGGCTCCATGAAGGAGCTGACAACTGATATCCCCGGCAGGCCTCAGGACCAAGGTGGAATATAGGCTGGCCCACCGGGGCTTCTCGCCCTCCAAAGGTGGCAGGAAGTCCCACTATTTTGTATCAGGGCGGGACACCAGGGTGAGGGCGTGAAGGGTGTGGAGCACGAGTGTGTATAGATGTTTCCTTGGCGCGGTTTGGAAGCAGACCGGCTGCAGCTTGTGCAGCCGGTTCATGGTGAAGGCGGGATGGGGGGGGTCAGTTGGGTCCACGGGGCAGGGGCCCTATGAAAAGGTCCAGCGCGCCTGGGGTGGAGGGTGGGCGGGGCGCGCCCTCATGAGGACTCAGTTGAGATAAACCCGAGCAGCAGGCGGCAAAGCGGTCTTCACCTCCTGAAGTATGCGCCAGGGAGTACGAGGTCTGGAGAGCCCCATGCGCTGAGCGAGTGTCAGGGGATCCAGCCAGTCTCCCCGGTCGTAGTCCAGGAGGTCTCCGACTCTTGTGACTTCTGCCAGGACCAACCTCTGGCGCACCGAAGGGGACTCTGCCACCTGCACGTGGAGCTGGGGGTTGCGTAGCAGGGGCTCCGCGAGGAGATCTGTCCCCTCGGCGGCTGCCATGGACCTGGTCGTTGAAAACAGTTTCCAGTAGAAGACTGGCAGCCTGGAGAGGTCTCGCGGAAGACCTCTTGGATGGAGATAAAGGAGCTGCCGGTCGTATGGGAGACCTTGGAAGTGGCACAGGAAGGCATGCGCCAGTATGCTCCACACCGGACTACCTGCACCATAAAGGAGCCTCTGCAGGGCCTGGAAGCGGAAGACATGGACCTGAGTGTGCAGACACTTCAGGCCCTGCCCTCCCTCCTCCAGGGGTAGATGGAGAACCCCTGCAGGGACCCAGGGAATGCCAGAATCGATGTCCGGAGGTTGGCCAGGAAACCCAGGGCCGGGACCAGGGTGTTGAGTCGGTACCAGAGCATGGACAGGACTAGTTGATTAAGCACCAGCACTCTCCCTCGAAGGGAGGTGCACCGGAGTAGTCCTGTCCATTTCCAGAGCCACTCTATCACCCCACCCTCTAAATTTTGCCAGTTCTCCCTCAGAGAGGGATTTGTAGCAGAAAGGTAAATGCCGAGATAGAGCAGGGGACCCGCACTCCACTGGATGGCCTGAAGCGCGGGTGGGAGGGAGCTCGCCTGCCAGCCGTCCCCGACCACCAGGCCAGAGCTCTTGACCCAGTTGACCTGGGCGGAGGAGGCTGCCGAATAGATGGCCTGGCAAGCCTCCACCCGCGCCAAGTTTCCCGGGTCCTGGACCAAGAGGAGCACATCATCAGCGTACGTCGACAGGACCAGCTGCAGCTCCGGCTCCCGCAGCACCAACCGTGTCAACCTCCTTCGGAGGAGACAGAGGAAGGGCTCGATTGCCAGAGCGTACAGCTGGCCCGAGAGGGGGCACCCCTGCTGTACTCCTCGCCCGAAGCTGACCAGTTTGGTCAGGGTCCAGTTGAACCTGACCAGACACTCTGCGGAGGCGTACAGCGCCTGGAGAAAACCCACAAACTTGGGTCTGAAGCCAAACGCTTGCAGAGTGTTCAGGAGATACCCGTGGTCCACCCTGTCGAACGCCTTCTCCTGATCCAAGGACAGGAGGGCGAACGACAGACCATCTCTACACCCGAGTTCCAAAAGGTCCCGGATCAGATATAGGTTGTCAAAGATGCTGCGGCCCAGGATGGTGTAGGTCTGGTCTGGGTGGACCATGTCTGCCACCATGGACCCTAGCCGCAGCGAGATTGCTTTTGCCACGACTTTGTAGTCGGTGCTCAGGAGCGAGACGGGACGCCAATTTCGTAAATCGTGGAGGTCCCCCTTCTTTGGCAATAAGGCGAGCACGGCTTGCCTGCATGAAAGAGGGAGGACCCCGCTCTGCAGAGACTCGGCCCAGACGGTGACTAGATCTGGGCCGAGGACGTCCCAGAACACGCGGTAGAACACCATGCCCAGCCCGTCCATGCCCAGAGATTTATCGGTGGGCATGCGACGGCGGGCTTCTGAGAACTCAGCCAGAGTGAGAGGCAGGTCTAGCCGGTCTCGGTCGCCCGCGCTGACCATAGGGAGCTCCTCCCAGAGCACTGGGCAAGCGTTAGGATTGGTCGGATCCGGGGAGAAAAGACTTGTGTAGAAGGCTCTTACCCTCCCGCACATCTCCACCGGATCTGTGAGGGGGGTGCCATCTTCTGCCAAAAGTCAGGTGACGTGTTTCTTGGCCCCCCCCTCCTTTTCTCCAGGGCATAGAAGAAGCGGGAGCCGCGATCCATCTCCCGAAGGAGGCGGATGCGGGATCGAACAAAGGCACCCCAGGCCCGATGGTCCTCGAGGGCCCGGAGCTCCTCCTGCTTCTCCTGGCACACTCCGCAGAGGGGCGGATTCTCGGGGCTGGTGGCCAGATGCCTCTCCAGCTCTAAGACCTCCCATTCCAACTGCTCTATCGCCACTTCCCTCCATTGGCTGGTGCCTCGGGTGTAGTCACAGCAGAAGAGCCGGGCGCGCACCTTCCCCAGGTCCCACCACTGCCGCACCAAGGGAAAGGCACGCCGCTGCCATCGCCAGGCCAGCCAGAACTCCTGGAAGGACGTCACGAAGCCACATCCTCCAACAGGCTGTTGTTAAAATGCCAATAGGCCGGCCCTGGCCTCTCCTCGCAGAGGGAGATTGTCACGGTGGCGAAATGATGGTCAGAAAATGGGGCCGGCCAGATGCTGGAGGAGTGGGCTCATGAAAGGTGGAAACGTGATAAGTAAATGCGATCCAACAGGAGTGGTGCGACCGATGGGCCTCCACCCGGACAAAGGTGAACGTGGAAATGTCATCTGGGTGGTGGTCGCACAAGACGTCCACCAGGGAGTGATGTTCGACTATCTCCTGGAGGACGTCCGCTGCGGCCGGGCACTGCTCGGTTCCAGGAGTGGTCCCACTCCTCGAGCATGGTGTTAAAGTCCCCACCCAGGACCAGGCACTCATGAGGATCCAAGGTGCCGAGGAAGGTGGACGCCTGTTGATAGAATTGCAGCCGCTTCGGGCCTGATGTCGGGGCATAGACATTAATGACATTGACCACGACACCCTCCATATGGGCCTGGAGGTGCAGCAGGCGGCCCGGCACAGCCTTGGCAACCCCCAGCACCTCGGGCCATAGGTTGGGGGAGAACAGGGTTGCCACTCCAGCCGTATGAACAGTGAGATGGCTAAAGTAGACACTGTCCCCCCAGTCCAGCCACCAGCTGTCTTCGGCTGTCGGATCTATATGGGTCTCCTGCAGGAAAACCACAGAGTATCCCCCTCCCGACGGAAGGAGAGCACCTGGGACCTGCGGAGACCCATCCTACAGCCCCGGGTGTTCAACGTTGCGATGGTGAGAGGTGCCATGAGGAGGGCTTGGGGGGATCCTCACCAGTAGGGACGCTCGCGGCTCCCAACGGGCCGCGCAACAGTCCGTGACCTACCCCGTAAGTGAGTAAGGAGTCACGGAAGACACGGACCCGCTGGTAGGCCGTGGTGCTTTGCTTCCTGGTCCTTTTACCCTCCCACATGAGGGCCCTCGCGGCCCGGAGGATGTGATGAAAGTCTGCCCATCGCTGGAGAGCAAGCTGTATCTTGTTGCGGGAGCCACGGACGTCTTCTAAAAACTCCCTCAACTCCTCTCACAGCGCATGCGGGGGTGGGGTTACGGTCTCCTGCTTATCCCCTGACGGGGCCCTTGGTACAGCCCCGTGGCCCACAGTACAGCCCCGTGGTCCACCGAGATGGGCAGACAGGGTGCGGACGCCCGACGGGGCGTCTGATGGGCTGGTGCCACTAGGCCCGCCTCGAATCCTGGGGCAGCAGGGGGCGGCGGAGGGAGGATAGCAGCCCCTAGTGGGTCAGGACAGGGGAACACAAAGGCCGCTCCCTGGAGGTCATGTCCTGGAAAAGGGAAGGAGACAGCCCCAGGGGCGGGAATAACATTGTGGGAGGTGGACGGGATAGGGACAGGGACAGGGTCAGGGACAGAGACAAGATTCTGGGCTTCGGGAGCCAAGCGGCTGAATGGTGGCACCTCCGGATCAGGCTCAAAGGTTAAGGGGGTTGGGAGGGGGGCTCTCAGCGATGTCGGGCGCAGGCTCTATGGTGGGTTTGGCAGCCACGGCATCAGGAGGTGGACTACCTTCTGTAGGGCCCCCGCCCGGGAAGGAAGTCAATTGCTCCACACCAACGAGGGGTGCCCCTGGTGGCTCGGGTACCGGCCGCATAGCACTGGCCGTCGCCTGAACAGGCTCGGTGGCCGTCAGCGCGGTGCCATCTGCGGCCGGGTTGATGGAGGAGTCCAGGGGCTCCTCGGAGGTGGGAGCGGAAATAATGGTTAGGGGGAGGGAGCATGGGAAAACAGGGGCTGGAGTGAGGTCGCCCAGATCGAGGCCAGCTGGCATAGGGTCGTCCTCCCCCTGGGTGACTGGGGTCAGACCCAGGGCCTCGATCTCGTATATGAAGGGGAGATCGCTGTCTGCCACCCTGGGGTTCTCCCTGCTGGCACCCGACGCGACGGTTGCCTCGGGGCTTACAGAGGCTTCAGATGGTACTGGGGCAGAAGGGGCTTCCTCGGGGGTCTTGCAGGGGAGGAACTCCCGTGGAGGGGAGATACTGCCTTCCAGTGCTGCCACGTCTTCCCCAGCCAGCACTGGTGGATGGAATACGCCTGTGGGCAAAGCCGAAGGCTCGGCATCGGTGCCCCCCTTCCTGGTCTTCCGGGGGCCTCTGCATCGGATGGCAGGAGCGGAGCTTGAGCCTTCCACTTGCCCCGCTTCCCCTGTACTAGGGTCCAGCTCTCCATGGCATCATCCAGGGGCTGGCTAGCAGAGGTCGTGTCAGGGGGCAGAGGCGATGGCTCAGAGACTCAGGGGGTAACGGTGGGGCAGCATGAGGGAGGGAGGATTCCCCCTGGGGCGGGCCCTCTCCCATGCCTGGCGGTGTCCCTGCCGCACCCTCCTCCACAGGCCCCACCAGATTGCAAGCAGCGGGGGCGGGGCTCTCCCGCTCATCTGGGCATAGTGGGGGAGGTGCCCCTTGGGCCCGAGCAGGAGCAGTGGTAGACTGGGAAGGAGGAGGGGTGGCTTCGGGGGCCGAGCAGCTAGGGCCGCAGGCGATGACGGGGCCGGTGCCTTGCCGGGACTCAGGGGTCCCGGATGCCCCTCCTTGCCGGGCCAAGGGGCAGTCCTTCCGGATGTGCCCCATCGCTCGGCAGAGGTAGCACCAGGCCTCCCCCATAGAGTAATGCACCCAGTAATGGGCCCCCTAGTAGGGGACCAGGAAGGACCCCTCGAGCGCCTCTCTGTCACACGCTACTGGCGGCAGTTGAAGCTGCACTTGCCGGCAGAAGGAGAGGACATGATGGAGGGTGGGGTCTTTGCAGCCCAATGGGAGAGGGCTGATCACAGAGATGGGTTTCCCCAGGGTGGAGAGGGTGGGTAACAGGGCAGCATTGGGAAGGAAGGGAGGGACGGAGGCGAGGACCAGGCAGACGCCCAGGTCCTCTAGCGGCTCTAGGGGGACGAACACACCTCCCACCACCAGGCCCATCTCCACCACCTCCTGGGCGGCGGCCTCCGATGCTAAGAAGATGACGACCTTGCCATACATTTTGGAGGCCGCCACAATGGCCGTGGGTCCCACCACCCTCGGCAACGCCCTCACATAGGTCTCCACATGGGGCGAGGCGGGCACCAGGAGGCAACGGACACCATGCTATCTGGTCATGGTGGGGAAGGGGCCCCGGCCGCTATAGATGGTAGCGGAGGTGGTGGGTGGGAGAGATGACATATCAGCAGGCAGGGGGGCTGCCTAGGTGTATGCCCTGGGGGCTGGGGGAGGGACACCCGCAGAGCTGGTGGAGGGAACAGTGGGGAGAGTCGCTGCGGCCGGTGGTGGGGCCACAGCAGTGGGGGCAGCCACTGCCATGGAGGGCCTGGTCTTTTTAGCGGGGCCCTTCCCCTTCTTCTTACCCTGGCCTTTCCCGCCGGCTGGGGGGGCTCCCCTAGAATCTGAGGGGGGGAGGGACATGGCAGCAGCGGAGGTCACCGCGGGTGCGGTAGCAGGTGGTTCAGCAGCGGAGGTAGAGGCTTGTGACAGAGGGGCAGGCGGGGGAGGGGTAGCTGGGGCTGATGGAGGGGCCCCACCCATCCCGTCCTCTGCCATTGTGAGCAGAGAGGGAAGGGGAGACACCAGAAGGAGGAGGGGAAAGGGGAAGCAGGTCGACCACTCCTCCCAGCTAGGCTGCGGGCAGGGGAGGAGGGCGCCAAAAGGGGTAGGCTGGACGGGGGGACAAAACAGGGGTTGGGGGTCAGTCGCCGACACGGGGTGGAATTCCGGCTCCTCTAGCTGCACTAGGGGTGGGGGGGATACAATAGGATTGGGGGTGCAGTGAAAAGGGTTGAAACTAAAATGGGGAGTTGCACAAGCACATGGGAGGGGGCACAGGCACACGGAGCAAGGGGCTGAGCGGTCTGGAGTCAGGGCAGGGAAGCCAAGGGGCTAGCTTCAGAGGCTGGGGCAGGGCAAGCTATCAAAGGCTATAGAGGGAAATGGATGGGGCAGGCAAACAAACTGAAGCTAGTAAGGGGGGGCTGGGGCAATAAGGGGGGGCAAAGTCTGCAAAGGGTAAATGGGGCAGGTAACAAGGGGCAAAGCTGTGAGGTGGGCAGTCCGGGGGTCAGGGGGAGGGTGGCACGTGCGCCCACGTGCGCCTGCACAAAGTCAATTTGGCGGGCTGCTGCTTCTGGCCCAAATGGTGGAAATAGGGCGTAGCAAGCCAAGCAAGCAGCTGAGTCCAGAGGCAGGAGCCGAGGCAGATGGTAAACAGCCAGCGGGGGACGGGGGGGGGAAGGGGCAGCGGTGGTGGTAGTGGTGGGGGTTTGGGGGGACACAGATGGATCAGGGGGCAACTCCACACCACACCCCCTGATCAAGACCCCCACCACAAGAGCACAATTTGAAAGTTACTCAGTCTTAAGACCCGCTCCATGGTGGTCTGCAGAGTCTCTAGGTGCTCCCCCGCAGTAGATGGTCCTCTTCTTCTCCTCCTTGGGGCTTCAGCAGCTCCAGGCAGTAACCTCCGCAGCAGCAGCTGCAGGAACTCCAGGTGGTGGTCCAGGCAGGCAGAAAGGACCCCTCTCAGGTGGTGATGGTGTTGATGGTGTCCACAGTCAGTGGACGCCGCCCAGAGGAACTCCGCCCAGATACGTGAATGTACTGAGGATCAGAAAAAGACCCTACAATCGCAGGACACTTCATGGGCCAACCTCCCCTCTCTGGTTTTATAAATGGCTGTTTTAGCCAAGGCTAGGAGGAGGTTAACCAGGAGATCTCACGATTTTGTGGGGCCACGGATGGGGAGTGTATAGATAAAAAGGTGAGGGGAGAAATGAAGCCAAAAGCGCAATAAAATATTTGTGAGGAGCCAGAAAAGGGGCTGCAATCTGGCACACTCTAGATAGACGTGCGCCAGGGTTTCCCTCACATTACAAAAAGGGCAAGTATCTGGGATGGGGGTAAACTGTGTCAAAAACACGCCCGTGCTCACAGCTCCGTGAAGGAGCCGCCAACTGATGTCCCCGATGGGTCTCGGGACCAAGGTGGAATACAGGCTGGCCCACCGAGGTTGCTCACCCTCCAAAGGTGGCAGGAGGTCCCGCCACTTTGTATCAGGGCGGGACACCAGGGTGTGGGCGTGAAGGGTGTGAAGCGTGAGTGTGTATAAATATTTCTGTGGTGCAATTTGAAAACTGACCGGCTGCAGTTCATGCAGCCGGCTTGCAGTGAAAGGGTGAGGGGTTTGTTGGGATCGGCAGGGTAGGGGCCCAATGGAAAGGTCCGGCGGGCCTGGGGTAGAGGATGGGCGGGGTGCGCCCTCACGCAAGGCTCGGTTGACATAAGCCCGAGCAGCGGGGGTCAAGGCGGCCTTCACCTCCTGAAGCACACGCCGGGGGGGTACGGGGGCTGGAGAGCCCCATGCGCCGAGCGAGCGTCAGGGGATCCAGCCAATCTCTCCGGTCATAGTCCAGGAGGTCTCCGACCTTCGTGACTTCTGCCAAGACCAACCTCTGGCGCACCGAGCGGGACTCCGCCACCTGCACACGGAGTTGGGGGTTGTGTAGCAGGGGCTCCGTGAGGAGATCTGCTCCCGCGGTGGCCGCCACGGACCTGGTCGTTAGAAACAGTTTCCAGGTCCGGAGGAGGTCCTGGTAGAAGACCGGCAGCCCGGAGAGGTCTCGCGGAAAACCTCTCGAACAAAGGTAAAAGAGCTGCCGGTCGTATCGGAGCCCTTGGAAGCGGCGCAGGAAGGCGTGCGCCAGTATGCTCCACGTCAAACTACCTGCACTGTAAAAGAGCCTCTGCAGGGCCTGGAGGCGGAAAACGCGGACCTGAGTGTACAGACACTTCAGGCCCTGTCCTCCTTCCTTCAGGGGTAAATGAAGAACTCCAACAGGGGCCCAGTGCATTCCCGACCAAAAGAACTCTAGAATCAATCTCCGGAGGTGGGTCAGGAAACCCGGGGCCGGGGCCAGGGTGTTGAGCCGGTACCAGAGCGTGGACAGGACTAGTTGGTTAAGCACCAGTGCTCTCCCTCGGAGGGAGAGACATCGGAGTAGCCCTGTCCATTTCTGGATCCGCTCTATCACCCCGCCCTCCACATTTTGCCAGTTCTCCGGCGGGGAAGGGTGCGTGGCGGAAAGGTAAACGCCGAGATAGAGCAGAGGACCCGCGCTCCACCGGATGGTCTGAAGCGCGGGTGGGAGGGAGCTCACCTGCCACCAGTCCCCCACCGCCAAGCCAGACCTCTTGACCCAGTTGACTCGGGCGGAGGAGGCTGCCGAATAGATGGCTTGGCATGCCTCCACTCGCGCCAGGTCGCCCGGGTCCTGGACCACGAGAAGTACGTCATCGGCGTACGCCGACAGGACCAGCCGCAGCTCCGGCTCCCGCAGCACCAACCCTGTCAACCTCCTGCGGAGGAGACAGAGGAAAGGCTCGATTGCAAGAGCGTACAGCTGGCCCGAGAGGGGGCACCCTTGTCGCACTCCTCGCCCGAAGCTGACCGGTTCGGTCAGGGTCCAGTTGAGCTTAACCAAACACTCCGCGGAGGCATACAGCACCCGGAGAAAACTCACAAACTGAGGTCCGAATCCAAACGCCTGCAGAGTGCTCAGGAGGTACCCATGGTCTACTCTATCGAACGCCTTCTCCTGATCAAGGGACAAGAGGGCGAACGACAGACCATCTCTCCGCCCGAGTTCCAAAAGGTCTCGGACTAGAAATAGGTTGTCAAAAATGCTGCGACCTGGGACAGTATAGGTCTGGTCTGGGTGGATCACGTCCGCCATCACGGACCCTAGCCGCAGCGAAATTGCTTTCGCTACGATTTTGTAATCTGTGCTAAGGAGTGAGATGGGACGCCAGTTTCGTAAATCGTGGAGGTCCCCCTTCTTCGGCAGCAAGGCGAGCACCGCTCGCCTGCACGACAGAGGGAGGATCCCGCCCTGCAAGGACTCAGCCCAGACAGTGACTAGGTCTGGGCCGAGGATGTCCCAGAACGCGCGGTAAAACTCCACGGTCAGCCCGTCCATGCCCGGAGATTTATTGGTGGGCATGCGGCGGAGGGCTTCCGAGAACTCGGCCAGGGTGAGAGGCAGCTCTAGCCGCTCTCGGTCGCCCACGCTGACCGTGGGGAGGTCCTCCCAGAGCACCCCGCAGGCGCCAGGATCGGTCGGATCCGGGGAGAAAAGTCGCGGGCTCTCCCACACATCTCCTCCGGATCCGTGAGGGGGGTGCCGTCTTCTGCTAGAAGGCAGGTGACGTGCTTCTTGGCCCCCCTCGTTTTTTCCAGGGCATAGAAGAAGCGGGAGCCGCGGTCCATCTCCCGAAGGAGGCGGATGCGGGACCGGACGAAGGCACCTCGGGCCCGGTGGTCCTCGAGGGCCCGAAGCTCCTCCCGCTTCTCCCGGCACGCTCCGCAGAGGGACGGGTCCTCGGGGTCGGCGGCCAGGCGCCTCTCCAGCTCCAAGACCTCCCGTTCCAACTGCTCTATCGCCGCATTTCTCCGTCGGCTGGTGCCCCGAGTGTAGTCACGGCAGAAGAGCTTGGCGCGGACCTTCCCTAAATCCCACCATCGCCGCACCGAGGGAAAGGCACGCCATTGCTCTCGCCAGGCGAGCCAAAACTCTCGGAAGGACGTCACAAAGCTCTCGTCCTCCAACAGGCTATTATTAAAGTGCCAATAGGCCGGCCCCAGTCTCTCTGCACGGAGGGAGACCGTTATAGTAACTAAATGATGGTCGGAAAAAGGGGCCGGCCGAATGGTAGAGGAGTGGGCCTGTGAAAGATGGAAACGGGATAAATAAATACGGTCCAACCGAGAGTGGTGTGACCGATGGGCCTCCACCCGGACAAAAGTGAACGTGGAGGTGTCATCTGGGTGATGGTCACGCCAGACGTCCACTAGGGAGTGATATTCAACTATTCCCTGAAGAATATTCGCGGCAGCCGGGCTTGGCTCGGCGCCTGAGCGGTCCTGTTCCTCGAGGGTGGTGTTAAAGTCTCCTCCCAGGACCAGGCACTCGTGCGAATCTAGGGTGCCAAGAAAGTCGGACACCCGCTGGTAAAATTGTGGCCGCTTTGGGCTCAGTTGTGGGGCATAAACAACAACAAGATTAACCACGAGCCCCTCCATACGGACTCGAAGGTGCAGCAGGTGGCCCGGCACGACCTCAGTGACCCCTAGCACCTCGGGCCGTAGGGTGGGGGAGAACAGGGTCGCCACTCCAGCTTGCCAAGTCGTGAAGTGGCTAAAATAGACCCCGTCCCCCCACTCCAGCCACCACCTGTCCTCAAAGGTAGGGTCCGTATGGGTCTCCTGCAGGAAAACTACAGAGTACCCTCCTTCCCGAAGGTAAGAGAGCACCTGGGACCTGCGGAGAGCCATCCTACAGCCCCTGGTATTCAAGGTTGCAATAAGAATAGGCATCATGCGGAGGGCTGGTGGGGTGGAGGTTTCTCGGTGGCGGGGGTGTTTGTGGCCCCCGGTGGGTTGCGCACCAACCCGTGACCCATCGCATAGATGAGTAGATCGCTTTGGAAGTTGCGGGCCCGCTCGTAGGCCGCAGCACCGCGCTTGCCTTGCCCTCTGCCCTCCTTTATAAGGGCCCTTGTGGTCTGAAAAATTTGCTCAAAGTCCCCCCAGAGCTGAAGAGCTAGCTGTACCTTATTGCGGGCACCACGGGTGTGTTCTAAGAACTTCCGTAGTGCATGCCGCAACTCATGGGGGGATGGGGTTACGGTTCCCGGGGTATTCCCCAGTGGGACTCTTAATACAGCCTCGAGGTCCGCTAAGGCGGGTAGGCAGGGTGCGGACCACCGATGGGGCGTCTGACAGGCTGGGGTTATGAAATCCATTTCATGCCTTGGGGTGGAAGGGGATGGCAGGGGAAAAATTGCAACTCCTAATAGGTCGCGACTAGAAAGTGCAAAGACTGCTCCTTGGGGGGAATCTGCAGAAGGCGGAAATGAAACGACCCCAGGGGCAGCAGGAGCATCACAGAAGGGGATAAACTGGGTGGGGCTAGGGGAGGGGGCAGGGGCAAAGGTAAGGCTCTGAGATTCAGGAGGCAAGCAACTGAAGAAATGTGCCTCCTGAGCAGAGTCGAGGGTTAAGGGGTAAGGGAGGGGGCTCCCAGTTATGCTAAGCGCTGGCCCCGCGTTGGTCTTGGCGGCAGTGGCATCTGGTGGTGGACCACCTTCTGCAGGGTGCTCGCCCGGGAAGGCAATCAGGGGGAGGGAGTATGGGGAAAAAGGGGCTGGGGTGAGGTTGCCCAGTCTGAGGCCAGCCGGGAGTAGATCATCCTCTCCCTGGGTGACCGGGGTCAAATCTAGGGCCTCAATCTCCGCGTACACGGAGGAGAGGCCAACGCCTGCTACCCCGGGGGCCTCTCCTCTAGGGCCCGCCTCAGCGGTCGCCTCGGGGTTCGCGGGGGGTTCGGATGGTATCCGAGCAGAAAGGGCGTCCTCAGGGGTCTCGGAGGGGAGGGTCTCCCGTGGAGGGGGAGTTCTGCCCTCCAAAGCCAGTCTGTCTTCTCCTCCCGACACCAGCGGATGGACCTCACTCGTGGTCGTAGCGGAGGGCTCGATGTCAGTGCGTCCCTTCCTGGTCTTCCGGGGGGCTTCCGCGTCGGATGGATGCAGCGGAGCTCGAGCCTTCCGCTTGCTCCGTTTCCCCTGGACTAAGTTCCAGTCCTCCATAGCGTCGTCCGGGGGCTGGTTAGCAGGGGTCGTGTCAGGGGGCGGAGGTGATGGTTCAGGGGTTCGGGGGGGCAGCGGTGAGGCAGCATGAGGAGGGGGGGGTTCTCCTTGGGGTGGGCCCTCTCCTATGCCCGATAATATCTTTGTCGCGCCCTCCTCCATAGGCTCTACTGAGGTGGTAGTAGCAAGGGTGGGACTCCCTTGCTCGCCCGGGCGTAGTAGGGAAGGAGTCTCCTGGGCCCGGGTGGGAGCAGCAGTGGATTGAGTAGGAGGAGGGTTGGTTTCAGGTGCTGGGCAGCCAGGGGTGTCGGCAACAACGGGGCCGATATCCTGCCGGGTCTCGGGGGTCTCAGGTGCCCCTCCCCTCCGGGCCAAAGGGCAGTCTCTGCGGACATGCCTGGCCGAGCGGCAGAGGTAGCACCGGGCCTCTCCGGTGGAGTAGAAGACCCGATAGCGGGCTCCCTGGTAGGGGACTAAGAAGGACCCCTCGAGCGCCTCCCCGTCACGCACCCCCGCCGGCGGTAAAAGCTGCACTTGCCGGCGGAAAGAAAGGACGTGATGGAGGGTGGGGTCCCTGCAGCCCAACGGGAGAGGGCTGATGACAGAGGTAAGCTTCCCCAGGGCGGAGAGAGCGGGTAACAGGGCAGCATTGGGTAAAAAGGGGGGAACGGAGGTAAGGACAAGGCGAACACCCAGGTCTTCTAGCGGCTCTAGGGGGACAAACACCCCCCCTACCACCAGGCCCCTCTCCACCGCCTCTTGGGCGGCAGCCTCCGTAGCTAAGAAAAAAAACGACCTTCCCATACATCTTGGAGGCCGCCACAATAGCCGTGGGTCCTGCCAACGCCTGCACGTATGTCTCCACGTGGGGCGAGGCAGGCACCAGGAGGCAACAGACACCGTGCTTCCTGGTCAGGGCGGAAAAAGGGCCCCGACTGCTGGTGATTGTAGCGGAGGCAGTGGGTGGGCGAGATGACGAGGCGGCAGGCAGGGGGGAGCCTGCCACCGCCCGGGCATACGTCCTGGGGGTCGGGGGGGGGCATATGTAGCGCTGGTGGAGGGAATTGCAGGGAGGGGCACCGCGGTCGATGACGAGGCCACGGCTGTGGGGGCCGCCCCTGCCATGGAGGGCCCAGATGTTTTGGCGGGGCCCTTTCTTTTCTGCCCGTCCTGGCTTTTGCGGCCAGCTGGCAGAGAGTTCCTAGAACCTGAGGTGGAAGGGGGCATAGCAGCAGCAGTAATCGCTCCGGTGCCTCCTGCTGCCGGTGCCCCAGCAGGGGCGGTGGCAGGTTTTTTGGCAATCGTGGTGGGGGGGGCAAGATTGGGGGTTGGGCGGGGGGGGGGGGGGAACAACTAAATTTTTTAAAGGGGCCTCGCCTTCCTCATTCCCCGCCATTGTAAGCAGGGAGGGACGGAGAGACACCGGAAGGAAAAAGGGGGAGGGGGGAAACAAAATAACCACTCCTCCCTACTAAGCTACAGGAGGGGAGAGGAATACCAAATGGGGTAAACAAGGGGGGGAGGGAAAATCCAATAATAGGGGCAAGCTATAAGCTAAGCAATCCGGGGGGGGGGGTGTAAACCCACGCACATTTGTCCAAAGAGTCTCGTTTGGTCAGCTGTTATGTCCGGTCCGAAAGGCAAAGTTCAAAGCAAACAGCTGGATCCGAAGGCGGATGGCAAATTGCCAGCAGGGACGAAGCGGCGGGGGGGTCGTGACAGTTGTAGTAATGGTGGGGGTGGGGGTGGGGGTGGAGCGGGCACCGATGGATCAGGGGGGCAGCTTATTGCCACACCCCCTGTGCCGCCACAAATGCAATTAAAACACAGTCAAACTCCCCCCCACGAGAGTAGAATTCGAAAAAAACCCCTCAGTCTTACGACCCCTTCACGATGATTCGTGGCTGTTTAAATTATGTCTCCTGTCTTCTGAAGTCCTTCTTCTCCGGCCGTGTTGGCTGTGTTCCAAGGCTTCCGGCATGCTAAGAATGTTGTAAAGATAGTCCGAGCTGCCAGCAAAGCGGCTGGGTCTGGGGGCTTTCACTCCCCCTCCAAACAGCAAAATCGGCAATCTTCCCCCCCCTCCTCCGGGGGTTCAGCTGAGACAAATAGCTGCGCCCGAAAGCAGGCGAGGGGGGGTAGTGTTGACTGCAAAATGGCGACTTGTCAGCAATCCAAAGAAAAAGCAAAAGCGGCAGAAAATCAAACTAATCAGCAAAGCGTCCAGCCCGGTCCGGGGGGGGGGGGGGGACGACACTAAGGCAGGGTCCAAAAGTAAGAAAAATCCGGGCCAGGGGGCTTTAGGAAAGAAAAGAAAGCAGATAGCTAAGGAGCTAGCTAGGGACGGTCCGTCCTCCAACAGGGAAGGTTCCAGAACCATCAGGAACCTTCGGAGACAATTAAGACAGGCTGATTAGAACACCTGCAGCCAATCAAGAAGCTGCTAGAATCAATTAAGGAAGGCTAAGCAGGACACCTGGGTTTTAAAAAAGGAGCTCACTTCAGTTTGTGGTGTGTGTAAGGAGCTGGGAGCAAGAGGTGCTAGGAGCTGAGTGAGAACATGGACTGTTAGAGAACTGAGGTGTACAAGCATTATCAGACACTAGGAAGAAGGTCCTATGGTGAGGATAAAGAAGGTATTGGGAGGAGGCCATGGGGAAGTAGCCCAGGGAGTTGTAGCTGTTGCACAGCCATTCCAGGAGGCACTCTAGACAGCTGCATTCTGGGCTGGAACCTGGAGTAGAGGGTGGGCCCGGGTTCCCCCCAAATCCTCCCAACTCCTGGTCAGACGCAGAAGGAGTCCACCTGGACTGTGAATTCAGAAAAACAGGCAAGCTGAGGGCTGCCGTGAAGCTCCAAGGTGAGCAAATCTGCCAGTAAGCGCAAGACCCACCAAGGTAGTGCAGGAACTTTGTGACAACTTTTACATTTGACTTGCCATAATTTATGCTCTTTTCTATTTTCCTCAGTAGGATTTAATTTCCAATTTTGCCTCTAACCTCTTCTTTTACTCAGTTTAGCCATAGTGGCATTTTTTTGGGTCCTCTTACTAAATTTTTGTAAAGTTGGGATATGCATTTAATTCAAGCCTCTATTATGATGGCTTTTTTTTTTTAAAGTTTCCATGCAGTTTGCACTCTTGTGACTGTTTCTTTTAATTTCTGTTTAACTAGTTTCTTCATTTTTCTGTAGTTCCCCTTTTTGATATTAAATGTTACAGTGGTGGTCTTTCATATTCCTGTCCCTCAAGATGTTAAATTTAATTATTTGATCACTATTAATGAGTGGTTCAGCTGTATTCACCTCTTGGACTAGATCCTGTGCTCCACTTAGGACTAAATCAAGAATTGCCTCTCCCCTTTATGGGTTCTAGGAATAGCTGCTCGAAGAAGTAGTCATTAATGGTGTCTAGGATCTTTATTTCTGCATCCTGTCTTGAGGTGACATACACAGTCAATAGGGGCATAGTTGAAATCTTCCATTTTTAATTATTATTATTAAAGGTTTCTATTCTCCCTGAACATTTCACAATCAACATCCTGGTCAGGTGGTCAGTACATTTCTACTACTATATTATTATTATTCAAGTATGACCTTTCTGTCCATAGATTTTTATGGTACAGATTGATTCATTTAAGATTTTCACTATATTTGACTATGTGATTTCTTGCACATATAGGGCCACTCCCTGACCTGCACAACCTATTCTTTCATTCCTACATATTTAGTACCCTGGTATTACAGTGTCCCATTGATTGTTATCATTCCACCAAGTTTCTGTGGTGCCTATTCATCAATATTCTTATTTAATACCAGGCACTTAAGTTCACCCATCTTAGTATTTAAATGTCTAGCATTTGTTTATAAGTGCTTGTAAAATTTGTCACTTTTTAGTTGTCTGCCTTCATGTGATGTAATTGAATAGGCCTCTTTCATTTGACTGTTTCTCTTCAGTTCCCTACCTGTACTTTATCAACTTCTATCTTCTCCTCTTTACTAGGATATAGAGACTCTCTGTTAATAGAGCCTCCCTTGTGGGATGCCTCTGTTCAAACCGTGTGTTGGCTTTTCCCCAGCCCTTACTTTAAAAACTCCTCTACAACCTTTTTAATTTCACATGCCAGCAATCTGGTTCCATTATGGGTTAGGTAGAGCCCATCCTTCCTGTATAAGCTCCTCTTTTCCCAAACGGTTCCCCAGTTCCTAATAAACCTAAACCCTCCTCCCTAGACTATCCTCTCATCTATGTATTGAGACCCTGAAGTTCTGCCTGTCTAACTGTCCCTGCATCTGGAATTGGAAGCATTTCAGAGAATGCTACCATGGAGGTCTTGGACTTTCAACTCTTGCTTAGCAGCTAAGCCTAAATTTTGCCTCCAGTACCGCTCTCCTCCCTTTTCCTATGTACCACTACCACCAGCTCCTTCCCAGTACTGCACATACATCTGTCTTGATTTCTCGAGAGATCCACAACCTTCAGACCTGGCAGGCTTCAGGGCTGGAAGAAGACCTAGATCTAGAGTAGTGTGGTGGGAGAAGATTGGAACCATGGGAGTAGAAACTGGGACTGGAGGCTGGTAGTGGTGGAAGACAGGGAGACAGTGGGTGGGGAGATACTAAAATCACATGAGGAGCCATAGGGAAGGGATGGGAGATAGCACTGACAAAGAGATGAAGTGTGGGGGAGAACTGGGACTGGCTGAACAAAGAGACTAGGATAAGGAGCAGAGAGAGGTGAGGACATGGAGATTGGATGAGAAACCTGGGGAGGGAGACTGCAACAAGGAGACAGGGGAGTGGAGCCCAAATGGAGGCCACAAGGTGGAATGTGGGGAAGAGACAGTTGGGTTAGTGATGGAGGAAACTGGGACTGGATGGACAAGGAGATTGGAGGCAAGGATCTCCTAGAGTAGGTGGGGGAGTAGTGGGAATGGCTGGTCGAGGAGACTGGTAACCAAGAGCGCTAGCAAGAATGGAGGGGTAAAACTAAGACTGACTGAACAAAGAGAATGAGACTGGAATCAGAAGCCTGTGACTGGAGCCTGAGGCTGACTAGGTGAGGAGCCAATCATGGGGTAGAGACAGGAGTAGGACAGGTTGCAGGGGATGGGGTAGAAGCCTCACTAGCTGCTCTGGGCCCAGTGGTGTACCTGAGGATTTTGCTCTTAAATTACTGCACCAGATTTTCAAAGATGGATGATTACATATGTTTCAACCACAGTCAAAAGAGTATTGACACACAGAGTACTGCATAAATGGCTACCTGAAGACACAGGATTTGTGCACAAAGCAGTGCACATGCAAATTAGGCATGGAAGCTTAATTTTTGAAAATCAGGACTTCTGTCTCCTCATCACTTTATTTCATTTTCTCTTTGGTGTAATTTTCCTTAATTTGTCTTTTTGCTCCCTTACCCCCCCCAGTTGCAGAATTTTTTCAGTCTTCTCCCTCCTTTTTCTCTACACACACTTCATTCTCCTTGCCTGCATTCAACATACTCTTTTCCTCCCCTTCATTCATCAGTCTCCCCTCTTAACCCTTCACACACACACACACACACACACACACACACACCCCCCTGTTCCTCCTTCCCAGTCACAATACTGACTTCCATCTCAAATATGCTATCCTACTCAGGGCTGATCTCCACTTGCATGTGTATAAACTCTCACTCACATTGAAGGTCCTATAATGCATGGTGTGGGGTAGTTTGTTAAATCAAAAAACAAAGGTGGCCAGGATTGGGATTACTCTGTGGCAGCCTCATTTTGCAGCCACTTCAGCTGTGAGTCCTCCACAAGGCACCTCTGATCCAGGATTGTTGCCCTTTTGTCCCCTCCCAGCCCAGGATCCATGAATCTGCCCTGACAACATGAGTTTACTGATGGAAGAGCATATGTGAATGTGACTACCTTATATCACCCCCTGCTTGTCTCAGCTAGAATTTATTTCAAGTACACTGTATTATGGTGCAGTGATAGCTGCATTATAATTACACTGAATTCTGTAATGCAACCTTAACATGACCTTCAAACTCTACTTTGTAAAAAGTCACTGAAATGGCAAAAAAGAAAAACAAACACTGAGCAGAACTTTGGTTTGAGAAATGAATAGTTCAATAGTCAACCTTTTAGCATTTTTTCATTATCTCACTTTTAGATTTCTTGCAAACAGGGCACAAAGAAAACACTCTGGGACCTGTCCTTTGTCCACACTCTCTCTTCATGTCTGGATTTGTACAATATCAGCTGTAAATTATTAGTGTTTGTATATAGAGCAATTTATAACTTTTTAGCCATACTTAACAAAAACTTTCAAGTTGAACCTGTTGACAAAAGGGGAAGGAGGGCAAGGTAGAGCCTCACCAAATACTTTTGTAGCCTATAGGAAAGATTTTCATAGAGTCCAAGGCCAGAAGGGACCACTATGAGCATCTAGTCTGACCTCTTGTTTAACATAAGCCATAGAACTTCCCCCAAATAATTCCTTTTGATGTAGAGCATAGCTTTTTTAAAAAAAGCTGATCTTGATTTAAAAATTGCCAGTGATGGAGAATCCACCATGCTCCTTGGTAAATTGTTTCAATGTTTGTTTTTGTTTCTCTGCAAAACAAAAAAAGACCTTTATCAAATATCTGTTCCATGTGGGTACTTACAGCCTAATCAAGTCACCCTTTAGACTCAAAGAGCTCAGTCTATCACTATAAAGCATATTTTCAATCCATTAATCATTCTCATGGCTCTTCTCTGAATCCTGTCCAGTTTTCAGCTTTGTGAAATTAGCTCTATTAAAGTACCAAGTATGTACATTAATGGTCTGGACTTTATTCTTCTTGCACATTATAAATGTGATCAAGTCATGATCATTTGTATCCAAGCCACCATTAACTTTAGTTCTGTGATCAGTTCCTCTTCAGCTGTTGGCTGCAACAATTTTTGCGTTGGAAAACTCATGTGTAATATTTAGAAATTCCAAAGATGTTTTAGTACTGGTAGCATGAGACTTCCAGCAAATGCCATTCCAACGGAAGTCCCCTATGATCACAATCCCCCCCCCCCCCTGCAACTTACACATTGTAAGGTGCATGAGGAGTCACCCTTTTCCCTAGTGTGACCAAGGGGTCTGTAACAGACACTAATATCCCATCTTGTGCTTTATCTGTTAGGACATTGATCCTTAAGCATTCAAGATCATTTACTTCAGAGTGACTTGGAAAGAGGTAATGCCATTTTTGACAGAGTGCCACTGCCCCGCCCCTTTTGCCCACTCAATTTTTTCTAAATAAGTTATTGATTTTTAATTCTAATCACATGAATCACCACACTAGGTTTCAGTAACACTGAATAGATACAATTTATTCTTGTAACTGAGCAATTCCAATTCGTCCTTTGTTACACGTTTGTAACATTAGTGTATAGATAATTCTAGAATTTCTTCTCATGTTTATTGATTCCTTGACTTATTTGTGCTAAATGAGTGCTCATTTTTTCCCTTCTTTAACCCCCTCCTGACAACTCTAGCCAGCCTGGCCCTGAGACTCGTTCCACTTTTACTGAGATGGCCATCCAATCTACAAAGCGCCCTCTCCCCACAGAAGGTGGACCTGTGTTCCACAAAACCCTACACTGCTTAGCAGCAGGTCACTTCCAGAAAGTGTCTACTTTGTCTTCCTTCATTTGTGGGACAGCAAGGATCTCCAGGAAGATCGCTTGGATATTTTTCTTTTTCAGCACCCTTCTAAGTTTCCTGAAGTCATCTAGTATTAGTAAGATATCCCATAACAGTGTCATTAGTGCCAATATGAACCATCGCTGATGTTGCCTATCAACTTCAGAAGCCTATGCAGTCTTCGAGTGATGTCTTGGCCTCAGGAAAAGAGCACACCATCCTGTTGTCTACCTGTCCCTTCCAGAATGTTCTTTCCATCCTTCTTAATAGGAATTGCCAACAAGGATTATTGGTCTTCCTTGGCCAATTGGTGATCTCTTTGTGGGCAAGCTTGATTTTCTTACAGGTTGGGCTGAGCACCATCCACAAGTGTGTCCCATACATCTCTCCATTCTCTTGGACCAGCTGCATCTTCAGAGATATCTTTCACAGTTTCCACAATGAGGATATGGTATTGATTGGAAACTTCAAGCTCTGTGGAATTCCTCTTGGTCCTCTTCTCTTTGGTGACCACAGCTAGGGTGACTAGATAGTAAGTATGATAAATTGGGATGGGGTGGGATGTGGGGGATAAGTGCCTTTAAGATAAAGCCCAAAATATCAGGACTGTCCCTATACAACTGGGATATCTGGTCACCCTAACCACAGCCTGCCCATCTTTGACTGCCTACAGATGTTTAGAATGCTACCTCATCCTCTTTCCTCTTGTGTCTATGAGCTGCCATGCCTCTTGAGTTCCTCTCTCTCCCTCCAACTCCTTGGTGCCCAGCTCTTTTCTTTCTTGAACCTAGGGTACTGATATTTCCCAAACCTGGTTGTCTAGAAACACTTTAATTTCTCAGATTATCTGTAGCATCTCTAGTTGCCCTTCCAATCCAAGAATCTTTTCTTCCAGCACAGCTACTAACTGCACTTCATACAAAGGAAGTCCCTTCTGGCTTCAGGCAAGAAAGAAAACATGGCACATGCATTGCAGGTCACAAACATTGATTCCTTAATAATCAGAAATGGAGCAAACAGAGCTGGACCTAGGAGGAAAGCCTCTCACACTCCTTGAGCTAAGAGAGTCTAAGAATTCAACTCTTCTCTAAAAGGTATTTAAATTCCCAAGAAATTTACTATCCTTGTTATTGACTAAGGCCATGAACCCCAAACTAGAAGACAGTTAGGGGAGAGCTGCTGAAACATTTCCCATCCCCACCCATTTTTAACAGGTAGCTTATGGAAGGCCACTGCAGAACCACAACCCAGTTATCTAACTTGATGATAAACTCCAGTCTTATCCACTGGAGCACACTATCTTCAATAGTTATTAAAACATTGAGTTATCCTATATCTAGCCACTATGAATCACACTCCTCTCCTGAAGGAAGGAGAGAATCTAGTATATCTGATCCCCAATATTATAGTGGAGATTAAATAATTTTGTAACCAACCAGGAAGAAAATGGATACTGTCCTACTCCAGTGGCTGGTCTAGAAAGGGGCTAGCAATTACTCCTGTTGGTCCGGTAATAAGGGTCTAAGTTAAGGACTGATACATTTGAGTGGGCTGAGGTTTCAGGATGTGAGATGACCAGGAATTGGAAGAGAAAAAAGGGCAAATCTCAGAATGTGGTAGAGGAAGCAGAAGCAAGATTTAGACACACCCTATATGTAAAGGCCATGAGAGGGATAACTCAAAGATGAAGCCAGGATTATAGATGCAAGTTATATAGAGAGAATGATAATGCTCTCCATTGTGAGAGAGAAACAAGGTAGGAGGAGCCACTGAACAAAACACTGAGGGAGAAATTCAAAATGTAGGAGGAGAACTTGGAGATGTTACAAAACCCTAGGCATGACAAGATTAAGTAGTAGTGCATAATCAGTGTCAAACCAATAGGTAAAGGAGGAAGATAAGTACCAGCCCTGAAACTAGGCCAGAATAAGGTCATTAGAGACCTTTGAGAGCTATTTCAGTGAAACATAGGGAACAGAAGCCAGGTTGGAGGGATTTAGAATAGACCTAGAGGAGAGAAATTTAAGGTAGCAATTGTAGATGGTGCATTCAATTAATTTGGAGATATTAATACCTAGTTCAGAATGTCATAGTCCATCTAAAGAAAGAATTTAAGATCTCTAGCCTAGAAGTGCTGTAATAAAGAGATGTAAGCATAGAACTCATATTTTATTCAAAGTCAATATTTGTCTACACTGTTCTTCTATGTTAACTATGGCTGACTTTTAAAAAAGTTTGGTGTATTACTAGAATCTTTCCTCACTGTACCTCACATTCCTACACCAGATTTAACCACATGAAAGTCCACAGTTTGATTGTATGCTTCCTAACCTTTTTTTCTCCCTCCCCACACATTTTGTTCAAATTGAAAAAATTCATTCAAGTAGCAATAATGACTATGGGGGTCTTTGTGAGAAGACCACACCCAATACACACTAGCTCCTACCTCCATTCATGTCCATAAAAAGATGGTCTGATTCTCCATTGCCTTTTACTTCATATTTATTTATACTAATACAAAATAGGTGTAAAACACTGCAGAATTGGAATGATAAAGTGAACACAGAATACTAGATAGTAAAGAAATTGGCCACTTTGCGCCACTCCATACTAATAATGGTTTAGATTTGAATATTTGTGAATAAATCTGCAGAAAACTTCATTCATATGAATGGCAGACTAAACTAGTGTTCACTCCCTGCACATTATAGATTATTTGAATGAGGATAAGAGCTTTCATGGTTCACCTGAAAACTGAAATTTATTAAAAAACAGAACACACACAAAAACAAAGTCCCATTTTAGATTTTCCTGTGATGAAGTCAGTATTCACCAATAACCAGGATATACTTAGCTTTAGTGCTTCTTGTAAAAGCATATGAAGAAGAGTGTTAACTGCCATTATCAGTCCCTTGACTGATCCAGTTCTTGTAAAAATATTGCCTGTTTGTGATTCAAGGTTTAGACGTAGTCTGAGAAACCAACAAACTAACTAGTTCATGTAGTTCAGCTGCTATGAATATTTACAAGTCTTTTAAATCAGTCCCATCACTCTCTTCTCATCCACTTGGACAGCTAACTCCAGCTGAGAATAGAATAGTGGAGCAACAGCAGTTGCTCAAGTAGTGTATAGTGTTGGGTGGGTCAAGGCTGGCCTATTCCCTTTCTCTGTGCCACAATGGAGTCACCTTCACAGTCTTCCAACTGGTGGATTAAGGAATACTGAATTCCAAAAGTTTCTGTTCTGTCATTGGCTGTTCCTCCTCTCAGCTTGTCCCTCTTACCAACACTATTCTTTTGCTCCCAAACATTCTTCTCCCTCAACCCTTCCCACCTTCCTCTGTTGTTCTTAAGATTCATTTTTCAACCATACCTCCCCATTTCATCTTAATATCTCCCCTAATTTAAGAAAAAGTAGAGACACCAGCAGGAGGGCTTAAACATGGGACTGTCCCTTTAAAAACAGGCCATCTGTTCACCCTATCCAGAATGCTTGTAGTTGCTGAAACCTGTCTCTTTAAGGTGTTTGTCATAAAACATATGGCTAGGCCATCTTGAAGGAATTCTAGAATATCCTGAACCCTGGAAATATTTTTGCTTTATCCAACTGTCATAATACTGCCTGCATGGTACCATATATCCTGCTGGTATAACTTGTTCACAAGGCCACTTGCTTATAATATCTTTCCAATTCTTCTGAAATTCTGATTCTAATTTTTCCATCTTCTAGCTTTTGTTGATCTGGATTTGGTGCATTATAGGACCATGTCTCAGTAGGCCTACCTGTGACTGGATTTTGAGAGGAATATCCAGTTTCTTGTGAATCAGAACTAAGAACCAGAATGTAAAGGGCTAATAAGTAATCAGAACCGATTTATTTCAAGTGACATATTCTGGAGGTCTCATGCCAAAGCAGCTTGATTTCCTTCTTTGACAGGATAACTGGTTCAGTGGATATGGGGAATGCAGCAGACATAATATACTTGTACTTGAGCAAGGCTTTTGACACTATCCCACATGATATTCTGATAAGTATGCTGGAGAAATGCAGGCTTGGAGAAACTACCATTAAGTGGATACATAATTGGTTAAACTGCAAACAAAGAAACTATTAATGGAATAAGAACAGGAGTGCTTGTGGCACCTTAGAGACTAACGAAAGCTTATGCTCAAATAAATTTGTTAGTCTAAGGTGCCATAAGTACTCCTGTTCTTATTGCGGATACAGACTAACACAGCTGCTACTCTGAAACCTATGAATGGAATGATGCCAGATTGGAAGTGTAAAATGGGGTTCCACAGGGATTTCTTCTGGGTCAAGTATTATTTAACATCTTTATTAATTATCTGGATGTAGGAATAGAGAGCACACTGATCAAATTTGCAGATGACACAAAGCTGGGGGGAGGGGAGAGGTTTGCAAACACTTTGGAAGTTAGAACTAAAAGTCAAAAGGATCTTGACAAATTGGAGAACTAGGCTATAAACAACAAATTGAAATTCAAAGAAATGTAAGGTGCTTAGGGAAGAAAAATCAAATGCACAAATACAGAATCAGTGGGGGTTGTAGAGGGATAACTGGCTTGGCAGCAGCACTGCTGAGAAGGATCTGGGAGTTGTGGTGCATCACAACCTCAACATGAGTCAGCAACATGATGCTGCTGCAAAAAAAGCAAATGCTGCATTAAAAGAGGCATAAGATGCAAGTCATGGGAGGTGATAATACCTCTCTACTTGGCACTGGTCAGGCCACAACTGGAATACTGTGTCCAATTTTGGTCACCAATGTATAGAAAGAATGTAGAGAAATTGGAAAGGAACCAGAGGCAAGTGACAAATGATCAGAGGGATGTGCAAGCCATATGAGCAAAGGCTGAAGGAACTGGATATGTTTAGTTTGGAAAAGAGGAGATTAAGGGGGATATGATAGCGGTCTACAACTACTTGAAAGGCTGCCATAAAAAAAAGATGGAGAAAAGTTGTTCTCTTGCGAAAGAGGGCAGGACAAGAGGGAATGGGTTCAAACTACAGCATAGCAGATTTAGATGATGTCTCAGGAAAAAATTTCCTAACTGTAAGAAGAGTAGGACAGTGCTACAAATTGCCTAGGGAGGTTGTGGAAGCTCCTTCACTGGAGGTTTTCAAAAAAAGGCTGGATAGCCATCTGTCTTGGATGGTTTAGACACAACAAATCCTGCATCTTGGCAAGGAGTTAGACTAGATGACCCTTGCGGTTCCCTCTAACCCTATGATTCTAATAGCCCAATCCCAAGTGAACAGCTAGAAATACATGATGAAGACCTACCACTAGAGCTTGATATTGATTTAGGAGACATTACAATGGAAGATGTTAGAAAAGCCACCATAAACTTAAAAATAGGAAAGCAGCTAGAGAGGATACCATTACTGGAGAGATGCTTAAGACAAGTGATGAAATACCCCTCCAGACTCTCCTTGTATATTTGCCTCTGTAGTGCGGGGGCGTGGCCCTCCCTCTGAGACTGACAGGGAGAAACCACTCTCCATGCTCCCCACCAGAAGCAAAGGGGCAGGACAAGAAGTTTAAAAGGCAGACCCAGTAATTCAACTGTGCAAGAACTGAAGGAAGCAGATATCTCTTGCCCACTGCCGAGCCCTGTGCCCGAAATGGAGCTCTACAGCACCGAGGACCCAGAGGAAGTGCTGGGACGGAGGACTGACCAGTAACCGGAGGAACTACTGGGACTGCCACGGGCCATGTACACCAGGAAGACAGAAGAACCTGAGGAGATGGAGGTACACCCAGGGGGTATAGTAGGAAGTAGCCCAGGGACACTAGACGTTAGTCTGGTTGTGTTGCCAGAGCTAGGTCAGTATGTTTCGATGGGATTCCTTCTGACCCAGTGGTGGAGCAATCTTCCATTGTCAAGGACCTGGTGGAGTAGGGTGGGCCAGGGTCCTCTTCCCCCCTGCTGCCCAGAAGGCCAGAGCCTTTAAACTGCTCAGTGCTCTGACATGCCCAGAGGGCCAGAGCTTCTAGACTGCTTGTTGCTGTACCCCACCCAGAGGGGCAGAGCCTTTAAACTGCTTATTGCTCTGCCCTGCCCAGGGGGCCAGAGCCCTGAGACTACTAATCCCTCTATTGAGCATTGCATTTATAGGCAAATTGCACTGAGGTGGTGTGGTGTCCCTCTGAGACTGATAGGAAGGGACAGCCATGAACCTCTATACATGGTGGAGAATAAAGGCAGTGCCCCATCCTTGAGAAAAGGGGTTTTGTTGTGCTACCAACCTGCCTCCAGCCCCAAGCTGCCAGAATGGAGCTGGATAAGCTGATGAAGTGGTGGGTGGAGAGCCAGCAGCAGCAGGCGACCACCCAGCTCCAACAGCAGCAGCAGCTAGTGCAGCAATTAGAAGCCAAGGAGCAGCAGCTGATCTGAGGGCCCAACAGCAAGAACAGCAGCGGCAGTGCCTCCAGGAGCTTGCAGCCCCGCTGCTCAGCCCCACTCCTGGAGGAGTGACAACCCTGGCTGCCTGAGATACCAGTGCAGCTTACTAAAATGGGGCCCAAGGATGACCCGGAAGCCTTTTTGATTACTTTTGTATGGGTTGCCTCGGTAGCCAGATGGCCCGCGGACCAATGCATCATGCTCTTGGCCCCATACCTGACAGCCCAGGCCATTTATAATGGGCTACCCAATGACAAAGCCTGGGACTATGGGCACATAAAGGCAGCCATACTTGACTCCTTGGATATCATCCCTAATACCTTCTGACAGTGGTTCTAGGGGAAGACATACCTGCTGGGAGCCTGACCCCAGGTTTTGGTGCCCCTGCTGATAGTGGCTCCAGCCCAAGAGACACTTCGTGACTGATATGGCTGAGCAGGTTGTCATCAAGCAGTTTGTCCACATACCTCTGCCCCATGGGAGGGCCTGGGTTTTTTGACACCGACCCACCACCCTGAGGGTGGAGGTGGGCTTGATGGAAGACTTTCTGGCAGCAGAGGCCCTGGTCACGCTGGCAGCCATGGCTAAGATGCCAGCTAGGAGCCCCCTAGGCTTGGAGAAGCCCTAAGGCTGATGTTCAACTTGGCCCAAACCATGAGGAAGACTGCAGCGGCAGCCACCTGCCATGGATTACCCCAACATCCTGAGGAGCCCCTGCAGGTCATGCTACAGGAGGGAGACCTGTGAATCTGAGCTCACCAAATCATAGAATCCTAGACTTTAAGGTCAGAAGGGAGCATTATGATCATCTAGTCTGACCTCCTGTACGATGCAGGCCACAGAATCTCACCCACTCTTGTAACAAACCCCTAACCCATGTCTGAGCTACTGAAGTCCTCAAATTGTGGTTTAAAGACTTCAAGGTGCAAAGAATCCTCCAGCAAGTGACCTGTGCCTGTAATGCAGCTAGCCAGGGCTCGACCCTCTCCAGGGCGGTGGGGAGCCACGCTGGCTCATGACACACAGATAATGTTTGGGGGAATTAGTCCGGCTGTGGGAGTCTCCCTCGGCAGTGCTTGCGGCAACTGAAACAAGCACCATAAGCCCAGGCCCTAGGTCAGGGCAGGGCAACAATAAGTCAGGTGCTCAGGCCCTCCGGCAGGGGCTGACCAGTAGCAAACAGTATATAGAAATAGGCCCAGGGTCAGGGCAGGGCAAGCAAGTCAGTAGCTCAGGCCCTCAGGCAGGGGCTGAGCAAATAGTTCAATGTTAGCAGGCCTAGGCCTCTAAAGGACCTGGAAGAGGGGGAGACTGCCACCCACAAGTTGAGTGGCAGGGGGGACACAGGCCCTCCCACTCCACTGCATCCCAGCCCAGGGCCCTAGCAGGGTCAGAAGACCCACAGCTGTGTCAGTGCAGATCCTGGCCTCAACACACTGACATGGGCTCTGGCAGCATTAGAGCCAGACTAGGGTCAACTGTCCCCAGGCTACTTCCTAATCCCCCCTCTTGGGGTACCTGGATCCAGGCAGTGTCCTCCAGGGCATCCAGCACCATGGGTTCCTCAGGGTAGCAGGCAAGCAGCAGGCCTGGCAACTCCTCTAGGTAGCAGCCGCAGGGCAGGTCTGGCAACTCCTGGCATCTACCTTAGACCGCAGGGGCTTCCAAGTCACAGGCCAGGCTGGAGGCATCTGGCCTCCCTGATGGCTGGGCCCCCAGTGAGCGCTGCAGGTGAGCTTTTATACTTCCGGGTCGCCACCTGACCCTCTGAGGGGTGGGCTCAGAGCTCCCGGGCTCCGCCCACTCTGGCACCTGGATGGGCTCGTCCCTCTCCAGGACGGCGGGGAGCCACAATGTCTCTCTACAGTGCCACACGCTGCAGAGGAAGGCAAAAAAACCCCAGGGCCTCTGCCAATCTGCCCTGGAGGAAAATTCCTTCCTGACCCTAAATATGGCGATCAGCTAAACCCTGAGCATGTGGGCAAGACTCACCAGCCAGACACCCAGGAAATAATTCTCTGTAGTAACTCAGATCCCACCCCATCTAACATCCCATCACAGGCCATTGGGCATATTTACTGCTAATAGTCAAAGATCAATTAATTGCCAAAATTAGGCTATCCCATCCTACCATCCCTTCCATAAACTTATCAAGCTTAGTCTTGAAGCCAGATATGTCTTTTGCCCCCACTGCTCCCCTTGGAAGGCTGTTCCAGAACTTCACTCCTCTGATGGTTAGAAACCTTCGTCTAATTTCAAGTCTAAACTTCCTGCTGGCCAGTTTATATCCGTTTGTTCTTGTGTCCACATTGGTACTGAGCTTAAATAATTCCTCTCCCTCTCTGGTATTTATCCCTCTGATATATTTATAGAGAGCAATCATATCTCCCCTCAGCCTTCTTTTGGTTATGCTAAACAAGTCAAGCTCTTCAGTCTCCTTTCATAAGACAGGTTTTCCATTCCTTGGATCATCCAAGTAGCCCCTCTCTGTAACTGTTCCAGTTTGAATTCATCCTTCTTAAACATGGGAGACCAGAATTGCACACAGTATTTCAGATGAGGTCTCACCAGTGCCTTCTATAATGGTACTAACACCTCCTTATCTCTACTGGAAATACCTTGCCTGATGCATCCCAAGACCACATTAGCTTTTTTCACATTGGCAGCTCATAGTCATCCTGTGGTCAACCAATACTCCAAGATCCTTCTCCTCCTCCGTTATTTCTAATTGCTGCGTCCCCAGCTTATAACTAAAATTCTTGTTATTAATCCCTAAATGCATAACCTTACACTTCTCACTATTAAATTTCATCCTATTACTATTACTCCAGTTTACAAGGTCATCCAGATCTTCCTGTATGATATCCCGGTCATTCTCTGTATTGGCAATACCTCCCAGCTTTGTGTCATCTGCAAACTTTATTAGCACATTCCCGCTTTTTGTGCTGAGGTCAGTAATAAAAAGATTAAATAAGACTGGTCCCAAAACTGATCCCTGAGGAACTCCACTAGTAACCTCCTTCCAGCCTGAGCGTTCACCTTTCAGTATGACCCATTGCAGTCTCCCCTTTAATCAGATCCTTATCCACCTTTCAATTTTCATATTGATCCACATCTTTTTCCAATTTAGCTAATAATTCCCCATGTGGAACCGTATCAAATGCCTTACTGAAATCAAGGTAAATTAGATCCATTGCGTTTCCTTTGTCTAAAAAATCTGTTACCTTCTCAAAGAAGGAGATCAGGTTGGTTTGGCATGATCTACCTTTTGTAAAACCATATTGTATTTTGTCACAATTACCCTTGACCTCAGTGTCCTTAACTACTTTCTCCTTCAAAATTTTTTCCAAGACCTTGAATACTACAGATGTCAAACTAACAGGCCTGCAGTTACCCGGATCATTTTTTTTTTCCTTTCTTAAAAATAGGAACTATGTTAGCAATTCTCCAGTCATACAGTACAACCCCTGAGTTTACAGATTCATTAAAAATTCTTGCTAATGGGCTTGCAATTTCATGTGCCAGTTCCTTTAACATTCTTGGATGAAGATTATCTGGGCACCTCAATTTAGTCCTATTAAGCTGTTCAAGTTTGGCTTCTACCTCGGATGTGGTAATATCTACCTCCATGTCCTCCTTCCCATTTGTCATCCTACCATTATCCCTAAGCTCCTCATTAGCCTCATTAAAGACTGAGGCAAAGTATTTGTTTAGATATTGGGCCATGCCTAGATTATCCTTTATCTCCACTCCATCCTCAGTGTTTAGCGGTCCCACTTCTTCTTTCTTCGTTTTCTTCTTATTTATATGGCTATAGAACCTTTTACTATTGGTTTTAATTCCCTTTGCAAGGTCCAACTCTACATGTCTTTTGGCTTTTCTCACTTTATCCCTACATGTTCTGACCTTAATAGGGTAGCTTTTCTTTGCTGATCCCTCCCATCTTCCACTCTTTGTAGGCTTTCTGCTTTTTCTTAATCACCTCTCTGAGATGCTTGCTCATCCAGCTTGGTCTACAACTCCTGCCTATGAATTTTTTCCCCTTTCTTGGGATGCAGGCTTCTGATAGTTTCTGCAACTTTGACTTGAAGTAATTCCAGACCTCCTCCACCTTTAGATCCACAAGTTCTTCAGTCCAATCCAGTTCCCTAATTAATTTCCTTAATTTTTTAAAGTTAGCCCTTTTGAAATCAAAAACCCTAGTCACAGATCTATTTTTGTTTATCCTTCCTTCAAGAGCATTTGCCTAGACCAGTCCTCTAACTGTCTCAGGTCTAACCAGTCTGTCTCACAAACATAAACCTTCAATCTTCAGTGTAGGGCTTTCTCCAGCGGCTCACGGGTTTAGATTTTAAGGTCAGAAGAGATTTATGATCTAGCCCAACCTCCTGCATAACAGACCATAACACTTCACCAAGTGATTCTAGCATCAAGACATAATTTCTGGTTGAGCTAGAGCATCTGTTTTTTGGAAAGACAGCAAGTATTGATTTAAAGACTTAATGTAATGGAGAAGCCTCTACATCCTTAGATAAATTGTTCTAATGATTAATTACCCTGACTTAAAATTTTGTGCCTTATTTTTAGTCTGAATTTATCTAGCTTCAGCTTCCAGGAACTGGATATTGTTAAATTTCTGGATTAAAGAGCTCTCTGCTATTAAATTTCTTCCCCTATGGTCAAGTCACCTCTTAATCTTGGCTTGGATAAACTAAATAGATGGAGCTTACTCAAGCTTGAGTAGGGCTTGAACTTTACCATTGGGTAGGTTTTCCTGTCTTCTAAATTCTCTCCAATTTACCAACATCCTTACAAAGGACAAAAAATAGTCCTTTATCAGTGGATTTCTTTCTCTCTGGCTTAACCCAAACATGACCCATTTACTTCCCCCAGATCTGGATTGAGGCAAATTGGGATCCGAGGCACCCTATAACATGGACTGCCACCTTGGCCTTGCCTCTCCTCCTACCCCCACATGGTGTGGGGATACTTACACAAGAACATGCTGGGCTGTTCAGGGGCCTGCCACCCCACATTTTCAGGAGGGAAGGGGCTTCAGTAGCCCTACCTCCACTCCAAGAAAAGCAGAGATGGCTGCAGGGGGTCCCTCTTCTCACAGAGAGGTAGCAGCAGGGGCCACTCTTCTCCACTATAGGAACAGCAGCAGGGACCCACTTGTGAGCAGTAGTTGCTGCAGGGATCCCCTGTGCTCCCAGCAGACAAAGGAGGGCCCCACACAGCTGCTGGGGTGAATAATCTGCTTGGATAAGTCCTGCACTGTTTTGTCTCGCCACACACTGTCTTGGTCCCTGTGCGTCCCAGAGCTCAGGCTGCAGCCTGAGCCCTGGAATCTACACTGCAATGTAATAGCCCCACGGCCCAAGCTCCGTGAGAAGGAGTCAGCTGGCATAGGCCAGTCATGTGTTTTTAATTGCAGTGTAGACATACCCTAAGTAACATTATAGGGCAGGAAAAGCTACTCTGTGCCGGTCTGTACCCTTGTGTTCACCCCTTTCACAGGATTATGATAAATTTTGTACAAAGTATGGCTTGTGAAGTATCATTTGAAAACTCATAATTTGCTGATCTTTATTGTCCTGGTAAAATACCGTGGCAACACTGTATGTAAAGTTATAAGATTCCTCTGTATGGTATAACTAAGACATGTTCCAAGTCTGGAGAGTGACCACAAACCAGTTTCCCGGAAACAAAAAGGCAAACTGATGTCTCAGCCAGTTTTAACTATCACCTGGTTAAATGGCCACTCTTGGGCAGGAAAGAAGTTGTGGATGAAATATCTACATGTTGACAAAGAAATAGCTTGGCGTTCCCATCTTCATAGATTTTCTGTCTCCTGAACCTCAGCTGGAGATGCTTCTTGAAGAAGAGAAAGAAGTATAAGAAGGGAAAGCAGATGCCCCAAATCATTCGTCCCTTTCTCTCTGCTCACGGCACCCATGACACCTGAAGAACAAAGGAAGCAGCATTGGACTGGGGGAGGGATCCTGGCTGAAATAAGTTCAGACAGTAAGACTGCTGAAACATCTGGTGAGAGACCTTTGCTTGTATTCACTCTATTTTTTAAAGTTAGGCATTAGTTGCATTTTACTTTTCTTGTTAATGTAACAACTTCTGACTTTTATGCCTCATTACTTACCACTTAAACTATATCCTTTTGTAGTTAATAAACTTGTTTATTTTATCTAAACCAGTGTTATCTGGATTGAAGTGTTTGCGAAACTCCATTTGGGATAACAGGATTTGTGCATATCATTTTATATTAATAAAATGACTTTATGTGAGCTTGTAGTGTCCAGGAGAAAGCCGGGTAGTACAAGACATGCATTACTGGGGAAAGTCTGGGACTGGGAGTTTACTGGTGTTTCTCTGCAATATAATTGAAGATTGGCTGGCTTTAGCACTCATACAATATAACTGGAAGTAACTTACATACTGGAGACTGGGTGTGAGCAGACCAGAAGCGATAGCTCTCACTGAAAAGCAGTGTAAGGAACACCCCAGGTTGGAGAATTGAGGGGACACAGCTGTTCATCAGTCCAGATTGTACCCTGGGTATGTCATGTATGCTATAGTCAAAGCTGCAACAGAGTTAAAAAACAGGAAACAGAGGCACTTTAAATGTATATAACTGGAATGCTCTCACTAAAAATTAGTGCATAGTACTGAAAAGGGCAATCTTTTTAAATGTAAAAAGCTGTTAGACTTTATTTTGGGAATTAAGTGGAACACTGCAGTGCTGTATTCTACTATAGCTTGCTAGCATATTGTGAAGCTTCCTAAGGAGTTCTAATAAAATAGTCTTATGGAAGGAATACTCATCTACAAGCCAGGAAACCATGAGTTCTGTTCTCTCCTCTTCTACCCACTGCTGTTAATATTTCTGTACACTTGGGCACTAAAGCCTGGGCTCTGAACCCAGAGGGTCTCGGAACTTGAACCTGAATGTCTGTAATGACATTTTTAGCCTCATAGCATGAGCCCAAGTCAGTTGACCCAGGCTCTGGGACTTGCTTCTGTGTTTTTGTTATTCTGTGTAGACATACCCAGAGAGAGCGTGCATGATACTGTATAGCCTGGTTGCGAGGGTAGTCACCTGGGAGGTGTGAGACCTGAATTCAAATCCTTGTTTCAGAGCAGGGAATCTAATCTGGGTTTCCCACATCCCAGGTGAGTGCCCTAACCAATGGGCTAAAGATTATAAGGGCAGGTGGGAGAACACCATCATTTCCTCAAGCTGTTTTGTGAATTGCAACCAAGTCCCCTTATAAATCTAGCCCCAAAAGGTTTTTGGCTGAAACTATTAAACAAATTTGTGTCAAATTTTGGATCAGCCAAAACTACATTTTTTTGGTGAATAAACTACTCATCTGAAAAATTTTGCCCAGCTCTTATCCATGCTACCTGGGTGCCAGCAGAAGGTAACTGACAGCACAGGAGAGAGAGTCTGCTCTCATTTTTGGTACCTGCCCTGTCCCTGAAATAGCCTGGAGTAGCAGTTGGAGGAAAAGTATCAGCACCTGCCATCTCAGGCCAGAGCATACTCAGTGGCAGATGGAATCTTCAGAAATTTTATCTGTGAAGCTCTAAGCAGTCTCTACCAAGCATATGGAAACTGATTTTTTTTCAAAGGTGCATACATTGGCCACACATGGGTAGATTTGCACAGGGAATGACAAACGGTACTATGGGGGCACTAAAGCTTCTTAACAAAAATAAGAAAAGAAAAAAAAAGGTTGTTCAATTATTTTTTAATGTGAACAAAACAATATAGTTTTCCCTAATCTGGTTCTTGGAAACTGTTGAACTCTTTTAGTTAAAACTTTCCAGTTAAAATAGTTAGTCTGAGGCTGACACTTGACATTGAAAATTTCAAACTGAACAGCTAGTATGCTGAAGTTATAAGCAACTAAAAACTGGGTCTTATGTTGGAAGTGTCAGATAAGCTTAATAATAGGCATCACTACCATCTCTGCCTCTGATATTTCTGAACAGGTTATGATAATTGGTTTGATACATTATGGGCCATCTTTATCAATATTACCTGTTTAAAATTATATGAACATACCAATTATTTCTTTACATGGTTACCTTTAAATATGCAAATTCAATAGCATTTACTAAGTAAATGAAATCCTTTTCCCATGCTACTACTGTTGCTGGAAAAAATTACAGGAAGGCAGGGGATTTGACAGACAATTTCAAACCACTTCACTTGAATAAAACAGAAAACAGCCTTCTTCAAGCATAACTATCTTTTTGTATTGGATACTTTTCAGCTATCATGTACTGAAACTAATCTGAGCCAGAACAACTATAGGCACTGCTGTAAATACAGTAGAACTTGAATAATTTGCATTGGGGGACCCATTAGTGAACTACTGAATTTTATGAATTAAATACATGCACACACCACAATCAAAAGAGCAAGGGCACTTCATCACAAAAAGCACTTCTTAATTTATTTTGACAATTACATTGCTCTTTATACTATAGAAGTAAATATTCTGAAATATTTTGTGTATAAGACTACTGCTATTTTGAAATGTGAGACAGTACAAGATTTTTTGCACAAATTATTCAGTATTAAGATTAGCAAAGGGGATGATGAGTGTGAGTCTTTTGTGGAATAATAGTTATTGAATTTGGAGTGTTATTTGTAACATGGGTCTTTTACTGAGTTCAGCCAATAATGTAATCAAGTAGATATTTCTAAAAGACCGAGAGATCATGAGTTCTTTTTTCCCCGAAGCACAAAAAAGCAGTATACCAGTCAAGAGTGGAAAGTTATAGAAATGCCCCAGTAAGGCATCAGGGCCAGATTAGGGCAACTCAAGGGCCTTGATATATGGAGACTTGGGGTCTCCCATTGCCTTGACCCCATGTAGCAGCAGCCAGGGGCATCCTCCCACACCAAAGAGGCAAGGGTGGCAGTTGGGGACCCACTTCTCCTTCCAGGAAGGGCAGTATGTGCCCCTCCCTTCTTGGGAGCAGCAGCAGAGGAACTTCAACTCCTAGAGGCAGGGTCAGCAGCATGAGGCTTTATTTACCCCCCACAAGACCAGCAACAGAGGCCCCTCCTCCCCTTGGAAGCAGTAGAGGTCTCCTTCCCCTCCCCCCAGGCATGAAAGCGTTGCAGCAAGGGGCCTGTAATACATGCTGGCTGTTGGGTGGGCCATGCATTTCTCCTCCTTCCACATAAAGTCCTCTGCTGGGATGATGTTATTATGGCTTCTCAGAGCAGAAAGTCTTGGAGTTAATACCCCATACAGATGTACAGAGCTATATTACTGCATTGGTTATACTTCTCTTGCATTTTCTTTTTAGTAACCACGAAACTTTGTTTAATAAAAGCTTAAATTCTGATATGATCACATGGTTCCAGGAGTGAGGGCCATAATACAGCCTTGAAAACCAACAACCATTTCTCTGTGTACTGATGTCACATGATTACACTTGTGGCATGGTAGTGTTTGTGGTACAGATTAAATTTAAGTAATTGTTTCCAAAAATTAATTTCCTCATAATGTCACTACACAGTTGCATTAAGGGTCTTTGGGTGCCTTATCTGTACTTCCATAACTTATGATTGGATTTCTGTTAAACTTAACCGTAACTGTGAATGTCTTGGGTTTGTAATGCTTGTTTTGAGATAATTATATTATTTTGTGATTTTTATCATTAAATTGCTTGTGTATACTCCTGATCTTTGCTCAAATTAAATTTTTTTTCTGGGAATATTATTACATCCATACCAAATAGGAGGGAATATATAAAATAGATTGGAAGTGATGTTTTTTTGAGCTCTTGACAGTACTACCGCATGATCTTTAATGTGATTTGTGAACAATGAAAACTGGGAATGGAAAAATACTGCTATTGTCTTAGTCATAGCTCTAGAGCAGTCTGAAACTTGTAATTTGGAACTTCAATTTTTAGAAGAGCTACTACGTGCAGTTAACAAAATTTTAGTTTTTCCAGTCTATATATTTTGATTGTGAATTAACTTGGGGTAAACATTACCAAAATGGAATTCTTCTCTAAATATGACTGTGTGTACAAAGTTAAGAGAAAGATGGGAAATTGTAAAAGCCAACAAAACAAACTAATGCAATCTTTCTCATGGAACATGAAAGACTACCTGGGGTGAGCGTGAACAGTTTTAGCTTTCATTTAAAGCAATTATGGTTGTAGAGAAAACCATAAATTAAAGCAAGTGTAACTGTAAGCATATACGTGGGTGTGGCTCTTCCTCCCTCTCAGTCCCCTTTGCTGACGCCACAGTCTAAGGGCACGTCTACATTGGCAAAGTTACAGCGCTGGCAGTTACAGCGCCGCTCAGAGAGTACTGAAAGAAAACCGCTGTTGTGTGTTCACACTGACAGCTGCCTGCGCAATAGTGTGTTCACACTATTTGGGGGGAGGGATAGCTCAGTGGTTTGAGCATTGGCCTGCTAAACCCAGGGTTGTGAGTTCAATCCTTGAGGGGGCCATTTAGGGATCTGGGGCAAAAATTGGGGATTGGTCCTGCTTCAAGCAGGGGGTTGGACTAGATGACCTCCTGAGGTCCCTTCCAACCCTAACCTTCTATGATTTAAGGATACGCACTTGCACTGAGAGTATCAATTCAGGACAAATTGCTTAGAAGCAAGGCTGTCACAGCACAAGGCTGGGAGTCCTTTGCACACCAAACTAGCCAAACAGAGAGGACTTTGGTTTTACCCCACTGGCTAACCAGAAGGCTTACAAGCAATTCCTTTAGACGCTCCAGTTTCCCAGTATCACCACCAGCACCGCTCCTTATGGAGGATGAATGGTTATGAAAACCAATACCCCAGTAAAGAAAAAATTCTCCCGATCCCAAAGGACCAAGGCCCAGACCCAGGTCAATATACCAGTCAGACCTTACCCACAAATCACGCTGTTGCCAATCCTTTGGAATCCAAAATCTAAAGGTTTATTCATAAAAAGAAAGAAATACAGATGAGAGTTAAAATTGGTTAAACGGAATCAAGTTTCTGGAGTACATCCACAGTTTGGATAAGTCACTTAGTTTGTAGCAAAGTTCCTCAAGAGGTAAGAGGCAGGATTAAAGACAAAATGGAGAAGATGCAGCTGCCTTTTATAGTCTCTTGCCATGTGACTTTAGCTTCCTTTATTTCAAACACAAGCTGCCGGGCACATGGCTTGAAAGCCTTAAGAGTCCTCTCCATAGGCATGCCCCTGCATGTCTTGCTGAGTCATAGGGTGTATCTGCCTTCTCTCAATGGGTCAATTGTATAATGGATGGTCCTTAATGGGCTATCAAGCAGGCTAGGCAGTGCTGATGCCAAACTGTCTGGGGTGTCACCCAGAAGCATAGCACAAGTTTGAAAATACAGACAGTACAGAACCCATAGTTATAACTTTAAATACAAAATACAAATACAAAAATGATACATGCATACAGATAGCAAATCCTTACTTGACCTCCTTTGTACAAGATTTGGTGCCACTATAGGACCTTGGTTTCAACAGTGGGCTATACAGTCACAGTTCATGTCAATAACATCACAGGGGGTTGTGCTCATGGTGGGGCTGGGCACCTGGCAAACAGCCTGTGGGCAGGGGCATGCGCTGATGCCAGGGTCAGGCACCCAGCAAGTAGCCTAGGGGCGTGGGGGCGGTGCTTAGGCTGGGGTTGGGCATCCAGTTAGGAGCCTGTGAGGACGCGATCAGGCTGGGGTTTGGCACCCAACAAGCAACGTGGGAAGGGGGAGGTGTGCTGAGGCTGGGACGGGGTACTGAGCAAGCAGCCTGGGGGGAGGGAGGGGCTCAGACCAGGGTTGGGCACCGAGCAAGGAGCCTGGACGGGGCATGGGGCTAAAATTATCAATGAAAGATCTAATGGATTAAAGACAAATATTGAATAAGAAATCTAAATATGAGGAATAAAGAAAAATCTAGCAATGACATAGGCCCAATATTAGACAAGGATAATAAAATTATCAATCGTCATTCAGAAAAGGCATGTTCAATAAATATTTCTGCTGTTCTGCATTTGTAAAGAAGCAGGACAACATATTTATATCTTGCAGTGATAATAAAATGTTTTCTATTTCATCTGGTACAATGGAGTATGTTAAACAGCATCTAAAGTTAAGCATTTTAAAATTAGCAGCAGTACTACATAACTTCCACCCAAGAGTATTAAAAAAAATTAGCCAAGGAGCTCTCTAAAACATTAAGGTTGATTTTTAACAAACCTTGTAACATTGGGGAAGTTTCAGGGGACTGGAAAAAAAACCCCCAATGTTGTGCCAATATTTAAAAAGAGTAAACAGAATGACCTGGGAAACTAGGGTATAGGGTAAAAATTTATTAAAGCTAATGTTAAAAAAATTATATAATACATAAGTTGGGAAAAGAGTGTCTGTACATCTGGGCATAATGCTTAGATTATCCACAAATACAAAGTTTGTTTTTAAAAGTCATATGATACATAGAGTACATAATCAACAATAACCCAAATTTAGGTGAATAGATTTAACAATACAGTTTAGATATTAGAATCCGAATACTGGGTATATCACTCATGAAAAGTTGTACAGAGATTTGGTTGTGGAAAGTAAAATATATCAATGAGTGGAGATTGTCCCTCAGTAATTGAGAATTAGGTTGGTTGTCCATTTAGAAAATACAGTTCATGAGGAAAGTATTTCAGTTACTTTCCTGACTTCCCTACTTTCTCATCGGCACTCCAGCTCATCCCTCCTGGTATTGCCAATGTCCGGTGATGTGTTCTATGTAGATGTCCCTCGACTACCTGATGGCGTCCAACACCATGAGTTGCTGTATCAGCCGAGTGTAGTGTTGACCAATTCTGCATTCTCTCAGCACTTGCTCGTTACTGGGGTCCCATACACTATAATGTAAACCTGGGCTGAGACGCAGGCTTGAGCCCAGACTCTATTCCATATACACACAGATCTCTCAGACTCAGGCTCGGATCTAGGATCCTCAGACCCTGTGGGGCTGGAGGTGCTGAATCCGAGTCAAGCCGTGTCCCAAGGTTCAAGCCCTATTGGTTGGCAGTGTAGACGCAGCCACACCAACTTGGGTTCTGGGAGTCCTTCGAAAGTATTCCACAATATCATGGGCCAACTTTGTTTGTCCTCTCTATCTCACAAATCTTCAGTAGACTCCAGTGAAAAGGGAAGCAGTCCTCCTTGGTGTACAGCAGCAGCTTAGAGAGTCGGCATTAACCTTCCATTGTCTTCTGACTACTGAGCAGCAAACACACCATCAGAGAGCCTTCTGTGTTTGCAATGGATATTAAACAGAAGAATCCTTTGCAAAGCATGGTGCTTCATAGTCATGGAAGCACAGTCAGCTTTTGGTGAATCTCTGGTGCGAGGATAGCAAAACTGTGAACTTTAATAAGAGTACCAGGAATGACCACACATACTAGCAAATAGTGAAGAAACTGATAGCTTTGCAAATTTACTGAACAAGTGACCAGTGCAGGGAGTGGCTGAAGAGTTCAGTACCGCAAAGTGTTCAGGGACCAGAACCGTACCGCAAAGTGTTCAGGGACCAGAACCACACCTCAGGCAACTCACCAAAATCGTGCCCATATGATGAGGCGTTTGACTGGGTGCTAGCCACTGCACTTAGCATGGAGCCAAAAGTGGTGCATGATGACCTGGTCAACTAGGATGGCGCCCCGTTGCCCCAGAATCCATGATGGGGAAGAGATGGGAGCCAACAGCAGGCACTGAGTGAGAATAAGTCACTTTGTTGCTGAAATTGGTCCCAGAGCTGGCTTTGGAGCAGGAGCAGGACATTCTGGGTCCAGAGGAGCTATCTGGTGTCCCCCCTGAGGAACAGCCTGCTGTGAAGCCTGCAAAAGACACAGAAGGAACAGGAGCTGCCCCTGTGCCTGGTAAGTTTCTGCCTCCATTTTAATGCTTATGAACTCAGTCATGGGAGGGATTTCCAGTCTAAGAACCAATGCAAACGTTATGAGAAGCCCCAGCTAGCAGCGTGTATCTACTAATGGCAGATTGTACGCCAGTCTCTTGGCATTCCCCCTTCCTCTTCCCTCTACCATGTTGAGTTCAAAATGGTGGCCGGGAAATGCAAACAGTTAAGAACAACTTTAAAGTATATTTCTAATGGACAGGCACAGATATTTGCAAGGGCCATTTTTGTTTCTTAAAAATAATAACATTACATTGCCATGCCTATAAGTATGCCGCTCTATAACCACTCAATGATCTGTCAATCTGCCTGGAAACAGCGAACTGTGTGGGAGTGGGGGAGGTAGAAAAGTGATCCATTTACAAATCTGGTCCATTTCAGTTAGAAGTAGTCTGTGCAGTCCACAGGCGACTGTGACACTTGGGGGTTGGTTGGTAGGGGAGCATTGCCTAGTGATCAAGGCTTAGGCCCGTGACTTGCAGGGGGTTGTTGGTTGCGGAGCCCAGCCCTCTCCACTCCACTGGGCTCTGACTCAGGGCCCTTTGAGGGCTATCATTGACCTGACAGCCAGGGAGCTGCTTAAGGCTGCCCTCCCTGGGCCACTTCCTATCACCTCCCCTGCAATTGCCCCAAATTTGCTATCTGGGTCTAGGCAGCATGAAGGGTGTCTTCCGGCAGCTGCGTATACTGGGGCAGCTCTCTTCCTTTCTTGGGTGGAGACTGCCTCTTTCTGTGGTACGGCCCACCCTCCTGGGCAGCTCAGTCCTATGGCTTTCCCCTTCTGTGGTAGTCTAAACATAGTAAAGGGAAATTAACAAAACTTGGGAGTCCATATAAGAGGAAGAGGGGAATGCTTCCCTCTCAAACTGTCTCTGCAGCAGGTCCTCTCTTCTCTTAGGGAGGGACCTTTGGGCAGTTGTCATGGGGAGAGATTCTGCCTTTCCTCAGCTCTCCTTTGCTGGAGCTGCAGGTTTGCTCTCTTCTCCCACCAAATGAGGTCTGCCACCAAATGAGCTGTTCTCCTGCCTTTTAACTCCTCCCCTAGTTGGAGCATTTGCTACAGGGGTGGTGGGCAGGGCTGACTGGGCCCAGAGTAGTTTCTTACACCTTGTTTCTTGTAGTAGTTTCTTGTTGCCCAGTGTGGGATTTGTATACTCCATCAAAGTGACAAAATTATTTGTCCCAAATATGACTGGGATTTGAAATTTTGTCCTGAAATGTGCTGGGGGAGAGGAGGGAGGAGGAAGTCTGTGGAGTTCTGCATGTTTGCATGCAGCCATAACAGGGTAAGTCATGTGGAAGCTAACACAGCATCCTGTTGATTCCCTCATGAATTCTGAGCCAATCCCAGGTGCAAACTTTTCCTGAAGCAGGAACTCCAGGTAGGTGGTCACATTTCAGGAAAGGGCGTATTTTTACAGGCCACCTTGATAGCCTACTCCACTCATAGATTGCCGGTCAGTAACTATACGTTTGAATACCTTAGTTGCATAAACTGCAGGTTTCCTACCAACAGCTTGGAATATCATCTCCCTTTGCCAGTCAGGTACCACAAGAATGGTTATGTCCTCCAAAATATGGAAGATCTGAAACGATAGACAACGTTTTTGTAGCATGGTCACTGATGACAGGCCTCCCACCATGCCCCCAAAACCCAAAGTAGTTCTGAAATTTTCTAAAATAAAAAAAGCAGCTTTGCATTTTCAACTTACCATTGTGTGTGCACTTCTTTTGCTGTGATTAACCAGCCTGTGTCTAGGGATCTTCTGTGGTCTGAAGCATCCCTCTCACAGTGTACAGAACTTCAGTTTGTAAAAGTATCATTCTATGTCCTTGAAATTCTAACAATGATTTTTTCTGAACTCCTGCTCTGAGCTATTTGAGACAATGTTCCAGGCCCCTCAACCTCTACTGGCTGCAGTTCCTCCACAGCCTATCCATACTGCAGCAGAAGCCTGGACCAATGTAGCTTCACAGACTGTTCCAAAACGAAACATTTCTATGATGAACTTATGGTTGAAGTTTTGGAGAGGGCCAACAAGCAGCTCCCGTAACAAAGACAGAGAGACTTGTGGCTAGAGGAAAGGGATGGCAAGAGGCAAGGCTTAGACTGGCTACACAGCTTGAGCAGAGGATTTCAGCACAAGTGCAGGCACTTGCTTTGCAGTTCCTGGAACTGAAACAGCAGCTAAGGGAGGAGGACAGAACTCAGCAGAAAAAAATGTTTCAGCAGCTCATATCAGTAATGACTGCCTGTGCTTCAGTCCAGAAGTAGCATGGAAGACTCTATGGCTGCGTGGTATATGCAATTTGGCCCCATGAGCGGCTGGGCAGGGCCACTTTGCCCCATGCAGTCCTTCATATTGACCTCCTCCCCCATGGGCATCATGTGAATGCCTGCTCGGGGAGGCTAGCCCCTGGCCCCCACCCCTTCTGCCCAAGGCCCCTCCCTTTCCCCTCAGGAGCCCCGAGGCTGCTAGGCCCCCACCCCTCCACTCCAGCAGTCCCAGCACAAGCGCCCCAGAACACCAGATGGCACAGTTCCAGTGTCCCCAGCCCCAGCATCCCCAGTCCTGGAGTGCCAAGCAGGCAGCCCCAGAGCGCTGGGCAGCACAGCCCCACCCGCAGCGTCCCGGAGTGCCAGGTGGTGCGGCCCCAGCCCTTGAGTGCCGGAGTGCCTGGCAGGTGGCCCAGCACCAGGCGGACGGAGCACCGACCCCAGCTGCCCTGAGTCCCAGACCACAGGTCAGCCTGCCCTAGCCCCAGCCCAGGCCATGGGGGGAGAGCGGGAAGCAGGAGCAGGTCTTGGGGCAGAGTGTGGGTGGGGCCACACCTGGCTGTTTGGGGAGGCTCAACCTCCCCTGGCTTGCGATACCTGCTGCTCATGCCCTCCCCTATGGATGCCTCCACCCCTCCCCCCAGCACCAAGTGCGTAGCAAACAGGGAAACAGGGAAAGGAGAATGGATGGCCAGGGTATATGCCATAGTAGGGGTATACTGTCATGTAAATGGTTTCACTGTTTGCACTTGTTCATGCACTTTGTTTTTACTGTTTTTTTTTTCTGTAAGGTTCTGTTGTTACTGGTTTTTTGGTGTGATAATGGCAGCTGGCCTGCCTGGGAATGGTTATCTATAGCAATTCATACTTCAATCACTTCCTTACATCAAGCCATACTGTGAATAACCCACCTCCATTTCATAAGTGGTCCTGTCATTCACAATCAATGAGTCCCCACACCACCACAAGCACATTAATAATGTACTAATACTAATGGTATTCCATTGTGCCATGCAAGTCCATCATGTGGGAGCACAAAGCATCCCTGACTTCTGTTGCCTGGGTTCACCCAGTTGTGGTAGGTGAACTTTCTGGCTGATTGTATCACTGTCAGAGAGCCACTGAGTGGGGAAATGGTTCGTCTCTGGCTTTACAAAGATTGTGAAGAGCACAGTAAGCCACAGAAATGTGGACAGCATTAATGACACTGTAATCCAAACAGATCTGTAAACATCTCCAACAGGATTTCAATCTACCAAAAGCACATTCAACAACCATTCTGCCCCTGGTGAGAGGGTAATTAAACCTTCTTTTGTCATGGCCTCTTAAATCAGGGTACAGTTTCATAAGCCAAGATAGAAGTGGGTATGTGGGGTTCCCCAAAATAACAGCGGGGACAGTAACTTCATTTATGACAACGTCAGTTGGTGGGAATAGCGTCCCAGCCTGTCCATGAATGTAGACTCCTGATCGGCAAAGAACCCTGGCATCATGAACTTCTCTACTGAAGGACATATTGAGTTCATAAATCACCCTCTGTGGTCCATGAGGGCCTGCATAAAAATGGAGTAGTACCCTTTGTAGTTTATGTACTCACGTTCCTTGAGGAGGGCAAACTATGGGCACATGAGTCCCATCAATGGCCCCAGCGCAGTTTGGAAACCCCATTCTCTCAAAGCCAGCAATTGCTCCAGGAATATCTATTTATGCCTGCACCCTGGGGTAAAATACACTCTTGCCTCAGAGTGGTTGACTTTCCAACACCAAACTAGTTTGCAATGAACCTGTTGCAGTTTGGGCTATATTATCGCAAGCAGCTTCTGGACTGGCAAGTATGGCCCCATACATGTATCTTTATGTTGGAAGACAAGCTGCTCCCAAAGCTCCAGAAATGTAGCTTTCTTCATGCAAAAGTTCTGGATCCACTGCTGGTCATCCCAGGTCTGCATGATGATGGAATCCTACCAGTCTGTGCTAGTGGCCCTGCTCCAGAAGTGCTAGTCTACGTACAGAGCACCAGCAGCTATACCAGCTATACCAAGTGTCATGAGCAGTATCAGTCAGTGTGAGCCTGCCAAGCCTAGGTACTCCCTCCTCTGCCTTCTTCTGTTGCTTCATAAGCTCTGTCAGGTGCCTTTGGAGGGTCAAAACCACTGCTGAAATGTCCACCAGAGTCTCACAGTAGCTCTGTCAATTTCCTGACACAGGAGTGAAAGTGAAAGTAAGAGAAGTTCTTGAAAAGGTGCCTCCTCCATGTGCTGGCTCCAGTGGCTATAAAAATGATACATGCATACAGACAGCAGTCCTGAGCACAGCAACAAATATTAGTGGCTTTCAGCTTCAAATTGCTGCCTCATTCCTGATCCTTATGGCCCCGCGCTGTGCCCCTCTAATAGCCCTGGTCTCTGGCTGTTCAAACTCAGCATCCAGGAGCTGAGCCTCTGCAGTCCAGCCCTGAGTGAAGCTTTCATCCTTCCCTTCACAAATATTATAGAGCATACAGCACACGGCTATAAGCATAGGAATACTGTCATCGGCCATGTCAAGCTTCCCATAGAGGCAGCACCAGTAGGCCTTTAAATGGTCAAAAGCACACTCAACAGTCATTCTGCACTTGCTCAGCCTGTTGTTGAACCACTCGTTGCTGCTGTCAAGTTGCCCTGTGTATGGCTTCATAAGCCATGGCATTAAGGGGTAGGCAGGGTCTCCCAGGATCACAATGGGCATTTTGACTTCCCCTACGGTGATCTTCTGGTCCAGGAAGAAAGTCCCTGCTTGCAGCATTCTGAACAGGCCAGTGTTCTGAAAGATGCACGCGTCAAGCACCTTTCTGGACCAGCCTGCGTTAATGTCTGTGAAACGACCACAGTGATCCACAAGAGCCTGGAGAACCATTGAGAAATACCCCTTGCGATTAATGTACTTGGTGGCTAGCTGGTCTGGTGCCAGAATTGGAATGTGTGTGCCATCTACCTCCCTCCACAGTTAGGGAAGCCCATTTGTGCAAAGCCATCCACAATGTCACGCACGTTGCCCAGAGTCACGGTCTTTCAGAGCATGATGCAATTAATGGCCCTGCACACTTCCATCAACACGAGTCCAGTGGTCAACTTTCCCACTTCAAACTGGTTAGCAACCCATCGGTAGCAGTCTGGAGGAGTCAGCTTCCACAGTGCAATCACCACGCGCTTCTCCAATGGCAGGGCAGCTCTCATTCTCATGTCGTTGCACCGCAGGGCTGGGGCGAGCTCATCACACAGTCCCATGAATGTGGCTTTCCTCATGTAAAAGTTCTGCAGCCACCGCTCGTCATCCCAGACGTGCATCACAATGTGATTCCACCACTCCGTGGAATGAGCTGAAAAGCGGCTTTCCACTGTGGTCAGCACGTCTGTGAATGCCACAAGCAATTTCGTGTCATAGCTAGTATGCGTGGTGGGATCAATGTTGCACTCCTCTTGCCTTTGTAGTTTAAGGAATAAGTCCACTGCCACTCGTGATGTGTTGGTCAGAGCAAGCAGCATACTAGACAACAGTTCGGGATCCATTCCTGCAGACTGAAGAGGCAAAGTGTGCAGTACAGAAACCATGGAAAGATGACGCCAAATGAGGATGGAAGCACAGGGATTGCTGGGAAGCAAAGCAATGCATCATGGGGTATTGGGACAGGACCCAGGATGCCCCGCGACCCCCTCCATCTTCCCACAACTCTTAGCGGCAGAAGAGGAAGAAATGCTCTGTGTGATAGCTCCCCAGAGTGCAATGCTCCGAATACCACTGCAAGTGCCGCAAGTGTGAACACGCTATTGCACAGGCAGCTGACGCTGTGAACACACAACAGTGGTTTTCCTTCAGTGCTCTCTGAGTGGTGCTGTAACTCCTGGCGCTGTAACTCTGCCAGTGTCGACATGTCCTTAGAAAGATTCTGAAGATAAAAATCTTCAGGGTAGTTTTTGCAAGCAGTTTGCTGTAATTGAGGGATATAGTGAAAGTGATTTGATCAAGGGAGTTTCAGTTCCTAACTGCCAGAGTCTTTCTGAGGTGTGTAGATACACTGAGCCAGCTTTAGGAAGATCCAGTGGGGATATCTTTGAGAAGATTTTGGATGGAAAGAAAATTGTCAGGGAATTTGAACAGCCCCATAACCAAGTGGCTGTGTTTGACCAGCTTGTTGGGGAGACAAGGCTGTTGGAACATGAATGTCTCCATGCTGATTTTTTAAGTAAGCAGTCTGCGCCTCAGGGTTTGAGGAAAGACTGGGATTACTGGTTTTTCAAAGCAAAACAGCCTTATGACTTAACCCACAAGGATGCAGGGGAGAGCAGGTAAACTCTCACCCTTAGACACTTTGGATTCGTTTGGTATCTCTTTAAAACAGAGTCCAGTCTCTATGCTGGTGGTGGTGGTGGATCCACAAACAAGCATGCAGGAGAATGTCTGTGTAGATGTTCATAGCACAGAGGGGCTGCAGCTGGTAAACACACCTAGCCAGCAAAGGGATTCCTATAAGCAGGGAGGTTCAGTTTTCAACTTTCTAGAAAAAAAGGTGTGTTGGGGGGAAGGACCCAATCCTGCTGATGGAAAGAATGAGTGTCTAGCCTTAAAATTGGTAGCAGATGATAATTTGGAAGCTAGTGTCTGGGTTGATACAATCTACCAAGGGAGGGGGAAGATTTGCCCCATAGCTGGTAGCATGGAGGACACACCTAGCCAGCCAAGGGATTTAGTAAGGTGAGAGGCATGGTATTATCAAGATACTTATAATCACTGACTTGTAAGAAATTTAGTGTTACTGTTAAGGTTTAGCCTTGTGATGTATTTGATTTTTATGTCAACCGTGGTAAAAATATACAATGTGCCTAATCTTTTGTGTAACTTTAGTGTCCTAGTGGCCAAGATGGAGTCTGCTCTGCAGGCAGCTCTGGCCAAGAGAAGGCGCGTGCAGGAATGCAGCAGGAAAAATCCCTTCCACCTCAGGGACACCTGTTCCAACGCCCCCAGAGTGAACACACACATGCCAGAAAAGTACAATGGATATAAGAAAGGGAAATATTTATTTACAGAGGGATGAGAGGAGAAAAACAAAAGGGGAAATATAGGGGGAGCAGCAAAACAGGGTTGGATCCAAACCAAGGCCACACAGGCCCAGTGGTAGCACAGTCTGAATGGGCAGACACTGAGCAATGTGTCTGCACACAGAGTTCAGGAGTCCTGAGCAAAGTTCCAGTCCAGTGGTGAGTCTTGGGTGCTCCTGGTCGTCTTCGTCGCCAGTAAACTTTCCCCAACAAACCCCTCCGGTGTCCTTGAGACACAAATTCAAGGGCATCTGGGTTTAAAGTGACTGTTTGTGGCACAGGATTCTTTGCCTGCCCTGAACCTTCCTCATCATGTTCTTGGGGAGTCTCAATAGCTTTGGACAGTGAGGCCTTGGGAGTGCTCAGTGTGGGTTCTTCCCCTTCACCATCTCTTTGTGCAACAACAAGAGGATCCATTAGGGTTGGGGCATTCCAAACTAGATGTTTGCCAAACTCCATTTCATCCTCACTCTCCGAGGAGCTGGGTGTTTGCAGAGGACAGGTATATTTCCGTCATTGGGACCGTGTCTGACTTGCGGGGCCGGGAGGCTCAGAATCTGTGGAAACATCCTTATGGGGAAACAATACTTGTCCTACAGGTAACAGATGATTCTGGTGGAGAGTTCTGGTGGGGCCATGACTGCTCTTAGGACATATGTGATACACTGGTAGATCCCCAAGTTTCTTCTCTATAATGTATGGGTGTGACTCCCAATGGTTTGCTGCAATCTCTGAGATACCCTTGCATAATCTGTTTTGTTTTGGCAGTCCAAGGCATAGTGACCATCTTTCCCACAGTTGTAACAGAAACCTTCTTGCCGGCTATCACCCCTCCTGCTACTCTCCCCTCTTGAGGATGGCACAGTATGTCCCTGAGCCTTCGTCATGGCCACTTCTTGGGTCAAATCTCTGAGTGCCGCTGCCACTGATGGGGCCTCTTCCATCTCTCCAAGCACTGTGGTGGTGTGACTCCCTGCCTTCTTCGGCTGCACCACTGCGTCCACTTGCAACAATCACTCCTCCTCTTCACGTATCTCTTGAATCAGCTTGTGGAATGGGGGTGGGTTTTGGGCCCGCTCCCTCAACTGCAGTCGCCACAACCCATGTTGTCAGGTGCCCCGAAGGATCTGATCCAACCTAGTGGAATCAATGCGCTTGGTGGTGATGCCCTCCTTCCACACTACCTGCTGTAAGCAAATCCTCTAGTCTCCTGATGAAATCTGACAGTCATTCATGGGGCTCCTGATAGGTATGGTGGAAACGATAATACAGGTTTTCACTGCAATCCGTAGCACTGTAGACACTCTCAAGAGTGGTTAAATAGTCTTTCACTGTGGCAGCTGGTTGTGAGTCTTTAAGGGCTTGGACAATTTGCATGGCAGATCCCCCCAGACTCTCAAGCACACTTTTCCGCTTCTCAGCATCAGAGCATTCCCACTCTTGGACAAGTGGCACTGTAAAATCCCTCCAGGTCTCGTAATCATCCTCCCCTGAGGGTACAGGTGACACCCCCGAGAAAGAACGTAACCGATTGTATGGAGCACTTTCATATGCCGGCTTCAATGCATCTTTGAGAGCGTTTCCCAGCTATTTGGCCATCCCAAAGGCTGGGTGCCACGAGTGTTGGAGCCCCTCCTAATGCCAAACTTAATTCCTCTCTTGTCTGCTTCTCATCCACCATCAGAGCTTGCAATTTCTGCGCTAAAGAATCCACCTCAAGTGACAAGGGCACACTAGTAGGGGATTGCTCTGCCCCCAGAATTGTCCAGGGAAGACTTCCTACTTGCACCTCTTTGGGCACTTTATCAAGATCTTCCTTGGAGTGAGTACATAGTGCTACCATGCCCTTCACTTCGCGGTTGTAAATACAGGTGTGGACCTTCACTCTCCCCAGTACTTCAGCTGCATCTAGGCTCTCCTCAATATCATTTGGTTCCATCTCCTCTGGGAACCCCGCCACCAGCACAGCTGTGGTTACTGGGATTCGTACCCCTCGGCATAGGTCTTCTAGTAATCACCTCACCATTTTTTTTTTTAAACTGAGATGAAAGTCACTCAGAAGTATCTTTGCACTGTGAAGGAGAGCCCAGGGTGCGTAATGTAGGTGTGTGCGTGCGTGTACTTCAAAGTCCCTATACGGGCCACCAAGTGTAACTTTAGTGCCCTCGTGGCCAAGATGGAGTCTGCTCTGCAGGCAGCTCTGGCCAAGAGAAGGCGCGCACAGGAATGCAGCAGGAAAAATCCCTTCCACCTCAGGGGCGCCTGTTCCAAACCCCCAAGAGTGAACATACACACGCACACACCGGTAAAGTACAATGGATATAAGAAAGGGAAATATTTATTTACAGAGGGGTGAGAGGAGAAAAACAACAAGGGGAAGTATAGGGGGAACAGTAAAACAGGATTGGATCCAAACCAAGGCCCCACAGGCCCAGTGGTAGCACAGTCTGAATGGGCAGACACTGAGCAATGTGTCTGCACACAGAGTTCAGGAGTCCTGAGCAAAGTTCCAGTCCAGTGGTGAGTCTTGGGTGCTCCTGGTTGTCTTCGACACCACTAAACTTTCCCCAACAAACCCCTCCAGTGCCCTCTTCTGGTGCTCTCTGCAAAGCTGTACAGAGCGACCACCTCCCCACTTAACTAGCTAGCAGCCTCCCTCCTTATTCCCAATGGAGAGTCACAGGTCCCAGTACTCACAGCCCCATGCAGCTCTGGGCAGCAGTGATACTAGGTCCAGCTCTCCCTGTCCTTCTCAGGCTTCAGGCAGATTCTCCGCCGCTTCACTTTGTGAGGGCCTGCTTGCTGCAGCCCTTCTGTCTTGAGCTCCAGAGCCATACCCCTGGAGTTTCCCTCCTTTCTCTCACTGCTCCCTCTCCCCCATTAGGAAAAAGATTTAAAGGGGCCATGCTATCTAAACCGCAAGGGGGTTACATTTGAAAAAAACCTTTGAACATTTTAAGAATGATACATAAGAACACACTTTATGTTAAAAGGCCTTGTGATACTGATGTTTCCCAGTTAATGCCTATGGACAGTCTTGAAGCTCTTCACAGCAGAAAAGACATTGCATACCTAATGTGCTGTATGAAAAGGGAAACTGAGGCACACTACTGTATTGCTTTCATGGCTAACTGGCAATATTCCTACACCGTGGCGAACATTAATATCTACATTGGCTTGATGTTAATTAGGTTTGTAAAGAAATTCAATAATATTGTTAAATATAATTTTGATAAACCATTTCTGTTATACATTAACACTTCTAATATTGGGTTAGAAGCTGTAGTAATACAAAACCAAGAATGGAAAGATTCCTAGATGCATTCAACAGTGTCTGGGACACATCTTCCCGCACCAATTGTGCGTTGGGGGAGTGATGTTATCTGATTAAAATATAACCATATAGATCACTGTTATTTGTTGCCACAAATCTTGTACAAAGTTTGTCTACGAAAAGGTTATGATTTGCTGGTTATGATTATGCTATCTGTATGCATGTATCATTTTGTATTTGAAGTTATAAGTATTGGCTCTATATCTGGATTTCAAATGTTTGCTCCTGGAGTATCACCGACAAGGTAGCTAGCCAGCATATCTTGGAGGGACTATTCAAATTAAGAGGCTCATCAAAAAATACTTGGCTGACAATGAATCATGGGAGATGCCCATCTACACTGTGTGGACTGTAGGTTATGGCTTCCTACAATGACTAGGCGAAATGCATGGACATGTGACTCTCCCAGGTGACTCCAAATTCCATCTTGTTGCTGTAATTTTCCACAGTAAGAACAATGGGTTTCCTTCCACATGGCAGAGGATATAAAAGGCCCTGAAACCTCTCCATTTTTGCCTCTATCCTGCTCCAGCCTCTTTCCAGCCCAAGCCTCTGGACTATGAACTTATACTAATGCGAGCTTTCTAACCAGTGGACTGAAGTCCTTCCAATGATTTGGAAGCAACCAGAGACTTATCAAACCAGCAGTTTATTCCATCACTGCTACAAGCCTGAACCAAGAACTTTGCAATTACTGAATGTATTTGATTCCTTTAACCAATTTTAACTCTTACCTTTCTTTCTTTTTATGAATAAACCTTTAGATTTTAGATACTAAAGGATTGGTTCAGCGTGATTTTTGGGTAAGATCTAAGTTATATATTGACCTGGGTGTGTGGCTGGTCCTTTGGGATCAGAAGAACCTACTATTTGATGAGACTGGTTGAAAAGAACCATTCATCTCTGAATCCAGTGTTTTTGGATATAAGAACTGGAATGCCTGAGGAAACTGCCTTTATGTTTTCCTGTTTGCCAATGTGGTGAAACAGAAGTTTACTTTTGTTGCTGGTTTCATATATGCTATGGGATTGTTGTACCAATAAATTAAAAACCAGCAGGATCTTATTAAAGGGAAAAAGGCAAAATACCACATTTATTGTGAATACAGAAAGAATCATAGTAAGCAGTTAGTTACAGCTGTAACATTCCATTCAATCTCATCTTTATTCACTCATTCATTCATACAAACACACACACACACACACACAGGTTCTGCAAGGTTGTTATCATAGTAAGCAGTTAGTTATAGCTATAACATTCCATTCAATCTCATATTTATTCACACATTCACACACACACACACACACACACACACACAGAGGTTCTGCAAGGTTGTCATCATAGTTACCAGCCTTAGAGTTGCTCATGCCAAGCCACTGGCCAGGTGGCCTGGACATGAGGAGGGAGCAGGGCCTTGTCAGATGCTCATCTGATGCTCCTGGAAGTTGGTTTGCAGAATCAGACCCCAAAGTTCTCACTTTTTAGAGTCTCTTTTTATAGGAATTTCTTCCTAGGCCAGTCTGTGGGAATTGCTTCATCATGCTGTTGCTGAATCAATCAGCAGATGGCACATTCCTGACGGCTCCGTGCTGCTAGATGTTATCTTGTTCTTTGGTTCTCCCATTCTTGAGGCTGTTGGGTGGATTCCAGTCTGCCCTCCGGGGGTCCTCTGGTTATTTCCACTTGACGCCTTCTTCAGCCGATGGACACTGGATTCTTAGGCTGGCACCTCCCTGATCATTCAGTTATTATCCACACCAAGCATCCATCCACATACATCCTCTATCTCTATTTTAATCACAATTGTTAATACAACAAAAGGGCGGGGAGTCTCTGGGTGCTGTGTCTGTTGTTAGAGTATTGCTTTGAGTCTCTCTCTGTGAATTGCTTTGAGAACAGACTCTGTCTTAGAATGTACTAACGCAATTAGCAGCTTGCAAGTTTCACATACAGAGGGAGAGAAACAGTACCAAAAACCAAGAGACCTCTTAATTAGTAATACCCTGGAATTTAAACTATGGGGAATCAAACTCATTTGTGATTTTAATACAGAACTTCTTTAATATGATCCAACATGATTAGCCACCAGTCTTGGGGTGTATCTGCCCTATTTCTCAGCAGTTCACCCTGAATTCGACATTCTCAGTTGTGACCCCCACTGAGGCACGGTTACAACACCTTTTTCTCACTCTCCCTTGGCAACACACAGCTCAGCGAGCTCCCTAAATAGGGTGAATTCAGCCACAGGGTTGCGGGGGAAAGGTCCAAGATGGGAAAAAGGGTCTAGGTATTTTTTTAAGGGGATAACTGCAAGCGTCTAGGGACACTATTGTATATTTTGCCACCATTTTCCACAGATGGGGGTGATTGAAGCTGCTATCTAACTCCTGTGGGTAAATGAGAATGCAATGCATTAGTAGGAGCGTTGCCAACAGATAGAGGGAAATCATTATTTCCCTCTATTTGGCAGTGGTGAGGCCACATCTCTAGTATTGCGTCCAGTTTTGGGTCCCTCACTACAGAAAGAATGTGGACAAAATTGGAGAGTCCAGTGGAGGGCAATGAAAATGATTAGGGGGCTGGGGCACATGACTTATGAGGAGAAACTGAGGTAACTGGGCTTATTTAGTTTGTAGAAGAGTAGAGTGCGGTGGGGGGGGGTTTGATAGTAGCCTTCAACTACCTGAAGTGGGGTTCCAAAGAGGATGGAGCTAGGCTATTCTCAGTGGTGTCTGAAGACAGAACAAGGAGCAATGGTCTCAAGTTGCAGTGGGGGAGGTCTAGGTTGGATATTAGGAAACACTATTTCACTAGGAGGGTGGTGAAGCACTGGCACAGGTTACCTAGGGAGGTGGTGGTTTTTAAGGCCCAGCTTGACAAAGCCCTGGCAGAGATGATTTAGTTGATGTTGGACCTGCTTTGAGCAGGGGGTTGGACTAGATGACCTCCTGAAGTCTCTTCCAACCCTAATCTTCTATGATCTCCTACATGTGTTAGGTTTCAGACTGAGCCCCTATGCTGCTCACCTGTGTGCTGCTTTGGTCCCTGCACAAGTGATTGCCCATTGGCATGGCAAAGTTTCCTGCAATGGGGGAAGAAATAAAGCTGCTCTGCCAAGGAACCTTCAGCAGAGGATTGGTGAGTACCTCCAGGAAAGTTTCCTAGAGATCTTTCTGGAGGATTTCCGTAAAATCTCAATGTGCGTTAACAAACTTTTGCACTGGGGAATGGGAAGCAGACGCAACCACTGCTAGTCATGTACATTTCTATCCTTGACTCACTTCTAAGATATAATGAAACAAAAGACAGCTCTTCCTCATGTAACCAAGTAGTATCACTCATCAAAATGAGTACTTACCAGAGTTCCCCTCTCCTGCATCATTCATGCCAGAGCCAGAGTGCTGGGACTGGCTTGAACCCACCAGAGTTGAGAAGAGATCCTGGCTCACCACACTATGGGATAACCCTGCCACCTGTTCCACCTCATCCTCCAACTCCACTTCATCCTTGGGGTTGAGTCTGCTAACTGCTGTCTTCTGGAGGCCATTTACAGCAACATAAGCAAGTGCAGTGTCTCCATTAACACTGTGTTGATCTAACTTTGCTGCAAAAAGCTCTACACCTCTTGTTGAGGTGCTTTTATTTTGATGGCATAGCAGGAAAGTTAAATTGGCTGGAGGAGCATTGCAGTGTGTACACCTCCACTGTTTTGTCAATGAAAATTGACTTTTGTGGACAAAACTGTGTTGCACAGACAAAGCCTTAGGCAGATGGATGTCTATTTTCCCCCAGTTTGTATACTACTGGGGTTAGGTAGCTAGACACCTGGAGTGAGGCAGCAGCATGCACACTTAGAGACAGAAACAAAGGCGACTTTTACAGAAGAAATTTAGGCACATTGATTTTGTGTGTGTGTGCACCTAAAGCATTCAGTGGAAGCTGAGCTGGGGTTTTGTTAATACTAGAGGTGCCTAAAATCTGGGACTTACCTAAGACTTATCTCTTTTCAAACAATTTTGCCCTGATATTAGAACCTATCCATTCCACTGAGAGCCACTGAGGGGAAAACATGGTCTCTTCTGGACTCTGGCTTGCAGAGGATTTTAGGAGTCCTCCCAACTCAGCTGGTGAGTGTAGGGGAGAAAATCATCAGGCGTGGGGCGGTGGGGGTGACCCTTGCGGACTGGATCTCGGGGGCTGTATCTACTTAGTGTGGGTGGGGGCCGGGCCCGGCCCGGCGCTCCCCCTTTTCCCCCTGTGCAGACGCTGAAGTTAGTAGACATGGCAGCTGGCGGAACTGTTTGCAAAGCCTAGTGAAAAATCAAAGCCAGCGTGTGGAGAGCGCCAGCCACCCCCCACGGGGTGAGGAAATGGCTCTCACGTGAGGGAGGCGGCAGCTCGAGGACTCCCACCCCGCTCCCTGCCGGGGGAGGGAACACCAGACGCCGCCGCCAACGCCCCGTCGCTCCCGAGCTCTGAGCGCGGAGTCCCGGCGCTGCCCAGCCGGAAGACAATGCCCACCAGTTTCACAGTAGTGCCAGTGGAGGGGCAGGAGCCGCAGCCCAGCCGGCCACTGGAGGAGCCGAGTCAGCAGCTGGCGGAGTGCAGTTCCGGGGAGCCGGGTGAGTCAGCGGGGCCGAGCCCCCAGGGACCGGCGGGCGAGCGCGGAGCTGCGGGGGTTGGGCGAGCCGCACACCTGGGTTAGGACACAGGCGGAGCCCAGCTCTGCACACAAAGGGCCCTGCCGGCGGCAGCTCCTAGCCCCGTCCTGGCTCTGCTTGTGAACAGTGTTTCCTTTCAGTTACCTGGAGGCAGCAAAAAGGGCTCAGTCTCCGGAGTCGTCTCCTCCAAGCAGCGCTTTGCAGGGGCCGTTCAGCCTCCAGAGTACATGGACCTGCTGCAGCCTTTCTGGCCACTGAACGTAACTGTCTGACGCATGATCCAGCCGAGCAGGTAGCTGCCGTAGGGTACTGGCCTGTTGAGCTAGGAGGATTGCTGTGGGGAGCTTCTCCGGGCGCGGAGCAAGATGGGCCAGTGCAGTGGCTCTTCGCATATAGGGTTGGATTCTCGTTGTTTCTCCAGGTGGCCTTTGAGCCCCTGAAAACAAAAAGGAGGTAGCCTAGCCACGTCTACTATGTGCTTCTGCTGGATAGGCAGACAAGGAAGGAGGTGCTCTCTGGGATTGGACTGGAGGTGCTAGCCATAGGTGGGAAAAAGAAATGAGGGAGCGGGCAGGATGTCCAATGAGTAGAGGGAATAGAACAAGTGTTCAGCTATACCCCATAGATTAAAGAATCAAGTGGCAGGGACTAATCTTATGCAGAAGAGGCTGTGGGAAGTGTGCTAAAAGTATGTGTGTGTGGGGCGGAGAGAGTGGGGAAACAAAATGAAGAGCAAAAGTAACCAGTGTGGCTATTTCTCCCCCCACCCCCCAAAAAAGACAAAACTGGAAGACAGATACAGAAATGCTACTGAATATTAGATACCGATATAAGCAATTTTTGTAACTTGCTACAGAGATGAAGAGGAGGGAAAGTGGCTAAATAGGAGGGAAGGAGGTCTGCATGACGGCAAATATTGGGGAGATGGGGTCCACACCACTACTGCCCTGAGGCCACATATCTGTTCAGCCATGCACTCTGCTGGCAAGGACTGTACACAGATCATTTCTCGCCACTAAGCAGTAAGGTGCCAGTAATTCAGCACTAGGTGCTGCTATCAAAATTGCATTTGCTTGAATGGCAGTGATTCAAGTTTGAGGGAAGAGCAAGACGGTACATTTGTGTAAAGGAAAAAGGAGGGTCTAATGAAACTAACCAATTCTATAATGGGGTTAAATCAGGGGTAGGCAAACTTTTTGGCCTGAGGGCCACATCAGGGAATAGAAATTGTATGGAGGGCCATGAAATTGGGGTTGGGAGGGGGTGCGGGCTCTGAAGTGGGGCTGAGGATGAGAGGTTTGGGGTGCAGGAGGTTCTACTGGGCTGGGATCGAGGAGTTTGGAGAGCAGGAGGGAGATCAGGGCTGGGCAGGGGGTTGTGATGTGGGGAGAGGCTCAGGGGTGCTTACCTCAGGTGGCTCCCGGAAGCAGTGGCATGTCCCTTCTCCGGCTCCTATGAGGAGGCGTGGCCAGGCAGTTCTGCATGCTGGCGCATCCACAGGCACTGCCCCTGCAGCTCCCACTGGAGCACATAGGAGCTGGAGCAGGGCCATGGTGCGGCCCCCTACCCTGTGCAACAGCTGGAGCGGGGCCGAGCCGCGTGGTCCGACCCAGACCTAGTGACCCAGCCAGAGCGCTGGAGCGGGGCCGAGCCACTGGTGTGGCTCGCAAGCCAGCTTTAAATGGCTCATGGGCTGGATCCGGCCTGCAGGCCATAGTTTGCCCACCCCTGGATGAAATAGTCATCTTGAAGCTTTGTCTTGAAAATGATTGAGTGCAATTGAACAATATACTGGCCCTCAGAGACTATGTATGGACTTTGGAGACCAGGGTGGCTGAGCTGGAGGAGCTAAGGGAGACAGAGAGGTACGTAGATGAAACTTTCCGGGACACAGTAGAACGGTCCCACCCCTGGTCTGACAGCCTTTGTGCTGTTGAGGAGGATGAAAGCCTCAGGGAAGGAGAACATCCAACTGGAGCAGAGGGAAACGATCCCATAGTTGGGACCCTCCTCCCAGATGATGCTGTGGTATCCTCTCACACTGAGGAGTCTTCTCTGGGGGAGAGAACTTCAGTTATTAGGAAGAGACAGGTATTAGTAATGGGCAATTCGATCATTAGAAACATAGATAGCTGGGTTTGCGATGATCGGGAGAACCACATGGTGACTTGCCTGCCTGATGCGACGGTTGCGGATCTCTCAAGACATCTAGACAGACTTATGTGTACTGCTGGGGAGGAGCCAGTGGTTGTGGTACATTTAGGTACCAACGACATGGGGAAGGGTAGGAGAGAGGTCCTGGAGGTCAAATTTAGGCTGCTAGGTAAGAGATTGAAGTCCAGAACCTCCATGGTAACATTTTCTGAAATGCTTCCAGTTCCACGTGCAGGGCCAGCTAGACAGGCAGAACTGCAGGGTCTCAATGCGTGGATGAGACAATGGTGTAGGGAGGAGGGGTTTAGATTGATTAGCAACTGGGGAAGCTTTTGGGAGAGGGGGAGCCTATACAGGAAGGATGGGCTCCACCTAAACCAAAACGGAACCAGATTTCTGGCGCTTAAAATTAAAAAGGTCGTAGAACAGTTTTTAAACTAAGGATTGGGGGAAAGCTGACAGGTGTGGAGGAGCATGTGGTTCGGACATCCCTTAGGGGAGGATCTATAAATGGAGATTCCCTATGTCCTAATGAGGAGGAGAGGATGGAAAATGATAAAATACAGGGAGGATCTGATGAGAAACAGTCAAATAAAAAAAACTCCCATTCAATTACATCATGCAATAGGGGACAGCCAAAAAATGACAAGTTTTTAAAATGCTTATATACCAATGCTCTAAATAATAAGATGGGTGAACTAGAATGCCTAGTATTAAATGATGATATTGATATAATAGGCATCATAGAAACCTGGTGGAATGAAGATAATCAGTGGCACACAGTAATACCAGGGTACAAAATATATTGAAAGGACAGAACAGGTCATGCTGGTGGGGGAGTGGCACTATATGTGAAAGAAGGCATAGAATCAAATGAAGTAAAAAATCTTAAATGAACTAAATTGTACTATAGAATCTCTATGGATAGTAATTCCCTGCTTGAAAGATAAGAATATAGCGGTAGGGCTATATTACAGACCACCTGACCAGGATGGTGTTAGTGACTTTGAAATGCTCAGGCAGATTAGAGAGGCTATTAAAAAACTCAACAATAATAATGGGGGATTTCAGCTATCCCCATATTGACTGGGTACATATCACCTCAGGAAGGGATGCTGAGATAAAGCTTCTTGACACCTTAAATGACGGCTTCTTGGAGCAGGTGGTGCTGGAACCCACAAGAGGAGAGGCAATTCTTGATTTGGTCCTAAGTGGAGCACAGGATCAGGTCCAACAGGTGAATATAGCTGGACCACTTGGTAATAGTGACCATAATATAATTAAATGTAACATCCCTGTGGCAGGGAAAACTCCACAGCTGCCCAACACTAGTATTTAATTTCAGAAAGGGGAACTACACAAAAATGGGGAGGTTAGTGAAACAGAAATTAAAAGGTGCAGTACCAAAAGTAAAATCCCTGCAAGCTGCATGGAAACTTTTTAAAGACACCCTAACAGAGGCTCAACATAAATATATACCCCAATTTAAAAAACATAGTAAGAGAACCAAAAAAGAGACACCATGGTTGAACAACAAAATAAAAGAAGCAGTGAGAGGCAAAAAGGCATCCTTTAAAAAGTGGAAGACCAATCCTAATGAGGAAAATAGAAAAAAAGCATAACTCTGGCAAATAAAGTGTAAAAATATAATTAGATCAAAATAGAATTTGAAGAACAGCTAGCCAAAGACTCCAAAAGTAATAGCAAATTTTTTTTTTTTAAATACACCAGAAGCAGAAAGCCTGCTCAACAACCAGTGGGGCCACTGGACGATTGAGAGGCTAAAGGAGCACTCAAAGACGATAAGGCCATAATGAATTCTTTGCATCGGACTTCACTGTTGAGGATGTAAGGCAGATTCCCAAACCTGAGCCATTCTTTTTGGGTGACAGATCTGAGGAACTGTCCCAAATTGAGGTGTCATTGGAGGAGGTTTTGGAACAAATTGGTAAACTAAACAATAAGAAGTCACCAGGACCTGATGGTATTTACCCAAGAGTTCTGAAGGAACTCAAATGTGAAATTGCAGGACTACTAACTGTCATCTGTAACCTATTATTTAAATCAGCTTCTGTACCAAATGACTGGAGGATAGCTAATGTGATGCCAATTTTTTAAAAAGGGCTCCAGAGGTGACCCTGGCAATTACAGGCCAGTAAGCCTCACTTCAGTACCCGGCAAACTGGTTGAAACTATCGTAAAGAACAAAATTGTCAGGCACATAGATGAAGATAATTTGTTAGGAAATAGTTAACATGGTTTTTGTAAAGGGAAATCATGCCTCACCAATCTACTAGGATGCTTTGAGGGGGTCAACAAGCATGCAGACAAAGGAGATCCAGTGGATATAGTGTATTTAGATTTTCAGAAAGCCTTTGACAAGGTCCCTCACCAAAGGCTCTTATGCAAAATAAGCAGTCATGGGATAAGACGGAAGGTTCTCTCATGGATTGGTAACTGGTTAAAAGATAGGAAACAAAGGGTAGGTATAAATGGTCAGTTTTCAGAATGGAGAGAGGTAAATAGTGGTGTCCCCCAGGGATCTGTACTGGGCCCAGTACTATTTAACATATTCATAAACGATCTGGAAAAAGGGGGGGCAAACAGTGAGGTGGCAAAATTTGCAGATGATACAAAACTACTCAAGATAGTTAAGTCCCAGGCAGACTGCGAAGAGCTACAAAAGGATCTCGCAAAACTGGGTGAGTGGGCAACAAAATGGTAGATGAAATTTAATGTTGATAAATGCAAAGTAATGCACATTGGAAAACATAATCCCAACTATATATATACAATGATGGGATCTAAATTAGCTGTTACCATTCAAGAAAGAGATCTTGGAGTCATTGTGAATAGTTCTGTGAAACCATCCACACAATGTGCAGCGGCAGTCCTCACATCCCTCCACTGGTGGCTCAACCCTCAGGCAGTATGTGAAGGAGTCCCCTTCCACAACCATCAACCTTCCTTATCCCTGGTTACTGACGGATTGTCTCTGGGATGGGGTGTGCATCTGGGAGACCTCTAGACACAGGGCCTGTGGTCGCAGGACAAGCTCTTCCTACATATCAACATCAAGGAGCTGAGGGCGGTGCACCTAGCCTGTCAGGCCCAACTACAAGGCCAGTGCATAGCAGTTCTAACTGACAACACAACTGCCATATTTTACATCAGTAAGCAGGGTGTAGCCCGTTCCTCCCCTCTATGCCAGGAGACCCTCCAGCTGTGGGAGTTCTGCATAGCCCACTCCATTCACCTGGAAGCATCCTTTCTACCAGGAGTTCTGAACATGCTGGTCCTTCCACACACACGAGTGGTCCAGCCGGCTGGATGTCACACACCTCATTTTCCAAAGGTGGGGGTTTCCCCAGGTCGACCTGTTTGCCACCCGATGCAACAGGAAGCATCCAATGTTCTGCTCCTTCCAGTGTCACGGCCCAGGCTCACTCATGGATGCATTCCTGCTACCCTGGAGAGGTCGCCTGCTCTATGCCTTTCCTCTGTTCCCTCTCGTGCACAAGGTCCTGCTCAAGATCTGCAGGGAAGGGGCAAAGGTAATTCTGATAAGTCCAGCGTGACCTCAACAACACTGGTACACTACACTACTGGAGCTGGTCATGTTACCTCTCCTCCCCGACTTACTCACTCAGGACCACTGTCACCTCTGTCACCCCGACCTGCGGTTCCTCCACCTCACAGCTTGGAAACTTCATGGCTGAACCCCATGGAACTTCTGTGCTCAGAACAAGTAAGAGCGGTCCGCCTCGGCAGCAGGAAGCCCTCTACTAGAGCCACGTATCTGGCAAAGTAGAAGAGATTCTCGTACTGGTGTGACCAGTGTTGTACATCCCCCTCTCCAGGTGCCTGTACCTCTCATCTTGGAGTACCTCCTACATCTGAACCAGCAAGGCCTGGCGGCATCCTCCATAGGGGTACACCTCGCTGCTATCTTGGCCATCCACTCAGGAGCATCTGGTTGATCCATCTTCGCCAACCCTATGACTGGTTGCTTCCTCAAAGGTCTGGGCCGCCTACATCCCCAGATCAGGCAGCCTGTCCCTGCATGGGACCTTTATCTGGTCCTCTCCAGGCTCATGGGGCCCCCATTTGAATCACTGGCAACCTGCTCTCTCCTGTATCTGTCATGGAAGGTAGCTTTCCTGGTTGCCATTACTTCTGCGAGGAGGGTGTCTGAACTAAAGGCCCTCACTTCTGATCTGCCTTACATGGTTTTCCACAAGGATAAGGTGCAACTCAGGCTGCACCCGGCCTTTCTCCCCAAGGTAGTGCTGTACTTCCACACCAGCCAGGACATTTTCCTGCCTGTCTTTTACCCTAATCCGCATGCAAGTAACCGGGAGCAGAGGCTGCACTCCCTCGATGTTAAGTGAGCACTAGCTTTCTACATCGAGTGCACTAAGCCGTTCAGAAAATTGAACCAATTGTTTACAGCGGTGGTAGACCAGATGAAAGGGCTCCTGGTCTCATCTCAAAGAATATCTTCCTGGATCACGTCATGCATCCGAACATGCTATGAGCTGGCCAAAGTACTGGCCCTGGCTCTTATGGCACACTCCACTAGGGCCCAGGCCTCATCAGCAGCGTTCCTGGCCTAGGTGCCGATCCAAGAAATCTGCAGGGCAGTGACTTGGTCCTCAATGCATACCTTCACTTCTCACCACGCCATCGTCCGGCACACCAGAGCTAAAGCAGCTTTTGGCAAAGCGGTGCTACAATCAGCATTTCCTTAACTCTGACCCTACCGCCTAGATAAGGCTTGGGAGTCACCTAATTGGAATCGATATGAGCAATCACTCGAAGAAGAAAAAATGGTTACTCACCTCTCGATTGTTGTTCTTTGAGATGTGTTTCTCATATCCATTTCAAACCCACCTGCCTTCCCCTATGTCGGAGTAACAGGCAAGAAGGAACTGAGGAGGCACCGGGTCGGCAAAGCCATATATTGAGTGCCATGAAGGCACCACTCCAGGGGGCTCCACAGCTGACCTGAAGGGTGCTGCTAGGGGAAAAACTTTCAGATGACTGTGCACACAGCGCACGCACACCTAATTGGGATAGATATGAGGAACACATCTCAAAGAACAACAGTTACGAAAGGTGAGTAATCTTTTTTTCCTCTGACTGGAACATATTAGAGCAGCAATTTCAAACTGGGTCACATGGTTCTGGCTTGTCCCCTTGTTTCCAGTTGCTAAACTGCTGTAAAGACAGCTATAAATACATTAAATACTTTCCTTGTGTTATCTTTCCCTATAAATAGGGCCCTACCAAATTCATGGCCATGAAAAACGTGTCACAGACTGTGAAATCTGGTTTCCCCCTATGAAATCTCATCTTTTGTGTGCTTTTACCCTATACTATACAGATTTCATGGGGGAGACCAGCGTTTCTCAAATTGCGGGCCCTGACCCAAAAAGGAGTTGCGTGTTTGTCACAAGGTTATTTTAGAAGGGTCGCAGTATTACCATCTTTACTTCTGCGCTGACTCGAGAGCTGGGCGGACGGAGAGCGGTGGTTGTTGACTGCGTGGTCTGCCCTGAAGGCAGCGCCCCACCAGCAGCAGCGCAGAAGTAAGAGTGGCAATATGATACCATGCCACCCTTACTTCTGTGCTGCTGCCTGCAGAGCTGGGCCCTCAGTCAGCAGCTGCCACTTTCCAGCCGCCTGGCTTTGCAGGTAGCAGCACAGAAGTAAGGGTGGCAATACCATACCATGCCATCCTTACTTCTGCACTGCTGCGGCGGTGGCTCTGCCTTCAGAGCTGGGCTCCTTGCTTGCAGCCGCCAGTCTCCAGCTTCCCAGATCTGAAGGCAGCGCTGCCACCTGCAGCAGCGTAGAAGTAAAGGTAGCAGTACAGCAACCCCACTACAATAATCTTGTGACATGCCACCCAACTCCTTTTTGGGTCAGGACCCCTGTAATTACAACTCTGTGAAATTTCAGATTTAAATAGCTGAAATAATGAAATTTACAAATTTTAAAATCCTATGATGGTGAAATTGACCAAAATGGACTGTGAATTTGGTAGGGCCCTACATATAAAAAATTGCTGTAGTTACTGTAGGAATGTTAGATGATCACAGATGAGAAGACAGCTGGTGCTCAAAGCAGTCTGGATTAACATGGTCTATATGATGAAAAGAATGAGAACCCACTCCTATGCTAATTGGTTATAAACTTTTATGTGCATCATAGTATGAGGGGATAAGGGGGGAGGGATAAAGGAATGTCTGACAAATCAATTCCATAATTTTCAACTACATTTACGTGAAAATTCTCTAGGAAGATTACAAAGTGATTTAAGAATTTAGATGGTCTGAACTCATTTTTATAATGCTTAAAAATGGTTCCAGCAGATATCATTATTATACCTCTAATATAATCCCTGAATCTCAGGAACCAGATAAAGTTTTTACTGTACCCTCTGGAATTACTTTCTATTCTTTTTTGGGTACATTGTTCTTCACAAGTTTTACTCTCTTTATTCCAGGCTATATTTAAAAGGTTCTGCTATTCATTGATTGAAGAAGCACTTGGATATGAAAAGCATTGTATACTATCTAACTGAACTTATATACTCCAGGATCATTTTGTGCCAGGTTTCACTAATAGTGAAGTGGTCATTCTGGTATCAATCAACCTCCATAGATCAAACACTGAAAATATTAAAATTGCCTTAAGGGATAATGTTTCTTAATTTATTTTTATATATGAAAACAAAATTTTTACATGTAAATGTAATGAAAACTTACTTTATACATGATCAATTCTGCTAAAGAATATTATGTGAAAAAGAATATATTTATTGTCAAAATCTTAAACAGAAAAAAAGAGGAAAATGAGAGGCAAATTGGGGAGAAGGGGGAAAGACTGTGGTAATCAAATTGTCAAAAGGTCTAACTCTTCTCAGCTTCAAGTGTTGCAAGCAGAAAAGGGATTTAATTTCTGCCATCTTCTTGACCTTGGTGGTTCTACTTAGAGAATCACAGATATGAAAAGTGAACAAGTTGATTTATTATAAAATAGGAAGTTTCAATGGATAATTTCAACTTTAGTCTATTGTGGAATGATCCTCGCAAAGAGTAATTTATTCCTATAGTTTTTGTTATTAATGCATGGTCTGCCGTCAGTATTCTGAAGGGTTTTTTGCGTTTGTTTTTAATTGTCTGGCAGACAGATTGTATTAATTTCAGGGCCATTTCATCCAATGAAAAATTAAAGCGCACTTTTTTTTTTTTTTATCAGAAACCTCTTGGATACCTTTTAAAAACACTTTGTTTTGTTCAGTACATTGGATGAAATGAACAATACAAGGAGGGATCAATACAGCAATAATAGAGTTAACAGTGACAGTATTTTCTAACTCTGGTTAAATTAGGAGCAGAATACTCTGACATTTCATGAAATGGGAGGTGGTGGTTCAAGACTTCTTTTCCATGTATTTTTTGTTTGTTTTTAGTCTGATTTTTGTTTTTAATGTTAACTATTTGGAGAAGTTTTGTTTATACTTAAGGCAGAAATGTATCCATCAAAATTATTAGGAACCACAGGGCATTCTCTGGAACAGATGATGCAATTTCCTGTAGACCGGAGTTAGCTGTCAGAGGCAGAGAAATCATTTCAGTCTTTCCATCAGTTTTGTGGCAGAATTTTAATAGGTGACTTCTGTGAGTATTCTCTAGCACATCCAGTGAATGTTTTACACTTATCTACATAAGGCTTATGTACTAGAATTTTGGTTTTGTTTAACTTTGTTCTTACTAATGTTTTCAGTGGTAGTTAAATTAAAGCAAAGTTAAACTGAAATCTATGATTTAACCTTAACAGGAGATTTAAACCTTTATTTTGCAAAAATGTCACTGAAATAGTAAAAAAATAACACATGGAATATAAATTTTGAGTACTATTCAACTTTTTCATGGTGGATTTATGAAAAATGAATTGATAGAGAATAATATTCATCCCTTTTGGCAATTGCATTAGATTGTCTAACCCTTCTTTGTCACCCTTTTGCAACAACTGTAAAAATTATCTGCAATCTGTTCCATGTCCACATTATCGTTTCTTGTTCTGATTGCTCAAATATCAGTTATACATTGGTAGTATTTGTTTATAGATCATGTTATACTATTTTAGCTATAATTGCAAATTTATGTGCAAGGCTGAACCCACTGACATTGATGACAATTCTGCTATGGCGTGAGCAGGGAGGGACACAAACTGTTGCCAAATACCTCTGAGCCTAGGATAAAATGTCCTGAGCTGGGAAAGAGGAGACCAGGAATTCAAATCTTACTTCTAAGGTCTGTTTTAAATTCCCATGCATTTTACTACCCTTATTATTGACTAAGGCCATGTCTACACTGCCACTTATGTCAGCAAAAAGAAAGGCTCACTTCGGAGTAGCTGTAGCTCAAGAAAGCTTATGCTCAAATATTTTTGTTAGTCTCTAAGGTGCCAGAAGTCCTCCTTTTTCTTTTTGCGGATACAGACTAACACTGCTGCTACTCTGAAATCTGTCATTATGTCAGCAACACACCCCGGAGCGACATAAATTTCGCCGGCATAAGTGACAACGTGCACGGCGCTGTTTCGGCGGGAGAACTTCTCCTGATGACATAGCTACAGCCATTCATTCAAGTGGTTTTATTATGTTGACTGGAGAGCTCTTTCCCATCAGCATAGAGTGGCCACACAGACGGTCTTACAGCAACTCTGCTGCTATAAGCTCGCTAGCGTAAACATCGCGTAAAGGTATGTCTATACTTAAATGCCACAGCTGCGCCACTGCAAACAAACTGTTGCAGTGTGGCGACTCACCCCTGCGGCGCCTCCTACTGGTTGTCCAGGGAATTAGCACTCCAGCCTCCAGAGCGCCCTCTGCAGGCCAGTGTCCCGCTTGCTGCTGGGCCCCGAGTCCCTCCTGGACCCTGGTGCCCCCTTTCATGCCAGGGTGCTGCCACCTGCAGTACCCCATGCAGATCTGGGTTTCCCCTCCCGGGGGAACTCCCAACCCTCTACCTCCACCTCCACCTGAGTCTATGGCCACTGCCAGTCATTACCTAGCCCCCGTTCCCTGGGGTTAACTGCGGTGTAAGTGCCACTCATCATAGGCAAGGGGGGTTTGGACCTGCTGCCTTTGCCTACCCCCTGCAACCCCAGTACCTATTTGGCCTTACTGTAGGGCTGCAGCCTGGGGGGTTTCCAGGCCAGAGCTCCCCAGCTCCTCTGGCCTTCCCCCAGCCCTGCTCCACCTCAGGTACTCTCTCAGCTTCCAGGCAGCCAGGCCCTTCTCCCTCAGTGAGGGAGAGTCCTCTCAGCTCCTGGCTTCATTGGCCTTTATAGGGCCAGCTGGGTCTGTTTGGGGCATGGCCCCAACTGTGGCTGCTCTGCCAATCAGCCCATTTTTCCCCTGCCCCAGCCCTCTCCCAGGGCTGTTTTAAGCCCTTCAGGGCAGGAGCGCGTGACCATCCCACTACAGTGACCCAGAACAAGAAGCCATATGATAGGCAGATCTGCTGATTTAATACAGACTTATACCATGTTGCTGCAGCCTCTCCTGGCTGTATCCAGTACCTAGAAGTCCATCAGAGGCTATGGAGTATTTCATGGAGATTCCTTCCACCTGCCAGGTTGTTAGCAGATGGCCAAGGATGTTTGGTGAGGTGCCAGCTATGCCCGTTTTATACCATCCGTGACTTTAACCGCTAGGACGCACTGTCCCTTCGTGGCGGGCAGCCCAGGCTAGGCTGACAGATGCCCCAAGGTACTGACAGGCGCCCCAAGGGTTTGCCCCGTGGAGGCGGCACAACTCAACGCTAGCTCTTAGTACTCTCACCTAATGGCCAGGCTTTATAGCCAAAACGGCTGAGGTTCTTTAATTGTGTTGGCTGCTTTACAGTAAACCAGAGAAACAAGTCAGGCTTACGCACAAATGGTTACCAAAATTTATTAAACTAGATTCTAATCATGTGGTTACAAAATTGCTAGTGCCTACTTATTTAAATGTAGAGATGTTACACACACAAACAAGTTACAGAACTGAAGCCACAATCCCAAAGAAAGAAAACAAAGTATAGAGCTCTATTTCAAAATATGTGTACACTAAAGATAGGAGAGCAGGTATGGGTGCTTCTTACCCTCCTTGCATCTCTCGATTCCAGCGGTGCCAAGCCAGGATCGGTCACTCAGTTCCGCGGAAAGACGAATAAGGAACAAGGCTTAGGGACCCTCTTAGCTGCAGAAGCCTTGGGAGGCTGTCACTTATCTGACCAGCAGATAGATAGTGAAAAGCACTCCAAAAATCATGGTGCTGTAGGTCCCATACTTATACCTCTGTACTCCTTTATTCTCTTTCTCCTTTCTTATGCCAAATTGGGGTTGGTCTGTCTGGGCGACGCCAGCTCTCTCAAGAGTAGTTTACACTTGCAAGGGAGAGAAACAATAAGTTTCGACTACTGGACATTCCTTTTATTAGGGTAAATATTTTCCCACCTAGGATGTTGGGGTGTGTGCATCACGCTATTTAGTGGCTAAGAGCCATGTCTGTCACAGCTTCTCTGTCTGCTGTGAGCCTAATCGTTGTATATGTTCCCAGAGGCACATTGTAGCAGCACACCTGTGCTTCTCACAGCTTCAAAGGCTGTGCTGGAATTTATGTTAAGTGCCCTGTTGTTTTGGCTCCCTTGTGTTCCCAGCAATGCTGGTCGGGGGGGGGGGGGAGGGGCTGGCTGTCTGGCTACACAGGTGCATCCGATGAAGTGAGCTGTAGCTCACGAAAGCTTATGCTCAGATAAATTGGTTAGTCTCTAAGGAGCCACTAGTACTCCTTTTCTTTTTGCGAATACAGACTAACACGGCTGTTACTCTGAAACTTGCCAGGTTGTGCATCACTTCTAAACACAGAAGGTTGCTCTAATTATACATCCTTCCAGTAATTTTGAAACGAATACAATTTTATAGACAAAGAATCTACTGAGGCATGTCAAAGTCTCTTGAACTGGTCAGATGGGTCAGCATAGTCAGGAGCAGCATTAACAGCATAATTTCTCCTTCTCATTCCCAGGTAGGTGCAGCTTCCTTTTTCCTTGACTGGGGAGAGATATATCCATTAAGGCAGAGGTTATCAAACTTTAGGAACCCAAGGAGCCGCATTTTGATTTTAAATTTTTTTGCGGATCCCCAAGGCCCCACCTCAGCACACCTCTTCCCACCCCTGCTTCACCTCCGCCCCTCCTCTTCCCCACCTCTTTCTGCCCCCTCCCCTTGCGCTTCCCATCCCCGCTCCTTCCCCTCCCGCCTAGTGCGTCCTGTGAGCTGCTGAACAGCTGTTACCTGGCATGCAGGAGGCACAGGGTGGGAGGGAGAGGAGTTGAGTTGATCAGCGGGGCCCATGGACTCCCTGGAGTAAGGACCCCAGTTTGAGAAATGCTGCATTAAGGTACACTAAAGCTGTATAAATGAACAGTAAATTAGTAAACACCTTCATATGGCCTATAATACACTTTCACCTCCAATTCCACCAGATACCAAAAGCAATACATATGGCAACTTCATAAGCTTACACTCCAGCACAAAACCTAAATCTGATCTCAGCAACCTTATTGCAGAATAACTTTCCAAATGTGTGACAGTCCAGATGTGCTTATCTGTTAATATAATTTTTATATAAAGCTTATGACATCACCATTTAGGTTTTGCACTAGTGTGTAAATTTGAAGTTGTAGTATGTATTGCTTTTTGATATCTGTTGGAGATGAAGTAAAAGCCTTATGGAGCAGTAGAGTGCATGATAGACAATGTGAAGGTGGAAGGAATGCACAAGTCTGTCCCCTTAACCTATTCCAGTGCTTTTCAGGTTTTGGTTATATGGATTTGGTCCTGATGCAGATTTATCTGTTCATAAACAAAGTTTCTGTTTGAGTTTTAATATATGTTCCCTTAATGTATGATTGATGTTGCTTTGGGTACAGTTTTTCCCTGCTCAGTCTCTGACTACTCTAATAAAGAACTGAATTTGCATTCTGAAACCTACTTGCTCTCATAAATTTTTAAAGCTAGAAAGGACCATTTGTCTTCTGATATAGTCTTGAATTTCCCCCAGTTATCCCTGGATTGAGCTTTTGTTTGAAGCATATCTTCTAGAAAGGCATCCAGTCTTGATTCAAAGACATCAAGAGATGGAGAATTCACCATTTCCTTTAGTAATTTGTTCCTTGTTAATGGTTAATCACTCTCCTTGTTGAACACTTGTCTTATTTCCAGTTTGTTTGCCTGGCTTCAGCTTCCAGCCATAAGTTCTTGTTATGCTAGAATAAAGAGCCCTTTAGTTCCCAATATTTTCTCCCCATGAAAGTAATTATTATAGCAGAGTGAGTTAAGACCAGATTTTTGTTTAAACCTAGACTTTGTTTTCTAAAGTCTACACGGTTGCTTGGATTGACTTGAAATTTGGTGTGCCTCATCAGTGTGCTGGGTACTGTTAGTGGTCCAAATTTTGGGCCATTTAACAAACAGGTTCCTGATATGCAGCCCCCTGAGGCAGTGGGGGACAATATTTCTTAAGGCTGAGAGAATCTGGCAACATTTACTTAATCACAGATAGAGATCAAACCAGGGTTCAGATGATTGCACCAAGATGACCAACTCTCAAAGGTTAACCCAATAGAATTCATGGCACCAACCAGCCCCTTGGGGAAAATCAAATTAAAACCTATTTAAAAAAGATTTTGCTTCTCTAGTTTATCCGGTCACAAGCCTCTTTTACTAACTGACATGCTTATAAAATTACACTGAGCATAAACATATAGAGAAGTTAACAAAATTGTTAAATTTTCACATGAGCTGCATAATTTATGGGAATGAGCAGTAGTTCTTTGATCCTGACTCATCCAGTCAGTGTTGTTCAAACTCTACCTTTGGCAGAAATTTGGAAAAGGTTGCATGCCATATTGCTAAAATCTGTCTGTCAGGGCTTTTTATTATTTTATTTATTTATTTATTTTATTTTTGGGTATGTTATCAAAGTGTATAGTTGGGTTTTGTTTTTTTAAACAAAAAGATATGGGTATGTTTGCTGGCAGGAGGGGGCAGTTTATGGGAGGAATAGGGATGAGGGATTTGGGGCTGGGTAAATGGGGTTGGATGGTAGCCTACCCCCCATGTGTGCTGAGATCAGGCGGTCTCTGCCTGCTGGCAATGTCGGAGCCCTACTCCCTGCACTGCTGTGTGTGTGCCAGGATCTGGGGTTTCCTGCTCCTCTGGGGTGTTTGAATACCTTTCCCTGCCCCCTTATGTGAGCCAGGTTTTGGAGGGGGCTTGCCTTTCTGGCGGGACTGAGCCCATCTTCCTACCCCCCCCATATGAGTTAGAATCTGGGGTTCCCGCTTCCCTCAGGGATATGTGAGCCCTACTCCCTTCCTCCCTGTATGTGTGCCAGGATCTGGGGGGGCTCTTTCAATCGATGGGGATCTTATCTCCTCTCCCTCTCATGTAGGTTTGCCAAGTTTCTAATTGCAGAAAACCGAACACCTCTGCCACTTCCCTAAATCCCCGCCCCTGCTCACTCCATGCCCCCTCCCTGCGTCGTGTACTCTCTTGTACCCTCACTCGCTCACTCATTTTCACTGGGCTGGGGAAGGAGGTTGGAGTACAGGAGGGGGTGAAGGCTCCGGCTGTGGGTGCTGGCTGTGGGGGGGGGGGGCGGAGATGAGGGGTTTGGTGTGCAGGAGGGGGCTCAGGGCTGGAGGCTAGGGCCAAGGAGTTCGGAGTGTGGGAGGGGGCTCTGGGTTGAGGCAGGGGGTTGGTGTGCAGGAGGGGGCTCAGGACTGGAGGGTGGGGACAAGGAGTTCGGAGTGTGAGAGGGGGCTCTGGGTTGAGGCAGGGGGTTGTTGTGTGGGAGGGGATACAGGCTCTGGGATGAGGATGCAGGCCAAAAATGAGGGATTCAGCGTGTGGGAGGGGGCTCCAGGCTTGGGCAGGGGGTTAGGGTGTGGGGGGTGAGGTCTCTGGCTGGGTGTGTGGGCTCTGGGGTGGGGCCAGGGATGAGGGGTTTGGGGTGCAGGAGGGGGCTTTGGGCTGGGGCCGAGGGTAGGGGTGTGGGATGGGATGTGGGCTCTGGGAGGGATTTTGGGAAGCAGTGTCCCTCCGGCTCCTAGGCAGAGGGGTAGCCAGGGGGCTCTGAGTGCTGCTCCCACCAGCAGGCACCACTCCCACAGCTCCATGATTCCTGGCCAATGGGAACTGCGGAGCTAGTGCTTGGGGTGGCGCCTACAGGTGGGGGCAGTGCATGGAGCCCCCTGGTTGCCACTCCACCTAGGAGATGGAGGGACATGTTGCCTTTTCCCGAGAGCCACGCAGAACTGGGCATGAGCCTGCCTGTCTCATTGTGGCCAACCGGACTTTTAATAGCCCAGTCAGTGGTGCTGACCGGAGCTGCCAGCCAGATACCTGTCACCCCTAGCCTCATGGAAGCTAGGTTCTGGGGAGGGGGGTTGTCTTACTCTCGGGGGGGGGGGGCCTGAACTGCACTGCTTACCTCCCCTGTGAGCTGGGATCTGGGGAAGCACTTCCCCTCTGGGTATGGCATTTAGAACAGGCATGCTCAGAACATGCACTAAGAATACACTGCTGAGACTGGAGTGAGGAGCTGAGAATGGGTAATGTGCTTGACACACACCAGAAATTTTCCAGCACTGGGGAAGGGGGAAAGTCAACACCCACTGAAATGAATGGATCAGTTCACACATCTCAGAGCTATTGTTTCAGTCTGTATTCATCTCCATGGGATATTCTCTTTCAGATGAGAACATTTCATTGAGATTAGTGAGCCACTTAACACCTCTCTGAACTTGCAACTTTGAAGTTTGAAACCCACAGTGGACAGAAATCTGAGAACTAACTGAAAAAATCTGCCTCTGTCAAGGTTTTTTATAAATGTAATCTGAGTACAGCAGACTATTCAGAAGGTCCTGAAACTATTTTTGAAAAGAAAATAAATTACACATGGATACTCACTGGTAGGGGAGGGAAGAGTGGGGGGTAGGGATTAGTTGTATTGGGAGGAGAGAAGACAGTACAGGTAGGAGAATATGGGGGGTAGCAGAGGAACTTGGGGTGGGAGCCACATCATTCCTAAATTCTCCCCTTCAATGTATGTGTTGGGGTCTGGAGGAGCCCTGCTCCTTTGCAGGGGTTTGAGCCCCACTCCCTGCCTGCTATGTTCTGGGATCTGAGGGACTTTTTCCTCTTGGGGTATCTGAGCCCATCTCCCTGCTCCTCCATGTGAGCTGGGATTTGGAGTGCAGAAATGAAGGTCGTATAAACATCTGAAATCCAGAAAATGAAGAGTTAAGATACACATCATTCTGTGTGCGGTGAAGGTGCTGTCCAGAGTATGTGGGGAAGGGGCTTGATTCGGAGGAGAGGCAGACTGTATAAACCTGAAGCATGGCTGGGGAAGCCTGACTGAAGCAGGGGCAGGAGTCCTAGCTGGTAGGTAGTGAGAGTGAGGGGAACAGTTCGGACTGCATAACCAAGGTAGCATGTGGCCCTCCAGTAAGCTGCTGCTTGGCCTGAGATATGTGCATTCAGCACCATAAGGTAAGAAACAGCAAGGAGCAACTTCTTACACGTCAGTGGCGTCTACAGTGCTAACGAATGGCTTGATAGGATGCGAAGGGGAATTGGAAATTTTGCAGGTGGAGTGGCTACATGTTATGGGGAATGGTGGGGCAAGGGGTGGAGAAGGAGAGAGATACCAGTCTTTTCTCATATGCTTAGTTATGTAACAACCATGTAATAAAACTGTCAAGGTTTTGGGACATACTACATGGATGAAATTTCTCTCATCCGTCCTGTTAGCAACTATACATTACAAACATTACCATTATCTCCATTCCACTATAACAAAATGTACAGGGGGGCAGGAACACTGAGGAATCGCATAACAACAGTGTGGCTGGAAAGACCACTGGACTTAGACTATTCCTAGCTCTGCCACTGGCCTGCTGTTGACCTTGGGCAAGTCACTTAACCTCTCTGTGCCTCAGTTCCTCATCTGTAAAATGGGGATAATGATGTAAAGCTCTTTGAGACCTACTGTTGAAAAGCACTATATAAAAGTTATTACCTAATCACAATAACATAAACTGCAAACCTAGGTGAGAACTAAAACTATCTAAATGACCATTCACTCCTACAAACAAATATTTCTTTTTGTTTAAAAATTATGAAATTGAATAGTAAAAAATGTAAGTCTGTCTGGTCTACACTACAAAGTTAGATTTACATAAGCTGCCTTGTGTCGACCTAGCTGTGCATGTGTCTCAACTAGTCTTCCACTGATGTAAGTGCCCTGTCATGCTGTCATAATAACACCACCTTCCTGAGCAGCATAGAGCCATGATCGATGTATTTAGGTTGATGCAAAGTGAGTGCGCACACGGTGTTATTTGTTGACCTGAACAGTCCTCCATCAGCTGTCCCACAGTGCCCAACAGTAACCGCTCTGGTTGCAATTGTGAACTCTGCTCCCAGGGGTCATGTACACCAGAAGCCACCCACTCCTTTAAAGTCCCATGAATTTTTGAAATGGCTTTTCCTGGTTGCCCAGCCACACGCTCTGGCCTGGAGTAGACTGGAGATATTGGATCTCCTGGGGCTGTGGGGAGAAGAGGCTGTGCAAGCACAACTACGGACCAGCATTGACATCTACAACCAGAGTGCTCTGGGGATTCAGGAGAACGGTTATGACAGGGACCCACAGCAGTGCTGTGTGAAAGTGAAGGAGCTGTGGCAGGCATACCAGAAGGCCAGGGAGGCCAACAGTTGATCTGGTGCTGAGCTGAAGACTTGCCACTTTTACAAAGAGCTGTGTGTCATACTTGGTGGAGACCTCACCATGACCCCACACACCACCACAAATACCCTGGTGTGAACAGCGAGGACGAAGAGGAAGATGGGGGACATTTGATGAGGGGGTCCAGCTATGCCATGAGCCAGGCCCTCTTTGAGACTCCACTGCAGTCCCGGCAGTCGAGCAAAGACAAGACCGATGCAGGGGAAGGATCCTTGGGTAAGAGTGTAAATTTATTTCCTATTACGGTGATGGTATCCCCAACTTAACTGGACACAGCTATTGACTTTGCATTCATTTACTTATACTAGAAGAGACATTGGTACAACAAAGAGAGGTAGCATTTGTTGTTTGCATTTCATTGCCCTGGAGAGTTAGGCAAGGGGAGGGCCACGTGGAGTAGTTTGCTTATATACACAGGGATCATAGAAGATTAGGGTTGGAAGAGGCCTCAGGAGATCATCTCATCCAATCCCCTGCTCAAAGCAGGACCAACATCCACAAAATCATCCCAGCCAGGGCTTTGTCAAGCCAGGCCTTAAAAACCTCTAAGGATGGAGATTCCACCACCTCCCTAGGTAACCCATTCCACTGCTTCACCACCCTCCTAGTGAAATAGTGTTTCCTAATATCCAACCTAGACCTCCCCCACTGCAACTTGAGACCATTGCTGCTTGTTCTGTCATCTGCCACCACTGAGAACAGCCTAGCTCCATCCTCCTTGGAACCCCCCTTCAGGTAATTGAAGGCTGCCATCAAATCCCTCTTCACTCTTCTCTTCTGCAGACTAAATAAGCCAAGTTCCCTCAGCCTTTCCTTGTAAGTCATGTGCCCCAGCCCCCTAATCATTTTCATTTCCCTCCACTGGACTCTGTCCAATTTGTCCACATCCTTTCTGTAGTGAGAGGACCAAAACGGGACGCAATACTCCAGATGTGGCCTCACCAGTGCCGAATAGAGGGGAATAATCGCTTTCCTCAGTCTGCTGGCAGTGCTCCTACTAATACAGCCCAATATGCCATTGGCCTTCTTGGCAACGAGGGCACACTGCTGAGACTCATATCCAGCTTCTCGTCCACTGTAATCCCCAAGTCCTTTTCTGCAGGACTGCTGCTTAGCCAGTTGGCCCCCAGTCTGTAGCGGTGCATGGGATTCTTCCATCCTAAGTGCAGGACTCTAAACTTGTCCTCGTTGAACCTCATCAGATTTCTTTTGACCCAATCCTCTAATTTGTCTAGGTCATTCTGGACCCTATCCCTACCCTCCAGTGTATTTACCTCTCCCCCCAGCTTAGTGTGATCCGCAAACTTGCTGAGGGTGCAATCCATCCCATCATTCAGATAATTAATAAAGATGTTGAACAAAAGTGGCCCCAGGACTGACCCAATTGGGGCATTCCACTTGATACTGTCTGTCAACTAGACATCGAGCCATTGATCATTATCCATTGAGCCCAACAATCTAGCCAACTTTCTATCCACGTAATAGTCCATTCATCCAATCCATACTTTTTTTAACTTGCTGGCAAGAATATTGTGGGAGACTGTATCAAAAGCTTTGCTAAAGTCAAAATATATCACATCCACTGTTTTCCCCATATCCACAGAGCCAGTTATCTCATCATAGAAGGCAATCAGGTTGGTCAGGCATGACTTGCCCTTGGTGAATCCATATTGACTGTTCCTGATCACCTTCCTCTCCTTCAAGTGCTTCAAAATGGATTCCTTGAGGACCTGCTCCATGATTTTGCTGGGGACTGAAGTGAGGCTGAGTCTGTAGTTCCCTGGGTTCTCTTTCTTCTCTTTTTTTAAAGATGGGCACTATATTTGCCTTTTTCCAATCATCTGGGACCTCCCCCAATCACCACGAATTTTCAAATATAATGGCCAATGGCTCTGCAATCATATCAGCCAACTCCCTCAGCACCCCTTAGATGCATTAGATCTGGACCCATTGACTTATGCATGTCCAGCTTTTCTAAATAGTCCTTAAACTGTTCTTTCACCACTGAGGGCTGCTCACCTCCTCCCCGTGCTGTGTTGCCCAATGCAGCAGTCTGGGAGGTGACCTTGTCTGTGAAGATCGAGATTAAAAAAAGCATTGAGTGTACTTCAGCTTTTTCCACATCATCTGTCACTGTGTTGCCTCCCCCATTCAGGAAGGGTCCCATACTTTCCCTGACCTTCTTGTTGCTAACATACCTGTAGAAACTCTTCTTGTTACCCTTCACATTCCTTGCTTGCTGCAACTCCAATTGTGCCTTGGCCTTCCTGATTTCACCCCTGCATGTTCTGGCAATAGTTTTATACTCCTCTCTAGTCATCTGTCCAAATTTCCACTTCTTGTAAGCTTCCTTTTTGAGTTTAAGCTCACCAAATATTTCACTGTTGAGGCAAGATGGTCATATTTGCTATTCTTTCTGCACATCGGGATGGTTTGTTCCTGCGTGCTCAGTAAGGCTTCTTTAAAATACCGCCAGCTCTTCTCGACTCCTTGCCCCCTTATATTAGCTTCACAGGGGATCCTGCCCGTCAGTTCCCTAAGGGAGTCAAAGTCTGCTTTTCTGAAGTCCAGGGTCCATATTTTGCTGCTACTCTTTCTTCCTTTTGTCAGGATCCTGAACTCAAACATCTCATAGTCACTGCTACCTAGGTTGCCACCCACTTCTACTTCCCCGACCAATTCTTCCCTGTTTCTAAGCAGCAAGTCAAGAGAAGCATGGCCTCTAGTTAGTTCCTCTAGCACTTGTACCAGGAAGTTGTCCCCAACGCTCTTCAAAAACTTCCTGGATTGTCTGTGTATTGCTGGATGTCTCTTGAAACCTCCTTAGAGATCTTGATGAAACTTTTATGGAGGTTCTCTCCATTCTCCTCCTGCAGGTTTCTAGGGAGGGCTGCCTTATTTCTTCCTCTGTGGTAGGATACTTTCCCACATCACTCAGTGTTAACTTTGGCAGGACCATTGTAGTACATAGGCTAGCAGCGTATGAGCCCAGGTGGCTTTGGGATGCCAGCAATAGCTGTGCCCTCTATCTTTGTTACCCTGAGGGGTGCGGTATCAGCTAAAATCACCAGAGTCTGTGGCAAATGGTGCCAGTATTCGGTGCCATTGCCCTATACTCATAGTTTTATGCAAACAAGAAATTCCCTCCTTGTTTGGCTTGATCTGAGAGTGGCACTGGGTCAGGAACTCCAAAGCAGAAGTGTCAATAAGCTTGTCATGTTTAACACTTATGGGGAGTGCAGGAGGGAGGAGTTCTGAATCTTTAAATTCTGCTTTCCATTGTGAATATACTAACAATGATACCTCTGTGTGTTAGCAGCAGCTGCTGCCTTTGCAGCCTTGGGGGGGTTCCCCCTCCAGACCCATGGAAAGCCTGAGTCAGATTTGAGATGACACGTTTAATTATGTCCTGCAAGACAGTGCTGCATCAGACTGTGAGCACTGGAGCTGGAAGGTCAACATTGCAGACAGCCTGGAAAAGAGTCAAGAGCAGAAAGGCCCAGGAGTCCCAGCAGGAAAAGGAAAAGGAGATGCATCCAGACATAATGGGGCTTCTCTGGCATCAAACACAGATGCTGCAGACCCTGGTGGACCTACAATTTCAACAATCCTGGGCTCGCCTCCCTCTTCAGCCCATTGAGAACTTCATTGCAGGAGAAGTCCTACATGTTGGTGTTCAACCTTTCACATGGCATCAGGGACTGCTTCATGATCCCTACCACTCCACTACGGGAGACGTTAAAGACAATCACAGCTTCACATCACCAACCATTGCTTTCACAGATCAGTATATGTATAGCTGAAATCGACATGAATATTCTTTTCCCCTCAAGTTCTGTTCTATTTATTTATTAAATTTTATTAAGTTTTTAATTTAAATTTGTACTTTTTTGGCACTGATTTTTTTACAGAATAAAATTATACTGTTTGGAACTTAATCTGTATTAGTTCACAACAGATACTGCTCAGGAGTTCAGAAAGCGACCAATTACTTGTTAATGCACAGTTTCACACAACTCCTAGGATCAGTCACAAACAACATTAATAGGTGCATTGACAGGGTCATAAACAGCATGGTCAGGGTAGAGCATAGAGCAACAAAGCATATTACTGTGGCTCACTATTAAAGTGCTATTGCAAAGCCTTCCTGAGCCATATAGCTCCACGTTGAGCGCTTCTAATAGTCTTTATATCTGGCTGTTCAAGATCAGCAGACAGCTGCTCCACCCTGGTAGAAACTTTTCTCTCTGTGCTTCACAGATATTATAAAGAACACAGCAGGAGCTAACCATTTGGATATTTTTCTCACTGAAATCCAATCTTGTGAGTAAACAGCGACAGTGTCCCTTCAATCTACAAAGGCACATTCAGCGGTCATTTTGCTCCTGCTGATTTAGTAGTTGAATCTCTCCTTGCTGCTGTTGAAGTGGCTGTTATGTGGTTTCATGAGCCAGTGGATCAGGGGTAGGCTAAGTCCCCCAGGATCTCTGTTGGCATTTCAACATTCCCAGTACAAATCTGCCAATCCGGAAAGAAACTCCTTACTTGTAGCTTTCTCATATCTTAAAGATATGAGTGTCATGCATCCAGTGATCGACCAGTGCTCGTATAGCCATAACAAAGTAGCCCTTTCTGTTGACGTATTCTGTGGCAAGGTGGCCTGGTGCAAGATAGGGGTATGCACGCCATATATCACTCCTCTGCAGTTTGGGAACTCCATATCCATCCACTATGTCCTCTATGTTGCTGAGAGTCACAGTCCTGCATAGCAGTATGTAATTAATGGTCCTGCATGCTTGAATGACAACAGCCCCTGCAGTGGATTTTTCGACCCCAAGTTGCTTTCTGATTGACTAGTAGCAATTCGGCATTTCAAGTTTCCACAGTGCGAGTAGCACTTGCTGCTTCACTGTCAGTGCAGCTCTCATTTTGATATCCCTGCGCTGGAGGGCTGGAATGAACTCAGTGCACAGACCAAGGAATGTGGCCTTGCACATCTGAAAGTTCTGCATCCATTCTTTTTCCTTGACTTGCACGTAGGGCGTAGCTTGCACTGTTCACTGTCCTAAACCTGAATTATGGTGCAATCCCACCAGTCGATGCTTATTTCTCAGGCCCAGAAGCAGCGCTCTGCCATTTGCAGCTGCTCCATGAACACCACCAACAACCTTGAATTGGTTTTCACTGTGCCCCACAGCAATCTGTCCTCCAAGAAATTGTCATGTTCCCCACAGATTCAGTTCTTGTGTCTCTGCAAATACTGGAGGATTGTGTGTCCTGTGCTTGCAACACTCACGACAGTAGTGCAGAGCTGTGCGGGATCCATGCTTCTGTCAAAGATGGTGGACAGTGAGGAGGGCCACGTGGCTTTGTGGGATTTTTAAAAAAGATGCAAAAATTATGGGATATAGATGCCATTATGGAATGGAGACAGTTGCACATTAGGAACTTGACCCTTTGCTCCTAGTGACTCTTGTGCGAATCATTTCTGCTCCACCATGTACTGTGAAAGCTTCCCAAAAGATAGTGTGTTGGATGGTGGCAGGTGCACTGCATTATGCACTGATACAAGCAGTCCTGGTGAGTATGCTCACCACGAACACAAGGAGCCAAGTATGCATGCGCACAAGTGATATACCAACTCTAATGGCTGTATGCTGACATAACGTGTGTCGGCACAACTTTGTAGTGTGGACATAGCCTTAGTTAATGCAGAATTAAAGTTGCTTGGTGGTGGCTTGTCCTTTCCCAGAACATTGAGTTCAGCAAGGCTTAAACTTCTAAAAGCCAGGAAAGGTAAACGCCCATGCAATCTGAACTCTGCCCTTCTGAGGAGCTGACAATAGCTCCTGGGATTTATCAGGATGCAATCCAGCTGCCTTCACTGTATGAAATGCTGAGAATGGTGGAGGCATTGGGTGGGGCAGGTTGGTAGAGGTGTGCTTGTAAATTGAGGAGGCTGGGATTAGTTGGAGGAACATCACAGAGCTGTGATTTGTGATATGAGAAAATGAGGGCTTGTAGCTATGCCCTATGTGCAAGTCAAGGAAAGAGAATCATGTGCACCCAAAGAAGTAATGTGCAGTATTGTATGGAAAAAACTGTGTGTGTGTAGGTAGTGTCAGGATGGGTTGGGGTGGTGGTCTTTACACAAGAGTTGTCTTTGAGGTGAGATATGACAGCAGAATGTGGTTTACCCACTGGTAAATAATGGCAAATATACAGGTGCAGAAGGTATCTTGTGCATATGCGCCGACTTCCCCTCTTTCCCATGGGTACTTGACCCCCTCTGCCCCTGGCCCCACCCCCACTCCACCCTTTCCATGAGACCCCACCCCTGCTATGCCTCTTCCCACCCTGCCCTGCCCCCATTCCAACCCCTTCCCCAAAGTCCTCACCCCAACTCTGCCCCCTCCCTGCCCTTATTCCAACTCCTTCCCCAAATCCCCGCCCCAGCTGCACCTCTTGCCCACCTCCTCCCCTGAGCATCCCATGTTCTCACTCCTCCCCCCTCCCTCCCGGAGCCTGCTAATGCTGCAAACAACTGTTTGGTGGTGGCCGGACGGGAAGCGCTGGGAGGTAGGCAGAGGAGTGGGGACACGGTGTGCTTAGGGGAGGAGGAGGTGGGGTGGGAGATGAGGGGATCTTGGCTGCCCGTGGGTGCAGAGCACCCACTAGTTTTTCCCTGTGGGTGCTCCAGCCCTGGAGCAAACCATGGAGTCTGCGCCTATGATCTTGTGGGTGAATGTGAAGGAGTTATTTACATTTCACTGAGTGTGGTATTCTGTCAGAATAGTAGGCTAAGGCTACGTTTACATTACAGATGCTACAGTGGCACCATTCTGGCACTGCAACTGTAACACAATAGTGTAGACACTTGCTACATTGAAGAAGGGGTTTTTCCGTTATTTTTCCCCCTGAGATGTGGCACTAGGTTAATGGAAAAATTCTTCCATCAAGCTAGTGGTGTCTACACCAGGGCTTAAGTCAGCTTAGCTATGGGTATGTCTATGCAATGGAGAGTATACTTGCATAGCTTTGTCAGAATATAACCTGCTAGTGTAGATGCAGGCTACGGTGACAGAAGGGTTATTTCCATTGGTATAGGAAGTCCACCTCCCTGAATGATGGTAGCTACATCAACAGAAGCAATCTTCTGTTGACCTAGCTGCATGTAAACTGGGGGTTAGGTTGGCATAGCTATGTCAGTCAGAGGTATGGTTTTTTCATACCACTGACCAACATAGCTATGTCAACTTAACTTTTAAGTGTAGACCAAGCTTACATCTCTGAGGTGTGAGCAATGTAGCTAGGTTGACCTAAGTTTTAGGTGTACATCAGGTGTAACCAGAGGCAAATTAAGATTTATTAGGGCCCTGAACACAAAGAACATTTGGGCCCCCCACACCCTTAGCCATGGGCCCCTACCCCCTGTTCCTCCCCTTCTCCCCCCCTAAGGCCCAGCCCCCTGTTTTGGCCAGAAGCTGGAGCTGGGCTGTGGTAAGAGCTGCCCATGGAGCCTGGGCTACTGTGGGGAGCCCTGAACCCTCCACCTTCCCTGGGCAGTGTGCCCGGTGGGGGGCAGGCACACAGGCTGGGGGCTGCTCTTGGGCCCCCTGGCCCCCTGCCCAGGGCAGGTGGAGGGTCTGAGGCTCCCCATAGCAGCCTGGGCTCCTTGGGCAGCTCTTAAGTGATCCACAGTCTCAGCATCTCTCCTTCTCTGGCTCTGGAGAGGGTTAACCCTGTGGTTCCCTTGCTTAAATCAAGATCAGGGCTCCATTTCATGAGAATACACAGACATCACAAACAGAATAAAGGATGGTCCCTACCAGTCTTCCCACTAATTTTTCCTACCCATGTGCAGAATAAATTTTGTTATGTGCACCAATATGGAGGTGATGTGTGACTTCCACAGTGGTGCACATAACAAAATTCAAGTGGTGGGGGTGGAGCCGAGGGGTTTGGAGTGTAGGAGGGGGCTCAGGGCTGGGGCAGAGGTTTGGGGTGCGGGGTGGGGTGTGGGCTCTGGGGTGGGGCAGAGGGCTGGGCTGCAGTGGGGGTGAGGGCTCCAGCTGGGGGTGTGGGCTCTGGGGTGGGGCCAGGGATGAGGGGTTTGGGGTACAGGTTGCCCTGGGGCTGCAATAGGGAGGGAGGACTCCCCCCAGCTCTCTCTCCCTGCAGCAGTACCTGTACTGGTGGGGGGAGAGGTGCCTCTCCCACACTCCTGGCGGGTCCGGGCTGGGTTGAGGCCAGGGGAGGGGCGCCTCTCCCATGACCCCAACCCAGCTTGGCCTGGATCTGCCACGGCCATGGGAGAGGTGCCCCTCCCCCAGTCCCAACCCAGCCTGGCCTAGTGCTGCTGCAGCCATGGGAAAGGCGCTCCTCTCCCAGCCCCAACCCTCTGACCTGCTGCAGCCCAGAGGGCGCCCAGTGCTCGCTCCACTTTAGGTGACTCCCTGCGTGAGCTGGGGGAGCACACTGAACCACCGGGTGGGGCATAATGGCAAAGAGCTGCTCCTCCCGTTTCATGCATTGCGCATTTGAGTCATGTTGCTGCTGCTGTGCCAGAGCCTTGGTGTGAGAGGGACTCGGAAATGCGTTTCGGCTGAACGAGGTGCTCTGCATCAGATCTGGGCCAGGCTGGGTTGGGGCTGGGGGGAGGGGCACCTCTCCCCTGGCTGCAGCAGGTCCATGGCTGGGCTGGGCTGAGCTGGGGCTTGGGGAGGGGCTAGAGAAAAGAAATCTCTCCCCACCGCAGCCCTAAGTGTCTGTGTGGTGCTTAATATGCTGCTGCGCGGCCACACAGCTTTGAGGGAACTTAGGTCCCTACTCCAGGTGCAGAAGGTATCTTTTGCATGTGTGCCGACTTCCCCTCTTTCCCGTGGGTACTCGACCCCCTCCACGTAAGAAAGATTACTCCAATCATTCTTAAAAGCCAATACAAGTGAAAGTGATGGATGCTAGTAGAGTAGTGATGAAGGACTCTTGCAGTTACTGAGCCTGACAACAGGCAGGCCCCAAATCAGGTATTTTTTTTTTAAAAATAGCATTGTTAGAGTTCCCTATTGAACCAGATCTCCTGGACTCCCTCAAGGCCCCCACTCCAGGAACAAGTGACTTTGGACTTGGTGCCCATTATTTTTAGAGCATTTTATTGATTTTCCCCTTCTGTACAAACTCTCCTCACCAGGGCCCTTTCCCCAACATCATTAGTACCCTTAGAATCATAGAATATCAGGGTTGGAAGGGACCTCAGGAGGTCATCTAGTCCAACCCCCTGCTCAAAGCAGGACTAATCCCCAACTAAACCATCCCAGCCAGGGCTTTGTCAAGCCTGACCTTAAAAATATCTAAGGAAGGAGATTCCACCACCTCCCTTGGTAACGCATTCCAGTGTTTCACCACCCTCCTAGTGAAAAAGTTTTTCCTAATATCCAACCTAAACTTCCCCCACTGCAACTTGTGACTCCTTGTTCTGTCATCAGCTACCACTGAGAACAGTCTAGATCCATCCTCTTTGGAACCTGCTTTCAGGTAGTTGAAAGTAGCTATCAAATCCCCCCTCAGTCTTCTCTTCCGCAGACTAAACAATCCCAGTTCCCTCAGCCTCTCTTCATAAGTTATGTGTTCCAGTCCCCTAATCATTTTTGTTGCCTTCCGCTGGACTCTTTCCAATTTTTCCACATCCTTCTTGCAGTGTGGGGCCCAAAACTGGACACAGTACTCCAGATGAGGCCTCACCAATGTCAAACAGAGGGGAACGATCACGTCCCTCGATCTGCTGGCAATGCCCCTACTTATACATCCCAAAATGCCATTGGCCTTCTTGGCAACAAGGGCACACTGTTGATTCATATCCAGCTTCTCGTCCACTGTAACCCCTAGGACCTTTTCTGCAGAACTGCTGCCGAGCCATTCGATCCCTAGTCTGTAGCGGTGCATGGGATTCTTCCGTCCTAAGTGCAGGACTCTGCACTTGTCCTTGTTGAACCTCATCAGATTTCTTTTGGCCCAATCCTCTAATTTGTCTAGGTCCCTCTGTATCCTATCCCTTCCCTCCAGCGTATCTACCTCTCCTCCCAGTTTAGTGTCATCTGCAAACTTGCTGAGGGTGCAATCCACACCATCCTCCAGATCATTTATGAAGATATTGAACAAAACCGGCCCCAGGACCGACCCTTGGGGCACTCCACTTGATACCGGCTGCCAACTAGACATGGAGCCATTGATCACTACCCGTTGAGCCCGACAATCTCTATCCACCTTATAGTCCATTCATCCAGCCCATACTTCTTTAACTTGCTGGCAAGAATACTATGGGAGACCGTGTCAAAAGATTTGCTAAAGTCAAGGAACAACACATCCACCGCTTTCCCCTCATCCACAGAGCCAGTTATCTCGTCATAGAAGGCAATTAGATTAGTCAGGCATGAGTTGCCCTTGGTGAATCCATGCTGACTGTTCCTGATCACTTTCCTCTTCTCTAAGTGCTTCAGAATTGATTCCTTGAGGACCTGCTCCATGATTTTTCCAGGGCCTGAGGTGAGGCTGACTGGCCTGTAGTTCCCAGGATCCTCTTTCTTCCCTTTTTTAAAGATGGGCACTACATTAGCCTTTTTCCAGTCGTCTGGGACTTCCCCCAATCGCCATGAGTTTTCAAAGATAATGGCCAATGGCTCTGCAATTACATCCGCCAACTCCTTTAGCACTCTCGGATGCAGTGCATCCGACCCCATGGACTTGTGCTCGTCCAGCTTTTCTAAATAGTCCCGAATCACTTCTTTCTCCACAGAGGGCTGATCACCTCCTCCCCATGCTGTGCTGCCCAGTGCAGTAGTCTGGGAGCTGACCTTGTTCGTGAAGACAGAGGCAAAAAAAGCATTGAGTACATTAGCTTTTTCCACATCCTCTATCACGAGGTTGCCTCCCTCATTCAGTAAGGGGCCCACACTTTCTTTGACTGACTTCTTGTTGCTAACATACCTGAAGAAACCCTTCTTGTTACTCTTAACATCTCTTGCTAGCTGTAACTCCAGGTGTGATTTGGCCTTCCTGATTTCACTCCTGCATCCCCGAGCAATATTTTTATACTCTTCCCTGGTCATTTGTCCAATCTTCCACTTCTTGTAAGCTTCTTTTTTGTGTTCAAGATTAGCAAGCCTGCCATATTTACTATTCTTTCTACACATTGGGATGGTTTGTCCCTGTAACCTCAATGAGGATTCTTTAAAATACAGCCAGCTCTCCTGGACTCCTTTCCCCCTCATGTTATTGTCCCAGGGGATCCCGCCCATCAGTTTCCTGAGGGAGTCAAAGACTGCTTGTCTGAAGTCCAGGGTCCGTATCTTGCTGCTCTCCTTTCTTCCCTGTGTCAGGGTCCTGCCTCCCAGGTTCCCATCCACTTTAGCTTCCCCTACTAATTCTTCCCCGTTTGTGAGCAGCAGGTCAAGAAGAGCTCTGCCCCTAGTTGGTTCCTCCAGCACTTGCACCAGGAAATTGTCCCCTACCTTTTCCAAAAACTTCCTGGATTGTCTGTGCACCGCCGTATTGCTCTCCCAGCAGATATCAGGGTGATTGAAGTCTCCCATGAGAACCAGGGCCTGCGATCTAGTAACTTCCGTGAGTTGCCGGAAGAAAGCCTCGTCCACCTCATCCCATCTCTTAAGCCTTCTCAAATCGTGGGACTGTCCCTCAGGGTGTGTACTTCCTGTCTCTTTGCTGCTATGCAGGGGGCCAGGATGGGTTCATGAAGTATAGGGAGTCCATTGATCAGTTATGGAATGCCTGCTTTGATGTCCCCACCTGTGAAGGTGCCAATGGGGCCTGCCCGTTACCTAGTTCCCTACTTAGGCTGCCTGGCACTAGGGAATTCCTTATTACTATTGGTCTTAAAGGCACTCAGATATAAAAATTTTATTAAAGCTAATGTTAAAAGTATATAATACATAGGTTAAGAAAAGAGTGTTTGTACATCTGGGTATAGTAAATTATCCAAAAGTACAAAGGTTGGTTTAAAATTAATACAATACATATAGTACATAATCAGCAATAATCCATATAAGATTAATAAATGTAATGATACAATTTAGATATTGACTTCCAAATATTTGGGTACATCACTCATGAAAAGTTATATCGAGAGTTGGTTGTGGAAAGCAAATATATCAATGAGTGAAGATTGTCCCTCAGTAATTGAGAATTTAGGATAGGTTGTCCATTAGAAAATACAATCCACCAGGGAAGCATTTTGGTTACTTTCCGACCTCACTTCTCATCGGCACTCCAGCTCATCTGTCCTGGTATTGCTGATGTCCGGTGATGTGTTCTAGGTAGATGTCCCTTGACCACCTGATGGCGCCTGACACCATGAGTTGCTATATCAGCTGAGCGTAGTGCTGGCCAATTCTGTATTCCTGCAACACTTGCTCATTGCTGGGGTCCCATGCGCCCAGAGCTCTGACAATCAGAGCATGAGTTTGAGTCTGGTAACCCCTAGCTCTCAAGGTGTTAGCCAGAGGGGTGTATTTCTCCACCTTTCAATCTTGGGCATCACGGAAAGCCGAGGTCCTGTTCTCAAAGGGCACTGTGACATCCGCCATGATGATCTTCTTCCGGTCCTCGTTGATGATGATGATGTCTGGTTGCAGTTGGCTGTGTGTTCCAGGGATGGTGGAGTTCACGGCCATCTTTCCCACAGGTGGCAGGATGGCTTTGACTAAGCCAGTGCATGCAGCCCATCAGGGTAATCTGCGGCCCGTGAAACATTTTACTGATGTTGATCAGCCGCAAGCATGGTCCCCGCAGCTCCCAGTGGCCGCGGTTCGCTGTTCCCGGCCAATGGGAGTTGCGGAAAGTGGCGGGCCACAGGGACGGTCAATGTCAGCAAAACGTCTCGTGACCCGCAATCAGATTACCCTGATGGACTGCATGCGGCCCATGGGCTGGAGGTTGCCCACCCCTGGACTAGGCAATCTTGGATGGCATTGTGGCGCAGCTGCCAGGCTCTGGAATTAGGCTTGCAGCTACACAAGATGTGGGGTAGTGTCTCGTTGGCATAGCTGCACTTTCTGCATCATTTCTCTTGATTCCCGTGGCGGACAGCTCCTTTCAGTGGGGTGCAGTTGGGCCGGGCCCTGTGGATGAACCTCCAGTTGGCAAATCTGGTGCATCTCCCTTTCCATTTTCTGCTTGGACTCCTGGGCCTTTTCTCCTCGCCACTCTTTCCTTCTCTATGTTTTCTGCAAGGGTCACCCTCCAGACCCAGGTTTCGTTTTCTGATGCAGTACAGTCTTGCAGCATCTCCTCTTCTTTCTTCTTATCTGGCTGTATTGCTTAAATAAAAAAAGTCATTGATCTTTGGTAATCCTAGGGAAGTTGTATTTGACATGTAGGACTGAAAATATTTGTTCATCAAAGTCATTGTCAGTGTCATCTCTTCCTGGGGCACCACTGCTAAGCATGTCACGTTGATGCTCATCTGCACCGCACATGCATATATCTGTACAAGTGAGGCTACTAGCCAGACATTTTCAGGGTACTGAGTATCTTGTCTTTGCACATGAGCATTTGATTAGCTGAAGGATTCTTTCGGGAGTGCATGGTATTTCACACATAATGGGTGTGATCAGTCCATCCTCCAAGACTCATTCATGCCCGGTAGAGGAGAATAGTTTTGGATGCCCTCAATCATCCTGCAGCCATTCCATTGCGTGTTAATTTTCCCTCTTGATATCAGGTATAAATGCACCCCTTATAGGTGACAATTTTTCTCCATTTGCCAGCTTCTTGGAAAACATTCACTAATGTAGCTCTGCAAGTGTCATAATGTTTGTCTTCAAGTGGTAAACTCAGCATATGAATGCCTCCAGTGTATTTATGACCTCATCAGTGACTGTCGAGCACCTTCAGAGTGAGGAGGCTAAATCGGATGCCTTTCAGTAAGATATTTCAGTCCTTTCAGCCAACCTTCTAGTAGTGTCATATCCTGAAAGGATGTGTAAACCTGACAGTGTGACAGCATTTAATGGTCCAGCTGATAGGAATACATCTCTGAGGGATATATATTGATTCTGTTTCTCAGCAGCAGGCACAAAAACAGAATCTTGTGGAAGTCTTGGGTAGCATTTCACGTAGAGCACTGGAACATCTGTGCCAGAGTTTAGTAGCACCTCTCTTTGTGGCATTGGTGGCATGTAAGGTAATTTTAGTGTCAACCTCCTTATGGAAACTATGAAGAAACTCCACTAAGCAGTGTGAGGCAATAGCTTCATTATGCCATGCGATGACAACAATTCTTTGCATGCTGGAATGTTTTCCTGCAAAGTATGCAGTCAAATTGTCCTTCATATGAGTATGAGACTGTGGCATTGGAGATGTTCGTGGAGTCAATGATTTTGAATTGGACAGGTTTAATACCATGGAGTCTCTTCTTTCCAGTAATATTTTTAATTGATTCCTCCTTTTCGGCTTCCATATCAAACATGAGGCAGACTTTATCATCGGTCCAGTATTTTCTCTATAGCCTCATAATGAAGTGTTTAGCCAACCTTGGCAGGTATTAACATTTTCTGGCTTGTAGAGAGCTTGTACGTCAGCCATACCATCTATGATTGCTATGCTGAAAGGCCTCTGTTGTCATAAGGTACTGGTTATGTTATCAGTAGGAGCTGGCTTAGGAAGACCATGCAAAATGTGCATTAGTTTGCATGTCGCCCGTCACATATGCATGTTCCTTCACATTCAAACATCAGTTGTGGTACCACAGAGAACTCATACTTTCCCAAAGGTTCATGCAGATCAATATCACACTGAGATCTGGGCCTGACCAGGAGATAGGTCATTATTTGCTCATCTGTGGTTAGATCTTTACCAGACCCTGCCACTTTCATTCTGACTTTCTTCTTTGCATTTGAGCACAGCTTTAGTCCATTCTTGATTGGAGCCCAAAGATAGATAAGTCATGACATGTCATGACTCAAAGCATCCATTTGACTGACATCTTCAGCTATCACAGCACCTGAAGACTGCTTTTGTCAAGTTATTAATAAGCTCTGGTTCATCAAACATGAATAGCTGCCAGTCCGAGTAAGCTCATCCTGTAGCATTAAATTGCCCCTTCTTGGCATTTAAGAGTACCTAATGAGTCTAGATGGTGCTTGCTTACTTCTGGGGAAGTCATCCCAGCCACGCTTAATGTTTTGTCTGAAATTTTCTGTTGCTTTTACCTTTTGATGCAACACTTCATATATGTTCTTGGTGTAGCACTTGATGTGATACATATCATATGTATGGATATCTTTTGGGTCAATACACAATAGTTTCCTTTCCATTCTAAGAGTGACATACTTGCTAAGAGTGACTGCTTTTAACTTATATGTTGAAACTGTGCTTAAGGGATGGCTTTAGGCTTCTGGCCTATTAAGAACATAAGAACAGCCATACTGGGTCAGACCAAAGGTCCATCTAGCCCAGTATCCTGTCTTCCAACAGTGGCCAATGTGTCATGTGCTTCAGAGGGAATGAACAGAACAGGTAATCATCAAGTGATCCATTCCCTGTCACCCATTCCCAGCTTCTAGCAAACAGAAGCTAGGGACACCATCCCTGCCGATCCTGGCTAATAGCCATTGGTGGACCTATCCTCCATGAATGTATCTAGTTCTTTTTTGAACGCTTGGCCTTCACAACACCCTCTGGCAAATAATTCCACAGGTTGACTGTGTGTTGTGTGAAGAAATACTTCCTTTTGTTTGTTTTAAACCTGCTGCCTATTAATTTCATTTGGTGACCCCTAGTTCTTGTGTTATGAGAAGGAGTAAACAACACTTCCTTATTTACTTTCTCCATGCCAATCATGATTTTATAGACCTCTATCATATCCCCCTTTAGTTGTCTCTTTTCCAAGCTGAAAAGTCCTAGTCTTATTAATCTCTCCTCACATGGAAGCTGTTCCGTACCCCTAATAATTTTTGTTGCCTTTTTCAGAACCGTTTCCAATTCCAGTATATCTTTTTTGAGATGGGGTGGCCACATCTGCCCACAGTATTCAAGATGTGGGCATGCTATGGATTTATATAGAGGCAATATGATATTTTCTGTTTTATTATCTATCCCTTTATTATCTATCCCTTAATGATTCCTACTAATTCCCAACATTCTGTTAGCTTTTTTGACTGCTGCTTCACATTCATAGAATCATAGAATATCAGGGTTGGAAGAGACCTCAGGAGGTCATCTAGTCCAACCCCCTGCTCAAAGCAGGACCGATCACCGACTAAATCATCCCAGCCAGGGCTTTGTCAAGCCTGACCTTAAAAACTTCTAGGGAAGAAGATTCCACCACCTCCCTAGGTAACGCATTCCAGTGTTTCACCACCCTTGTAGTGAAAAAGTTTTTCCTAATATCCAATCTAAATCTCCCCCACTACAACTTGAGACCATTACTCCTTGTTCTGTCATCTGCTACCACTGAGAACAGTCTAGATTCATCCTCTTTGGAACCCCCTTTCAGGTAGTTGAAAGCAGCTATCAAATCCCCCCTTATTCTTCTCTTCTGAAGACTAAACATCCCCAGTTCCCTCAGCCTCTCCTCATAAGTCATGTGTTCCGGTCCCCTAATAATTTTTGTTGCCCTCCGCTGGACTCTTTCCAATTTTTCACATCCTTCTTGTAGCGTGGGGCCCAAAACAGGACACAGTACTCCAGATGATTCCTTGAGGACCTGCTCCATGATTTTTCCAGGGACTGGGGTGAGGCTGACTGGCCTTTAGTTCCTAGGATCCTCCTCCTTCCCTTTTTTAAAGATGGGCACTACATTAGCCTTTTTCCAGTCATCTGGGACCTCCCCCGATCGCCATGAGTTTTCAAAGATAATGGCCAATGGCGCTGCAATCACATCCGCCAGCTCCTTTAGCACTCTCGGATGCAACGCATCCGGCCCCATGGACTTGTGCTCGACCAGCTTTTCTAAATAGTCCCGAACCACTTCTTTCTCCACAGAGGGCTGGTCACCTCCTCCCCATGCTGTGCTGCCCAGTGCAGTAGTCTGGGAGCTGACCTTGTTCGTGAAGACAGAGGCGAAGAAAGCATTGAGTACATTAGCTTTTTCCACATCCTCTGTCACGAGGTTGCCTCCCTCATTCAATAAGGGGCCCACACTTTCCTTGACTGACTTCTTGTTGCTAACATACCTGAAGAAACTCTTCTTGTTACTCTTAACATCTCTTGCTAGCTGTAACTCCAGGTGTGATTTGGCCTTCCTGATTTCACTCCTGCAAGCCCGAGCAATATTTTTATACTCATCCCCAGTCATTTGTCCAATCTTCCATTTCTTGTAAGCTTCTTTTTTGTGTTAAGCCAAGCTGGTCGCCTGCCATATTTACTATTCTTTCTACACATCAGGATGGTTTGTCCCTGTAACCTCAATGAGGATTCTTTAAAATACAGCCAGCTCTCCTGGACTCCTTTCCCCCTCATGTTATTCTCCTAGGGGATCTTGCCCATCAGTTCCCTGAGGGAGTCAAAGTCTGCTTTTCTGAAGTCCAGGGTCCGTATCCTGCTGCTCTCCTTTCTTCCTTATGTTAGGATCCTGAACTCGACTGTTTCATGGTCACTGCCTCCCAAGTTCCCATCCACTTTTGCTTCCCCTACTAATTCTTCCCCGTTTGTGAGCAGCAGGTCAAGAAGAGCTCTGCCCCTAGTTGGTTCCTCCAGCACTTGCACCAGGAAATTGTCCCCTACATTTTCCGAAAACTTTTTGGAAAACTTCCTGGATTGCCTGTGCACCGCTGTATTGCTCTCCTAGCAGATATCAGGGTGATTGAAGTCTCCCATGAGAACCAGGGCCTGCGATCTAGTAACTTCTGCGAGTTGCCGGAAGAAAGCCCTCATCCACCTCATCGCCCTGGTCCGGTGGTCTATAGTAGACTCCCACCATGACATCACCCTTGTTGCTCACACTTCTAAATTTTATCCAGAGAGTCTCAGGTTTTTCTGCAGTTTCATACTTGAGCTCTAAGCAGTCATACTGCTCCCTTACATACAGTGCAACTCCCCCACCTTTTCTGCCCTTCCTTTCCTTCCTGAACAGTTTATATCCATCCATGACAGTACTCCAGTAATGTGAGTTATCCCACCAAGTCTCTGTTATTCCAATCTCATCATAATTCCTTGACTGTGCATTGACTGGATGTTTTCAGAGAACTATTCACAATAACTCCAAGATCTCTTTCTTGAGCAGTTACAGCTAATTTAGACTCCATCATTTTATATGTATAGTTGGGTTTATGTTTTCCAATGTGCATTAGTTTAATTTATCAACATTGAATCTCATCTGCCATTTTGTGGCCCAGTCACCCAGTTTTGTGAGGTCCCTTTGTCATTCTTTGAAATGTGCTTTGAACTTAACTATCTTGAGTAGTTTCATATCATCTGCAAACTTTGCCACCTCACTGTTTACCCCTTTTTTCCAGATCATTTATGAATATGTTGAATAGTACTTGTCCCAGTACAGACACGTGGGGGACATCAATATTTACCTCTCTTCATTCTGAAAACTGACCATTTATTCTTACCCTTTGTTTGCTATCTTTTCACCAGTCCTAAAATGATAGTTTACAGAGATTGTTAAGCTTACAGTTTCTTAGAGGAATTTTTTAATACTGTAAATGCTGAAATGAAGATTTTGCAGAGATAGCATTTGAAAGCCGGTCAGTGGTGCTTGAAAACTCTGAAAGGAATGGTCATGGAGATTTCTGTCTTCACTTGCTTGACTTGCTAGACTGCCGAGCTTGTAAATCTTGGGCACTTAAATGACAGAATAATGATAATCACAAAAGGTAGGAATTTCACAAATCAATAAGCCATTTGTTTAACTGCTTCCACTGAAGTAAATGGTGAGATTTTCATTGACTTCAGTGGAATCAGTCAGATCAATCAGTCTGAACCCTTTTTGAAAACCCCACCCTAAGTCCACTGTTTTCTTACAAGTTTCTTACAAGCTGTTTTCTTACAGCTTGTACCCAGAGTCTCTAAATTCTATAAAACCTGAAGTGAATAGCTCTAGGAGTATTCAAACTTATATTAGAGCTGTTGCTTACTGAGTTTATGAAGCATCAGAGACAGGCTGCTGTTACTATGTGGCTCTTGGATCTTATAAATTCTGCAGGGCTGTTTCAGAGGTTTTATTCTCATTGAACCAGAACTGTTGGATTCTGGTGATTTGCAAACTCCACACACATGCAGAATATATAAGTTCTGCAAGATCTAGGAAAAGGTTTAATAAGCTCAGCAGAGACCTTGTGGAGCTCAGAGATTAAGATACTTATAGTGAGTAACTTCAAAATTAATAACCAACCTTCTGAAGATAGTCTTGTGCATAGGGCTGTAACCAGGGTGGGGCAAGCGGGAAAGCCGCCCAGGGTGCAAAGCTGTCGGGATGGAAAAATTGAGCAGAGAAATGCAAAAAAAACGCCCAAAACCTGGCAGGGGGTGCAAATATGCTTGCTCTCCCCAGGGGTTAACATGTCTAGTAATACTTGTACAAGAACCCCAAAGTTTTAAAATGTCAACCCAACCTCAATAATAAACAGTTCTGCATATTAGTGCTCACTTTAAAAAGCATTTAAAACAGATGTGAACACTTCAGACCAACATATCTTTTACATATATTTTGCAGGGGGAAAGGAATTATATTTGGAGTGAAAAACTACCAGTTTCTAAGTGGCTCAATTCAACATGACTTATTTGATTAACCACAAACATTCAAATATTTTTTTTCTTGCCTAAAAGTAAAGTGTGTGAAATTTCAGGCACAAAAAAGCTTTCAGAAAATGGAACATAAGGCAGTGAAGGGGGAACATTGGGTTTAAGATATAAACTGTCCAATAACCCTAACTAGTATGGTGCCAAAATGAAAATATTGGTTATAAAATCTCTTATAATAACATCTCCTTGTAAGGATATTGTGGGGTGTGTGTGTGTGAGTGTGTTTGTGTTTGTATGTGAACTTGAACACTTGTCTCAAGAAAGTAACTTATGGCTAAGAAACTACCCTTTACTCTTTTTGTACTCTTTAAAATCTATTGTTTAAATATGTCTGAGTAACTGCCCTTTTCATTATTTTTTCATAGGTGACATGAGTTACTTTAATGTAATTTGCTAGAGAAAAGAAATGTATTAAGAGTAAACAGTAGGAAAAATTCAATTACCCCCCCCCCCCCCCCGATCTCTTGCCAGTTTAAATTCCCATGGGCTATAGAAACAAATAAGCTGCCTTAACTATGTTCTTTCTGTTGTACAGCTTATGAATCAGAAGAAGCAAAGAGTTTAAATGTAATGAAATGCTGAAAGAATGAATATAGCTTTGATTTACAGTGCTACTCAACACTTCACAATACTAAAACCCCTCTATTAACAAAACAAACTAATATTCTCTACCACATAAAGGTAGTTGAAAATTGTTGTGCTCCATAATTGAGTTTTGGGTTTTTTGTGGTGTAAACATGGTCAGTTCTGATAAGTTTATCTTATAATATTTAAAAATAAGCAAACTTTTAATTCAAATTAATAATAGAGTGGGCATCATCTCACCTCTTTTTCTTTGCTTCCCACATATCACTTTTGTGAGTATAATGTTAAATCTGCCTATTGAACTCTATACGGTTACAAAGGGTTACTTTCAGTTATCTTTGTAAACTTTCAGCTTAATAGAACATAAAAATTCAGACCAGATGACCTCTCTTCCTTCCTTCAGGTGTGGTAAAAGTTTTTTGTTTTAACTGACCCATGTGGACTTTTTAGGCTCAGGGATTGTCTGTATCAGGGATTTTTGCATGGGGGTGGCTACCTCTCCAGTGCAAACCCATTCATGCAAATGTGCTATACCAGTGTGAAGTGGGAACTTCACTTTACACTGATGCAGTGCATCTATGCACCAATGCAAAAAACCTTAGGGTATGTCTACGCTACGGAATTAGGTCGATATTATTGAAGTCGATTTTTAGAAATTGATTTTATACAGTCAATTGTGCATGTCCACACTAAGCGCATTAAGTCGGTGGAGTGTGTCCTCACTACCATGGCTAGCATCAGCTTACGGAGCGGTGCACTGTGGGTAGCTATCCCACAGTTCCCACAGTCTCCGCCGCCCATTGGAATTTTGAGTTAAGCTCCCAGTGCCTGATGGGACAAAAACATTGTCGCGGGTGGTTTTGGGTACATGTCGTCAGTCTCCCCTCCCTTCCTCCGTTAAAGCAACGGCAGACAATTGTTTTGCACCTTTTTTCCATGCAGACGCCATAGTGCTTTCAGCAGATGGTGCAGTAGGACCGCAAACCGTCGTCATCCACTGCTTTTTCTGCAACTCTGCTCTGCTGCTATTGTCTCAATAGCGAATTTCTCCATGTTGTCTGTCATGGGCTCCCGGGTACGTGTGTGCTTCCTCGGGAAATGTGCGCGGTGCTAACCATCGGCCTCTACCGCTTCCGCTGCAACTCTGCTCTCCTGCTCTCATGAATCCACCTCGCAGGTCCTCTCGTCATTCTCTATAAATATCTATTCTCATGGCATCCATTGTCAGCCACCGCTTCCGCTGCAACTCTGCTCTCCTGCAGACACCATACCACGGCAACCATGGAGCCTGCTCAGATCACGGCGGCAGTTATGAGCATTGAAAACACCTCGCGCATTATCCTGCGATATGTGCAGAACCAGAACCTGCAGGGGAGGAGGCGATGGCAGCACGATGACAAGAGTGATGAGGACATGGATACAGACTTCTCTCAAAGTATGGGCCCTGCAATTTGGACATCCTGGTGGCAATGGGGCAGGCTCATGCCATGGAACTCCGATTCTGGGCACAGGAAACAAGCACAGACTGGTGGGACTGCATCATGCTGCAGGTCTGGGATGATTCACAGTGGCTGTGAAACTTTCGCATGCGTAAGGGCACTTTCATGGAACTTTGACTTGCTTTCCCCTGCCCTGAAGCACAAGAATACCAAGATGAGAGCAGCCCTCACAGTTCACAAGTGAGTGGTCATAGCCCTCGGAAGCTTGTAATGCCAGACAGCTACTGGTGAGTCGGGAATCAATTTGGAGTGGGCAAACCTACTGTGGGGGCTGCTGTGATCCAAGTAGCCAGTGCAATCACTGAGCTGCTGCTATCAAGGGTAGTGACTCTGGGAAATGTGAAGGTCATAGTGGATGGCTTTGCTGCAATGGGATTCCCTAACTGTGGTGGGGTGATAGACGGAATGCATATCCCTATTTTGGGACCGGACCACCTTGGCAGATGGTACATAAACCGCAAGGGATACTTTTCAATGGTGCTGCAAGCACTGCTGGATCACAAGGGACGTTTCACCGACATCAATGTGGGATGGCCTGGAAAGGTACATGACAGTTGCATCTTCAGGAACTCTAGTCTGTATGAACAGCTGCAGGAAGGGACTTACTTCCCAGACCAGAAAATAACTTTTGGGGATGTTGAAATGCCTACAGTTATCCTTGGGGACCCAGCTTACCCTTTAATGCCATGGCTCATGAAGGCATACACAGGCACCCTGGAAAGTAGTAAGGAGCTGTTCAACTATAGGCTGAGCAAGTGCAGAATGGTGATAGAATGTGCATTTGGACATTTAAAAGCACGCTGGCGCAGTTTACTGACTCGGTTAGACCTTAGTGAAACCAATAGTCCCATTGTTATTGCTGCCTGCTGTGTGACCTCCACAATATCTGTGAGAGTAAGGGGTAGACGTTTATGGCAGGGTGGGAGGTTGAGGCAAATCGCCTGGCTGCTGATCACGCGTAGCCAGACACCAGGGTGATTAGAAGAGCGCATCCGAGAAGCTTTGAAAACCAGTTTCATGACTGGCCAGGCTACAGTGTGACACTTCTGTTTGTTTCTCCTTGATGAAAACCCGCCCCCTTGGAGGGGGATGCACTTGGAGGGGGATGCACTTGGAGATTTTTTCAAATATATTGGCATTTCGTCTTTTGGAACGGAGTTCTGATAGCATGGATTCGTCTCCTCATAAAGCGATCAGATCCAGTACCTCCCCTTTGGTCCATGATGGAGCTCTTTTGCGATTCTGGGACTGCATGGTCACCTCTGCTGATGAGGTCGCCACGGTGGCCAAACAGGAAATGAAATTCAAAAGTTCCCAGTGCTTTTCCTGTGTACCTGGCTAGTGCATCTGAGTTGAAAGTACTGTCCAGAGCAGTCACAATGGAGCACTCTGGGATAGCTCCCAGAGGCCAACAACATCGAATTGCATCCACACTACCCCAAATTCAACCCAGCAATGTCGATTTCAGCGCTAATCCCCTCGTCGGGGAGGAGTACAGAAATCTAGTTCAAAAGCCCTTTAAGTCGACAAAAATGGCTTCGTCGTGTGGACGGGTGCATGGTTAAATTGATCTTACGCTGCTAAATTCGACCTAAATGTGTAGTGTAGACCAGGGCTAAATGTAGACGAGTCCTTACTGTGAATCTGTGGACATAAAAGAATGTCTGGTTTCTTTTGTTCTTATGAATAAATGCTGTTTTAGCTGTGGGGAGTTCTTTCTTTCAAGTTGGAGGGGGAGATTTATTTTTATCATTTAATGCTGGGGAGGGTTTTTCTCTTTATCCTTTAGTCCTTTAATGTGATTTTTCTAATTATGCTGGAGCAGTAGCAATGCTATAGTTAGTTGTTTTGTGTTTTTGCACATAAAGAATAATAAAATGAATACCTAGTTCTTATGCATTCTTCATCAATAGATCTCAAAGTACTTGACAATCTTTAATGTATTTATCCTCAGAACACTCCTGTGATGTAGAGAAGTACTGTTATCCCTGGTTTTAGTGATGAGAGTTGGGGGAGGGAAACAGAGGCACAGAGAGGGTAAATGACCAAAGATCACATAAGAAGTCTATGGTGGAGCAGAAAATTTAATCCAGGTCTCACAAGTGCTTGACTGATGCCCTAATCACTGGACAGTTTTGCCTCAACCTCCTTATTTTATTTAAAAAAAAAAAAAGTACATCTGCCCCAAACTTTCAGCACAATCTCTGATTAATTATTTTCCCTAATTAATCGATTAAAAGTTGGCCTTTAAAACAAGCAAACATAAAACATTGTGTGTCACAGGTTTTTGAAAGATTAAATACAACAGACTTGTAGATATGAGAGTTCGGAGTGTATGTGGGAGTGTCTGTCTGGGATTTCTGCTGTGTATTTTGTTTAACAGAAAACCCATTATGAACTTCATTCATCATAACTGAATCCTTATGCATCACTATGAGTCAATAGACAACATGTTGTATAACTATGGGTGGGCAAACTTTTTGGCCCGAGGGCCACATCTGGGTATGGAAATTGTGTGGTGGGCCATGAATGCTCATGAAATTGGGGGTTTGGGTGCGGGAGGGGGCGTGGGCTCTGGGGTAGGGCCAGAAATGAGGAGTTCAGAATGCGGGAGGGGGCTCCGGGCTGGGGCAAAGGGTTGGGGTATGCTCTGGGGTGGGGCTGAGGATGAGGGGTTGAGGGTGCATGAGGGTGCTCTGGGCTGGGACTGAAGGGTTCAGAGGGTGGGAGGGGGATCAGGAGTGGTGCAGGGGGTTGAAGCACAGGAGGGGTTTGGGGTGCAGGCTCTGGGGGGGCACTTACCTCAAGCAGCTCCCAGAAGCAGCGGCATGTGTCCCTCCGACTCCTATGTGGAGGTGCAGCCAGGCAGCTCTGCACACTGCCTCATCTGCAGGCGCTACCCCTGCAGCTCCCATTGGCTATTTGGAGCTGTGGGGTGGTGCTTGAGGTGGGGGCAGCATGCAGAGCCCCCTGGCTGCCCCTATGCATAGGAACAGGAGGAGGGATATGCTGCTGCTTCTGGGAGCAGTATGGAGTGGGGCAAGTCCCTGACCCTGCTCTGTGTCTGGAGCAGGGCAAGCCCCTGGCAGAAGCTCAAGGGCCGGATTAAAATGTCTGAAGGGCCAGATGTGGCCCCTGAGTCGTAGTTTGCCCACCCCTGGTATAACTTCTTCTTCCATTCTCCAATACAGTGTGCAGCTAGACTCATAGACTTTAAGGGCAGAAGGGATCATCATGATCTAGTCTGACCTCCTGCACCTTGCAGGCCACAGAACCTCACCCTGAAATAGACAGAGGTTAGGGGTCTGAGTTACTGAAGTCCTCAAATCAGGGTTAAAGACTTCAAGTTATAAAGAAATCATTTTACACTAGTTTAAATCTGCAAGTGACCCCGCCCCAGAGTCTCTGCCAGTCTGATCCAGGGGAAAATTCCTTCCCAAATATGATGATCAGACTCTGAGCATGTGGGCAAGACCCACCAATCAGATACCTGAGAGAGAATTCTCTGTAGTAACTCAGAGCCTTCCCCATCTAGTGTCCCATCTCTAGCCATTGGGGATTTTTGCAAATGGCAGTTAGATTTTTTTGCCCCCAATGCTCCCCTTGGAAGTTCCAGAACTTCATTCCTCTGATTGTTAGAAACCTTTGCCTAATTTTGAGGCTAAACTTGTTGATGGCCAGTTTATATCCATTTGTTCTTGTGTCCACATTGGCGCTTCACTTAAATAACTGCTTTTCCTTCCTGGTATTTATCCCTCTTATGAATTTATATAGAGCAATCATACCTCCCCACAGCTTCTTTTGGTTAGGTTAAACAATCCAAGTTCTTTGAATCTCCTCTCATAATGTAAGTTTTCCATTCCTCAGATCATTCTAGTAGCCCTTCTCTGCACCTGTTCCAGTTTGAATTCATCTTTCTTAAACATAGGTGATGAGAATTGCACACAGTATTCCAGATGAGATCTCACTGGTACCTTGTATAGTGCTACTAACACTTCCTGATCTTCACTGGAAATACCTCATCCTGATGCATCCTAGGAATGCATTAGTCATAGTCATCCTGTGATCAACCAAAAACTCAGGTCTTTCTCCTCCTCTGTTGCTTCCAATTGATAAGTCCCCATCTTATAGCAAAAATTCTTATTGTTAGTCCCAAAATGCATGACCCATTTCTATTACTCCAGTTTACAAGATCATCCAGATCTTCTTGTATGATATTCCAGCCCTCCTCCTTATTTGCAATACTTCCGAACTTTGTGTCATCTGCAAATTTTATTAGCACGCTTTAATTTTTTGTGCCAAGATCAATAATAAAAGTGTTAAATAAGATTGGTTCCAAGACCAATCCCTGAGAAATTTCACTAGTAACTTCCCTCCAGCCTTTCGGTATGACCCACTGTAGTCTCCCCTTTAACCAGATCCTTGTCTGCTTTTCAATTCTCATATTAATCCCTATCTTCTCCAATTTAACTAATTTCTGATGAGGAACTATATCAAATGCCTTACTGAAATGCAGGTAGATTAGATCTACTGCATTTTCTTTGTCTGAAAAAATCAGTTATTTTCTCAAAGAAGGAGATCAGGTTGGTCTGGCACAATCTACCTTTTGTAAAACCATGTTCTATTTTATACTGATGACCATTCACCTCTATGTCCTTAACTACTTTCTCTTGCAAAATTGGTTGCAAGACCTTGCATACAATTGAAGTCAAACTAACAGACCTGCAGTTTCCTGGATCACTTTATTCCCCCCTTTTTAAAAAGGAACTATATTAGCAATTCTCCAGTCATAGAATCATAGAAGATTAGGTTGGAAGAGACCTCAGGAGGTCATCTAGTCTAATCCCCTACTCAAAGCAGGACCAACCCCAACTAAATCATCCCAGCCAGGGCTTTGTCAAGCTGGGCCTTAAAAACCTCTAAGGATGGAGATTCCACCACCTCCCTAGGTAACCCATTCTGGTGCTTTACCACCCTCCTAGTGAAAAAGTTTTTCCTAATATCCAACCTAGACCTCCCCCACTGCAACTTGAGACCATTGCACCTGGTTCTGTCATCTGCCACCTGTGGCAAGATGGCCAGTTTTAGTCTGGTGGGTCCCATGCTTTTCTTGGCAGGGAGCTAAGATGCTACCCTTTGCCCCTCCCCTTGGGTGCCAAGGGCCCTGCTACTAGCCTGGAAGGGTGGTAGAGGAAGGAAGCAGGAGAGGGGTTTAGGTTTGCTCCTCACTCTGAGTCCCAGCCCCTGTGGGTTTCTTACCCTCATTTCCCTTAGGTGGGGTTACCCTCGGTCCTTAGACGCTGGGGGGAAGGGAGTCTCCCTGTCCTGTGGGCAGGGTCTCCCTTACTTCAATGCTCAGGTCTTCCAAATCTCTCAACACACCTCCAAGCTCCAGTCCTTTCTCCTTCTTCCTCCTCCCCTGTCTGCCTGACGCAGGGGGTTTTATTAGGTTCCTAACAGGGCCTTAATTGACTGCAGGTGCTCCAGTTAACCTGCAGGTACCTTCCCTAGTCTACAGGGAACCACACCTTAATTAGCCTTGAGCTTATATATTTCCCCTCTAGCACTCTACCACTGCTCCCTGGCCCTCCTGTATCATACACCACCGAGAACAGCCTAGCGCCATCCTCTTTGGAACCGCCCCCCCCCCTTTCAGGTAGTTGAAGGCTGCTATCAAAGTCCCCCCTCACTCTTCTCTTCTGCAGACAAAATAAGCCCAGTTCCTTCAGCCTCTCGTCATAAATCATGTGCCGCAGCCCCCTAATCATTTTCGTAGTCCTCCGATGGACTCTCTCCAATTTGTCCACATCCTTTCTGTAGTGGGGGCCCCAAACCTGGATGTAATACTCCAGATGTGGCTTCACCAGTGCTGAATTGAGGGGAATAATCACTTCCCACAATCTGCTGGCAATGCTCCTGCTAATGCAGCCCAATATACCATTAACCTTCTTGGCAAGAAGGGCACACTATTGACTCATATCCAGCTTCTCATCCTGCAGAAAAGGACCTGGGGATTACAGTGAACTGCCACTTAGCTAGTTAGTCCCCAGCCTATAAAAGTGCATGGGATTCTTCCATCCTAAGTGCAGGACTCTGCAGTTGTCCTTGTTGAACCTCATCAGATTTCTTTTGGTCCAATCCTCTGTCAAAGTCAGATTCAGGACTCACATAATTTGTCAGACCACTCTGTTTATTAGCAAAGCGCTTTGCCAATGCACCCAGATGTGAGCCCCTCTCTGAGGCTAAAGATAACTTATTTATTCAGCTAAGCCAAAGCCAATTTAACATAAGAGACAAAAGGAAGCAGAAACTGACAAATTTACATACATATCTTATTTGCATACTAACGTTTACCAATCTCCTATCTCAGTAGGAGCTCTAAGTTAATTAGTTTGAGGACCCATTGTCTCACACACCTTAATGTTTCTCTTCCTGACAACTATATTTCAACAAACCCTTCAAGTAGCATATCTTTAATGAATTATAATTTCAATATAATTCATTCTACTTTCACAATCCCTCCTTTTGGTCAAGCTACGCAATGACCAACAATCACTGGGTTCCACATATCAATTGTTCTTTATCTCTTTGTTCATCAGTGATATTTAAAATCATCAAATTAGCACTCTGGGGCAGCTATCTGTGTAGCATGCCTGACACAATTTTGGATACAACAGGAAAGTAACTGAAAACATACAAAAATTATTAGGATTCCTAACAGGAGAGTTAGGGCTCCCTGAAACAACCAGTTTCCTATGCCAGAGAAATTGAAAAGGTTACTTAGCCACTTCCATAAAGAACTTGGCTCTTCGTGGGGAAGATATGCGATTTGTTGTAAGTGGCTAGCATGATCTATTACCTCATTGGTGTTGTCTGGTATATACACACAGCAGTCTTTTCCAATGACAGCACAAGTCCCTCCTTTTGCCGCCAGCACTATGTCCAATGCCTGACGGTTTTGGAGGGCCGTCTGTCGGATTGCCCCTGTTTCTTTGGCCAGGGCTCTTAAATTTTCTCCGGTTTCATTTGCCATTATTTCAACTACTACTTGTAACCTTAGGAGCCTTTCTGTATGGTGTATTACTCCCCCTAATGGTATTAAGGAACTGCCAATGGCCTCTTCCCAGGTTAAGGGGCTTATGTTATTTACGTGCTGTTGGGCATCTGTTAAATCCCTTCTTTTTCACCTGCAATTGCGGAGGCGTTCTAGAGGGAAGGTTCCTAGCACTCGGAATTGTGGGAAGAGTCGGGCAGGATAACAGATTCCTGACCAATTAGCTGTTAGTTCGGTATAAGCTCTGGTCCCACACACCCAGTGATGGCCTATTAAGGCCAGGAAGGGTCGGTTGCACCCATTTGTCATATAGGTGTTTGCAAAGGAGGAGGAGTATCCCCCAAAGGGTACAGGGTAATTCTCCTTACGAGGAGTGGTGTTATTTGCATGACATTGAAAGATTGTATTGTTTTCACTAAGGTTACTCTAGGGGGAACATGAGATTGATTTCTCTGTTTGATCCCAGGTTGAGAAAAAAAATTCATATCTCCATACCCGGCCCGCCACTTTTTAGTTTTGTTTGAATAATCCCATACACCATTGGCCACAATATGCTGAAGGCAACGGCTTTTCCCCAGATCCAGCCCTGTCCCATTACACACCCAACACCAATGACCTTTTCCTTCCACCACACTTATCTATTTAGTTGCATTTATTTCCACCGCTTCCCAAGTGTCATTGTTGATCCATATTTTATTAAATGGACGAGGCCCTCCAGTGAGTTCTGGGGACTTGAGTGGGATAGCCAGGACAGGAACACCAGTTTGAGAGTGGGCTGGGATGTGGCTGCAGACCCAGCAATTAGAAATATTAAGGGTCTGAGCTATCCACACCTGCTGCTGGATAAAAGAATTGTCATCGTGGTCTCCCCAGACCGTAAGATACCAGCAGCCGAGGAACAGCGTCTGCTTCTGGCAACCCTTACGAGAGCATAGATTGTAAGGTATTGCAGACTGTTCCTCTACGTCGTCTTCTGGAGTCAAAACTGACTCTGCGTTTTCCTGAAGTGATGATTGGTTCTCTGGGGATGGTGCCTTTTTACACTGTGAAGCATGTATCCACACTGCGATGCCAGATAGTCTAACAGCTGTCTGTGTAGTAAGCAATACCTGATGAGGACCCTTCCACCGGGGCTCCAAGGCGTGCTTTTGATGATGGCGCCGTCCGTAGACCCAATCACCTGGCTCGAGGTTGTGGCAAGCGTCAGAGGTGGGTTCCGTGGGCCAGGCGGCTCGAACCTGTGAATGGAAGTGACTTACAGTTTGCATTAGTCCCTTGCAATACTGAAGGAGCGCACTGTGAGTCAAGTTCAAATCTGGAACGGGAGTCATAGCTCGCATAGGCTTAAGTACACCATTTCGTCTTTCAACTGCACCTGCACTCTGTGGGTGGTAGGGACAGTGCAACAGGTGTTTGATATGCAATATGTGGTCCAGGTGTTGAACAAGTTGTCCAGTAAAATATGTACCCCGATCACTGGACAGAGTAGCAGGAATTCCCTTGGCAGGCATAATATGATTTAACAAACATTTGGCAACAGACAGTGAGTCAGCCTTGTGACAAGGAAAGGCTTCAATCCAACCAGAGAATAAACATACCATAACCAATATAAATTCATATTGTTGACACTTAGGCATTTGTGCAAGAACGGTGCTTGAGGCAGGCCCTGGAACCCCTGGGCCACTTTTACAGGTTTACCAATATTATGGCTTTGTGGTACAGGCTGCACAGTGGCGGGCTGCAACAGAGCTAAAATGGGGGGGCCCACCATCCTGTCTTAGTTACAGCAGAGACCATCCCCTCCTTTCCAACATGCGAAACACCGTGTAGCAGGGCGGCCAGAGATGGGTAGAGTGAAAAGGAGGCTACAAAGGCGCCAGTAGGCGAGCGCCAAAAGGAATCGGGATGTAGAGAGCAACCTTGGGCAACCCAGGATTCTTTCTCGGTTTCTGGGGCAGAGTCTTGGAGCAGGGTGAGGTCAGTGAGGGACCAGGAGGGTAAGAGAAGAGCAGAGAACAAGGGAATCAGACATATCAACTAGGCGCGCTGCAGCAGGCAGGGGGGTAAGCCTTGGGCAACAGGGTCTAAAGTGGCAGAGAAATAAGCCACTGGACAGTTCTTTTCTCCATGCATCTGAGTGAGAACTCCAAGCGCACACCCAGATTGTTTGTGGGAGAAAAGGGTAAAAGGCTTAGAATAGTCAGGCAGCCCTAAGGCAGGGGCAGAAGCCAAACCCTGTTTGAGGGAAACAAAGGCAGAATTGGCCTCAGGGGGCCACGACATGGGGTCAGGCACAGAGAATTGAGTGAGTTCCTGGAGAGGTTTTGCAAGGGAGGCATATTGGGGAATCCATTGTCTGCAAAATCCAGCCATGCCTAAAAACTTCTGGACCTGGCTTGGGGAGTGGGGTCAGGGAAAGCTAAGGATAGCTTGGACGCGGGTGGGAGAGAGTGCACGGGAACCCTGGGAGAGGAGAAAGCCGAGGTATGTGACAGAAGCCTGACAGAGTTGTAGTTTAGAGCGAGAAGCTTTGTGACCCTTATTTGCTAGGGCAGTAAGGAGCACTAAAGAGTCAGTTTCAGAGGCAGACAATGAAGGGGAACAGAGGAGTAGATCATCTACATATTGGACTAGTGTGGACCTGGACAGGAAAACAAGGTCAGCAAGGTCTCGGGCTAATGCTTGGGAAAAATATGACGGGCTTTCAGTATACCCCTGGGGCAGTGTGGTCCAGGTGTACTGTTGCCCCTTGCAAGAAAAGGCAAACAGGAACTGGGAGTCAGGGTGAACTGGGAGAGAAAAGAAAGCAGAGCACAAATCAACAACAGTAAAATGAGTTGCATCTGGTGGGATAGAAGCCAGAATCTTTGAGAGAGGCAAGTTTTGATTCTGTCCACCTATGATTTGCCTCTTCCCACCACTGCATGAAACAATCAACCTCTCCTTTTGCCAATTTAGTTGTAGGTTGGCCGAGTTTGTCTTTTAAGACGTCTACTCGGTCTTTGTCCCAAGATCCTAACAGTGGCCACTGAATTTTGGGATTCTCCTGAGTTAGCCTTTTGCATTCCCATATACATCTCTCCCCCCCCACCCCCCCGTCAGCCTTTTGAAGCCATCCCCCACCCCTGTCATGAGGTTTTCTGTTCATTAAAACACAACAATGCTAGCAACAAGACAAACACCACAGACAAACAACACAAAACATAGATCCATGTTTTGTGATCACTAACAAGGTCAGCTCCCAGACTGCTGCGCTGGGCATCACAGAATGGGGAAGAGATGGCCAGCCCTCTGTGGAGATAGAGGTGGTTAGGGACTATTTAGAAAAGCTGGACGTGCACAAGTCCATGGGGCCGGACGAGTTGCATCCGAGAGTGCTGAAGGAATTGGCGGCTGTGATTGCAGAGCCCTTGGCCATTATCTTTGAAAACTCGTGGCGAACGGGGGAAGTCCCGGATGACTGGAAAAAGGCTAATGTAGTGCCAATCTTTAAAAAAGGGAAGAAGGAGGATCCTGGGAACTACAGGCCAGTCAGCCTCACCTCAGTCCCTGGAAAAATCATGGAGCAGGTCCTCAAAGAATCAATCCTGAAGCACTTACATGAGAGGAAAGTGATCAGGAACAGTCAGCATGGATTCACCAAGGGAAGGTCATGCCTGACTAATCTAATCGCCTTTTATGATGAGATTACTGGTTCTGTGGATGAAGGGAAAGCAGTGGATGTATTGTTTCTTGACTTTAGCAAAGCTTTTGACACTGTCTCCCACAGTATTCTTGTCAGCAAGTTAAGGAAGTATGGGCTAGATGAATGCACTATAAGGTGGGTAGAAAGCTGGCTAGATTGTCGGGCTCAACGGGTAGTGATCAATGGCTCCACGTCTAGTTGGCAGCCGGTGTCAAGTGGAGTGCCCCAGGGGTCGGTCCTGGGGCCGGTTTTGTTCAATATCTTCATAAATGATCTGGAGGATGGTGTGGATTGCACTCTCAGCAAATTTGCGGATGATACTAAACTGGGAGGAGTGGTAGATACGCTGGAGGGGAGGGATAGGATACAGAAGGACCTAGACAAATTGGAGGATTGGGCCAAAAGAAATCTGATGAGGTTCAATAAGGATAAGTGCAGGGTCCTGCACTTAGGATGGAAGAATCCAATGCACCGCTACAGACTAGGGACCGAATGGCTAGGCAGCAGTTCTGCGGAAAAGGACCTGGGGTGACAGTGGACGAGAAGCTGGATATGAGTCAGCAGTGTGCCCTTGTTGCCAAGAAGGCCAATGGCATTTTCGGATGTATAAGTAGGGGCATAGCGAGCAGATCGAGGGACGTGATCGTTCCCCTCTATTCGACACTGGTGAGGCCTCATCTGGAGTACTGTGTCCAGTTTTGGGCCCCACACTACAAGAAGGATGTGGATAAATTGGAGAGAGTCCAGCGAAGGGCAACAAAAATGATTAGGGGTCTAGAGCACATGACTTATGAGGAGAGGCTGAGGGAGCTGGGATTGTTTAGTCTGCAGAAGAGAAGAATGAGGGGGGATTTGATAGCTGCTTTCAGCTACCTGAAAGGGGGTTCCAAAGAGGATGGCTCTAGACTGTTCTCAATGGTAGCAGATGACAGAACGAGGAGTAATGGTCTCAAGTTGCAATGGGGGAGGTTTAGATTGGATATTAGGAAAAACTTTTTCACTAAGAGGGTGGTGAAACACTGGAATGCGTTACCTAGGGAGGTGGTAGAATCTCCTTCCTTAGAGGTTTTTAAGGTCAGGCTTGACAAAGCCCTGGCTGGGATGATTTAACTGGGAATTGGTCCTGCTTCGAGCAGGGGGTTGGACTAGATGACCTTCTGGGGTCCCTTCCAACCCTGATATTCTATGATTCTATGGTATTCTGAGTTATTCTTCCGCTGGCGCCAGCTTGCTTGTAGAGTCTAAAAACAAAAGAAACAATTTCCACCCCCCTGGTGGGGACAGATTATTGCTTAATAATAATACCACTTTCTTTTACAAATTTCCTTGCTAATTGCAGGAAAAACAGAAGAATTACCTCCAGGCTCTACTTATTTTGTTCTATAGTCAGGCTGTTCTATAGTCAGGCTAGTGAATTACCCCACTCACTGGTCATTTATGAAATTCATGAGGTGGTGTACCTCAGTTTCCCCTCTTGTGCAACAGACCATGTTTGCAATAGTTTCTCTGCTGTACCAAGCTATAAGTTTATTCTCAGGTAATAGCTGAGACACAGCTTCAGATTTTAGCACTATTCACACACACAAAATTCTCTTTTGCCTAACATCCCTTGCGCTGTGATTACTCTTTTACACAGCTGTACCCCGATTACACTTCCATCTTGTACAACTAGACACAACCAGGAGCAGCCAAGTTAAGTTCCAATAGAAACCCCTTACATCCTTTAGTGATTTTGATTACATTACCCAATAGTCAAATAATTTTGATCAGATTCTCTCTCTGCCTGCTGCCTGCAGCAGTCCCTTATAGACCATTTCTGTGGGAAAAGGGCCCATTTTCCCTCAGATTAGCTGTAAAGGCTTTTGGGGACAGAAGCATAGTGCTGGTGGTAGTCACTCTACCTGACCCCCTTAGCCTAGACCAATTTTATCAGAAATTTACAGGAGTCCGGACTCTTCCTAAAATATATAAACTGAGCTGGCGTTCCTTTAGGGAACTGTCCCGACTTAGATGTCTGGTTACCCATACAGGAGAACTTTACACACCAATCACACAAGAATGAAAGTTGGGTTCGTCAGAGCGATGCCTGGTGCAACACAAAAAAGGAGCCCACAGGCTACTGCCTCAATCGCCCTTGCTTTCACACTAAGGGTTTTACCCAAGGCGCGGTGCGGCTGCGATTGTGCAGATTTCACTCACTCAGACAGTGGGGAGAGGAACCCTTTGGTCAGCCGATCCCCGGACGGAGACGGCGCCCAGACTCAAACACACCACAGGGAGGACGGATAGACAAGACAGTCCTCAGAGACAAGACAGTCCTCAGTCCGGACAAAACACAGAAATAATTACCTGACCAGATTGCTGATGTTAGATCCCGGGATCTCTACCAGAACAGAGTGGGAACCAACAGGTTCGATGGCGTAGACTTCACTGTGGTTATGCACCCTTCCGTTCTGGCGGAGGACCGCTTGGGCCAAATGCCCAGGTGCCAGCTTGCCACGGCCATCCTAAGAACAGTCAGGAGTCACACGGCCCCAGTGAAGATGGTTGCCATCTCGGTGGGACCTCCAAATTGTCAAAGTCAGATTCAGCACTCACATAATTTGTCAGACCACTCTGTTTATTAGCAAAGTGCTTTGCCAATGCACCCAGATGTGAGCCCCTCTCTGAGGCTAAAGATAACTTATTTATCCAGCTAAGCCAAAGCCAATTTAACATAAGAGACAAAAGGAAGCAGAAACTGACAAATATACATACATATCTTATTTGCATACTAACGTTTACCAATCTCCTATCTCAGTAGGAGCTCTAAGTTAATTAGTTTGAGGACCCATTGTCTCACACGCCTTAATGTTTCTCTTCCTGACAACTGTATTTCAACAAACCCTTCACATAGCATTTCTTTAATGAATTATAATTTCAATATAATTCATTCTACTTTCACACCTCCAATTTGTCTAGGTCACTCTGGACCCTATTCCTACCCTCTAGCATATCCACCTCTCCCCCCCAGCTTAGTGTCATCTGCGAACTTGTTGAGGGTACAATCCATCCCATCATGCAGATCATTAATGAAGATGTTGAACAAAACCGGTCTCAGGACCGACTCCTGGGGCACTAGACTTGATACCGGCTGCCAACTAGACATTGAGTCGTTGATCACTACCCATTCAGCCCGACGATCTAGCCAGTTTTCTATCCACCTTATAGTCCATTCATCCAATCAAAAGCTTTGCTAAAGTTAAGGTATATCACATCCACTGTTTTCCCCATATCCACAGAGCCAGTTATCTCATCACAGAAGGTAATCAGGTTGCTCAAGAATGACTTGCCCTTGGTGAATCCATGTTGACTGTTCCTGATCACCTTCCTCTCCTCCAAGTGCTTCAAAATGGATTCCTTGAGGACCTGCTTCATGATTTTTCCAGGAACTGAGGTGAGGCTGACTGGTTGTGGTTCCCCAGATTCTCCTTCTTCCCTTTTTTAAAGATAGGCACTACATTAGCCTTTTTCCAGTCATCCGGGACCTTCCCCAATCACCACGAGTTTTCAAAGATAATGGCCACTGGCTCTGTAGTCACATCAGTCAACTCCTCAGCACCCTCGGATGCGTTGCATCCAGCCCCATGGACTTGTGTATGTCCAGCTTTTCTAAATAGTCCTTAACCTTTCACTACTGAGGGCTGGTCACTTCCTCCCCAGACTGTGCTGCCCAGTGCAGTAGTCTGGGAGCTGACCTTGTGGGTGAAGACCGAGACAAAAAAAGCATTGAGTACTTCAGCTTTTTCCACATCATCTGTCACTAGGTTGCCTCCCCCATTCATTAAGGGTCATACATTCATACTTTCCCTGACCACCTTCTTGTTGCTAACATACCTGTAGAAACCCTTCTTGTTACCCTTCACATCCCTTGCTAGCTGCAACTCCAGTTGTGTTTTGGCCTTCCTGATTATAGCCCTGCATGCTCAAGCAATATTTTTATACTCCTCCCTAGTCATCTGTCCAAGTTTCCACTTCTTGTAAGGTTCCTTTTTGTGTTTAAGCTCACCAAAGATTTCTCTGTAAAGCCAAGCTGGTCGCCTGCCATATTTGCTATTCTTTCTGCACATCAGGATGGTTTGTTCCTGAGCCCACAATAAGACTTCTTTAAAATACAATCAGCTCTCCTGGACTCCTTTCCCCCTCATATTAGCCTCCCAGGGGTTCCTGTCCATCAGTTCCCTGAGGAAGTCAAAGTCTTCTTTTCTGAAGTTCAGGGTCCATATTCTGCTGTTCTCCTTTCTTCCTTTTGTCAGGATCCTGAACTCGACCATCTCATGGTCACTGCTGCCCAGGTTGCCACTCACTTCTACTTCCCCTACCAATTCTTCCCTGTTTGTGAGCAGTAGATGAAGAGGCGCATGGCCTCTAGTTGGTTCCTTCAGCATTTTCACTAAGAAACTGTCCCAGACACTCTCCAAAAACTTCCTGGATTTTCTGTGCACAGCTGTATTGCTCTCCCAGCAGATGTCAGGGTGATTGAAGTCCCTCATGAGAACCAGGGTCTGTGATCTGGAAACTTCTGTTAGTTGTCCGAAGACAACCTCATTTACCTCATCCTCCTGGTCTGGTGATCTATAGCAGACACCAACCACGACATCACCCTTGTTGCTCTCACCTCTAAATTTAACCCAAAGACTCTCAACAGGCTTTTCTCCAGTTTCATACTGGAGCGCTGAACAGTCATACTGCTCTCTTACGTACAGTGCAACTTCTCCACCTTTTCTCCCCTGCCTGTCCTTCCTGAGCAGTTTATACCCATCAATGACAGTGCTTCAGTCATGTGAGTTACCCCACCAGGTCTCTTTTTTATTCCAATCACATCAAAGGGTATGACCCCTGAATTTACAGATTCATTAAAAATCCTTGCTATTGGGCTTGAAATGTCATATTCCTTTAATATTCTTGGACAGAGATTATCCGGCCCCATTCCCGCAATTCAGGCCACCTGGTGCCACCAGTTACCTCTATACAAAACACACAGTCATAAAACAAAACCAAAACCAACTAAACAATTATTGTAACCAACATACCCTGTACTCCTCTATCCAGGGACCTAGACCCTGGAGAGAAGAGCAAGTTAACAGAGTAGTTAACATCGTAACCCAACTAGCTATAAAAGATTGTGCTTGGATAGGTATTTCCATGACCAAAGTGCTACATTAAGTCCATGATGTAACTGAAGTCAGAAGACAAAGGTATAATCTAACTTTGTCTTCTGACTTCGGTTACATCATGGCCTTAATGTAGCACTTTGTGCTTGGATGGGTATTTCCATGACCAATCTTTTTTTTATAGGTAGTTGGGTTACTATGTTGACTTGCTCTTCTCTCCAGGATACAGACTTTTTGCTATTTATATAATTCACATGATTGCGTTAAACTAAAAGTCATGTTAAGGGGGCAGAGAAAAACTATTTCCTATGCTTAGATTCTGGTAGCGAACACTGCTTCAAATGGAGTGTTTTAGTAGTACTACTATATTTAACATTAGAATAAACAAATATAGAAGATAGTTTTTTGAAGACTTTTAAGATTATGGAGGTAAAATGTGATTCCTGCTTGTGTTTTAAAATCTGAATTTGCCACATTATAGTAAGTGTAAATGTTTCTGAAGAAACATTTCTTAATTTTTAGGAGAAAGGTGATAGATGTTAGGTTTTGTTTTTAAATTAGCTTAGACTTTATATTCAATAGCGATTTTTTAAAAAAAAATGGTGGTGGTTACCTTGAGGTAGTATGCTAATAAACATCTAGTATTTTTGTCATAAGATCTATATAAGGCAGTATATTAACAATATGCACTATAGAGATTTTTTATTTTTAAGGCCAGAAGGGATCATTACGACGATTCAGTCTGACCTCCTGCATAACAGAAGCCATGTAACCTCCCTCCAGAGATTGCTGCATCAAGCCCATAAATTTGAACTACAGTATTTTTTAGGAAGATTTGTCTTGATTTAAACACTTAAAATGATGGAAAGTCCACCATGTCCTATGCAAATTGTTCCAATAATTAATTACCCTCACTATTAAAAATGTGCACCTTATTTCTAGTCTGAATTTAGCTGGCACCAGCTTCCAATCACTGGCTCTTATACATCACTCCACCCCTCTTTCCTAAATTCTAGAGACCTCTTATCAGAAATCTCTTCCCATTTAGATACTTGTAGATCATGATCAAGTCACATCTTCGCCTTCTATTGGATAAATTAAATAGACTGAGATACATCTAATGTAGTTTTGTGTTATCAGAAAATAAGGCAAGCTTTTAATGTTACTGTAACAGATGAAAGTACTGGAATACAATATCCCTTTAGACACTTCTTGCTTGTAAACAGAGAACTAGATCATTCCCATAATACAGGGGTGGGCAAACTTTTTGGCCCGAGGGCTACATCGGGGTGTGAAACTGTATGGAGGGCTGGGTAGGGAAGGCTGTGCCCCCCAAACAGTCTGGCTCCTGTCCCCCACCCCCTATTCGTCCCCTCCCACTTCCCATCCCCTGACTGCCCCCCCGGGATCCCACCCCCTATCCAACCGCCCCCCGCTCCCTGTACCCTGACTGCCCTGACCTATTCACACCCCGCCCCCTGACAGGCCCCCAGGGACTCCCATCCAACCCCCCTTTTCCGCGACCCCTGACTGCCCCAGAACCTCCGCCCCATCCAACTGCCCCCCAGGACCCGCTACCTAACCCTCCCACTGCCGCGTGCCCTTACTATGCTGCTTAGGGCGGCAGGAGCTTGCAGCCCCACTGCCCGTGCGGCAGTGTGGCTGCATGGAAGGAGGAATAGTGGGGGAGGGGTTGGGGACGAGCCTCCTGGGCCAGGAGCTCAAGGACCGGGCAGGATGGTCCCGTGAGCCATAGTTTGCCCACCTCTGCCATAAGATGACGGCTTTCTTGTGAGTCTTATCACCCTCTTGAGATATTGAAACTTTCCCCCTCATACGAATATTTCAAATAAAAGTGCAATGTTTATAAGAAAGATCTTACTTTTTTTTTAAAAATGATCTGCATATCCAACCAGCCCATAACAAATACTAGAACTTCATCCTTATTATTAGGGGCATTCAGCATAAAGAGAGGTGTTCAGCACATCAGCTTACTACTTTCCTGTTTTTGTTTGAGCCTGAAGTCAATATCAGCCATTAAGCACTGGCTTCCATTTGGTTGTGATACCCCAAACTTCGGCTCTACTGGTGATTCCCTGGCTGGAGCCAGGTAATAGAATAAGGTGGATCCTTCTTCTTAAAACAATAACTCATATGATTTTGTATATATATTATAAATAATACCACCCACCCAGGAGATATAATAGTAGGAGTAAGCAGGTGATTTTTACTTCTGTATACAACATTAGTGAGATAGTAATAGAATATTGGAACCAATTCTTGGGTCCACATTTTAAAAAGTATGAAATTGGAGTGGGTATAGAAAAGAGCCACAAAAGTGATTTGAGTCCTGGAGCGATTTAAGGAGCTCAATCTGTTTAGTTTATCAATAAGAAGACTGAGAAGGGGCTTTATGACAGTGTAGACCTTCATGGTGAGAAAATACCAGGTACTAAAGGGCTCTTTAATCTAGTGGAGAAAAGTATAACAAGAACCATTGTCTGGAATTTAAAGCCTCACAAATTCAAATTAGAAATAAGATAGGCTTTAGTCAAACACAGGTTGTTGGGCACAATGCAGGGATAACTGGGTGAAATTCTGTTTGTGTTATATAAGAGGTTAGACCAGATGATCTCATTGCCCTTTCTGGCCTTAAAAAAAAAAAAAAAAGCAGTGCCTAAAATTTCTTCAGATTTTCTCTCCAGAGTAATGTCTCTGTATTATCTAAATTAGAACGTCATGCTGCCTTTATTTTTTTCCTAATTGGTCTCATTTCAAAGCTATAAGATGGTATCTATTGCCTAGACATCTGTAGAGCCATCAAATTCTAAATCAACATGACAAAAGTACCAAGGTACCTAGATAGTATGAGTCTTTTTATTCATCATCTAGGCCAGTGCTACTCAAAGTGGTGGTCCGTGGACTGGTGCTGGTCCGCGAGCCATCAGCTGCCAGTCTGCGGCACATTGGAAAAAAAATTGCCGGTCCCCCGCAACAGATAGCAGGATTTGTAATAGCCAAGTCCAGTGCTTCTCAAGCTAAGTGCACCCTCATATCCTTCTCTTTGGTTCCCTGGATGTGATTTAATCCTTTTCTGTCTGAGCTGGCTGCTTTGTCCTAGTTGGCAAGCTCCTGTTGTTTCAGCTCTGCCTGCTCACTCTGACACCTGGCTCCCAGCCCCATCCACCTCTCCTCCACAAGCATCCTTTCTCACTCCAGTCTTCATAGCTCTGGACCGCTCACCCTGGCCACTACATCTGCGGCACACAGTTTGGAGTGAGTATCCCATTCTGCCTCAGAGCATATGAGTGCAGGCTGGCTACCCATTTTGCCTGCTTCTCCTTCATGAAAAGTCTCTTCTGCTCTAGCCTCTGGAACTCTCACCATCACTGCTACATCTGCTGCACTGTCTGTGACACCATCTGTTTGGTCATCTGCATGCCCTGTAGGAGCAGGTGCCCCATCCTGGATCAAGGTGTATGAGTGCAGCATGGCCACCAACTCAGATTTCTTCTGATCATCAGCAGACAGACTTCACTGTAAACATAGGCTCAGAAGCTGCTGTTTGTAATTCATCCTTTCTAACAGACATACTCCTGGCTTTCAGTTTAAGAGCAAAAGTGTAGGCCCATGCAAAAATGTTTTAAAAAGCTTCCTACACGGTGTTCCCCCTGCTAATACCATTCTGTTACAGATCCCAGGAGATGGCCTAAAAGCCAGGGAATGGACCAGACCCTGTAAATCCATGACAGGCTGATGATAATTTTATTTAACACTTATATTATGATAGTGCCTACAGGTCAACCAGTTCAGGACCCATTTTGGTAGGTATTGTACAAATATACAGAAAATTATAGTTACTGCCCCCCAAAAGGTTAAGGCTTCAGAGTCTACAAAGTAATTGTCTCCTGGTGGGATAGGCAACTATTGGTCAGCCATACAGGAAGGTTGGTAAAACTTCTTCTAGTCTCGGCATTCCACGAGATCTGCAACATCAGATCACATCAGCATTACACATCAGCAACAGAAGGATAAGAAGAGTGCTACAGAACAGCCACCTTGAAATTTCTGCACATCTTGAGACATCCACCTTGTTGTGCTTTTTAATCCTTTTCTGATGCTGCCGTTTTCTTTCAATCAGGTGCTGTGGTCTATCATTACTCCCATATTCTCTTCTCCATGTTGCCTTTACCCTTCCTTTTTTCTCACACTGCTTCCTAATTCTCAATAAACCTTTCCAGGTTAATGGACTAACTGCATATGAGAAGAGACCATTTTTTTTCTTACCTGTAACTTTTTCATTTCATATGTAGAAATAAATTAGTTTGGGTATTTTCCATTCTTGTAAATATGTTCACAATTATTTAGGCTTCTAAGTGTGGGAAATTACCTACTGGAGCTGTGACATAATGGACGGGCTTATAGAGCGGGAGTGGTTTTGTGCAAAAAAATCTTCACTGTGTGAGCCTGGATAGGTGTAGTCAAACAAATAGTCCCTCTCAGATTAATGGATTTTCTGCCATTAGATGCCAAATTTACAGGTAAGGGCAGTTTGGGGGGACGCCAGATGGAATGTTGTCTGAGAGCAACTGTTTGCAATCTCATCCTGTGCTGGCCACTGTCTGTCTCTAGTATAAGGAGAAAGTTTGGCTATTGTAACCAAACCCACTACAGGGTGTTACTGCGAGTATTGTGATATACCCTCCCTTGTTAGATGTCTGGTAGAGTGCTCTGTTTATCATCAGCTCAGAGGCAAGCAATTCAGGCATGCCAGGCACTAGGCTCGGCAGGTTCAACAATGAAAACAAACAGATTTTGATAGATTTGTAAAAAAGTGAATAGGTGGGGATGTAAACAACTTGGAATGAGTTTTGTTTACTTTTAAATATTTCATCGCTTATGAATTCTGTGCAGATGTGATTACTTTTTCTAGTCTTCGAGTGGAGATATTACAAATATTACCATAATAGTTACTTGGTTTAGGTGAAACCTTTTCTGATTTTTTCAATTTTAATAATAATTTTCTTACAGCCCTTTCCTGTGCATTGGCTTGTCAGGATTCAATTTTAAGAGATATATGTTGACACTGAAATCGATGCAAAAAATATTGATTGGTAACAGTAGGCGGGAGTGCAGCCTCCCCCCCCTTGCACTTACTGGGATCAGGTGTCACAGGCCCTGCAGTAGCCCTCTGTAGCTTTGCTGTCATGGGAGGCAGGGAGTGGGGCCATTGTAGAGAGGTGCAGAGGGCTTCCTGCGGTGCTGCAGAGCTGGAGACACTCGGTGACATCCTCCTCCTTGCAGTCCTTGCTGTGGGTCTTTCCTCCACCAGGTCAGGACCACAGCCTCCCCTGCACCTTGTCCCCTGGTGTCTTGAGGCCTTTCGCCATACAGTAACTCTTCACTTAACATTGTCCCAGTTAACGTTGTTACGTTGCTGATCAATTAGAGAACATGCTCGTTTAAAGTTGCACAATGCTCCCTTATAACGTTGCTGTGTACAGTATTAAATTGTTCGTTTAAAACTTATACTCTGTGTGTGTGTGTGTGTGTGTGTAATATATAATATAGTCTTTTGTCTGTTGAAAAAAATTTCCCTGGAACCTAAACCCCCCCATTTATATTAATTCTTATCAGGAAATTGAATTTGCTTAACATCATTTCACTTAAAGTCACACTTTTCAGGAACATAACTACAACTTTAAGTGAGGAGTTACTGCACTGGAAACCCTCTGATGCCCCACTGTCGTTGCTGAGAGCCTCCTGCAGCCCCACTGTCAGCGCTGCCCTACCCACCATCCCTAATTTCCAGCAACTGTAAAAATAAAAATAGTTAAAAATTGGAAAAAAAAATCTTTTAAAATAAAAATTGATCTTAATTGTTAAAATTAGAAAAGAATAGAGTTCTGCCAAGCCTACTTATGCAGTAGCATATCTGATAGAACTTAAAGCTCATGCAACCACAATGATATATACAGTAAAAATGTTTTTGAAGTGTATTTTCAATTTTAGTTTAGTAACAGTACAAGATAAAATAGTTTCTGAGAAAATTAGTAATAGTGTCTAAAAACTAGCAAGGCAGTGTTAAATTTGTGCATCTGCATTTTGTTGTCCATGGAATTACTTCCAAATCACTTTTGACCTTTACTTTGATAAATGCGGCTAGAAATATCTCTTGACTACAAAGATAGTTGGACAATGACCTCAGTTAGTAAGGCTCCAACATTACCAGCTGAGTCATATTACTTGGCAGAGTTACTTTTAGAGGTGGTAACTAGTGATTGACATCAGGTGTTCTATTAAAGACATGAGAACTTCTTGGATCTTTTCAATGAGAATATTTTTAAAGGATCTTTGCATCTCCACTTAGAAAACAAAGAAAGAACAATATTTTGTAAGCATCCTGGGGATTACTGCACATTGACTTAGTGGTGGCTAAAAAAATTGTTACCAGATTTTAGGGGGGCCACATCTCAATTTCATACCTTCTCTCATTAGTGGTAAAAGAAGTTTGTGGGGGATAGACCTGGAAACAGTCAATGTAGCAATGAGAGGGGGAAAAGATATACTTTTCTGTAAAATTATATTTCTTCTTGCCTCACAGTTCCTCTTTCATTCCTGCACAAAACTGTTTCGCAATATTTTCTTCTTTTTGCTTTCTGTTCCTGTTTCTTTGCTTAGGTTTTTTGTTTGTTTGTTCTACCTTTGCTTCCTTTCCCATTTATCCCTCTCTTTCGTGGGTTCTTCTTTTGTGGACACCTGGGAACGTTGTAGAAGTACTTCAAAAGTAGTTACTCATGGTCATTGCTATTTTGCTGTACATAAATTGGGGAAAGAAATTGAGAATCATAAAAGTGACAGATTTCCTTCAGCACGCCACATCTGACAAGTTCAAGGTCCCCTTTTTTACCATAAAGCCATATATTTCACTTAGAAATTCCAGCATCTAATTCAACAATTTGTGACTGAAGTAAAGCATGTCTTTTAGAAAGAAATCCAATATTGATTTAAAGACCCAAGTGATGATGGAAAATTAAATAGATCCTCCAATAAGCTGTTTCAATGTTTAGCTGCACTCACTTCTTATTTCCAGTTTAAACCTCGATAAGCTAAACAGATTGAGTTCCTTTAGTCTCTTATTTTAAGGCTTGTTTTCCAGACCACTAACATTACTGTAGCTCTTTTCTAATTCCTCTCCAGTTTTTCATCATTCTTATTTAAATGTGGATGTCAGAAACAGACATGCTACTCAGGTAGTGGTCTCACCAGTGAATATAAGCAGAGGTATAATATCACCTGTGTACGCCTACTTTTGTAATGTGTTAGCCTTTTTCCCAACAGCATTCCACTGGGAGCACTTGTTCAGTTGGCTATTTAAGATGACCCCTCAGTCCTCTCCAGAACTGCTGATTTTCTGGATACGGATTTCCTCAAGGCTTCCTGCTGCCACCCAGGAGTACGAGGCACCTCGCTATCCCCTGCCCATAGCATTAAGAAGTTTGTCTGTGCTTGCCGGGGTCAGCTTCCTGACACCACCAGCCATAGTCAACACAAACACTCCCCTCTTAGCCCATACAGGCTCTGCTGTCCATCATGCAGGCTTGGGATAGGCACACTCCAACCCCCAAGTCCTGCAAGCATCCCCCTTTGGGTTCCCTCCCTGACTGTTCACCTCTTCTGGTTAATTTCTTCTCTTGAAGAGCCCACGGTCTCTTTATTAGCATTTGACTCATGCAAATAGAATCCCCTTGTAAGACACACAATATACAATGGTCAACCAGTGAGGTAAGTATCTCTTACCTCCTGTCTGGTGGAACTTTTCCAGACCTGAAGAAGAAAGCTTTTCTCTCTCACCAACAGAAGTTGGTCCAATAAAATATATTACTTCACCCACCTTGTCTCGCTAACTTGTCTTCAGGCATGTTACCTCTGGATGACCTGCCTTTAACTACAATGCCTTAAGAACATAGTTTCCAATATACATCTCTCCTCATGCACCACTGTGCCCGAAGCCAGTTGGTGTCAACAGGTCCTTAGATCACGGATCAGATTGGTTGTGTATTAGCTATGAGCCAAGATTTTTAAAAAATAACTAATGGTTGTGGGTCTCTAATTTTTTGGGTATCTAATTTGAAACACTTTAAAGGGGCAGATGCTCTGTACTTTCTGACAATTGCTTCAGGGTGGGACACATAATCATGAATCACTTCTGAAAATCTTGGACAGGATCTACTGAATGTTGTACTCCAAGCAATGTTCGACAATGCAGGATGAATAGTCACACTTTGATGTTCTTAGACCTGTTTAAAGATTTATTAAGGATCTAAGAAGACTTAATCATAGAATATCAGGGTTGGAAGGGACCTCAGGAGGTCATCTAGTCCAACCCCCTGCTCAAAGCAGGACCAATCCCCAATTTTTGCCCCAGATCCCTAAATGGCCGCCTCAAGGATTGAACTCACAACCCTGGGTTTAGCAGGCCAATGCTCAAACCACCGAGCTATCCCTCCCCCCATGCATATGTCACCACAGGGCATGTTAATGGGTGCTTTTAGTACTTCTGTTTTTATTTTTTTAAGAAAAGAGATTAAGGGAATTAAATGTGTTAGGTAATGCAACGTTATAGTTGCACAGTCCATTTTAATAACAGGAAATGTTAAAGCTAAGATGCTAAATACAGAGCTGGTGCTGTGTGGAACATCATTGTCGTTCCCCCAATTGCACCTACTACTGAAAAGTGGCATAGCAATGGGGGCCAGTGCACAATTAAGTAGGGCCCTCCACCCCATCTCAGAGAGGCAGAGGCATCAGCATGAGAGTCCCCTTGTCCCTCCTAAGAGAGGCAGTAGCAAGAGGTTGCCCCAGTGCTTATGCTACAGCTACTGAACTATTTGTATGGGTGGATGGTTGGGCCAGACTTCCTGTGCTCTTTTCCTGCCACACAATGTTTTGGGATGGTGTCGATAAGCACCCGGAACCCCTCCATGCAGAAGGGACTTGGCATTAACACCCTGTATAAATGAATGGGGTAGGTCCTTGGTAGATTAAATTAAATAATTTTTTTTTCTTTTTAAAAATAAACCTAAATTAAATTTGAAATTGTGACAACCTATGTTAAGGCCTAAATTACTGTAATACACTAAAATCATTTAAATAAAAAACATCAAGAGTTCCATGTTTGTGGCTAAATTTTTAAAGAAAGTCCAATCTCTGAACTGATGGAAGTTCCTGTGTAAGAACATGGAAACAGAATTTGTGTAAATGCTAAACCAGCTTTTGACAGCAGTAGCCTCTTCTGCAGGTGCAGAGAGAATATCGTCTTCATTTCAGTATATTCAGCTAGTTCAGTTCAATGACTAGTTCACTGAAGCTGCAAAAGTGATTGAAGTTGAAGAAGCAGGAAAACTTGTTTTCCTTTTCCAATGTATGAATACAGATAGGCGTGAGAGGATGAGAACTAGTAGATCCCAAATCTTGAAAGTACATGGTGACCAGAGACAACTGATTTATAGTTAAAAAGTAACACAAAATAACTAACAGAAAGAGATTAGAGGATGGAAAATACTTTTTCTGTATTAGAATTTTTAGTTAGGGCATGTCCACTTGTGAAAGTTAGGCTTAGCCTACTTTTGTCAAGTCAATATAGCTACATTGGTCAGGGTGTGAAAAACACATGCCCCTGACTGACATAGTTATACTGACCTAACCTCACTGCAGGTCCAACTATGTCAACAGAAGAATGCTTCCGTTAATGTAGTTAACTTTGGCCATATCTACAGTACAAATTGTGGCTGATGCAAGTTAAGTTGGCATGCAGCCACCTATGATTGTATATTGTTTGGATGCATGCATACTTGGTTGCTTGCATTGGCAGTGAACATAGCCACCAAGGAGCACTTATGTCCATGTAAAGTGTGATGCACCCCATGCTGGTATCCTACCACTGTCTGATGCAACTGGGAAATTTTTGCAATGTGTTGAGGAATAGAAATGAGTTGCCCAGGGATCTCTGGGAGCTAGGGGGTCAAGTTTCCAGCATGCAACTTTTTCCATTCCATAATGCCATCTATATCCCATAATTTCTATGTCTTTTTTAAAAAAGTCCCACAACCTGTGTGGCACTTTTCAGTGTCTGCCATTTATAACAGAAGCACAGAGCCTGCAGAACTCTGTGCTATTTTAATGAACTTTGCAAATACAGGGGACATAAGTCTCTTGTATATGCAGACCTGCAGGAAGTACCACAACAACGGAGGACATGTTAATTTCTACAAGGACAGTTTGCTGATGAGCATAGCAAAAAATAATTTAAGGCAAAGCAGAATTCTTGGTGCTGCCTATATAGGTAGTGTTGCCTTTCCAGCCCTGCTGCACTTCTGAGGGGATCATTCTGGTGAATAACATTACTATGTATTTTTCTAGTCTGGTCATTGCTTTTTTGCATAAGCCTTTTCTTTGTTTCTGGGGGGATGTCTACACTGGAGCTGGAGGTGAAATTTCCAGTTTGGATAGATATGCCTGTTCTAGCTCTGATCAAGCTAGCATGTTAAAATAGGGTAGCCTTGGCAGCATAGGGGTGAACAGGCTGCTGCCCTGAGTACAATCCAGACTGAAGCCCTAGATATGTATTCAGGGCGGCCAACTGGTCCCACTGCCCATGTCATCACAACTACACTGCTATTTTTAGTGCACTAGCTTGAGCAGAGCTAGTGTGGGGTTGTCTACCTGAGCTGGAAATTGCACATCCGGCTCCAGGGTAGATATATCCTGGGTGACTCTCTTATTAGGTTAACATCCTCCAATGTAAGAATTAGCTGAAGAGAGGTACACATGCAATTATTCAATTACTAACCTAGCTTCTGCAAGCCTTAACCACCACCTAGCCCATGCAACCCCCCAAACCCTCAGCCCATGCAAACACTCTGCTGCCAGCCTTCAGCCAGGCAGCACACCAGCAGTATAAGAACAGAACAAGGTTCCTATGCAAAGGGGAAGTAAAATAGAAAATGTCTTACCATCTCTAAGATCTTCTCTGACTTGGGAAGTGGCTATTGGAATGGTATTCCAAAACTGAGGAAAAAACAATGTTTGATCATTGTTGCCATAGAGACTGGAATTACTACAATAACTACTTGCTCTGTTTCTCAGTCCATCACCTCCCCCTCCACTACATCTGACATCTTCTGGCCCCAAGGACAGCACTATTGTCTGTAGAACCCTTGGCAAATATCTGGGGCAGGAGAAGGTAGATCAAAGATGAAATGTTTGGGGGCCTCTTGTCAGCATCCCAAAAGAGAGATTAGAAGATTGAGGAGTGGATGGAAGTTCTTATGAGGGGGGAGAGAGAATGACAGAGAAATGACAAGGGATACCATCATGGAAGAGACAGTCATGCAGAAACAGTTCTTGAAGCTGATACAAAAGCAGACTGTCTTGATGGGAGAACATTTTGGTGCAATTTTCTGGCCCAGCACTACAACCCCTAACCAGCCATGTCCTGCAGCCCATGGAGAACAATGTGTACTGGAACAGCATTACCCATCCTAAAGCTCACGCCACAGACACTTACATCCCACCCTGCACCAGAGGTCCCCTCCTGCACAATTACTATAACAAACTATGGCTTCTTCCCATGCCATTTTATACCCCAAGACAATCCTGTACACACATATGCTTATCACCAGTATAGAACAAACACATGCACTCAGCACTTTTTTGATATCTGGTTGTGACAGTGTGATGGGCCACAACAGCTGAGCCAGCACTCTGGTCACTCCAACTCTAATCAATTACTCTCAAGCAGACCTCATTAAGAAGTGCTGTGCCTAATTGATGGGCTAAGGAGAACTAAAAGTCTAATTAGGCCAGTAGGCAGATGATACAAAAGGCACAGAAAGGAGGCAGAGAGAGTGTGTGATTGATTGATTGCTCTTTCCTACTTGCCACAGGAGTAGCCTAGGGCTGTAGGGGTAAGGCTCTATAGAGTATAAGGGTGATGGAAACTAATTTTGTAAATAAACTGCACAGGGTATTTTACCAACAAAAAGGTCTCGGAGCTGTTTATTGGCTTGAGCAGAGGCAGGAGTGAGTGAGCCTTGCACAGTGGTACACATATTTATTATCTTGTGTAAGGTTTGCAGTGGTTTATGTTATGGTTTATTACAATGGATAAAACCTTGCAATTTTTTTTTTAATCTGCATTATTTGATGTTCCATAAAGGTCATTTCTGACAGAAGCTCACCAGTTTCCAAAAATACCACTGTGACATTCCCCAGGGTACAGTCTGGATGGCTAAACAGTGGTGTCCCCTCAATACCCCAGCCTGAGGTGCCCTTTACTCTGCTTTGCTGTGAAAACTACCACTCCTGGCCAGTTCACACACAGCCTCTAGCATGCAAAATCTCTCCCAGCTGTATTAGATAAAAACTATGGCTAGCCACTCATGAATTATATGCAGCTTGACACCAGCATATTCCCAGTTCCAGACCTTCCCCTAGAAATTTTGTACTGCCTAGCAGCCACTGGACAATGAAAGCTCACGTAAAGGCCATCATTTCATCAATGGAAAATGATATGTACCAACTCTGTTACCTGAAAGGGAAGTTCCCAAACAAACACACTGGTTTAGATAAACCAAGTTTATTAACTACAGAAGGATTTTAAGTGATTACAAGTAATGAGGCATAAAAGTCAGAATTACAAAGAAAATAAAAAGAAAATGTAAGCTTACTGCCTAACTTAACAAGCTAAGTGAACTTAAAAGCAAAAGGTTTTTCTCACTATAGGCATACAGCAATCTGTACAGGCTGAAAAGCTTCCCAGCCAGGACCCCTCCCCCAGTTCAATGGTGCTTCCTTTGTCTTTTAAGCGTCGTTGATGTTGCGAATAGAGATGAGGGTAGAGAGGTAATTTGTGTTGCGTATGTCCTCTATTTTTATACCCTTCTTCCCTCTTTGAGGATTATCTCCAGCTGGGATTCAGGAAACAGCCAGTCTGTTTGCATGGGAACCCCCAGTTGTTCTATTTTCAATACGTAAAGTTCTTGCCAACCGCCTTCTTCCTCCCTAAGAATGGCTGTTTAAATAGGTGATTGTCCAGTTGATTATGCTGATAGCTGGCTGGGGTGCTAGTGTGTCTTTGTCTCTGAAAAACTGGTTTGGGCCTGCCTTTCTAACTCTGGAACATGTTCCAACAATGCTTTGCAGTAGAATCTTATAACTTAACATACAATGTTGATAGACATATTTTACCAAGACAATAATAATCATCAGACTATAGGTTTTAAAATGGTACCTCACAAAGCGTACTTTGTACAAAATTTATCATAGTCTTGTAAAAGTGGTGAACGTAGTAGTATAGATTGTCAAAACCACATATCCCATAAACCTAATAAAATGCCCTCTCCATAAATCTTTGCACCAAATGTTTAAAAAGCAAAATAGGCAAAACATTTAAGAAGCTCAATACACTTCTGTTTCACTAAACCTGCACACAGAGCAATAAACTACCACAGTGCATAATAAATTTACATTGCAACATTTCAGTTCCTAGCTTCCAAGTAGGAGCACAGAGCATCCTGTGGTCCAGATGATTTGCTGCAGTTTGCAGAGGAAGCCTCTCTGGCTATTCATAGTGTTCTAAAAGTCTTTGCACTTCTGCCTTTCAGCCATTGATCAGGCTCTCTTCCTGGCCCTCCATAGATGTTGTGCAAAATACAGCAAGCAGTTATCACACAAGACAGATATTGTTAAGCAGCCCCCAGCCCCTCATGAGACAACGCCATCACCCCTTCAGCCTTCCAAATGCCCATGCCACTGTCATTGTGCACCTATTCAGAATGTAGTCGAACAAGACCTTTCTCCTATCCAAGTGTCCAGTAAAAGCCTTCATAAGCCAGGGTGTATTGGCGTTTTCAGAATGATGAGAAATCATAACACCATTAAAGTCCATAGTAGTCCTGGGAGTAAATTTTCCAGTTTTCATTAAGGAAAACAGACGAGTTTCTAAGGATCCTAGAGTCATGGACCTTTCCAGACCACTGCACATTAATATTGGTGAACCTTTCATGGTGATCAACCAGACCTTGGAGCACCATGGAGAAGCACTCCTTTCTATTTATGAACTCTGAGGTCTGGTCGGGAGTGGGGCATTTGGGACCCATCAGTGGCCCCTGTACAACTCTGAAATCCCAGCTGTGCAAATCCAACAATAACCTGCTGTGTGTTTCCAAGCTTTCAGCACCTTCTTGATAACAGTGCACACCTCCATAACAGCCCTGACAGTTGATCTACCAACACCAAACTGGTTGGCTACTGACTGATAGTACTGTAATCAGGGGTGGCAAGCTTTAAGATGGCAATAGCACTCTCATGTTGGTGTGATGCTGCTGCACCTCTGGGTGAGCTCTGTGTAGAACTCTAGTCAAGTGCTCTAGACCTGAAATTCTGCATCCATTCCTGGTCATTCCAGGACCACACTGCTATCTTTGCCTACCAATCAGTGATGGTTCCCTGAGCCCATTGAGTGAAGGTGCTCCAGAAAAATTTATTCACACTTTGCTGCTCAGTTTTTCTCTTTCTCCTCCTCCTCCTGAAATCAGCTCAGCAGCATAACAGCTGCTTTCCAAAGCCTGAGACACCTGAATGTGGTTGCCATTCACATGAAAATCAACAATGGGATCTCCATGGTATACTGGCACTTCCAAGCTAGAATAAAAGTACAAGTTGAAAATTCTGAATAAAGCAGGGAAAATTGTCGTGTTCCTGGAGCAGGAAGTTTTGTTGATTATTTATTGCTTATACTGTTTTTTTTCAATACTTTCACTGTGTGCTGAGTGCTTTTCAAGCCCTCATTAAGGATGATCTGTATTGTGAGGAGCCCACAACATGAGACATTTAATGCAGCAGTTCCCAAACTTTATCAATTCACATACCACCTTCTTAAAATAAATTTAATAAAAAGTTTGAAGTACCACATGCAAATTTCTCCTTTTTATGCATATTTTAGGTCTTCATAGGCTTAATATCACTATTTCTGGGCTCTGTAGTAAATTAAATTCCCAAAGAAATCTAAAATGTTTAATTGTAACATTTTTTTAAAAATGATCTCTGATGTTCAGATAGTGCATCCAAAGGAAAGACAATGAAGCAGCCATTATTACTACTTATGTCTTTTTTGTTACTCAGATTGCAAGAAGCAGTTGAATGTGTTGCACATGATGTCTGCCCTGATCCATGTAGGTGATTATGACTGAGCTACACCCCATGACTGATGGATTCTTTAATGTGACTTTTAAGTTTGAAATTCCTACTCAGGGTTATCTGGATTGCTGTTCAACATGAGCCAAAGTCATGGCAAGAGCTGGCAGGGGCTTCACCTGGAAACTAAGCAGCCTCACCTCCAGAAACCTCTTGCTCATCAGCAGCTCAATGTGGCCTCCTCCTAGGCAGGGTCCTTGGATGCCTGCAATGCTGGGCAAGCTGCACAAGGGCTGTGGGGCAGAAGATAACATTGCAGTCAGCCAACTGTTCTGATGTTGAAAAGCCTTGTGACTCTCCTTAGTCCTGTAGCCAGGCTTTCTGTTCATAGAATATCAGGGTTGGAAGGGACCTCAGGAAGTCATCTAGTCCAACTCCCTGCTCAAAGCAGGACCAATCCCCAACTAAATCATCCCAGCCAGGGCTTTGTCAAGCCTAACCTTAAAAATATCTAAGGAAGGAGGTTCCACCACCTCCGTAGGTAATGCATTCCAGTGTTTCACCAGCCTCCTAGTGAAAAAGTTTTTCCTAATATCCAACCTAAACCTCCCCCACTGCAACTTGAGACCATTACTCCTTGTTCTGTCATCTGCTACCACTGAGAACAGTCTAGATCCATCCTCTTTGGAACCCCCTATCAGGTACTTGAAAGCAGCTATCAAATCCCCCCTCATTCTTCTCTTCCGCAGACTAAACGATCCCAGTTCCCTCAGCCTCTCCTCATAAGTCATGTGTTGCAGTCCCCTAATCATTTTTGTTGCCCTCCGCTGGACTCTTTCAAATTTTTCCACATCCTTCTTGTAGTGTGGGGCCCAAAACTGGACACAGTACTCCAGATGAGGCCTCACCAATGTCAAATAGAGAGGAATGATCACGTCCCTCGATCTGCTGGCAATGCCCCTACCTATACATCCTAAAATGGCATTGGCCTTCTAGGCAACAAGGGCACACTGTTGACTCATATCGAGCTTCTTGTCCACTGTAACCCCTAGGTCCTTTTTGCAGAACTGGTGCCGAGCCATTCGGTCCCTAGTCTGTAGCGGTGCATGGGATTCTTCTGTCCTAAGTGCAGGACTCTGCACTTGTCCTTGTTGAACCACATCAGATTTCTTTTGGCCCAATCCTCTAATTTGTCTAGGGCCCTCTGTATCCTATCCCTACCCTCCAGCATATCTACCTCTCCTCCCAGTTTAGTGTCATCTTATATACAAATGCTAGAAGTCTAAATAATAAGAGTGCCTCATATTAAATGAGGATATTGACATAATAGGCACCACAGAAACTTGGTGGAATGAGGATAATCAATGGGACACAGTAATTCCAGGGTACAAAATATATTGGAAGGACTGAACAGGTTGTGGTGGTGGGGGAGTGGCTCTATATGTGAAAGAAAGAATAGAATCAAATGAAGTAAAAATCTTAAATGAACCAAACTGTACCATAGAATCTCAATGGATAGTAATTCCATGCTCTAATAATAACAATATAGCAGGAGGTATATACTATTGACCAACTCAGGGATGGGCATGCTTTTTGGCCTGAGGGCCACATCTGGGTATGGAAATTCTATGGGGGGGAATGAACACAAAACTGGAGGTTGGGGTGAGGGCTCTGGCTGGGGGTGTGGGATCTGGAGTGGGGCCAGAAATGAGGAGTTCAGAATGCAGGAAGGGGCTGTGGTCAGGGGTTGGGATGCAGAGGGGTGTGTGTGTGTGTGTGTGTGTGTGTGTGTGTGCGCGCGCGCTCCAGCTGAGGGTGCAGGCTCTGAGGTGAGGATGAGGGGTTGGGGGTGCAGGATGGTGCTTTAGGCTGGGACCAAGGGGTTCGGAGGGCTGGAAGGGGATCAGGATGGGGGAAGGAGGTGGGGGCGTGGGAGGCAGTCAGGGGTGCAGGCTCTGGACGGCACTTACCTCAAGCAGCTCCCAGAAGCAGCGGCATGTCCCCCCTCTGTCTCCAACATGGAGGCATGGCCAGGTGGCTCTATGCACTGCCATGTCCACAGGTGCCACCCCTTCAGCTCCCCTTAGCCGTGGTTCCCAGCCAATGGGAGCTGTGGGGGCAGCGTATGGAGCCCCTGGCTGTCCCTACACGTAGGAGCCAGAGGGGGGACATGCCACTGCTTCCGGGAGCTGCGCGGAGCAAGCCCCCAACCCCACTCCCTGACTGGAGCACCAGAGCAGGGCAAGCCCCAGGCCCTGCTCCCTGGTTTTTACGGTCAGGCTTGACAAAGCTCTGGCTGGGATGATTTAGTTGTGCTTTGAGCAGGGGGTTGGACTACATGACCTCCTGAGGTCCCTTCCAACCCTGATATTCTGTGATTCTATGAACAGCACAGAGGCTGTCAGGCTGTGGATGGAATCATAGATACTAAGGTCAGAAGGGACCATTATGATCATCTAGTCCGACCTCCTGCACAATGCAGGCCACAGAATCTTACCCACCCACTCCTGCGAAAAAACTCTCACCAATGTCTGAGCTATTGAAGTCCTCAAATCGTGGTTTAAAGACCTCAAGGAGCAGAGAATCCTCCAGCAAGTGACTCATGTCCCATGCTGCAGAGGAAGGCGAAAAACCTCCAGGGCCTCTTCCAATCTGCCCTGGAGGAAAGTTCCTTCCCGACCCCAAATATGGTGATCCGCTAAACCCTGAGCATATGGGCAAGATTCACCAGCCAGATACCAGAAAGAATTTTCTGTAGTAACTCAGATCCCGCCCCATCTAACATCCCATCACAGGCCATTGGGCCTATTTACCATGAATATTTAAAGATCAATTAATTACCAAAATCATGTTATCCCATCATACCATCTCCTCCATAAACTTATCGGGTTTAATCTTAAAGCCACATAGGTCTTTTGCCCCCACTGTTTCCCTTGCAAGGCTATTCCAAAAGTTCTCTCCTCTGAGGGTTAGAAACCTTCGTCTAATTTCAAGTCTAAACTTCCCAATGACTAGTTTATATCCATTTGTTCTTGTGTCCCAGAAAGTCTTATCTCTCTCTATCTCCCTTAGCTCCTCCAGTTCAGCCACTCTGGTCTCCAAAGTACACAATCTCTGAGGGGCAGGAGCTCCTTGCACCGAATGCACACATATGCCACCTGCCCATAGGGCAGGTAATCGTACATGCTGCATTGAGTACAATAAACTGGATAGCTCCACTCTTGCTGGACTTCTGCCTGCATTCTCTTTTTACTCTTGCAGCTCGTTTCTTTGTTTTGTTTTTATCAGGGGGTGTTTTTGGCCTTAAGTTTAAAGAATGTTAAGTGTATCTAGCCCCCTCCTCCCCAGGCTTCCCCTCTAAACTCCCTCTCAGAACTTCCCTGTTAGCTGCTCCTGTTCACTAGCTCCTCTGGTCGCTTTGGAGTGGGCTTTTTAAAGCCCTGGTCTTCCTGAGTAGCCCCGCCCCCTGGATAAGGCTTGAAGGGTGCTAAAGCGCTTAGGGATCAAAGCCTTGTTAAGAAGCTCTCAGTCTTGCCTAGCAGGCTGCTAGGTTTAGCACATGGTTCCCCAAATAAAGAGACCACAGAATATATTTCAGTCAAGCAGCGAGCACACCACAAACACATACACTACAGACAACAAACTTACCCCAAGGGTCATGTAATCACTCCTTCTTCACCTGGAGAACTCCCTTGCAAAACTCCCCTGTTAGCTGCTCCTGTTCGCTAGCAAGTAAGGAAGTCCACGTACACTTGCCAAATAACTTCTAGTTTTCTATTTGATGGTGAAAATACACCTCCATCCCAGTAGCTCACACAAAATGTAGCTTAAACACCTGGACTTACAGCCTTACACATTCAAGCATTTGGGGCAAGTCTCAACTGTCAAAGAAATGAGACTAAGGGCCCTCTGTCCACCACTTCTTAAAGACCCAGAGAAAGTTTCAAACACAGAATCAGCATCTGATAGCTGGGTTACGACAATACGTCTTGGCTTTTGGTGGAGCCAGAGGAAGATATTGACCTTAGTGTTTGCTTTGTCCCAAACTAAGAGGAAGTTACCAATAAAATTGCAAGTGTTGGAACAATACATGAACATGACACTTCAAAATGTATTGGAAGTCTTCCAACTTGTCATTCTGTGGGCAGTCCCAGAAAGCTCTACTTTTTCCCCAATCCTATTTAACATCTACATTAAACTGTTGGGAAAATTATTGGAAAGCCCAGCTTTAAACGTTAGCAGTACTTTGGTAACATCAGCTTTATTTCATTTATGTCATAACATCCATCCTAATACTTGTTAGAGATAACCATCTGGCTGAAACCTTTGGCTATAAGTTTTTCCATTGCAATGATTCCCAGCCTGTATTTCTCCATGCTATAATCTTGAGAGATCAGTCTTCTTCCAAAAATGAGCAATCACACTCCTAGCTATTAGTAGTAATTATGAGTCATTCCCTGAGGGTATGTCTACACTACAAACCTAAGTCGACATATATTAGGTCGACTTACAGACGTCGCATGTCCACACTACCCTCCTTGGGTTAGTGGTGCACGACCTCATAGGAGCGCTTCCACCGACCTAAGGGGGGCAGTGTGGAGAAATGAGAGACTGGTCTCTCAGCTCTGCAGGCAGCTCCCTGCTGGGAGCCTGACGGCTTCACAGGCTCCTGGGCTCCCAGTGGGCTGCCCCCTCCTTTGCTCCCCATTCCTCACTGGGAGCAGGGGGAAGCTGCCTGTGGCTTCTCGCCCCCAGGGAGCAGCATCCAGCTGCCCCAGCTTCTTCCTGCCCACTCCCCACTGGAAGCCAGGCAGCCTTGTCAATTTTGCGGCTCACCAAACTGTGAAATTAACAAGGCTGCCCTGCTGGGGGTGGGGGGCTACCCCAGGTTCTTGCTGCTCCTGATTGCACAGCAGAAAGTCAAAAACTCCTTAATACATGCTGTCATTTTTTCATAGGCTTATTATTTATGCCTCCAACTCTATTTGCATAAAATCTCCTGAATTTTTTACTAATCTCTCTGGTCTTAAATTTTACTTCTCACTCTGCTCTTCTGTATGTGTGTGACTCTTTTCTTTCTCTTCTCTTTTTCTTAGTCTGTAGGAAAGAAGCTTATTAACCTTATTCATTCCTTCATGGTATCTGTGTTTCAGCTAGCTGAGTGAGGGCCTTTTAGTTTTTTCTGTAAGTATGGCATTTAATTGCTCTCTGGGGAAGGAGATGCATTTAAATACCCAGTTCTTTTTTCAAGGCTTGAAGTTTTCAATCTCCTGTGTTAATTTTGCTTTGTGTACTTCCCTTTCTTTTCCTCTTTGAGATGTTAGGCTAACTAGTTTCCCTCATTTTACTTTATATTAGGGCTTCCGATTAATCACAGTTAACTCACGTGATTAACTAAAAAAAAATTAATCACAATTAATCGCAGTTGTAATCACACTGTTAAACAATAGACATTGAAATTTATTAAATATTTTGGATGTTTTTCTACATTTTCATATATATTGTATTCTGTTTTGTAATTGAAATCAAAGTGTATATTACTTTTGATTACAAATATTTGCACTGTAAAAATGATAAACAAAATATTTTTCAATTCACCTCATACAAGTACTGTAGTGCAATCTCTTTGTTGTGAAAGCGCAACTTACAAATGTAGATTTTTTTTGTTACATAACTGCATTCAAAAACAAAACAATGTAAAACTTTAGAGCCTGCAAGTCCACTCAGTCCTACTTCTTGTTCAGCCAATCGCTAAGTTCTACATTTACAGGAGCTAATGCTGCCCTCTTCTAATTTACAGTGTCACCAGAAAGTGAGAACAGGCATTTGCATAGCACTTTTGTAGCCGGCATTGCAAGATATTTAAGTGCCAGATATGCTAAGTTGCTCAGACAAACAAGTTTGTTTACATTTGCAGGAGATAATGCTGCCTTCTTCTTTGTTTACAATGTCACCTGAAAGAGAACAAGCATTTGCATGGCACTGTTGTAGCCGGCGTTGCAAGATATTTATGTGCTAGATGCGCTAAAGATTCATATGTCCCTTCATGCTTCAACCTCCATTCCAGGGGACACGCATTCATGCTGATTACGGATTCTACTCAATAACAATCCAAAGCAGTGTGGACCGACACATGTTCATTTTCATTATCTGAGTCAGATGCCACAAGTAGAACGCTGATTTTCTTTTTTGGTGGTTTGGGCTCTGTAGTTTCTGCATCGGAGTGTTGCTCTTTTAAAATTTCTGAACGCATGCTCCTCACCTCGTCCCTCTCAGATTTTGGAAGGCATTTCAGATTCTTAAACCTTGGGTCGAGTGCTGTAGCTATCTTTAGAAATCTCACATTGGTACCTTCTTTGCATTTTGTGAACTCTGAATTGAAATATTTCTTAAATGAACACTTCATCCGAGACTGCTACAACATGAAATATATGGCAGAATGAGTGCAAAACAGAGCAAGGGACATACAATTCTCCCACAAGGAGTTCAGTCGCAAATTTAATTAATGCTTTTTTTTTTTTTTTTTTTTTTTAAAATGAAGGTCATCAGCATGGAAGCATGTCCTCTGGAATGGTGGCTGAAGCCTGAAGGGACATATGAATGTTTAGCATATCTGGCACTTAAATACCTTGCAATGCCGGCTACAAAAGTGCTATGCAAATGCCTGTTCTCACTTTCTGGTGACACTGTAAATTAGAAGAGGGCAGCATTAGCTCCTGTAAATGTAAACAAACTTGTTTGTCTTAGCGATTGGCTGAACAAGAAGTAGCACTGATTGGACTTGCAGGCTCTAAAGTTTTACATTGTTTTGTTTTTGAATGCAGGTCTTTTGTACATAATTCTACATTTGTAAGTTCAATTTTCATGATAAAGAGATTGCACTACAGTAGTTGTATTAAGTGAATTGAAAAATACTATTTCTTTTGGTTTTTTTTTTAACAGTGCAAATACTTGTAATAAAAATAAATATGAAGTGAGCACTGTGCACTTTGTATTCTGTGTGGTAATCAAAATCAATATATTTGAAAATGTAGAAAACATCAAAATATATTTAAATAAATGGTATTCTGTTATTCTTTAGAAGTGTGATTAATCAATCGCGATTAATTTTTTTAATCACTTGACAGCCCTACTTTATATGCATCCCAGGCAATATAATTAATTGTTTGAACTTCTTTTTTATAGCATCCTGAATAACTAAGTCTTTCATTCTAGGATCACCATTATAGATTTTTAATGAGTTTTAGACATTGCATGGTATGTTGATACTTGAGGTATGATGTCTGAATCTATAATATCTGCTACTAAGGATGAAGAAACCAGGATGTCCTCATGTGTATATTAGAGAGGCTGGGAGAAAAAGGTCTAATCACTTTTTTAAAGGGGTGCTGATCCCTCCAGGTGTCATGAAGTCCAGATTTATAAAATTTGTCTTTGACTTTTGGTTGTCAGAGACCTGGGTTCTGAATCTGCAGTGACCTTGCACAAGCTCTTTGCTAATTTGTTTAAAAAATTGGTGGGGCATGTTCAGTAACACTTTCCCAGATTGAAGTTGATGACCTTAGTTGACAGTAAGGGTCATAAATTGCATGGGAATTTAAACAGCTCTTAGAAGATGAGAGATTTGGATTCCTGGGTGCTTTTCAGGAAAAGTCAGGAAACTTTCCTCTAGGTACAGGGTATATGGTGAATATGTTCTCTCTCTGCATGGCAGCACCATCACAGATTTGTATTCAAGTTAACAGTTGATAGGTTCAGCTTAATGTACATATTGTCCAATATAGATAAAAATGTATAAAATTGTACATCTCTCATTGAACTGTCAGTCTTGAAAGAAATAGTTTAATGTTGAGCACAACCATCATTCTTGAAACAAATTTCTGTCCTGGAGAAGTTGGGATGTAATTTTGTGTTTGCTAGTCAGATATACAGTGACTGCAAACCGTATTTAGTGGGGAAGGGAGATAGCTGTTTTACTGTGTTTCAGCTTTATTGCTCAGTTCTAAGTTTTGCAGACACAAACTTATTTTTTTTAGTTAGCATTTGTATATCATTAGTTATCTTTATAATTTTTTAGGTTTTTTTTTTTTTTTTTTTTTTTAAAGGAAAACTTTTCAGTTTCCCTTGAGTGGCAGTGAAATTAATGTAAGTGAACTCTGGATGAGTCACAACAGGAGGTCTGGACTATGTTTAAGGATACAATTTTGTCATGGAGGTCACAGATTCTGTGACTTTAAGGGACCCCCGTGACTTCTTTGGCTTCAGCTCCCACCAGAGCAGTGGTCAGTAGTCGGGGTTGGAGCACTGCACCATGCAGGGCTGGAGCAGCGACTGGGTCTGGGCTGGAGCAGGAGCCAGCACCCGTGGCTGTTAGTTCCTTCTCCCCCCCAGTATTTCTAGTAAAAGTCAGGGATAGTAAAAGTCAGACTTCTGTGATTTTTGTTTACTGTCCATGACTTTTACTAAAAATACCTGTGACAAAATCTTAACCTTAACTATATCTAACCCTACTGAAGGATACCCTGCTCCTCCCTAGACATCCTTCCCAAAGGGTGCATTATTAGATATAATGTTTACTTCACTCATAGGTGGGTGGCTATGACATTAGTTTCAGTGGATTTTTGGGTGATGGGTAGCTTTAAAAATCAAGCTATTTTTATTTAGCTTCCTAAATATGGATTTAGGGGCCTAAATTTAGGCACCCAGCTTTGAAAATGCTGGCCTTAATCTCAAAATGAATTTTGGATACAGTGAAGAAGTTGGTTTTATTAAAATATTTAAAACAAAATTTTGATTTCACAAATGTTTGGGAGCAAACAACTAAAAAAGGTTATGAATATAGTGAATCAAAATTGTTTTAAATTGAATATTTGTGAACATCTCCCACTATTTGCCAACCTCTTGCACTAAACCAGAGCATTGTCCCTAAAAATTTTGTAGAATTACTTTTTTCTTTTCCTGTCTTGAGTGTAGGAACTCAATAAGTATTTCTGAAATCCTGTTGCTGAGAACGACTTCTGGACAGCAGAAATATTATCTTTGGATATTCATTCACTCTAATGGTGTCCATCTACTTACATGGTAAATGGAACCATCATAGTTGGTTTAATACTGGTGAAAGCTCCTAGTGAACTTTGGGACTGTGCAAATAGTTAATTCAGTCTGCCCAAGTACCCTTTTTGGGGAAAAAATCTGTGTGTGAAATAAGCACCAGTGTGGATTTCCATTTCTTGAGATAGAGGGGTAACTTTTGTCTTCATTAGTGAAGGGTTCAGGCCTTGCACTGACTCTGAAGTAAAATGCATTTGTAGCTCCCTTTCTAATGACTTCAGAACTGACATCAGAGTGTTTAGCCCAGTGATACTCAGACATTGTGGTTCAGGATCCAAGTTCGAGATCAACATTACCTAAAAGAGCCACAAAAGTGTGAATTCATTGTTTCATTTGCTACAGTACTATATATTCATATTTAAACAGTATGATGGGAAATAATGTATTGTGACAAAACTCTGTCCTTGCCTTCGTGGGTTCTGTGTTTCCTGGTGGATTTCGCTAGCCCCAGAGGCTCACTGTGACCCTCCATGTAACCCTTCTTTCTCTAGAGACAAGGGTCACAGTCTACTGAGCCATTTTCATCATAAGCCAGCAAGGGAGGTGAGGAGAAGTTATCCTTCCTTGCACAGTCTCTGTTGTCTCCCAGTCTCAGTGATTAATCAGGGGGCAAAGGTGTATGTGGGGGGGGAGCCCAGGCCCACCCTCTACTCCGGGCTCCAGCTCAGGGACCCTAATAGTATCAGCTATGGTAGCTGACCTTTTAGAAACATGATGTGTACAATTCCCTGGGCTACTTCCCCCACAGCGGCCCTCACTTCCTCAAGCTCCACTTCACCCTTACCTCAGGGCCTCCTTCCTTGTGCCTGGTATGGTGTGTACTACTCAGCCTCTCCAACAGCACAACTTCCTTCCACAGCTCCTGACATGCACAACCACCTGACTGGCTGGGAGGCTTTTAACTAGTTTCAGCCAGCCCCTGATTGGCTTCAGGTGTCCCAATCAACCTAGCATTCTCCCTGCCTTCTGGAAAGTTCGTAATTGGCCCCAGGTGTCTTAATTGACCTGGAGCAGCTTCCATTTCACTTAACCTGGTACCAGGGATTTGTTTAGCCTGGAGCTAATATATCTATCTCCCACTACTTTTCTATAGCCATCTGGCCTTGCCCCGTCACAGTATGTATATAATATTCATATTATTCTCAAAGCAAAATAACTAAGTATTATTATTGTTTCAACTACAATTGGTTAATAACACAGTAAAAGAATCCTGATTAGTTAATAACTTAGATCAGTTAATAAGGCCAGCTGCCTTAAGAGAGGAGTCACAGTTTCTGCTACTTTCCATTGTGCAGCTCTTAAAAAATCTGTCCTGCTAACCCCGGCTGATATATGCCCTACTCCACTCCTCAGTAGCTATTACCATGACATAAGGGATTGGAGAGGGAGTTTTCATAGATGCTGCTGTTGTACATACTTGTAGCACTAAATTGTCTCTTAGAACAAGGGCACCTATCTAGCCTGTGACATAGGATCTGTCTTTACTTTGGTGTTACTTCTGAGAGGATAAAGGTTTGAGAGGCATATGTCTTAAATCCTTAAACTGCTCAGAAGGAAACTTATAACTGTAAGCAGACACGCTTTTTAATTGATGTAAAAAAGACCCAGATTTGATTGTTTTGTACCTCAAATATCTACCTGAGTTAGTTCTTTTATCTGGCTTACAATCAGGTTCTATTGCACCAATGTGGAAGTGTGGTTCGTGACCACTACTACTCCAATGTCCTTCTCACAGATGTTTTATGGAGTGTCTTTTAAATCTATTTCAGTTAGCAAATTACATTTTAAATTTTGTTTTACCCTGTGGAATCTGTGTCTGTGCTTGTAGGTATTCTCATCAGCCATCTTAGATTTCAGCCTCCAATACAGATGTATTGTACATTATTCTAAATTTCCCATTTAAAAAAGCCTCTGTGTGAAATAAATTTATTATCAGTGAAGCTATTATAGCAGGGGTGGGCAAACTACAGCTCACGGGCCAAATCCAGCCCACCGGCCATTTTAATCTGGCCCTCAAGATCATGTTGGGGAGCAGAGTCTGGAGCTTGCCCTGCTCCGGTGCTCCATGGGGCCTCTCCATATGGCTCCCAGAAACAGCGGCATGTCCCCACTCCAGCTCCTATGCTTAGGGGCAGCCAGGGGGCTCCACTCCACAAGCTGCTCCCACCCCAAGTGCTGCCCCTATTGGCCGGGAACCACGGCCAATGGGAGCTGCAGGGGTGGTGCCACCTGGCCACGGCTCTGCATAGGAGCCGGAGGGGGGACATGCTGCTGCTTTCGGGAGCTAGTTGAGGTAAGCGCCGCTCAGAGCCTGCACCAACCCCCCGGGCCCTGTCCCAGCCCTGATTCCCCTCCCACCCTCTGAGCCCCTCGGTCCCAGCCTGGAGCACCCTCCTGTTCCCCAAACCACTCATCCTCAGCCCCATCCCAGAGCCTGCACTCCCAGCAGAAGCCCTCACTCCCACACCCCCCTCCACCCCAGAGCCCCCCTCCCACACCCTGAACTCCTCATTTCTGGCTCCACCCTGGAGCCCACACCCCCAGCCAGAGCCCTCACCCCCTCCCCAACCCCAATTTTGTGAGCATTCATGGCCTGCCATACAATTTCTATACCCAGATGTGGCCCTCAGGCCAAAAAGTTTGCCCACCCCTGTATTATAGTGTATATGGGGTTAATGATTATTTATGGTTGAAGAAAGAGCTGGATTTAATATTTGAATCTAAGATTTGACCATAGGAAGTCACCTTTTCAAAGTAATAACATGCTGTCAGGGTTCCCTCCCCACTCTGAGCTCTAGGGTACAGATGTGGGGACCTGTATGAAAGACCCCCTAAGCTTATTTTTACCAGCTTAGGTTAAAAACTCCAAGGCACAAATTCTCCCTTGTACTTTGGATTAGGTAAACACTGCCACCACCAAGTGATTCAAACAAACATTTAGGGAGGGCCACTTGGAACCCTATCTCCCCCCTAATATCCCCCCAAGCCCTACACCCCCTTTCCTGGGGTGGCTTGAGAATAAACAAGATGAGCACAGACCAACCTTGGGTTTAAGGACACAAAAAAACCCAGATTCTTAAAAAACAGAACTTTATTAGAAGCACAAAGAAAAGACAAAAGAACAACTCTGTAAGATTAGAATGGAAGATAATCTCACAGGCAGTCAGACTTAAAATACAGAGAATCCCTCTAGGCAAAACCTTAGGTTACAAAAAGACACAAAAACAGGAATACACATTCCCTCCAGCATAGTGAATTTCACAAGCCAAAACAAAAGGAAAATCTAACTCATTTTCTAGCTAGATTACTTACTAACTCTATAGGAGCTGGATTGCTTGCTTTCTTGATCTGTCCCCGGCAGAAGCATCACACAGATAGATAAAGCCTCCTCCCCCTGATTTGAAAGTATTTTGTCCCCGGATTGGTCATTTGGGTCAGGTGCGAGCCAGGTTACTTGAGCTTCTTAACCCTTACAGGTAAGAGGATTTTATACTACTATATCAGAGCTTCTTAACTCCTTCCCTTTATATTTAATGACACATGCATTAAACAGCAACTCAAGAGGCTGTCCTAAATTGCATACAATTGTTGAGTATTTGTTCAATACATACAAAATGACTTCATATAGAAATTTAAAACCAGAATAGTGCTTGTAGTTAAAGAAAACTGTGTTTAGAAACAAGAGATTTAACCAAATGTAAATTTGAACTGTAATTGCTCTTTAACATGAAATGTATTTGTGATTATATATTTGACCCAAAAAGAAATTAGCTTATGCATAATGAAATAACTATTGGATTACATTAATATTATCATTCATTGCTCATATACACAAAGATTATATGATGTGGTTGCTTGTGATAGTAGTGGAGTGGACTGAATGACCTAGAAGGTCCTGTCCAGTCTTATGTTCTTATATTTTCTTAATGGAAATATTTTCTAAAATAAGATTTCCGTTAGTAGAAATAATAAGTATAGTTGGCTGAAGGCACAGTTTAAATCTTTCTACTCAAACACTACACTCAGTGATAAGGGCAGGGCCTAAGTTACTAATGTCAAATGTCTTTTACCATTGATAAAGATCATGTAGCTTAATTCTATTGGAGTGTACTGCTGCTAGAGTGCAGCTTGGCTTTGTGTCACATGCATACTTTAAACTGCATGAAGCCTTGATGACTTGCCTCAGGATTAATCCACTACTACTGAGAGATAGGATTGAGGTCTTGCACAAAACGGAGAGGGGACAACTGTCAGCTTCCTGCTGTTTCATTTCTTGATACCTGAAGAGCTAGCAGATTTTATATTTTATTTTATTATGAATGAACAGGATTATGAGGAAGGTGGGCCAAGCCTGGGTGAGTCTTTTTATTTTTTAAAATAAAAAAATGTTTTATATTTGACAGTTGATACTGTTTTAGTTGGGAGTCCAACTGAAGGTACTGCAAAGGATTAAGAGTTTTTACAGACTTTTTCATTAAAAGTATACTGTACTTGATTTTAATATCAATTTGTTTCTTAAATTAAGAAATTTTTAAATTTTAATTACTATGTTGACAAGATGGTTGAGCGGTGCAGTATCAGAATCCTCCATTATGTAAAAGGCTTAGAGAGAGGCATCTTAGTATTCCTAATTCTGCTTTTCAGTATAATTTAAGTAAACAATGCTAGTCACTGATAAAAACAGTGCAAGATACAATTTAATGTATTTTTTATATATAATATAAGCATTAGATTATATGGAAATGTCTTTGTAAAGTAATTAACTTTAACTTGAATAACTTGCATTGGATTGGTGAAACCTCTCAACTCTAGTGTTCGTAAATAAACACAGATAAAATAGATACCTCAACACTTTACCTATACATTTTCTGATGAAAATGTTTAGTGTTTTTGTTTTACATTTTGAAATTTAAACCTGGTAATTGCCATTTTGAATTTTGGCTTGTTGTACAAATTAATTCAATATATAATTAAATGCAAAAAATAGTTTAGGTTAGGACACAAACTTAACTTTGAATTTCATTGCTGTGCTAAACCTGCCTATAATTTGCTCCATTGTGCCCGGACACTCAAAGGTATCAGACATCTAACGTCATAAAACTGTCTTTGGGATCTGAAATATCTAGTCACGATTAAGTGAGATAGGAGTAGTTCTGTCACAACTTTAAAATTCCCTTTGTCAGCTTATATTTCAAACTGCATTTAGTTTTTAAATGTTTCTTTACTTTTACAGTGTTTAAACAATAAAACTACAGGGAGAAGGGGGGAAAGAGGAAACACCATCTTGTACATCTGATGTATAGTTTCCTGTAAATGTGTTTTGGGTTTTAAAAGCTGATAATACAGGACCAGGATTTATTCTGTTTGTAGCCAGGACTGCTAAAAAGGCAAAGCCTTGTAACATTAAAAAGAAAGTTATTACATTTACAAGAAAGTCAATTTTTTATTTAGAATTTGGAATGATGTAGGGGTCTGAATATTGGGAGGAAGTGGGTAACCAAAGCTATATATTAATACAGCATTAAGGCTGCATCATTCTATTTTTAGTTGTTTCTTGTTTTTTTTTTTTTTTTTTTAAAAGGCATAGTAAGAATTTATTATAACTGATCAAACTTATCTAACGCTTACTTAAAGCAATCCCGTATTTACAAAAATAGTGTTTCTTCATAAGCAATATGTATATTAACAAAATGTTACATAAAGATAGGTTTTCACCAAACTTAGAAATGTACTGCAAAAGATTGTAGTGAAGAACCTATGCTAACCAATTTGAGGGGTAGAATAGAGACATGTTTAAAACACCAAACAACAACAAAATAAACAGCAGAGCAGATAAAGCCTTAGGCTGTTCATGCAACTATACCCTCAGCTGAATGCTCTGAAATTCCAAATCTGATTTGTGCTGATGAACTTATACCTTAGATCCAAATGATGTTTAGTAGCACTATAAAACTAAAATAGAAATTTTGTCTTATTATTAATTAAGGTAGCACCAAATGCCCCAAATAGGATTGAGTCCTTGTCATTGTGGGGCTGTACAAACCATACAATCTCTGCCTAAAAGGGTTTACAATCTAAAAGCACAAACAGGGGAAGGATAGTGAGTGTGATAAAATATGTAAGCAAATAAATCTGGTGAAGAACTGGCACAGCTTTGTTAAAAGTGTAGGTTTTTGTTGGCTCTCGTGGCCGTCCCTCCGTGTCCACCTCTGAGGGAGGTCACGCCTCCTCACAGTTTGCTAGATTATTTTCCAAATGAAGAAAAAAGCAGGGAATTAGCAGTTCTCAGTGGGCCCTGGCCTTCAAGTGGGGTGGGGCCGTAAACAGTCTGGGTTCTGACCTGCAACCAGGCCAAGTGGTTGCATTTTATTCACCCAGTCTTTAAGCAGGGTGGGGCAGCAAACAGTCAAGGTTCTGGCCTGCAGTCAGGCAGAACCATAGCACTAGCCCAATCTATGGGGCTCAGGCAGGGGTGTCCAAGGAGCATAGGCCTCCTTGCCTAAGGAGGGGGAGTACTGCCACCCCAGGGATGGAGTGGCAAGGGGGATGTGGGCCCACCTAACTCCACCGCATCCCAGCCCAGGACCCTAACAGTGGTGGAATGGTCCATCACTGGGTCAGCAGGGATCCACCCATAACATGCTCACCTTGTACCAGGCCAGCTCTCAACCAGACTGTTGTCTAGTTTCCCTGGGCTGCTTCCTACTCTCCCCCTCGGGTGTACCTGCATCCAGGGGTCATCCTCAGTCTCCCTGGAATATACCACCAAGCTGCTCCTCAGTATTGGGAGTGGCAGGGCTCCGTGGAAGCTCATGCAGGCCCTTGGGGTAGCCGCAGTTCTCCTCAGTGTCCCACTCCAGCAACAGGGAAGAAGAGTCTGTCTCCCTCTGCAGCTCCCTCCCAGCTGAGCTTCTGGGTGGCCTTTTATACTTCGTCTTCCTGTCCTGCCCCTCTGTTACCTGCAAAAAATGTAGGGCACTCCACCTATACCCTACCAAGGGCTCAAGGCGTGGCCTGGTCAATTTAGGGTACCTGCCCTTTCCCATGGGCCTCAAGGGTCTACAGGTCTGTGGAACTTTTTCCCAGTGAGAGCCTTGCACAGCTGTGCTCGAAACATCTATTTATTAGCAACAGACACAGAATACATATAGCAAGCAAATCTCTTATGATCACCACTCCCAATATACAGACAAAATTCATCTGATAGCCTGTCAGGATCCTCTCATCTTGGGGTTTTCAGCGATGCCTTTGCACGTCACGGTCATGTAGAGGGGTCAGACTTCTAGCAGTTTGATGTTAAATTCCAGTCCAGCTACCTCCTTTAACTTCACTAAACCTATCACACTATTCAGTATCCTAGGTAACAACATTTAACCAATCATGCACTGGCACCTATGTTTTCTCCTCCCTGCTCAACTCCCTTTACGTTTTAGATCTCAGGACCAAATTGTAAGTTATTTATGACCTTCTTTGTTTGTGCAGCTGATCAGCATAAATTCACTGGTCAGAGCTTATCTTATCTATTTTACCAAATCTTGGGGTCTTTCTGTTTCCTGCCTAAACCTCCCAGTGCCTAGGTGTCTCTACTTTACAACCCTTGGTGTTATAACTCTTGTTAGGGGCATTCCTGAGGGGGGGACACCTTAGCAGCAGTGGAGCATTTTTTCCTTAATTATAGTGGTGAACTCCCTGAGTTTCGCCAAAGGCTAGTTGAGTATGGGGTGAGTTAAATCTCAGGCCTGTGTAATGGTTTTAGTTATATTCACCTAGTTATGATTGTTTGATTTGTTTGAAACAGATCACCTGTGCCCTACAACGACAACAACTACTGTAATGATCATAGATCAAGGGGCAGAGTGTTGTAGGAGCAGCAGTGATGTGTATGCTCTGTATAAAATGTATGCTCAAAAGGGCTATTACACTCCCCACCCCCCTTTTGTCCCCGCTCCCTTTTTGAATACCTGTGAAGTGGCTTTCCCCCTCTCCCTCCCTCCTGGAATGCTTGTGGGATGAATGGGCTGCTTGAACAGCTGGAAGATCAGAAGAGCTCTCAGGTAGACAAGGTGTCTGGGACTCTGATTAGGCAGCGATCACACACCCAATGCATGGACGCTGTATGTACACTGTCCAAGGTGGAGTGTGACCAACCAGACGCAGCCAAGTCATCCCTAGTTGCAGGCCATGAGGAGCAAGTCCTTAAAAGGGGAAGGGGCCATGTGCTCAGGAGTGACTCACAAGATTGTACCTCCCGTAAAGGCCCTTCGCCCGGACCACCTGGCTAGTGGTTTGCCACGTTGATTTCCATGGTGCCTCGGGAAGACTTACCTTCATCACACCATCCATCAGTAATGTTACCTGAAATTGGGCGAGCTAGTAAGCTTAGGGAGGACTAATGACCCACCAGAATTTGGAAGAAAGCAGCACGTTTATTATAGTGATAGCTAAGCTCAAAAGAAGGGGGTGAGGGGGTTACACTCACAGTTGCTTACTCACGCACCCAGGACAGGCACGGCACTGGAGATGTCAGGATCCTTCAAGGTAAATGTCCCACAGCGCAGCGATGGATGGTGCGATGAAGGTAAGTCTTCCCGAGGCACGATGGAATGCAACGCAGCGAACCACTGGCCAGGTGGTCTGGGCGAAGGGCCTTCACGGGAGGTACAATCTTGTGAGTCACTCCTGAGCACATGGCCCCTTCCCCTTTTAAGGACTTACTCCTCATGGCCTGCGACTAGGGATGACTTGGCTGTGTCTGGTTGGTCACACTCCACCTTGGACCGTGTCCACACAGTGTCCATGCATTGGGTGTGTGATCGCTGCCTAATCAGAGTCCCAGAAGCCTTGTCTACCGAGAGCTCTTCTGATCTTCCAGCTGTTCAAGCAGCCCACTCATCCCACAAGCATTCCAGGAGGGAGGGAGGGGGGGAAAGCCGCTTCACAGGTATTCAAAGAGGGAGAGGAGACAAAAGAGGGGGGGAAGTGTAATAGACCTTTTGAGCATACAGATTATACATAGCATACAGATCACTGCTGCTCCTACAACAGCCTACACCTCGGCTTCCTGTATGTGGGGCGTGGTCCTCTGGCTCTGCCCAGCAGGCGGCTTAGGGTGTTCCCTCTGTGTCTGCCTCTGAGGGAGGCCACGCCTCCTTGCTACAGTTTTGTTTTGTCTTTTAATGACTGGGGCTTGGGGAAAGGAGTAGGAAAAGGAAAGAAGAGGAAAAGAAATAGTCACAGCTTGTCACCTGCCTCGCCATGAACATTAGGTTGGGTTTTGAAAGGAGTCTGAAGGATAACAGTGGATATTTGGATTTTGTCAGAGAATTTTCCCCACCAGTAACGGGTAGCACAGTAGAAAGCACAGAGATGCTTTTGAGAGAAGCTGATTGGTGAGTAGTCAGGACTGGGAATGCTGGCAGAGTGAAGGCATAATTCATCCCAATAGGTCAGCTAGGTAGAGTGGAGCTAAATTAGGAAGGGTCTTAAAGATAAAGACAAGAAGCTTTTATTTAATGAAGAGGTGAACAGGGAGCTAGTGTAGAGACACACAATGGGGGATGATGTGGCCAGGGGGATGAGCCGCAAATGTGATTTTTGCAGCATCAGCATCATTCTTAATGGACTTGAGTGGAGCAGGGTTGCAGTACTTTAAGGCCAGAAAAGAGGAGGTTGCAGTACTTAAGACATGAAATGATAAAGGCTTGGATGAGAGTTTTGACTGTGGACAAAGAGGAAAGGCTGTATTTTAGAGATGATATAATAATAATTAAAAAAAGAAGAGTGGAGATGGGGCGGCAAGTACTGAGATTTAGAAATGACTTGAATATGATACAGTTGAGGGCAAAGTCAAAGATGACACCCTGGTTCTAGCCGTAGTGACTGTAAAGATGTGCAGGTGTCTGGTGTCCATAGTGATGGAGAGAGGGAAAGACTTGGGGGTATGTTGAAGGGAAGATCAAGAACTTAGTTTTCATCATGTTCTGTTGAAGAAGACAACTGGGAAACCTGTAAAGAGATGTTGAAGGACAGGCTGATATATTAGGGCTTGTCTACACTTACCAGGGGATTGATGAGCGGTGATCAATGCATCGGTCTAAGACCCACTAAATTGATCACCACGCACTCTCCTGTCGACTCCTGTACTTCAACAGATCGAGAAGAGTAGGGGGAGTTGACGGGAGAGCCTCTCTCATCGACATCATATAGCAGATCTAAACTACGTTGATCTAAGCTATTCACGTAACTCAAATTGTGTAGCTTAGATTGAATTTTCCCTGTTGTGTAGACAAGGCCTTAGATTGGATGAGGGGAGATAAATTTGTGAGTTATCAGCATAAAGATGATAGTTAAAGCCATTCTTACAGCTAAGACCACCTAGAGTTAAGGGTGGACGGGACTAAGGAGAGAAGGATACCTACAGAAAAGGGGGAGAGCAGTGAGAGATGTTTAATGAATCACTTATTTAGCTGGATTAATAACAGAGTCTTAAAAATTTAATCAGCAAAATTCCATTCTTAATTAAAACAAATGTCTTCAAGATTTTTAATTGAGCTCTCTGGGGGGAAAACAACTTTTTTCCTAAGGAAAAAAAAATCTTTAGCTTTTACACACTGCAAGACTATTTTCACCAGTAGTCTTCCTTTGCTCAGTTTTTCTGAGGCTGGGATGATGGAATCTGAGGGAATGAATTAATTGCTTTCATGTGGGTTTCGGGAATATATTAATTCATAGTCCTACAGAAACACTTTTGCCACCTACAATGTAAGCTCTTTGGGACAGGGACTGTCTTCATGTGTGTTTGTATAGCACCTCTCACAGTGGGGCCTGTCACAATTCAAGAAAACTGTACCTGTATTTCCTTTCTTTGGTCCCCCAAGGGCATCCACTTAAAGTTTTCCAGGTCCCAGTCATCCTCCGTCTTGGGCAAAGACTCACATCTCTCTCCCTCCGTAGGTGGTTGTTTTAATGCTATCTACACTATGATTAAGAATATGATTTTGTCACAGAGGGCATGGATTCTGTGACTTTAGTTGACCTCCGTGACTTCTTTGGCTTCAGCCCCCACCGGAGCAGTGTGGGTGGAGCAGCTCTGTGGCCCCAGCACAGGAGCAGCAGCCGGGGCTGGAGCAGTGGCTGGCAGTCAGCAGCTGGGGCTGGAGCAGTGACAGGGGCTGAGTCTGGGGCTGGCGGAGCAGACCCACCATAGGAGCACTGATAGTCCCTGCTGCCAACTTTTAGTCCCCACCCCGATTCCCCTCCGCCACGGTATTTTTAGTAAAAGTCAGGGGCAGGTTGCAGGCTTCCGTGATTTTTTGTTTATTGCCCACAACCTGTCTATGACTTTTACTAATAATACCAGTGATAAAATCTTAACCTTAACTGTGATATACCCAGCAAGCCAGACTGTCTAAACAGGCCAGTATCTGCATTTTGCTTTCTCTCCAATGTGATGAACAGCATAAGTGCCCACAGTTATGAGTTACCTCACAGCTCTTTCTTAGTAAGTACATTTATTCTTTAAGTGAAAGTATTACAGCAAAAATATATTAGAACAATAAAAGAACCTATATGCATCCTAAAAAGCTTAGAAGAGGTCACCCCAACTCCGACTTTGGGCTCTGGAAGGTGTCTGTCCTTCAAAACCCACAAATAGCTTTTCTTGATAGTTACAATTTCATAACAGTCTCAGATTCAGAACCAGAATGGAGACTGCGCATATCTGCCTCTTTCTTTGTACACCTTGGGCCTTTGATCTGCAGTCTCTGGGAACAGGTAATCATCAGACAATCACCCACTCCTAATTGTGTAGCTTTATAGAGCTGGGATTTGCATAACCCAGAGGTGGGGAATTTGCATTAACTGGGTAATCCCCAGGAAATCCACTTAATACTTATTGTTTGAAGGAACAGAAATGGACACCACGTCGAGTCAAGGACAGGAGTTTATTACGCACAGCGCTGGTGGAGTGTCACTTTGCTTATTAGGCTCAGAGACACTGCCCAACAATTAATTACAATAGATTATATAGGGTGCCATGGGTGGAGAGAAGTGACAGGGAGGGAGTTCCCAAGCCTCTGGCAGCAAGACAAGATAAACACAATAAGCCAATGGTCTAAAAGATTACATAAGGGCTGCGCCCACGGCTCAAATTAACATATTGTTAACACACAGATAATTACCTTTAAACTATTTCTATTAAAGTATATAGGTTAAATCCTAATTTTGAGGTCCAGGGGAACGAGGTAGCAGCTCTCCTGGTTGACGAACAGGTACATTTCTGGAGATTTAAAGCAAAAGAGCAGTAATTAGTATTTAACAATAACAACTGTTTATAGTTTTACCTTTGCATTTTTGTGAACTGGGATTGGCATATGTCTATGAGGGGAGGGCGTCATTACTCACGTCAATCATGTTAGGCCTCTCCTGAACTCTGTTCTGGCATGTGTTCTGGCATCTGTACCAGGGAGTTAACTTTGAGGCCCTTCTCAGCGCTTCGTGTGTCTATAACTTGCGATAAGGACACCCAATTACAGCTAAAGGAGTACTTGTGGCACCTTAGAGACTAACCAATTTATTTGAGCATAAGCTTTCGTGAGCTACAGCTCACGTCATCGGATGCATACTGTGGAAACTGCAGAAGACATTAATGTCTCTTAATGTCATCTGGAGTACTGTGTCCAGTTTTGGGCCCCACACTACAAGAAGGATGTGGAAAAATTGGAAAGAGTCCAGCGGAAGGCAACAAAAATGATTAGGGGACTGGAACACATGACTTATGAGGAGAGGCTGAGGGAACTGGGATTGTTTAGTCTGCGGAAGAGAAGAATGAGGGGGGATTTGATAGCTGCTTTCAAGTACCTGAAAGGGGGTTCCAAAGAGGATGGATCTAGACTGTTCTCAGTGGTAGCTGATGACAGAACAAGGAGTAATGGTCTCAAGTTGCAGTGGGGGAGGTTTAGGTTGGATATTAGGAAAAACTTTTTCACTAGGAGGGTGGTGAAGCACCAGAATGTGTTACCTAGGGAGGTGGTGGAATCTCCTTCCTTAGATATTTTTAAGGTCAGGCTTGACAAAGTCCATGGGGCCGGACGAGTTACATCCGAGAGTGCTGAAGGAATTGGCGGCTGTGATTGCAGAGCCCTTGGCCATTATCTTTGAAAACTCGTGGCGAACGGGGGAAGTCCCGGATGACTGGAAAAAGGCTAATGTAGTGCCAATCTTTAAAAAAGGGAAGAAGGAGGATCCTGGGAACTACAGGCCAGTCAGCCTCACCTCAGTCCCTGGAAAAATCATGGAGCAGGTCCTCAAAGAATCAATCCTGAAGCACTTACATGAGAGGAAAGTGATCAGGAACAGTCAGCATGGATTCACCAAGGGAAGGTCATGCCTGACTAATCTAATCGCCTTTTATGATGAGATTACTGGTTCTGTGGATGAAGGGAAAGCAGTGGATGTATTGTTTCTTGACTTTAGCAAAGCTTTTGACACGGTCTCCCACAGTATTCTTGTCAGCAAGTTAAGGAAGTATGGGCTAGATGAATGCACTATAAGGTGGGTAGAAAGCTGGCTAGATTGTCGGGCTCAACGGGTAGTGATAAATGGCTCCATGTCTAGTTGGCAGCCGGTGTCAAGTGGAGTGCCCCAGGGGTCGGTCCTGGGGCCGGTTTTGTTCAATATCTTCATAAATGATCTGGAGGATGGTGTGGATTGCATTCTCAGCAAATTTGCAGATGATACTAAACTGGGAGGAGTGGTAGATACGCTGGAGGGGAGAGATAGGATACAGAAGGACCTAGACAAATTGGAGGATTGGGCCAAAAGAAATCTGATGAGGTTCAATAAGGATAAGTGCAGGCTCCTGCACTTAGGATGGAAGAATCCAATGCACCGCTACAGACTAGGGACCGAATGGCTAGGCAGCAGTTCTGCGGAAAAGGACCTAGGGGTGACAGTGGACGAGAAGCTGGATATGAGTCAACAGTGTGCCCTTGTTGCCAAGAAGGCCAATGGCATTTTGGGATGTATAAGTAGGGGCATAGCGAGCAGATCGAGGGATGTGATCGTTCCCCTCTGTTCGACACTGGTGAGGCCTCATCTGGAGTACTGTGTCCAGTTTTGGGCCCCACACTACAAGAAGGATGTGGATAAATTGGAGAGAGTCCAGCGAAGGGCAACAAAAATGATTAGGGGTCTAGAGCACATGACTTATGAGGAGAGGCTGAGGGAGCTGGGATTGTTTAGTCTGCAGAAGAGAAGAATGAGGGGGGATTTGATAGCTGCTTTCAACTACCTGAAAGGGGGTTCCAAAGAGGATGGCTCTAGACTGTTCTCAATGGTAGCAGATGACAGAACGAGGAGTAATGGTCTCAAGTTGCAATGGGGGAGGTTTAGATTGGATATTAGGAAAAACTTTTTCACTAAGAGGGTGGTGAAACACTGGAATGCGTTACCTAGGGAGGTGGTAGAATCTCCTTCCTTAGAGGTTTTTAAGGTCAGGCTTGACAAAGCCCTGGCTGGGATGATTTAACTGGGAATTGGTCCTGCTTCGAGCAGGGGGTTGGACTAGATGACCTTCTGGGGTCCCTTCCAACCCTGATATTCTATGATTCTAAGCCCTGGCTGGGATGATTTAGTTGTGGATTGGTCCTGCTTTGAGCAGGGGGTTGGACTAGATGACCTCCTGAGGTCCCTTCCAACCCTGATATTCTATTCTAATATAAAGTCTGGATAGAGAAAGGGTCAGGCTCTGGCTTTAGATATCATAGAATATCAGGGTTGGAAGGGACCTCAGGAGGTCATCTAGTCCAGTGCCGGTCCGCGAGCCATCGGCTGCCAGTCTGCGCGCACATTGGAAAAAAAAATGGCTAGTCCCCCACATCAGATACATTGAGAAGCACTAATCTAGTCCAACCCCCTGCTCAAAGCAGGACCAATCCCCAATTTTTGCCCCAGATCCCTAAATGGCCTCCTCAAGGATTGAACTCACAACCCTAGGTTTAGCAGGCCAATGCTCAAAGCACTGAGCTATCCTACCCCTCAAATATTTCCAATGGGAGCAAATTGGAAATTGCAGAAGCAAAGGTCTGTTACTAAAAATACCATGCCTCTGGTTCCTCTGAGATTCATCTGTGGGTCTGATAACTTCATTCAATTGGAATGATGCAATTAACATGGTATGTGTGAGGAGTAGCTAGGTCATTTAGGTCTGATATAATAACTAGTAAGTTGATTTTCACCAGAAGTAGATTGACAGCTAATGCAGATTGCAGAGTATGGATGAAATATGATCATTCAATTCTTTTCTGTCCTGGCTAAGACTCCTGACTGACCTTCAAGGTTAGCCTCAGATAATGAGTACTGCAAATAATCTGCCCTAGGGCAAGACTTGCATTTTACCAGAAAAAGAGTACAATGTCTTGGTCAGCTGCAGATGTGGAAAGGCATTTCTGGTCACTGTTGCTAACCTAGTAACGATGAGTCTATTAAGATCATTAGAATGCCAACCACTTTCCTTTGGCCTCATGTTAACGTAACAGTAAAATACTTTACTATGCCAACAAAATGCTTCCCATTATGTTAATCATCAACACTTTCTATGAGGAATAATCTTAAAACAACTGGTTTTCATCCAAAAAACATATTAAGAGTTCTGCTGCCTAACTACTGTCAACGGATAGCATTCTCTGGTTGGTGCTTCATGTCCGTGAAGGTAAAATTTTTAAAAGTAGTTAAGTGACTTAGGAGCCTAAATCCCATTTTCAAAAATGACTTAGGCATTTTAATGGTTTAAGTCCTATTGACTGTCAGTGAAACGTAAGCATGTAAGTGCCTAAATCACTTTTGAAAATGGGATTTAGGCTCCTATGTCACTAAAGCGTTTAAAATTTTTTTTTTACCCCAAATTAGAAAGTCAAGAAATGCAAAAGTTAAGGTTGACAGAGTTTAGAGTAATATAAAATTATAGAAGTGTAGCACTGGAAGGGACCTCAATGGGTCATCTAGTCCAGTTCCTGGCACTCAAGGCAGGATTATGTAATGTTAAACATTCTATGTTTGTTTGTTTTTATAGTGTATACTTATTAGCAGTAATATATTACTCTACACACAATGAAAAAAAGAGGTTCGTTTGATGCTTGGATATGGGAGGATTAGTTGCTGAAAATGGTAACAGAGAGGCCAGTGTAAGAGTCTCAGCCAGGATAAATCAATATTCTCCTGAAATAGGCTCACTGAAGTCCTTCTGGGCAGCACTAGGCATGATGGACTGGGTCTGTGCTGGGCACTGGGAAGAGGCCTGTTTAGTAAGTGGTGCAAGCAAACTCTGCTGAAACTGGAGTGGGGAGCTGAGAATAGGCATGTTCAGTGTTTAGAATAGGCGCACAGTGAGATTAGGGTGAGAGGTTGAGAATGGGTATGCTTGGTGCATGGAATGGGCACACAGTGTTGAGACGGGGGGTGAGGAACTAAGAGAAGGTCTACACTTAAAATGCTGTAAGCCGACGGAAGAGAGCTTCTCCTGTTGGCTTAGTTAATCCACCTCTGTGAGAGGCGGTAGCTATGTTGGCGGGAGAAGCTCTCCTGCCAACATGATGCTGTCTACGCCAGCGCTTAGGTCGGTATAACTACATTGCCCTGAGCGACGTAGTTATACCCAAGTAATTCTGTAGTGTCGACCAAGGCTCAGAATCATGTGTTCGGCTCATGGCACTATACCCAAGCACTGATATGGAAGAAGTGGGATGAGAACATTCATTGAGATGAATGTTGTAATTCACATGTCTCAGAGCTATTGTTTCAGGCTTCATTCATCTCCATGAGGTGTTCCCATTCAGCTGGGAACATCTCATTGAAATGAATGGGCCACTTCACACCTCTACAGTCTTCCCATGCTGCAGAGAGGGTTGTGCAAAGCCTTTCTCCTCTACATTAGCCACAAAGTAGAATAGGGAGTCTGTGGCTCAGTTTCCCTTCCCCCCCACCGCCTGTTGCTTCCAACTGTTAAATGTGCTCCTCACAGCCCATTGGCTACCACCTTCTGCCTTCCCTATAGCACCTTGAATTCTTCTGGGGACACACAGAGGCCAGGAGGAGGGCAGAGCTGGTAGCTGAGAGGCAGTGAGACTTCTCAGGGAGGCCCTTCATATTCCCCTGAAACCCAGCCCCCAACTGGTGCCTCTAAATATGGTGCCTCGGCTTCACAACCATCACTTCCTCAAAACAAAAGGAAAATGCACCCCTAAAACATTGTTTATGCAGAGCTAAGGATAACTGATATTGCCAGAATGTGAAATGCATCTCTGAGAAACAGGAAATAAGGTAAAACAAACTTAAACCTCTGAAAACTGGGAGACAAAGAATGGAGGCAATGTGTCTCACACTATGCTCCCACAAAACTTTATCTCTGCCTCCTTTGGGCATTGCCCCGAGTCTGCATGAGCGATCATAGGATTGTACCCTTCCTCAGCAGTGTGAAAAATGCACTGGACTAGTCTGGGGGAAAACTCTTAGGTCTTTTCTTCTCTAGGATAAATGTTAAATTTAGGTCAGGCTCACTGAACACAACCTACTTAGGCACCACATACGCTCACCCACTTTGCGTACTCTAGACAAATCAACAAAGTCTTACCAGATGTTAACATATATTCACCCTCTGGGACATCATCTTCAGTGAGTCCTGACTGAGCCTTTGGTACACTTGATAGGAGCCACCTGGCTGCTAAAAGTCCCCAGGGCAATAATGCAGCACAGAAGGCATGGTACTGCCTGAATGACAGTGCAGGTGTGGGATTCTGTGCACGCTGAGAATATGCAATAGTGTTAGAAATAGGGGCAAGGAGGAGCATCACCCATTTCCTTGACATACCTAGTGAAATGTCAGCCTCTGGAGATTAAAATTCTACAGACATTTACAAAATACTTTTGTATTTTCTAAGATTTTAGAGCCAAGAGAGGCCATTGTGCTAATCTACCTGGACCTACTGCATATCACAGCTCTGGTAAAAGGGGAACCTTTATTCCTCTCCATTCAGCTGCATTTCTCCTCAAATGGCAATCTGAGCTATGACAAACTTGGATCAATACAGCTAACCCTAATACAGTGAGGGTCAGTAGAAGTATAAGAGGAATTTTTGCATACCCTTGTGTAGAATATAACACAGAAAATGTCAGGTTTTGTTAGGAGTAGGTCAAGTTTGGTTTACCAAAGTTAAGGTTGTGTGGTGTAGGAAATGTTAGCTGTAACTCTGTACTTCCTGGTTTTCTTAGGCTCAAGTTTGCTTTGCCTTATGTTAAGTAGAATTTCATATTAGGAGCATATTACCCTAGTGTGTGATAGACCATAGGAAATGCCATACTGGATCGGACCAGTGCAGGTTTTAGAATCATAAAATATCAGAGTGGTAAGGGACCTCATCTAGTCCAACACCCTGCTCAAAGCAGAGCCAATCCCCAATTTTTGCCCCAGATCCCTAAATGACCCCCTCAAGGATTGAACTCACAACCCTGGGTTTAGGGGACCAATGCTCAAACCACTGAACTATCCCTCCCCTTCAAGTATCTTGCACTCTCTTCTGAATCTTCTAATAATAGACATGGTTGAACCACTGATCTGATCCAGACTGATGAAATCTAAGACTTTGTAGGTTTGCATTAATACCTTGAACTCCACACAGAAACTAAACAGAAACTAGCCAGTGCCGATCCTGAAGTGCAGAAACTTAGCATGTTTCAAAAAGCAGTTAGACATTTATGTGGATGACACTACCAGGTATTCCTGTAATAGTAAATACTAACAAAAACAAAAAATAACCTTAACCCCAACTTCCAAGAGTTTTGGAAGATAGGAGTTTAAGCCAATCTCTGAATATTGGGGGTTAGGTGAAAACTTCCTAGTAACAGGTTTTCTGGCTGTTAAGTTTCTGGATAGAATTCAAAGTATTACAGTTATCATATAAAGCCTCAAATGATTTGGGACATGGTTACCTGAGAAAGCACTTCTCTGTGTGCCATACTTCTGCAGCTGAGCTCAGTGGAGACACTTGAGCTGCATCCCCCTTTTTCTGGAGGGGGCTGCTGGCAAGGCATTCTCTGTCAGTGTTGATTGACTTTGAAATTTGCACTGCTATGTGGTCCACCAAAGCCAGGTTTTGTTTACCTTCCAGCTATGTTGTTGTCATAAATATAAAGGGAAGGGTAAACACCTTTAAAATCCCTCCTGGCCAGAGGAAAAACCTGTAAAGGGTTAAGAAGCTAGGATAACCTCGCTGGCACCTGACCAGAATGACCAATGAGGAGACAAGATACTTTCAAAAGCTGGGGGGAGGGAGAAACAAAGCCTCTCTCTGTCTGTGTGATGCTTTTGCCGGGGACACAACAGGAATGGAGTCTTAGAACTTAGTAATCTAGCTAGATATGCGTTAGATTCTGATTCCTTTAAATGGCTGAGAAAATAAGCTGTGCTGAATGGAATGTAGATTCCTGTTTTGGTGTCTTTTTGTAACTTAAGGTTTTGCCTAGAGGGATTCTCTATGTTTTGAATCTAATTACCCTGTAAGGTATTTACCATCCTGATTTTACAGAGGTGATTCTTTTTACTTTTACTTCTATTAAAATTCTTCTTTTAAGAAACTGAATGCTTTTTCCTTGTTCTTAAGATCCAAGGGTTTGGGTCTGTGGTCACCTATGCAAATTAGTGAGGATTTTTATCAAACCTTCCCCAGGAAAGGGGATGTAAGATTTGGGAGGATTTTGGGGGGGGAAAGAAGTTTCCAAATGGGCTCTTTCCAAATTATATCCCTGTTAGATGTTTGGTGGTGGCAGCAGTAAGTCCAAGGGCAAATGGTAAAATAGTTTGTACCTTGGGGAAGTTTTAACCTAAGCTGGTAAAAGTAAGCTTAGGAGGTTTTCATGCAGGTCCCCGCATCTGTACCCTAGAGTTCAGAGCGGGGAAGGAACCTTGACAGACACAGGCACATTTCCTTCACTGTCCCAATTCTCCACCCAGGTAACAGGTAAGGTACAGGGGAGGGAACTACCCTGGTCTCCAAGCAGTTGTCTGTGAACAGCCCTGTGTGCTGGCACCAGGGGAATGAGATCCCAAGCTGTGTGTCTGGTAAAGGAGTAAGTGTGTCGGGCTCTTCTTTGTCTGTGGAGCAGACAGAAGGGGCCTTTCAGCCTGTGCTGGTTGAGCATGGTCTCAGAGTTGGTTCTGGATTCAACTAAAGCCCAGGAAGGGAACGGTCCTAAGTTTGTGTCTGCTAGGGAGAATGGCACTGTAACTAGGTTGCATCCAGTTAGTGTCCTAGCAAAATCCCAGAGACCAGACAATTCTGGTGCTTGTATTTTGCCTGTTGCTAATATGTGTCTGGGAAAGGGTGTAGCAACTCTGTCTGATCAGGATGATACCCTAGCCAGGGCACAAGGAGAGCAGAAAGGTGATTTAATTGTTGCCTACTGATGGTGTGGAAACTTGTAGCAAGAAGGAAAAGATTCCTGAACTTGTGTGTGGCAAAGGGAAGGAAAATGCTTCTAACCTTTTAACTAGGAAGCCTGTAAGTTTGCCTCAAAGGGGATTGTGTAGGAATCTGCCTGACAGGCCAGAGGTGATTCTGGATGTAAGTGAGACCCAGAAAGAGCCTGTTGTTGCTCAGGGAAGTGTTCCTTTAGAGCAAGCCCTAGGTGAAAAGGGTAAAGGCAGCATTTCGGTGAAGGGTGAATTGCTGCTTTGAAAAACCCCTAGGGAAAGGAATCCTCATGGAGTCTTTGTAAGCAGGTTACTGCAACTTGAAGGGTATGAAAGTGATTTAACCAAGAAAGTTTCAGTTCCTAACAGCCAGAAATTTTCTGTGGTGAATGGATCCACTGACTTTCCTTTTGAAAGATCCAGTGTGGATAGCTTTGAGAAGGTCTCAGATGGAGTGAAAGCTGTTAAGAAAGTTGAACAGTCCTATAACCAAGTGGCTGTGTTTGGCCAGCTTGTTGGGGAGACAAGGGTTGTTGAGAGAGGAATGTCTCCATGCTGATTCTTTGAGAGAACAGTCTGTGCCTCGGGTTCAGAGGGAAGACTGGGTAGCTGAGTCTGTTGAGCAGAACAGCTGGGCAGTTAATCTCTTGAGAATGCAGGGGATGGCAGGTCTACTCTCATCTCTAGACACTTTGGATATGACTTGTATTCTCTCAGTGAACTTAACATCTGATTCCATGTGGAAGCAGAGGTTGGTAAGGGAAGGACAACAGAACTTCGAGTCTGGCTTGTTAGTGAAAATGGATGGTATCTCTTTAAGACAGAGTCCAGCCTTGGAATTGGTAGCAGTGAAGGATCTGAAAATTGGTGAACTGGCTCCTGCCTGTGGTAATGCAAATTACTTGGCTGGCAGGGAGAAGAAGGACTTGCTAATAGCTGTTAGCACAGAGAGCACACCCAATCAGCCAGTGTTAAGCAAGAGGAATTAGGGTTTGACACTTCAGGACAGGGAGGAAAGAGAGACCTTAATTTTGCAAAGGGAAGCCACAGGGTAACCCTAAAAGGCCCAAACCCCAATAGTATTGAGTCAAAGGTGTGGAATAACAAACATGAATGTCAATGGACACTTGCGATGAATTTGTTGTTATTGCTCATGGTAATTTTGGAAACTAATGTGTTGCTATTACCAAAAACTGTAAAAATGTACAATGTGCCTAATCCTTTGGAAAATCCCTTGAACATGTTAAAAGGAATACATGAGAACACACTTTGTGTTAAAAGGCCTTGTTATACTGATGTTTCACAGTTAATGCCTGTAAACAGTTTTGGAACTTTTCACAGGGGAAAAAACATTCCAGACCTGATGTGCTGTAGGAAAAGGGAAACAGAGGCACACGACCATATTGCTTTCATGGCTAAATGACAGGATTCCTGTACTATAAAGAACAGTAATATCTACATTAAGTTGATGTTAATTGGGTTCCAAACATTTGCCAGAGTTTGTATGGATAAAGTAGCTATGTTCTTGAGCTCTTGGCAAGATCACATGAGACATACAGGAACCATGCTGCAAGAGCAGATCCAATCCACTATTGTTCTAACCAAGTTTTACCTTGAGTTGGTAAAGAGAATTAATCATGTTAGTGAACATGACTTCGATAAACCATTTTTATTATACACCGATATGGCTTGTAAACCAATACATGCTGTAGTAAAACAGAACCGACGATGGGGAGCTCTTGGGATGCAGTCAGTGATGTTTGTGTCATCCCTTCTTGCATCAGTTTTGCGTTGGGGGTGTGATGTTATTGACTTGAACTGGGATCATATAGATCATTGTTGCAACCAAGGTCCTGTAGTAGCACCAAATCTTGTATAAAGGGGGTCAAATGAGGTGTCTAAGACAAGGTTATGGTTTGCTGGTTATGATTATACTATCTGTTTGCATGTATCATTTTTGTATTTAAAGATATAAGTATTGGCTCTATACTGTCTGTATTTCGAACTTGTGCTATACTTCTGGGTGACACCCCAGACAAGTTGGTGTCAGCTCTGCCTAGCCTGCTTGATGGCCCATTAAGGACCATCAGCTATACAACTGACCCATTGAGAGAAGGCAGATACACCTTGTGACTCAGCAAGGTATGCAGGGACCTACCTATGGACAGAACTCTGAGGTTTTTCCAGGCCATGTGATAGACAGCTTGTCTTTGGGACAAAGAAAGAAAGACCACATGGCAAGAGACTATAAAAAGCTGCTGCAGCTCCTCCATGTGGTCTTCAATCCTGCTTCTTATCTCTGGAGGGACTTTGCTACACTGAAGCTTTGAACCAATGACTGATGAACCATCCCAGCTGTGGATGTACTCCAGAGACTTGATTTGAACCTGCAGTTTATTCCCTCACTGCTGCAAGCCTGAACCAAGAACTTTGCCACTACTGTATGTAATTGATTCCATTTAACCAATTCTAGCTCTCGTCTATATCTTTTCCTTTTATGAATAAACCTTTAGATTTTAGATTCTAAAAGATTAGCAACAGCGTGATTTGTCAGTAATATCTGGTTTGTATATTGACCTGGGTCTGGGGCTTGGCCCTTTGGGATCGAGAGAACCTTTTTTCTTTTACTGGGGTATTGGTTTTCATAACCATTTGTCCCCACGAGTGGCACTGGTGGGGATACTCGGAAACTGGAGTGTCTAAGGAAATTGCTTGCGTGACTTGTGGTTAGCCAGTGGGGTAAACCAAAGTCTTCTCTGTTTGGCTGGCCTTGGTTTGCATAGGAACCTCAGCCTTGGGCTGTAACTGCCCTGCTTTAAGCAAATTGTCCTGAATTGGCACTCTCAGTTGGGTCCCACCAGAATCAGCATCGTTACAGTGGCGTAGTCGTGCTAGGATCCACAGAACCAGGTCAATTAAACTTTGGGTCAGAACCCCACACTATCCAAATTTGAATTTTGGTATTGAGAGTTTGATTGGTTAAAGAGCAGTTGAAATGGGTGAGCAAAGAGCATATGAGGGCCTTGGCAAAAAAGCCCTGGAACATTTGTGTTCAGAAAAGGGGGATAAGCTTTAGAAAGAAAGCTACAAATCAAGAACTGAGAGATCTGTTAATGGCCAGTGATCAGGAGGCAGGAGCAGAGCCCTTAACTGATGCTAAAGATGCTGCAGAAGCAATTAAACTGCAAGCCCTGAGAGACGGCCTGCAGTTGGAACATGAACAAAAATGGGCAGAAATTTGAATGAGAGAGAAGCAAGCCTTGACCCAGCTGGAGAAGGAGGCTGATGAAAGAAAGGAAAGGGCTCATAGGGGGCATCTGGAGCTGCTGGCTGCTGAGGAGAAAGCTCAACAAATGCAACAGAAGACTGACCAGATGCAACAGGAGACGGCTAGACTCCAGCTCCAAGTCAAAAAAGCAATGGAAGAACAGCAGAAACTGTGTCCTCTTGAAAGTTCGGTTTACAACTCTGTTGATATATTGTATTACTCTGAGCAGTTTTCTGTGTTTAAGCAGTTGTGCTATGGCCAGGGAGAGGGGGACTCTAACCTGGAGGGAAATAGCTGTTTGTCTGTGCAAAAAAGCTGTTTGTCTATGAATGAAGTTTCTGACTGTTTGCCTAATGTCTCAGAAGTGAATCTGGAGTTTAGATCAAGAGCAGAAAGATCTCATTGGTCAGGACAATGTTTCTCAGGAGCAGATTAAAGTGGATGGTCAGATTGAAGCCCTAACTGAGGAAGGAAAGGGTGGATTTTTGATGGGTGATGAATTGTTGGCTAGTACAGCTTGTAAAAGTGAACCTGAAAAGGGTAACTGTGATTTGCTGGAAGTAGCTCAGGGTAGTGAGAAGAGCAGCAGTTTATCGGTGGAGAGGGGCAATGTGCCTGATACGGAAAGTTTGGATGAGCCTAGGCAGCCTTGTGAGCTGATGGCTTTGTCTAGTCAGCAGTGTGGGAAGGCGAGGATAGTGGAAGATGAGAGTCCCTGTACCTTACCTGTTACCTGGGTGGAGAATTGGGACAGTGAAGGAAATGTGCCTGTGTCTGTCAAGGTTCCTTCCCCACTCTGAACTCTAGGGTACAGATGTGGGGACCTGCATGAAAACCTCCTAAGCTTACTTTTACCAGCTTAGGTTAAAACTTCCCCAAGGTACAAACTATTTTACCATTTGCCCTTGGACTTACTGCTGCCACCACCAAACATCTAACAGGGATATAATTTGGAAAGAGCCCATTTGGAAACTTCTTTCCCCCCCCAAAATCCTCCCAAATCTTACATCCCCTTTCCTGGGGAAGGTTTGATTAAAAATCCTCACCAATTTGCATAGGTGACCACAGACCCAAACCCTTGAATCTTAAGAACAAGGAAAAAGCATTCAGTTTCTTAAAAGAAGAATTTTAATAGAAGTAAAAGTAAAAAGAATCACCTCTGTAAAATCAGGATGGTAAATACCTTACAGGGTAATTAGATTCAAAACATAGAGAATCCCTCTAGGCAAAACCTTAAGTTACAAAAAGACACCAAAACAGGAATCTACATTCCATTCAGCACAGCTTATTTTCTCAGCCATTTAAAGGAATCAGAATCTAACGCATATCTAGCTAGATTACTAAGTTCTAAGACTCCATTCCTGTTGTGTCCCCGGCAAAAGCATCACACAGACAGAGAGAGGCTTTGTTTCTCCCTCCCCCCAGCTTTTGAAAGTATCTTGTCTCCTCATTGGTCATTCTGGTCAGGTGCCAGCGAGGTTATCCTAGCTTCTTAACCCTTTACAGGTGAAAGGGTTTTTCCTCTGGCCAGGAGGGATTTTAAAGGTGTTTACCCTTCTCTTTATATTTATGACAGCAGTAAAGCCCATCTTTTCCACTAAGCTTTTAAGGAGGGGGTGAGCTGAAGGATGGAGAAGTTTGGGTTTCTTTTGTTATCCTCCACTTAGCTCGTGAATATTTATGTCAGGAGGAGATGATCAGTCCTTTATACTAGATTATGTATTGTGCATTTTAATTTATGGGATGGGTGTCTAAGTATATTTAAAAAAAAATCTGGAAGAGCACTGTTTTGCCAAAAAAATCAAGATTTTCATTTTTGGACGGTAACATTTTATTATTATTTATTTGCAGCAGCACCAAGTATGTTCTTTTAACACCAGAGCAGGGATGTCCTTCTTCATTGACCTCATGATCTAAATATAAACAAGCTGATAAAAGTCAGGTGAGGGATAACTCAGTGGTTTGAGCATTGGCCTGCTAAACCCAGGGTTGTGAGTTCAATCCTTGAAGGGGCCATTTAGGGATCTAGGGCAAAAATTGGGGATTGGCCCTGCTTTGAGCAGGGGGTTGGACTAGATGACCTCCTGAGGTCCCTTCCAACCCTGATATTCTATGACTCTATGAAAGGGAATAACAATGGGCAATCTACATACAATTCATATACGTTAGCTTTTTCAGAACTGAGTCTTTAAGAGGACTTTACTTAGACAGGGTAAGGACCTTGCACATTATGCAGGTTGTATGATATGTAGGGGTCAGGGTATAACTGATTGTATGAGAATCTGACAAACAGAAGGACTGTGCTGGGAGCACTGGCAGACCAGAAAAGAAATGACAACAGGCAGCTTGACAATGGAGAATAAGCTGTGAGGGGCAGAGTTATAGAGAGCTTTGAAAGTGGTGATAAGAAGCTTAAATTTGGTGTGATATCAGATGGGAAGTCAAGGGAGGGATTCAAAGAGGAATTGAAAAGCTAAGCGCTATGTTTCTATTTGAAGCATGTAGGTATGTTTGGCAAGATTGATCTTTAAGTATCAATAAAACCTTAATGTTGTTAGCGATCTTGTGCTCTGCATTTGTTGTTATTGGAGCAAATCCAAGTAATTGTTTTTATATAATGTAAGCATACAAATAATCAGAATTTAAAAAAATCTTAATTTTAAATGATAGGGAAACACTAGAGATATGAGGCCTACAATACTGAATGGCAGTTATTATCTGTGAAAATGGCAAAACTCCAAAGAATATACTTAAATCTCTAACCTCAGAATTGCAGAGGCTGATGGCTATATTCACTTATTATTTTTCCTCCCTTTAGCCTTTTAACACCTTACTAATGATTTATCAGCAAAAGAAATAGCTGTTTCAAAGATGTTGTTGTTTGTTTTAGTGAATGTGAGAAAATGCTTACTGTTCTGAAATACCTCCCTAATGTTTTGAAAGGAGAACTCTTTTCTCATTGGAAGAGAAAAAACCTTTTTCCATTAGAAGTCTCTGTTTTCAGTCACTTTTAACTTGTCCCGATCTTAACTACTGGGTCTGAAATTTTCCATGTTGGATGAATGCCACAGAGTGATGTTTTGTTTTTTGTTTTGTTTTGAATAGGGTTGCCAACTTTCTAATCCCTGAAAACCAAACACCCCTGCCCTTCCCCTTCTTCCGAGGTTCTGCCCCACCTCTCCCACAGTCCGCCACTTGCTCTCCACTTCCACCCCTGCTGCTCAGTCCTCATCACCTGGGACTTACCTGCTGCCTGCAGAGTCAGGCTGGGAGGAGCTGACGCAGAGCCTGCCTGCCTTCCCAATCAGGGCACAGTGGGGCCTGGCAGGGTCAATCCCTGGAGCGAGGGGCTGGAGATGGGAAATTGGGGCACAGCAGGGCGGTCCCTAGAGCAAGGGGCCAGGGCAAAATGGTGACTGGTCCCTGGAGCAAGGGGTTGGGGTGGGGAAATTGGGGCACAATGGGGCACGGGGGTCTGTACATGGAGTGAGGGGCCTGGGAGTGGAAATTGGGGCACAGTGGGGTTGCGGAGAGTTGGTCCCTGGAGCAAGGGCTGTGGTGGGGAAATCAGGACACAGCAGGGTGGGGTGGGCTGTCACTGGAGTGAGGGGCTGGGGAAATTGGGGCACAGCAGGTGTGTGTGAGGTAGACAGGTTACTGCCCTCTCCCCGCCCCCCCGGACAGCACCAATACCAACTTTGAAGCCCGGTACAGAAGCCAGTCAGTTCTCTCCACCAGGCTCGGGGGTGGGAAGATCAGCAGCTGCTAAGCAGAGCCTCTTCTGCAGGGTCCAGCATCAGCTGCTGTTCTTCCCACCCCCCCAGTGGCGGAGGCCAGTTACTGCAGGTAACTGGACTTTTAGCGTACGGTCAACTGTGCTGACTGGACACTGACAGTTTCCCTTTTTGACCAGACGCTTTGGTTGAAAACTGGACACCTGGCAACCCTAGTTTTTTAGCTGAAAACTAATTTTAAAAATGGTTTGGGTAATCCATGAACAAGATCAGGGAAAAATATTGTTTTGACAATACTGAAAAAAATGTGCAACATTTTTATAGAGAAACTTTAGTGCTGCTGTGCTTTTGAGCAGGGAGTTGCAATTTGGCAAGGTGTCACTCTAATGACAGAGTTGTCTTTTGCTGTCCTTGTGAAAACCTACCCAGATTTGCCTGAGTTGTAAGCTTATGAAAATTGTTGTTTATACATGCTCAGTAGAGGTTTGGTAAAGTATGGTAGCTAAATTGTCTGACTTTTTTTCTCCCCTGACATGTCCTATCCCACAGAACTCCTTGAGCAGGACTTTTACAGCAGTTGCTCTTGCCAGATGCAAGGCCTGCTGTGGCTCTGGGCAGCAGGACTGAGAATAGGAAGCTGCTCTCTTCTGTGCTTTCACTGGTCTGCTGACTCCAAGGCAGTGTGAATGAATAGCAGGAAGCAACCTGATTCAAGTACAGATGAGTGAGCAACAGAATGGGGCAAGGACAGGCTGGGATTATAGCGTGGAGAGGGGAAATGGAGAAGGGGAACAGGACAAGCTGTGGGGAAAATAGGAGCAGAGGAGTGCAGAAGCAGGGAGAGGAGGACAAGCGCAGAGAAGGATGGTCTGGGAAGGGGATGGGCAAAAGGATCTGTAAACTCTAGAGTACATTCCTCTCCAGAACCTGAAATTGAATCAAGTGGACTTTTTGAGTCCCAGCATTAGTCTGATGTAAGCAATTAACTTTTAATTCCACTGGTAACGTATGTCTTATCCCCCTCTAGTGGTGACTGGCCAATATAAAGAAAACCAGTCTACTACTACTACTGTCAGTCACCTCAAGTGGTAGAGGGTTGTGGGTTTTTTTAATGTAATATATGAGTTAAAATAAAAAATGTTTACTCCATTATTTGCAATAATAGGACATTGTCAAGGTTGACAGACTCCAATTTAACAGCACTGACATTGACATAGGTGTTCTTAAGTTTTCCATTGATAACATTTTAATTGTTATTGCTCCAATATGTTTACTGTGAGTGTTACAGTGATAAAATCTTAGGGTCTGGTGCTTGGATTGTTATTCCAAGTGTGCACAAGCTCACAGCTTTGTCTGCCCATTTTGTTCTGATAAGCCAGCACGATATTGAATTTAATTAGACAAAATACCCTGAGACCAGCAATTATGACATAGTCAATACCTTGCAGCTTAAGTGGAGGGGGAGGGATAGCTCTGTGGTTTGAGCATTGGCCTGCTAAACCCAGGGTTGTGCGTTCAATCCTTGAGGGGGCCATTTAGGGATCTGGGGCAAAAATTGGGGATTGGACCTGCTTTGAGCAGGGTGTTGGATTAGATGACCTCCTGAGGTCCCTTCCAACCCTGATATTCTATGACCATAGGAGTAGAGGGGATATATCATGTGACAGTGACTGAAGTGGCTGTAATTCTGGTATCATTTCATACTTGAGTTTCCTTTATAAAACCCAACAACAGAAATGTCTTGCTTCTAAACCTGTCCTTTATGTACTAAGCATTATTTGTGCTAATGAATAGAAACCACAAGTTCACATAGAAAGATCTAGTATCTGCCTCATTGTTTAGAGATTCATAGATTAATAAATTATAAGGCTGAAATGGACCACTCTGATCATTTAGTGTGACCTCCTGCATAACAGAAGCCATAGCACTTTCTGAATGAATTCCTGTTTGAACTGGAGCAGCAGTCCCCAAACTGTAGGTCATGACCTGAAATGATATACAAAATGGCAGCCTCCACACAGCATGGCCTCACATGTATCGTGCAGAGGCTGCTATTTTGTAAAATGGTGGCCTCCTGGTGCAACATTTGTGGAGCAGGTCCGGACAGATTGGCTGGGTTTTGTGGATCCCATTTTGTGTTTTGCACCATCTGACTGTGAAAGCATCCAGCTAAGAGACTTGAATCCAGAAGATCCTTACCCGTGTGCAGTAGTCTTATCAACAGAGCATCCTCTCCGCTTGAGCTGGTAGGCACCTGTACTAGACTTTTCTGAGATGTGAATCTGCAGTGGTTTTTAAGCTCTTTAAAGCAGGGCCCATATCTTCTTTTATGCCATCCTGAGTGCTCTGTTGGCACTCGATAAAGAATAAACTTAAATCACTGTCTCTATGCTGCCTTAGTATCACTGCACAGGGCCTTACTAAGTACTGGCCTCATTTTCTTAACAGTGAATTCCTCATTCTCATTTGTGATAAGAGGCACAATGGACTGATTTTTAGACAGAATATCTGCTTCAATCTCCAGCTGTGAACCTAGTGATGCAGTTATGAACAAAAAACAAGAGTGCAAGAAATGTGCTCACAAATGAGCCAAGGCTTTCTCTGAATATGACTTCACCAGTGATTTTTGTCAAGAACAAAGACAGGCTAAAACGCCTGCTATGTCACACGCTGTTATCTAGCGAAAGCATGAAGCCTAATAAACTTAAATGACATTTGGAAACCTTTCACAAGGATGACATAGGAAAACCAAGGTCATTTTTCCAGTGCTGGAAAGAAGAACTTTCTCATTAACAAATGCAATTCAAGAGAGCCATGTCCGTCTCTGACCATGATCAAAAGGCATCATTTGAGGTGAGTTACTGCATTGCACAAGCCAAGAAGCCTCACATAGTTGGAGAAACTTTGATTTTGCCAGCTGGAATCAATATCATGAAGATAATGTGTAGGAAAACCGAGGCAAGCAATCTCAATGCCATACCACTATCCATCACAGTGAAGCGAAGAATTGAGGCTATAGGGGCAGACCAGGAAAATACACTGGTGGAGCATCTGAAAAACATGGATGCTGTTGCTCTTCAGTTGATGTGAGTACTGAGAGTCGTTCTTCTTCGAGAGATGTCCCTGTGGCTGCTCCACTCCAGGTGTTGGTGCATCCGTGTGTCTTCGCTCGGAGATTTTGACAGCAGTACTTGTACTGGTCACGCACGCGCAGAGCCTGCCCCACACACTGAGTGTGCTTTAATAGTATGCGTGCGTGACCGGTCTCCTCCGTTCCTTCTCTACCATCCCCAGCCTGAGATGGAGCTCAGCAGACTTGCCTGGCTCTCCAGGTTTTAAGCGCTGCTCTAACTGTAATGGTGCCATCCCTTCAGATGGCCACTCTAAATGTATTAAATGTTTGGGGAAGTCCCACATCCCCCCAAAATGTGCCCACTGCAGCAAGTTAAAATCCAGGGCATGCAAAGACAGGGAACTGCACTTAAAACTGCTCCTGCTGCAAAAATCTCTCGGACCAGCCTCAGACACTGGCTCTGACTCTGCTGTACACTGCTGCCCCCCTGCTTCAAAGAAACAGAAGAAAACTTCAAAAAAGCATCAGTCCCTCTCACCCGCAAAGGGTATTCTCAGGGACAAGAGCTCTCCAGGCAGATCCACTGCTTCCCTCCCGGCGGTCCCCCGGCTGGGTACCTTTGATGTGCCGGGCTTTCAGTTGCCTGCCTCTCACACGGCACCGCTTGGCACCGCAATGGAAGCAGTGCTGATGCATACTAGCCTGCCTGACCCCCCAGAGGCTCCTCTCACTCTCCCAGCACTGTCAGCCTTTGAGCTAGCCGGCAGTGACAGAAGGCTCAGGACACTGGTGCAGAGGAACCCCTCTTCACAACAAATTCCTCTTGCTCAGCCCTCCCCTCACAGAGGCACTGTGGCGCTGCAATTCACACAGTCAAGGGACCTGCTGGTGTCACCTATCTTGCAGTCACCCCCTACTTACCAACTACTTCTCTCCGGACACTCAGGCAAGGTCCACACAGCTTTCCTCCAGAGATGAGAAATCTGGGCTGCAGGGAGAATTTTCACCTTATCAGATCTCCCGTCCACAGACCCCAATCAAGAGAGGTCATAGAAAAGCTACCTCATCCTACTCCGAGGGCCCTGCCCCATGGTGCGTGAACCCCTGGATGGTAACACCCATGCCCTTCCCACCACAGTGGCAATATTGGGCTCCATGGGCTCCTTATACTCTGGACCACACTCGTTATATGACTGCAGCCAGGCGTGAGACCTGCTCGGTACCGCTAGCTAACGACCCTGCCACTGACTCCAGACACAAGGCAGCCCTGTCACAACCTCAAGAGCAATCATGGCCTGCCTCTAACCTGGTAGAACCAGTTGTTCCACCTGATGAAGCATTGCTTCCTCCTCCCCCAGCGTCTTCGGACGACTTCTCAAAATTTCAGAACCTCTTTAAAAGAGTTGCCAATGAGCTATGAATTAACCTGGAGGAAGTTCCTGAACAGCAGCATGAGTTAACCGACATCCTGCAGCCCTCTTCTTCTTCTAGAATTGCATTAACTATCAATGCAGACCTTCTAGAACCTGCCAAGGCCATCTGGCAAACTCCGGTTGCAAGCCTGCCTACCTGTAAGCGAGTGGACCAGAAGTACTTTATTCCTTCTAAGTGCTTGGAATTCCTTTTCACTCACCCAGTGCCAAACTCGTTGGTAGTAGACACAGTCAACCACAAGAACAAACACCAGTTTCCCCCACTCCACCCCTTCTGACAAGGACAGTAAGCAATTAGATCTTCTTGGATGTAAGGTATACACTTCTTCCATGTTGCAATTTCGCATTGCTAATTGTACAGCTGTTCTAGCAAAATATGACCACAAAAATTACAATAAATTAATGGACTTTATTGATCACATTCCAGAAGAAAAGAAACAACAATTTACAGCCATAGTTTCCGAGGGACAAATCATCTCCTGCACTGCTCTTCAAGCTGCCCTTGCCGCAGCCAATACTGTGGCACGATCCACTGCCACAGCAGTTGTGATGTGCTGAGGTTCATGGCTCTTGTCCTCTTCCTTTCCCTGGGAGGTCCAGAGTACCATTGAGGATCTCCCCTTCGATGGTGAGAAACTATTCTCCTCCACTACGAATGACGTACTCCACTCCATGAAGGACTCCAGGGCAACTCTTTGCTCTCTGGGAAGTCAAACCCCTACAACCAGAAGGCGACAATATAGATACCAGCCTTACCAGCCACTACGCTACCCCACATACACCCAGCAATTCCATAGATCTCACGAGCAATAGCAACAACAGCAACGCCAGAGACCCAGATACCAATGCTGCTGTCCCAACTCGTTGGCAGCGTCTCAACCCCCTCTGACCAATAAGCAAATTCGAAGCCTTGGTCAAGGGTATAGAAAACAATATTCCCACTTCAATGCTTACACCGCCTGCCCCTATTTTTGGTCATTGCCTATGCCCATTCTCCCATCAATGGCGAAATATTACCACCGACAAGTGGGCTTTAGAGGTCGTCACAGTTGGCTGTTCCATCCCTTTCCTCTCGCCGCCTCCCACCCACCCACCTTCCCTGTCCCTCTTCAGGGACCCCTCTCACGAGCAACTGCTCCTCCAAGAAGTACAACATCTGCTTCAATTGGGGGCAGTGGAAATCGTGCCCGAACAACACAGAGGGAAATGTTTCTGTTCCCATTACTTCTTAACAGAAAAGAAAACTGAGGGATGGTGACCAATCCTCGACCTCAAGTGGCTAAACAAATTTATCAAAAAGCAAAAGTTCAAAATGGTTACCCTCACCACCATAATCCCAGCACTGGAGCAGGGTGATTGTTTTTGAGCCCTTGACCTACAGGATGCCTGTTTTCATGTGACTATTCACCCATCCCACAGACGTTTTCTTCGTTTTACCCTTGGTTCGACACATTTTCAATACAGAATGTTGCCCTTCCGCCTATCTACCACCCCCCAAGTTTTCTCCAAACTCCTAGCTGCCCACCTCAGGAAAGAGGGGGTTATAATATTTCCTTACCTCGATGATTATCTCCTCAAAGCCTCAACGCTCGATGAAGCTCATTGATCCATGCAGCTTACCGTCGCTTGCTTCCTTTCCCTTGGCCTACAGATAAACAAAAGCAAATCCACCTTATCTCCTACCCAACAACTGGAGTTCATAGGAGCACACCTTGATTCCCAAACGGGAATAGCGTCTCTCCCTCTCAATCATTTCAACACCATAAACCTCCTGGTTACAAAACTTCGCAACAGTCCCCAGGTCACTGCACAAGACTGCCTGCAACTATTAGGCCACATGGCCTTGTGTACTTTCGTGGTCAAAAATGCATGCCTATACATGAGGTGCTTCCAAGCTTGGTTGGCCACGGTTTGCAGACAGAATGTACATGCTTTAAACAAGCCTCTATCCATACCCTTTGGAGTCAAAGACTCCCTCCAATGATGGACAGTTCCCTCCAACCTCTGCTGAGGAGTCCCTTTTCTCCAGGATGCTCCATCACTCATAACGACTACTGATGCATCCCTCATGGGATGGGGAGCACACATGTCCCACCACACAGCCCAGGGGCTATAGTCTTTCACTGAAGCCTCTCTATACATAAACGTTCTGCCGTCACTTCCTTCCGTTCATTCAGAACCAACATGTTTTGGATAATGACAGACAACATTGCATGCATGTTCTATGTCCACAGGCAGGGAGGGGCTCGATCTCACTCACTTTGCACAGAAGCCATGAAGCTCTGGAATTGGTGCCTTGTGAACAACATCCGGATATCAGCCTCCTATCCTCCCAGAGCCCTGAATATCACCAGGGATGAACTAAGCAGATGTTTTCCCTGGGATCATGAATGGGAGATAAACGACACGATCATACACAACATATTCTGCATTTGGGGCTATCCAACCCTAGACCTCTTCGCGACTGCGAAGAACAAGAAATGTCCCGAATTTTGCTCCAGAACAGTGTTCGGCAAACATTCCATAGGAGATGCGTTCCTGATCTCATGGGCTCAATACTTAATGTATGCTTTTCCCCCTGATACTAGTTCTCCACAGAGTTCTGACAAAGATACAAACAGATTGTGCCGTGGTAATTTTGATTGCCCCGTCGTGGCCCAGACAACCATGGTATCCATTCCTCACCAGCATGTCAATTTGTCCACCGATTTCGTTGCCTCTCACTCTGAACCTCATATCACAGCAACACGGCCAATTTCTTCACCCCAACCTATCCATGCTTCACCTCAAAGCTTGGTTCCTCCATGGTTCTCAGAAAGCGAACTAGCATGCTCTGAACAGGTTCAAAGAGTACTCTTACATAGCAGAACACAATCTACTCGCACCACATATCTCCAAAAGTGGAAACGATTCACACACTGGTTCTTGAACAACCAAATTCTTCCCATTTCCGCACTTCTTCCAGCACATACTTGATTACCTACTAGACCTTAAGCAATCTGGCCTTTCTTTCAGCTCCATCAAAGTCCACTTAGCTGCTATTCCAACTTTTCATGACAACATCAATGGTACTTCTGTTTTTGCTCATCCAATCAGCAAGTGCTTTCTTAAAGGGCTCCAATCCCTATACCTGGACATTAAACCTCCTACTCCTCCGTGGGACCTTCACTTAGTATTAATCTGTTTAACACAACAACCTTTCGAGCCCCTAGCCACTTGCACCCTCTTACACCTCTCTATGAAAACAACATTCTTAGTGGCAATCACCTCAGCCAGACGTGCAGGAGAAATAGCGGCTCTTATGGCGGACCCACCCTACACAACATTTTTTAACGACAAGGTTACCCTCCGACTACACCTCAAATTTCTTCCAAAGGTACATTCGTCATTCCACATCAACGAACCTATACACCTACCAACCTTCTTTCCTAAATCTCATGCAAACTCCTTTGAATCCACAATGCATACGTTGGATGTACGCAGGGCTTTGTCCTTTTATTTGGATAGAACCTTTAGGAACTCTTCCAGACTCTTTGTCTCCATTTCAGAATGATCCGAGGAGACGCCTATTTCCACCCAGAGACTTTCCAACTGGATCTCTGCTTGTATCCATCTATGCTATCAGTTAAAGGAGACAATTCCTCCAGCCTGCATCAGGACTCACTCCACTAGATCTGTAGCTACCTCCATGGCTTTTCTACTCAGAGTCCCTCTGGCTGACATCTGTAAAGCTGCCACTTGGACCTCCGAACACACATTTGTTAGGCATTATGCCCTTACTCAAGCCCCTCTCACTGATACATGATTGGGCAGAGCTGTATTATCTACCACATTCCTACCAGATCCGAAGTCCCTACCTCCTTGAGATACACTGCTTTTAAGTCACCTGGAGTGGAGCACCCACAGGGACATCTCTCTCTCGAAGAGGAGGTTACTCACCTATGCAGTAACTGATGTTCTTTGAGATGAGTATCCCTGTGGGTGCTCGACTACCCACCCTCTTCCCCTCTACTTCGGAGTTGGGGTAGCCTCCGTTGCAGAGAAGGAACTAAGGAGAGCGGTCGTGCACGCGTACTATTAAAGCACACTCAGCATGTGAGGCAGGCTCTGCGCATGTGCAACCGGCATGAGTACTACTGTCAAAATCTCCGAGCGAAGGCACAGGGATGCACCAACACCTGGAGTGGAGCACCCACAGGGACACTCATCTTGAAGAACATCAGTTACTGCACAGGTGAGTAACCTCCTCTTATTTCCTAGCCTTTGTGAAATACACATGGGCGGCTGCAATTCTTGAAGACGTTCTGTTTTCTCTCCCTCTTCCTGGACATGAGATGGTACAAGGAATGTTTGATATGCTACATGGCTGACATGCAAAACAAAAACATCCCATGTGATCACACTGGTGGGTTTTAGACAGAGTTCCATCTGTTCCATGTCAGGCCACAAATCAGGTCTGCATACCTTGGTAAAGAAAGTTGCTCCATCTACTGTGTGGACTCACTTCAGAATTCACAGAGATCAAGTGGCATCTAAAGCTCTGAATTCAGAGCTAGGTGAAGTTTTGCCCAGGTCTCATCTATTGTGAACTATATTAAAACTCAGCCTCTTCATGAACATCTATTTGCAAAACTGTGTGAAGACATGGGTCTTATCGTGAGGTGTTACTGTTTCACACTGACAGGTTTCAGAGTAGCAGCCGTGTTAGTCTGTATTCGCAAAAAGAAAAGGAGTACTTGTGGCACTTTAAAGACTAACAAATTTATTTGAGCATAAGCTTTCGTGAGCTACAGCTCACTTCATTGGATGCATTCAGTGGAAAATACAGTGGGGAGATTTATATACACAGAGAACATAAAACAATGGGTGTTACCATACACACTGTAAGGAGAGTGATCACTTAAGATGAGCTAATACCAGCAGGAGAGCGGGGAGGGGTGGGGGGGGGGGGGAGAAAACCTTTTGTAGTGATAATCAAGGCGGGCCATTTCCAGCAGTTGACAAGAACGTCTGAGGAACAGTGGGGGGTGGGGGGAAATAAACATGGGGAAATAGTTTTACTTTGTGTAATGACCCATCCACTCCCAGTCTATATTTAAGCCTAAGTTAATTGTATCAAGTTTGCAAATTAATTCCAATTCAGCAGTCTTTCGTTGGAGTCTGTTTTTGAAGTTTTTTTGTTGAAGAATTGTCACTTTTTTAGGTCTCTAATCGAGTTACCAGAGAGATTGAAGTGTTCTCTGACTGGTTTTTGAATGTTATAATTCTTGACGTCCGATTTGTGTCCATTTATTCTTTAACATAGAGACTGTCCAATTTGACCAATGTACATAGCAGAGGGGCATTGCTGGCACATGATGGCATATATCACATTGGTGGATGTGCAGGTGAACAATGTGCAGTGTGGCTGATGTTATTAGGCCCTGTGATGGTGTCCCCTGAATAGATATGTGGGCCCAGTTGGCAACGGGTTTTGTTGCAAGGATAGGTTCCTGGGTTAGTGGTTCTGTTGTGTGGTGTGTGGTTGCTGGTGAGTATTTGCTTCAGGTTGGGGGGCTGTCTGTAAGCAAGGACTGGCCTGTCTCCCAAGATCTGTGAGAGTGATGGGTCGTCCTTCAGGATAGGTTGTAGATCCTTGATGATCTGTCATTCCACTATTTTGCCCAAGATCCATGTCAATCTGAGAAATATAGTGATTTGTGTTGTCCCATTTATTCTTTAAAAATATTGGTGCAATATTAGCTTTCTTCCAGTTCTCTGGAACTTTCCAGTGTTCCAAGACTTATTGAAACTCAATATTAATAGTACAGAGATCTATTAAATGTCATCCCATTTCTATTACTACAGATTTCAAGGTCATCCAGATCTTGTGGTATGATATTCCAGTCCTCCTCTGTATTGGCAATACTTCTCAACATCCACAAATATTATAAGCTCACTCTCTCATTTTTGGTGCCAAGACCAAGAATGAAAATGTGAAATAAGATTGGTCCCAAGACTGATTCCTGAGGAACTCCACTAGTAACTTCCTCCAGCCTGACCGTTCACCTTTCAGCATGACCCATTGTAGTCTTCCCTTCAGCCAGTTCCTATTCACCTTTTAATTCTCATATTAATTCCTGTCTTCTTCAATTCAACTAATACTTTCCCAGGTGGAACTGTATCAAATGCCTTACTGAAATCCGGTAGATTAGATCTATTGCATTTCCTTTGTCTAAAAAATCAGTTATTTTCTCAAAGAAAGAGATCAGGTTGGTCTGTCACGATCTACCTTGTGTAAAACCATGTTTTATTTTGTCCCAATTACTGTTTACTGCTATGTCCTTAACTACTTTCTCTTTCAAAATATGTTCCAAGACCTTGCATATCAAATGTGTTGCATTACAGCTAAATGCAAGATCATACATATAATATCAAATAATGAAGGTCACACTTGCAGGTTGGGGGACTATGTTGTGGATAGCAGTGCCTCTGACAAGGATTTAAGGGTTATCGTAGATAACCAAATAAACATGAGTACCCAGCGCAAGCTGTGTCAAAATGGCTACACAGCGTTAGGATTTATTAACGGGGTTACATGAAGCAGGAGTATGGATGTGATGTTACCTCTGTATATAGCATTGGGGAGACTACTGCTGGAATATTGTGTCTACACTTTATGAAAAATATTAAAAAGTGTGGATGGTCCAGAGAAGAATTACAAGAATAGCTTCTCATCTGGAAAACATGAGTAGTTAAGAACTCTATAGCATTCATTTCCATTTAATTTTGACAGGTTTCCATGCCTCCTTTTTGGCTTATGTCCTGCCCTCTGGACTCATGTGGACATGTACGCTTTTGGCATGGTTGGCCATTTTGAAAAGAAATTATTTTATTATTTTTATGGGGAACCTTAGGGTTGTTTGTGTGTGTGTGTGTGTATATTTTTATACGTTATGGTTAGAAGAAAATTTTTTTTACACACTTCCAGAGAAATAATTTTATAGGCATTTTTAGATAATTTACAAAATAAAGCGGATTATCACAAAGCGATAAAGGAAAAATGTCAGAAAAGACAGTTTTAAAACTGCAAAAAAACGAAAAAAGAGAAGAGTCCCTTAAATGTATTAACGAGTCTGTTTTTAAAAAAACAAACAGTATTGATTTAGGTTATTTTGAAGTAAAGTCTGAAAAATAATTATATGGTTTTTGAAATAAAGAATAGAATATGTATGTTTAGAGAAAATTAACCAGCTAGTGAGAGAGGCTTGTAGAACATTTGAGAAAAGCAAAAACCTCTTAGCCTGTTACAGAAAGAGGAAAAAATAAAGGGGGAGAGAAAGTTTTAAAGCAGCAAGAAATGCTGTATCACTGACCACTGAGAGAACCACTCTACCCCTGCAGCTATCTCTAGTCAAATGCCAAAAAGTCTGTCAAAAGTCAGCCAGCCTCGGGCAAACTATGCCTCTTGGCTGAGCCAGTAAAATGCTGTTCTATAGCTTTGTCATAGAAGGCATTTTCCTGAACCAATCATAATGAGCCACATGACCACTAACATGTGGCTATTGACAGTTGGTGTGCTTAAAAAATATAACACTGTGCATAACACAATTTTTTGTAGAAATACCTGCCTTTTTTAAAAAAAATAGTGTTAGCTTGCTTTTTAAAGTTTTGCCCAAAAGGAAAACTGCCCCCAAAACTTATTACTTGTAATGTGTAAAGAAATCTTTAAATTGCACACTTGATACAAAACACACACAGGTTAACTTAAAAGAAATACTAGCTTATGTAAAGCAGTTAACATTTTTACCAGAGGTATGAACGCTGTTTTCCCGCCACAGTTTTCTTTCCTAATGTTTTTTAATATTTAAATGCTATTAAACCAAGTAAAATTTTAACAAACACACTTTTAAAACAGCAATCAAAAGAAGCACATGTGAGGATTTCTTTACTAACAATTTTTTTTTAAAATTTAGGAGACATTCTTATTTGTTTTTGGTGTTGTACCAGAAAATAAATTACCGGTACCTCCTTTTACATAAAGCCTGTAGCCTTGATGTTAAAAAGTGATGGAAAGACCCTAATGAAAGTTGTCTAATCTTTATATCAATTTCTCTTATTCTGTTTACTTAAAGTAATATATTTTTAAAACCCTTGATTATGCTATGTCACTGGGAGCTCTGCAATTTTCACCTCTCCTGTATTAGCATTTATACCTCAGTAATATTTTCTGTTGTAGAAAATAGTGCTTTTTAAAGTTTAGCCAGGGTGCAAAAGCAACCCCAAAATGTTCTTAGAGACTAAAAGAGCTAGTAACCCTTTTTACCAGAAACAAGATTTTGACTTCTGAAAAATGTTTTAACAAATAAACTTTTAAAAAAGAGCTTTGAAGCAGTTTTGCAACTTTTAAAGGAAAAATAACCAAAATTCGTGTTTTAAGTCTAGTGAAATAAAATTGACATTTGCAAATTGTGGAGAAGCATAGCCTTTTGCTAAAGAATTGAGCAACGTTAGTGAAGGAGCATACCCCCCCTTCTTTTAAAAAATTGTTAACTTTTTCAATGAAAGAATTTTTAACCACAGGATTAAAATTAAATAAAGTTGGTATATCATAAATTTTAAAAATAATGTAAGCATGTTTTTACATTTTAAAAAGTTGCTAAGTTTACTTAGTTTCCATAACTAAATAATTATCTCAGTGACACAAATTAAATAAAATTTTTAGTAATTTTATGTCTAAGGACATGTCTACATGGCAAAGAAAAACCCGTGGCTGGCCTGTGCCAGCCAACTTGAGTTCGTGGGGTACGGGTTTGCGGGACTCTTTCATTGCTGGGTAGATTTCCGGACTTGGGCTGGAGCCTGGGCTCTAGGATCCTCCAGGATGGGTGGACCAACTTCTCTTGGTGAGAGAGACAAGCCTTCGAGCTTACACAGAGCTCTTCTTCAGGTCCAGGAAACATACCCAGAGTGTCACAGCTAATACAAAGTGGAACAGATTGTTTAGTATAAGGGGTAATGCTTGTTGTAGGAGGCCATGGAACATTTCTGAAGACCTTTTTCAAGAAAGTCGGGTCTGTACATATTTGGGCTTGTTTGGACATCTGACTCTTTTAGAAGGTTCATTTCTGAAATGTTCCATTTATAAAAAAAAAATCTCATGACAGTTTTGTGTGGCAGATGGCTGTAGCCCTTATAGACAACGTTTTTCTATACCGGTTTGCACCTTGGTGTGTGGTGCTTACTCTCAAAGGCAATAGGACTGCCCTGATCCTGTAGGGTTGATGGGGGCTGCGCTTTGATAGGCTTGGTCCAAGGGGTTGCATAGCAGTGTGTTGATCTGTTTGTATGACACAGGGCCCCTTACAGGGAGCTCCAAAAAACATGCTTCACACAGTCATTTTCAACTGACATTTTATTCAAAAGACACATTTATTTTATTTTTACAACATACCCCAGTTTGTTCCTAAATCACACTAGAACTTTTGGGGTTTTTCCTCAACAGGATTTTGTAATTTGCTGAACGAAGACGACGTTCAACATTACACATTAAACATTTATCCATTAGCTCAGTTACTTCAGCTAAACCTTTATCTTGGTCCTCTGCCTCTGCCACTTTGTCCATCAGGTCTGTCCCTTGAGCTAAATGTTCCTGGATTAAACAGAGGCATTCCAGTGCATATCCCAATGTGACGATAATATTTAAAACACTCTCCAGGCACAAATTACCACTAAGTTTTGGATTTTACAGTTGACGTCATCTGGCCAGGGGCATCTATGATGCACCTTGTGCAGTCCTCAAATTGCTTCTCTCTCAGGTAGTGCTTGATGATTCTGTGTGCAGCAACTCGTACAATTGCATGCATAACAGTTTTACGGTTACAGCCTCACGCAGGTTCAATACCATATTTCTTCCTCACTGTTACATAGTACAGGCCTATAGAATAAGCATCTGATTTTGGGTTTGGGCAAAAACAGATCAGTCCCAATCCGTTTGCTTCTTCAGAGCTGTCAGTGTCCAGATTCTCCAAGACCTCTGAAGAACACAGCTGCTGAGAAATTTAAAATAAGAAATACGTGTAAGGCATCATTTTACTATTTTATAGTGCGCTTTTAAAACATTTTATTTGTGTGTTAAAAGACTTCTTCAGTTTACAGCTTTTTTTTAAAAAAATTGCCTTGGTATGAGGATTGATCCAAAAAGCTCCAACCAATTGAACAAAGAAGCCAGATCCCCTCTCGCCCCCCAAGTGTTCTAACTTTTATAACATACCTGTAATTTGTCTCTGTACAACTCTCCATTTGAATCATTTGGGGTCTCCCCAACTCTGATTGAAGTCCAGAGTGTCAGACAAAACTTGTTTCTTCAGTTCCTACAACTTCACTTTATAACATCTCTTCATGAGCTGCTTGACTGCTGGTGTTGTCAAGGGACTTTTAGGTGCTTCCATTTTTAATAAATAGGCCTGTTTGAACGGTTCTTCCTCTTTTATACAATAGTTGCAGAATACTTTCTCAGCCAATAGTTTAGGGCCAATACTTCAAAAGTCCTTTGGTTCCCCTCCCTAAGTAAGGAAGAACTTCTGTTTAAGGGCATTGAAGGACACTATTGCACCTTTAGTTTTTTATTATTTTTATATCTTATACTTTCCTGAGTCAGTTCTCTTACAGAATTAAAACCCAAACCAAAACAAGTTATGTGATAAAAAGGTACTTACATTTTAAAAAGTGGTTAATGTTTTTTCCTATGATTTAAGTGTGTGAAATTGAACAAAATGTATCCTAAAAAGCCATAGACTGACTTCTCCTGTAATCTACATTGGGCTGAATAGGCGAAGCTCGGGCCATGTTGGTCTTCACTAGCCAAAAACAAAGTGAAAGAAACCCGCTGCATTTCCTTGCTGGCTAGAGTGTAAATGCTGAAATTCAGTGCAGAATTAATAACTGCCAAGGGAATGAACCAGTCAGCCTTGTATAAAATGGCAAACTCCTGGGTCACTGTTGATTTCTTGTTCACGGTCAAATCCACCTTCTCTTTAATAGCAGGCAAGGCATTATTAATTAATAAATCCACATATTGAGGACACCATCATCTCTGTGCATGTTAGTGCCATCCTAGGCTGCTGGTAATCTTTCATGACAGGCATGAGGAGACTCATGGGGGACTATCATGAAGGGAAAGGGAGTCCAGGAGAGCTGGCTGTATTTCAAGGAATCCCTGTTGAGGTTACAGGGACAAACCATCCCGATGAGTCGAAAGAATAGTAAACATGGCAAGCGACCAGCGTGGCTTAATGGTGAAATCCTAGCGGATCTTAAACATAAAAAAGAAGCTTACAAGAAGTGGAAGGTTGGACATATGACCAGGGAAGAGTATAAAAATATTGCTCGGGCATGTAGGAAAGATATAAGGAGGGCCAAATTGCACCTGGAGCTGCAGCTAGCAAGAGATGTCAAGGGTAACAAGAAGGGTTTCTTCAGGTATGTTGGCAACAAGAAGAAAGCCAAGGAAAGTGTGGGCCCCTTACTGAATGAGGGAGGCAACCTAGTGACAGAGGATGTGGAAAAAGCTAATGTACTCAATGCTTTTTTTGCCTCTGTTTTCACTAACAAGGTCAGCTCCCAGACTGCTGCGCTGGGCATCACAGAATGGAGAAGAGATGGACAGCCCTCTGTGGAGATAGAGGTGGTTAGGGACTATTTAGAAAAGCTGGACGTGCACAAGTCCATGGGGCCGGACGAGTTACATCCGAGAGTGCTGAAGGAATTGGCGGCTGTGATTGCAGAGCCCTTGGCCATTATCTTTGAAAACTCGTGGCGAACGGGGGAAGTCCCGGATGACTGGAAAAAGGCTAATGTAGTGCCAATCTTTAAAAAAGGGAAGAAGGAGGATCCTGGGAACTACAGGCCAGTCAGCCTCACCTCAGTCCCTGGAAAAATCATGGAGCAGGTCCTCAAAGAATCAATCCTGAAGCACTTACATGAGAGGAAAGTGATCAGGAACAGTCAGCATGGATTCACCAAGGGAAGGTCATGCCTGACTAATCTAATCGCCTTTTATGATGAGATTACTGGTTCTGTGGATGAAGGGAAAGCAGTGGATGTATTGTTTCTTGACTTTAGCAAAGCTTTTGACACGGTCTCCCACAGTATTCTTGTCAGCAAGTTAAAGAAGTATGGGCTGGATGAATGCACTATAAGGTGGGTAGAAAGCTGGCTAGATTGTCGGGCTCAACGGGTAGTGATCAATGGCTCCATGTCTAGTTGGCAGCCGGTGTCAAGTGGAGTGCCCCAGGGGTCGGTCCTGGGGCCGGTTTTGTTCAATATCTTCATAAATGATCTGGAGGATGGTGTGGATTGCACTCTCAGCAAATTTGCAGATGATACTAAACTGGGAGGAGTGGTAGATACGCTGGAGGGGAGGGATAGGATACAGAAGGACCTAGACAAATTGGAGGATTGGGCCAAAAGAAATCTGATGAGGTTCAATAAGGATAAGTGCAGGGTCCTGCACTTAGGATGGAAGAATCCAATGCACCGCTACAGACTAGGGACCGAATGGCTAGGCAGCAGTTCTGCGGAAAAGGACCTAGGGGTGACAGTGGACGAGAAGCTGGATATGAGTCAACAGTGTGCCCTTGTTGCCAAGAAGGCCAATGGCATTTTGGGATGTATAAGTAGGGGCATAGCGAGCAGATCGAGGGACGTGATCGTTCCCCTCTATTCGACACTGGTGAGGCCTCATCTGGAGTACTGTGTCCAGTTTTGGGCCCCACACTACAAGAAGGATGTGGATAAATTGGAGAGAGTCCAGCGAAGGGCAACAAAAATGATTAGGGGTCTAGAGCACATGACTTATGAGGAGAGGCTGAGGGAGCTGGGATTGTTTAGTCTGCAGAAGAGAAGAATGAGGGGGGATTTGATAGCTGCTTTCAACTACCTGAAAGGGGGTTCCAAAGAGGATGGCTCTAGACTGTTCTCAATGGTAGCAGATGACAGAACAAGGAGTAATGGTCTCAAGTTGCAATGGGGGAGGTTTAGATTGGATATTAGGAAAAACTTTTTCACTAAGAGGGTGGTGAAACACTGGAATGCGTTACCTAGGGAGGTGGTAGAATCTCCTTCCTTAGAGGTTTTTAAGGTCAGGCTTGACAAAGCCCTGGCTGGGATGATTTAACTGGGAATTGGTCCTGCTTCGAGCAGGGGGTTGGACTAGATGACCTTCTGGGGTCCCTTCCAACCCTGATATTCTATGATTCTATGATTCTATGATTCATCTTTTTCTTGTCTAACCTTTGCTAACTGTGCAATTCCTGCCTCTCCTGGATATAAAATCTGTTCCAATTTAGCCAGTGTCTCAGCAAAATCCTTGGTTTCTGACTGAAAGTCTGGGCGTAGGGCATACCACAAAGGACCGACTATCATTTGCAAAATGTTTAAACAATCTCTATCATTCAACGGAAACATTTGAGTAGTATTCTCAATTCTTCTAGCATGCAACATAATTAGATCACTCTTCCGTAAATAACCAAGTTTTTTAGCCACCAAATCCAATGTTTTAACATACACTGCTGGCACAGGATGGAGGTCCCTCATCTAATTCCTCTGGATTTTACTAGCTTTTGAGGTACTGCTGTTTAGTACCCCCATCTGTAGAAAATATGCTACGGGGTTGAAGATTAGACTCCCTCCTTGCTCTTTACTAGCTGCTGCACACAGAAGGTTAGGAAATCCACTCCGTTCTGCCTCTGTACAAATGCCTCTGTATTTTCACAAACAGTAATGGATTGCAACATGCCTTGTTCAGCACTGTTAAAAATCTCTCTCAAAATTTGAAAGAAAGGGGTATTTGGTGCTGCTAAACTTTACCCCCAGTTTTGCGCCCTCCAGGGGTCCAAAGACTACCCTGTTCTTAATCTTGAGGACTCTGTTCTAAACTCTAAAACTGAAATACCCATTGCTCTGGCAACAAAATTACAGGTCTTATTGCAAACCAAACTGTCCTGACTTGAACTGCTCTGTGTCAGAATCTGCTTGCTCTGTCTTGAGCTCTGGATCTGGTTAGCACTCCACTATACTCTTGTCCCTGTTCCTTCTGTGTCTCATTTCCTGGTGAAACCATAGCCACGCAGGTCTAGTCTCTCCACGGGCATATATGCTATCAGACAAAACCTTCCTTAAAAGCTGAATATCATCCTTCATCACCAAAAACATCAAATCATCCTCTAAAAGAGGAGCATGTGTACTAAAAACCATGGATCCCTTCATATAAAACAGCATGAAGCTCAGCCACCTCATTCTGTGCAGCTCTCCTACAGATCTCTACATCTTGGTCATGACGCCAATGTTCCTCAGCCTTACCTTTTATATGACAAGGCTTTTTCCTTCTATTTCTCAGAATAGTTTTGGATAAAAGGGCCAAGATATCTAAAATTCCAGAATATAATTCTAGTTTGCTCACACTCCTGAGCTACAATAGCAGTGATACTCACCTGTGCTTGCAAATGTTCTTCTAAATTCTTTATCAGTTTTGTAATATCCACCAGACTAGGAGAATGAGGTAGACGAGGCTTTCTTCAGTCAACTAACAGAAGTTTCCAGATCCCAGGCCGTGGTTCTCATGGCGGACTTCAATTACCCTGACAGTATACCTTGACTTTAGCAAAGCTTTTGATATGGTCTCCCACAGTATTCTTGCCAGCAAGTTAAAGAAGTATGGATTGGCTGAATGGACTATAAGGCAGATAGAAAGGCGGCTAGATCGTTGGGCTCAACGGGTAGTGATTAGTGGCTCAATGTCTAGTTGGCAGCTAGTATCAAGCGGATGCCCCAAGGGTTGGTCCTGGGGCTGGTTTTGTTCAACATCTTTATTAATTATCTGAATGATGGGATGGATTGCACCCTCAGCAAGTTTGCGGATGACACTAAGCTGTGGGGAGAGGTAGATACTCTGGAGGGTAGGGATAGGGTCCAGAGTGACCTAGACAAATTGGAGGATTGGGCCAAAAGAAATCTGATGAGGTTCAACACGGAAAAGTGCAGAGTCCTGCAGTTAGGATGGAAGAATCCCATGCACTGCTACAGGCTGGGGACCGACTGGCTAAGCGGCAGTTCTGCAGAAAAGGACCTGGAGATTACAGTGGACGAGAATCTGGATATGAGTCAACAGTGTGCCCTTGTTGCCAAGATGGCTAACGGCATATTGGGCTGCATTAGTAGGAGCATTGCCAACAGGTCGAGGGAAGTGATTATTTCCCTCTATTCGGCACTGGTTGATCACTACCTGTTGAGCCCGATGATCTAACCAGCTTTCTATCCATCTTATAGTCCATTCATCCAATCCACACTTTTTTAACTTGCTGGCAAGAATACTGTGGGAGACCGTATCAAGAGCTTTGCTAAAGTCAAAGTATATCACATCCACCGCTTTCCCCATATCCACAGAGCCAGTTATCTCATCATAGAAGGCAATCAGGTTGGTCAGGCATAACTTGCCCTTGCTGAATCCCCGTTGACTGTTTCTAATTACTTTCCTCTCCTCCAAGTGCTTCAAAATGGATTGCTTGAGGACCTGCTCCATGATTTTTTTGGAACTGAGGTGAGGTTGTAGTTCCCCGGATTCTCCTTCTTCCCTTTGTTAAAGATGGGCACTAAATTTGCCTTTTTCCAATTCGTCTGGGACCTCCACCGATCGCCATGAGTTTTAAAGATAATGGCCAATAGCTCTGCAATCACATCAGCCAACACCCTCAGCACCCTTGGATGCATTGCATCCGGCCCCATCGACTTGTGCATGTCCAGTTTTTCTGAGTAGTTCTTAATCTGTTCTTTCGCCACTGAGGGATGCTCACCTCCTCCCCATACTGTGCTGCCCAGTGCAACAGTCTAGGAGCTGACCTTGTCTGTGAAGACCGAGGCAAAAAAAGCATTGAGTACTTCAGCTTTTTGCACATCCTCTGTCACTAGGTTGCCTCCTCCATTCAGAAGGGTCCCACACTTTCCCTGACCTTCTTTTTGTTGCTAACATACCTGGAGAAGCCCTTCTTGTTACCCTTCACATCCCTTGCTAGCTGCAACTCCAATTGTGATTTGGCCTTCCTGATTACACCCCTGCATGCTCAAGCAGTATTTTTATACTCCTCCCTAGTCATCTGTCCAAGTTTCCATTTCTTGTAAGCTTCCTTTTTGTGTTTAAGCTCACCAAAGATTTCTCTGTTAAGCCAAGTTGGTCGCCTGTCATATTTGCTATTCTTTCTGCACATCGGGATGTTTTGTTCCTGTGCCCTCAATAAGGCTTCTTTAAAATATAGCCAGCTCTCCTGGACTCCTTTCCTTCTCACATTAGCCTCCCAGGGGATCCTGCTCATCCATTCCCTGAGGGAGTCAAAGTCTGATTTTCTGAAGCCCGGGGTCCGTATTCTGCTGCTCTCCTTTCTTCCTTTTGTCAGGATCCTGAACTCGACCATCTCATGGTCACTACGCCTAGATTGCCACCCATGTCTACTTCCCCTACCAATTCTTCCCTGTTTTTGCAAGCAGCAGGTCAAGAGGAGCATAGCCCATAGTTGGTTCCTCCAGCACTTGCACCAGGAAGCTGTCCCCAGCACTCTCCAAAAACTTCCTGGATTGTCTGTGCACTGCTGTATTGCTCTCCCAGCAGATGTCAGGGTGATTGAAGTCCCCCGTGAGAACCAGGGCCTGTGATCTGGAAAGTTCTGTTAGTTGTCTGAAGGACAATCTTAGGCTTAATCTTAGGTTTAATATTAGGCTCTCAAATAACACCCCTTTCCTCTAAGCCATCCCATACATTTCAACAGGAAAATGTTTTTTGGAAGGATCTGAAATGTATGTCAAAATTGGGTTTATAACAGGAAATAAATTACAACTTTAAATTTGGAGCTGCTACTGCAGTGTCATAATGTGTCTGTGCCTGTCTGTTTTAGGTGTCAGTGGGTAGCCGTGTTAGTCCGTATCCACAAAAACAACAAGGAGTCCGGTGACACCTTAAAGACTAACAGCTTTATTTGGGCATAAGCTTTCGTGGGTATTTGGACATAAGCTTTCATGTCTGTTTTAGATGGACAAATGCAAGTAAGTGCAAGGCCTAGCACAATTTTGCAGTGAGGGCACAGATTCTTACCAGTGTGTAAAATTACTTGAATAGAAGGATTATGGAAATTCTCCTCCACCCCCAACAGTTTGCTTTGCACTGCACATGTACTGAGGCATGGAACATGTATTGTTGGAGTCTACTGAGAAATGGTTTATTGAAATGACAAAGGATTGTGGATTTAACAACATCTTGCCCATCAAACCAAACCTTTCTAATCTCTGGGAATTTTTTACAACCTTCTGAATAGCTGTAAATTTTATCTCCTTAATAGGAGAAGGAAGGTACAGCAAATCAAACTAAATCAGACATTATAACTATATCTTAAAAATATTTGGTGTCTTTTAACATAGTTTGAATTTTTATCTTATAACTTTAGCAACGTGCATTAAATTGAACACAATGGTATCAATATTGATGGTGTGTGTGTTATTTTAATCTTCATTTCAAATGTTTTGGATGAAACATAAAATCAGTGTCCTATTTCGAGTTCCTTCCTTTCTTTATCAGAAAGCACAATGTTAACCTATACTACTTAGACAAATTGCAAACCTAGACATTGAGTTTAACATTCCTTTTATGTCAGAAAGCACCAAGGGATCAGGACCTTGATTTTGTTTAATCTAAATGATTTAAAATAGAGATTAAAATAAAATACACGTTGATATTATCTTCTCAAGTGTTCAAATACTGTGTCGGCTCAGACAAGTAGGATTACTTAATGTAACCAACAGTTGGGCACAAGAAGAATTCTAAATGCTTGAGTGGGAAAGGGGAAGTGTATGTTTCTGAGAGAGGTCAATATTTCCTGGACATTAGGGTATTTTCTCTAGTATCCGCTAAAACATAGGGATAACAGCTGGATTTAGGTGATCCAGAGACTTCAGAGCTGTGTTCTACTCAGTTCTGTAAAAAATATATTGGAAAGACTAGTTTCAATATGAAGAGCTTGTCATTCAGTCCCTTACATTCTAGGGATTTCATAGCTAAGGCTACGAGTTTGTCACAGAGGTCACAGAAGTCACGGATTCCGTGACTTTCCGGGACCTCTGTGACTTCTGCAGCAGCCGGTGTGGCTAACCTGTGGGCCACCTGTGGATCTCAGACCACAGCCTCCCTTCCACACACCTCCAGCAGCAGCAGGAGTTTGGGTTGAGGTGCAGGAGTGGGTGAGGGCTCTGGGTGGTGCTTACCTTGGGAGGCTGCCTGGAAGTGGCGACATGTCCCTCCCTCAGCTCCTAGTTCTGCCTGCTGCCTCCACTTGCAAGCACTGCCAGTGGGAGCTGTGGAGCCGGTGCTTGGGGTGGGAGCACCGCACGGAGCTGGGAGCTGAGGGAGGGACATTTCGCCATTTCTGGGAGCCACGAGGGGTCAGGTAGGGAGCCTGCTAGCTCTGCCAAGCCCCCACCCCCAGCACCAATGGGGATCCTGCCTGCCCCTCCCAGCACCGGTAGGGTTCCTGGGCAGCTCCCCTGGAGCCCCCGCGGTGTCCCCAGGCAACCCCCCCGAGCACCCATGGTGCCCCCTGGGCTACCCCCCAGAAGTCCCCGTGACACCCCCACGCCACCCCCCGTCCCCTCCAAGATTTAGTCAGGGTATATAGTACAAGTCGTGGACAGGTTACGGGCCATGAATTTTTGTTTACTGCCTGTGACATGTCCATGATTTTTACTAAGAATACCCGTGACTAGAACGTAGCCTTATTCATAGCCCTTCAAAATGATTGTCAGCATAAATCCACACATTTCATAAGGCCATAGTTTTCCTATTACTATAATATGGCAGCATTTCCAGGGCACAGCTGTACATAAGTTTTGTGTGATTGTTTAGAGTGTGTCTGCTAAACAAAAGAGGTAAAATTTTCAAAAGCCCTTCAGTCATTGAATCTAAGTCTTTTGAGTGATGGTCCCTATTGCATTCCACTGAGGGTTATGCACATGTACCAGGCACCTTGAATGGGAACTTTTCAAAATAGTAGTGTCCATTGGTCCATGCATGCACTCCTGCATGGCCTTGTGGTTTTGCCCAAGGTGATAAAGGACCAGGTAGACAGTTTATTCTCACTGGTGCATGGTTGGAGTCGGAGCTTCTGCTTTTTCTCTCTGACTGTACTGCACCTCCTCCAGTGGGATCCGAAGAACATTAGCTATTCTCTTGAGCGGCTCCGGAAATTGACGGTAGTCATTTGGAGGAAAGGAGGGTGTCGATGACAACAAGTGGAATCTCTCTGGATCCATTGATACTGTTGGAGCTGCGTTGACTGGCACAACATCCAGCCCTGGTTCCGAACATCTACTCAACTAATGATCGGGTGGTGAGACAGAGGATTCCTCCCCGGTTGAGCGAGACGGTTCTGAAGGTGAATATTGGGGCCACGAGCTCCAATATGACTAAGCTGGTTGATCCCACTTTTGCTCTGGCTGCTGAGCTAGGCAAGGGAGAGTACTGCCACAGTGCCATCAGAACCCTCTGATCATCATGCCTTTGGAATGGCAGCTGAGAACAGCAGACCATGCATAGTCTTTGAATCCTCAGACTCAGAGGAATTGGAGTCCTGTACAAATGGGGGTGCCAAAAGGACTGACGGAACGGGTGTGCCGTAGCAACACGACCAGAGAGCGGCAGATCCGATGTAGGAGAGGGGGCCCTCTTAGCAGGTAAATAGACTGGAAAACCTGGAGACCTTATCCAATTCAGGGCAAACAGTTCATGAGGCCCAGGAGCACATCCGATTTTCCTTAGCATTAACGGCACCTGATCCACAGATGGAACCAGGGCTGGTAAGGAACCTTGCCTCAGTACTGACAATTCATGTTGTGCTGGCAGAGCTGATGCAGGAGGAGTGCATGGTTTGGGAACCAGGACTGGTGGATCTGGTGAACCATGCAATTTCTTCTTCCTCTTGTGGGTCTTGGAATGCACCCCTCCTCCATGGCCAGAACCCGTGGAGGGTGCAGTGTCTTTCTTGGATATGGAGGAAGACTTACTGTCATACTTATGTTCATCCTTCCATGTTTCATGGCTAGGCCCCGACATGGGGTCGATAGCATTGGTACCAGAGGATCCAGACTGGGACTGCTCAGGCCAATGTACAGGGGGGTTTCCTTGGCCAGGATCTGACTGCAGCCCCACGGTGACTTCCATGAGGTGCTTCTTAAGGAGTAGGGCCTGGGCTTCCCGGTATGGGCAGGAAAGGAGAGGCAGATACTGCACCTGACATGATATGGGCTTCCCCCAAGCAGTACAGACAGCGTTGGTGCTTTTCGCTGAGCGAAAACAAGCAAGGGCAGGAAGCTCAGACCTTGAATCCTGGGATCTTTGGCATAATGCAGTACCCAGACATGGGCGCTGGGGCGGGGAGGAGGTTGGTTGTGGGGAAACTGCTGAAGCAGCACTCAAAACTATTTAATCCTACAAAAATTGCTATGATCACTAAAACCACTACAAAATCAGTAAAATCTGAACTATGTACAAGAATAAAAACAATTTTTCTGGAAAGTTTGTAAAGTACATCATTAAGGATGAGAGAAAAAGCAGAAGTGCCAACTTTGACCATGCGGCGGTGAGAAGAAACTGAAAACGTGGTCGGTCCTCCCCAGCCTTTACCACTTCAGGCAAAACCACAAGGCAATGCAAGGATGGATCTGCGGACTGATGGACATGACAATTTTGAAAGCTCCAACTCCGGGTGCATGGCGTATGTGTGTGGTCTTCAGTGGAATACAGACAGGGACCACACATCACGAAGAACCTCCAGTTAAAGGTAAGTAGCCTTCCCTGCCATTGAAAGTCAGCTGGGATGTGGGCTTCTAAGTCATTTAGGTACTCTTGAAAATTTTACCCAAGGTTCTTAAGACCTGTTAAGGAGACCACATTAGTCTTTAAAAGGGTCTGTTAAAGACACAAGACCCATAGTACAGACTGATAGTTTTGAGTGACTTTCAGAAACACCTAAGTGATTTAAGAATACAGGTTCCATTGTCTTTCACTGGGACTTGTCATCTGAAGTTGCTTAGGCAGTTTTGAAAATCCCATCCTTTGTTCTTCTTTTTTTTTTTTTTTTCATTTGGCACAGTTTGGCTCTTGGTTTATTCCTAGGATTATCACATGGTGATCTTCCTACTTCCCATCCTTTTATTGTACCACTTTGTTAAAATCCTCATGACTTGGAACAATGCAGAACATTTTTTTCTTATCTATAAATATATCACCTGTGATCTTTCAATACATCAGATTTTTCTGAAGGAACAAGAAGAAAAGGTTGAAAATCAGTTATATGAATTTTAAACTACTTTTGATGGTAGACCAGCAGGAATTATAGATCCTGGTCTGTTTGCTTGTTACTCCAATTTCAGAGTAGTTGAGCACAGTTCTATAGTGCTCCATTAAAGGAAACTTACAAAATATTTACAGCAGAAATTCACATAATCTGTATTGGATATCTGTATTCAGATATCTTGTGTTCTTGTGCTGGTTTAAAAAAAGAAATATTGAAACTGCTGTCAGGCAGTACTTCGGAGACCAGCAGTCTAAAGTTTTCTTTCCTGCTACCAGAAAGCTTTGTTGTCAGTTCAGTTATTAAAACCCTAATTTACTGTAGCACAATAATGCCAGGGTAATTTCTCACTGCATGCCAATTTTGACTAAGAGATGTGTTATGGCTCTCAGCACTAAAACAAATGGGTTAAGAAGGAATAATCCTTCCTTTTTGGAGGATGTGTAATGCTGAGGATTTTTTTAATGAGGTTTATAAGCTTCCTAAGGACAATATTTTGTTTGCCTCAAAGGACAACAGAGCAGCAGTGCTCTTTGTCTTAAATTGTTCAAGTGCTGGTATATCAAAAAGCAGGTAAAAATGGTCCAGAGAAAAATGCTGTTTCACTTCATTACTAAATTTGCAAGCATTCTAAGGCCAGAAAGGACCATTGTGATCATCTAGATCACCTACAATATGACACAGGCTATTGGACTTCACTGAATTAATTCCTGCTTCAAGTCCAATAGCTGTGGTTGAGGTAGAGTATCTCTTTTAGAAAAACATCCAATCTCGTTTAAAGATTACCAGTGATGGAGAATCCACCACAAACCTTGGTAAGTTGTTCCAGTGGTTAATTATCCTCCCCTCACCCCCATTAAATTTTAAGACTTATTTCTAGTCTAAATTTATCAAGCTTCAACTTCCAGCCATTAGAACTTGTTATACCTTTGTCAGCTAGATTAAAGAGCTCTCTTTATCAAATTTCTGTTTCCCATGTAGGTATTTACAGACTGTGATCAAGTCACCCATTAATGTTTTCTTTGATAAATACACAGTGAGAGACTCAAGGAGGAAAATCTATAAAGCATATTTTACAATCTTTCAGTTCTTCATGTTCCAGTTCTTTAATTCCAGTCCTTCAATTTTCATGTCTCTTCCATGAACCCTCTCCAATTTATCAGTATCCCTTACTGAACTTTGGAGAACTGGTCACAGTATTCCAGTAAGGGTTTGACCAGTGCCATATAAAAAGGCAATATAAACCCTCTTCTCCTTACTGCAGATTCCCCTGTTCATGCATCCAAGGATCACATTAGCCTCTTTAGCCATAGCATCACACTGGGAGCTCATGTTCAGCTGATTATCCACCATGACCTGCAACTAATCTTGTAAGTATGGCCTACATTGTTCCTAGATATTTTACCTTACATTTGGCCATATTGAAACACACATTGTTTGTTTGTGCCCAGCTTACCAAGTGATCCAGATCATCCTCTTCATTATTCACTGCTCCCTCAATCTTTGTATCACCTTTAGACTTTATCACTGATGATTTTATGTTCTCTTCCAGGTCATGGATTTAAAAATGTTAAATAGAGTAGGGTCAAGAATCAATATCTGTGGGACCCCACTTGACAAACCATCCACTCAGTGATGATTCCCTGTTTCACAATTACATTTTGAGACCTGTCATTTAGACAGTTTTTAATCCTTTTAGTGTGTGCCATTGTTTTTGTATCAGTCTAGATTTCTTAATCAAAATCCGTGTGGTATCAAGTCAAATGCCTTCCGAAAGCCTAAGTACATTACATCCACACTATTAAATTTATCAACTAAACTTGTAATCTCATGAAAAAGTGATATCAAGTTAGTTTGACAGTATCTATTTTCCATAAACCCATGTTCATTTGCATTAATTACATTACTCTCCTTTAGTTCATTATTATTCAAGTCCCATATCAACTACCCCATTATCCTGCCAAGGATCAAGTCAGACTGACAGATCTATAATTACCTGGATCATCCAATTTACTTTTAAAAAAAATTGGTACAGTAGTCAGTGCTCCAAGACTTACTGATAATCAGTATTAATGGTGCCGTGAGCTCCTCAGCTAGATCTTTTAAAATTCTTGGATGGAAATTAACTGAATCTGCTGATTTAAAAATATCTAACTTTAGTAGCTTCTGTTTAACATTCTCCAGAGATACTAGTGGAATGGAAATGTTATCACCATGTGATGAGACTACATAATCTGTTTTTCCCCAAATACAGAACAGAAATATTTATTGAACACCTTTGCCTTTTCTGCATTACTATTGATAAAATTATCATTTCCATTTAATAATGGACCAGTACTATTGTCAGAATTCTTTTTGTTCCTAATCCATTTATAAAACTCCTCCTTACTATCCTTACTGTGCTGGCCATAGATTTCTCCTTATGTCTGTTGGCTTCCCTTATCAATTTTCTACAGTTCCTAATTTATGATTTATATTCATTACTATCTAATTCCCCTTTCTTCCATTTGTTATATATTATAGTTTTATTATTATTATTTATTGTTTATATCTGCTTTTACTTCTCCTCTAAATCAGGTTGGCATTTTAAACAGCATGGCTGTTACCTGCACAATCTAGAGCACCCTGCCTTTACCCTACCGAGGGCTCAAGATGTGACCGAGTTAATTTAGGCACCCCCACCCTTTCCATTCCGAGGGCTCAGGGGATAAGGCACCTACCCTTACCAGTCGGGGGCTGAGGGAGAAACCTGGTCAATTTGAGTACCTGCCCTTACCTCTTCCCTTGGGGCTCAGGGCTCTCTGGGTCCGCAGGATCTTTTCCCAGTGAAAGAGTCTTACACAACTGTGCTCTAAACATCTGTTTGTTAGCAACACACACAGAACACATATCACAAGCAAAGCTATTATGCTTACCGCTCCTAATATACAAGCACATTTCACCCAATGGCCAGTCAGAATCTACTTCTCTGGGGGTTCTGGTCCCCTTACATGTCATGGTCGTGCAAGGGGATAGGGTATGCCACAGCTTGTTGGTTCCCAATCAGTGTTGTTTTTCATTTACTGTATATACCTCCTTTAACTCTATACTAAATTTATCACATTGTCCGACACCCCTACATAACAAAATTTAACCAATCATACGTGTCCTCCTCCCTGCCCTTCTATGTGTCCTCCTCCCTGACCAAGTCTCTTATATTTTATCTCTCATGCCAAAATTGTAATTTATTTATGACTTTCCCTGTTTGTGCAGATGGTCAGCATGAATCCACTAGTCAGAACTTATCTATTACCATTTGTTCTTGAGTCTCTCTGTATCCTCCCTAAAACTTCCCAGTGCCTATGTCTCTCTACTTTACAACCCTTGGTGATTATAACTCTTGTTAGGGACATTCCTGGGGAGAGGGTACTTTATCAGCAGCAGAGAATACTTTTTCTCAGTTTTAGTGGGGAAATCCCTGAGTTTCACCCAAGGCTGGTCAAGGAAAGTTTAGTATGGGGGTGGGTTAGGTCCCAGGCCTGCACAGTCTTCTGATTTAAGGGGTATTGACAGGACTATTGTGATAAATGAAGGTGTGTGTGTGTGGGGGGGGGGGGAGTAGCTCCCTGACACCCAGCCAGCCAGTTAGCTAAAAAATCTCTTATAGTAGCTGTTCTCTACTTGCTTTACCTGTAAAGGGTTAAAAAGTCTGACTGCATGCATAGGTAAAAGGAAGTGAGTGGGCACCTGGCCAAAAGACCCAATGGGAAGGCTAGAACTTTTAAAAATTGAAACGAGACTCCCCTTTTGTATGTCCATGTTGTTCTCCCAGAGGGGAAACACAGACTAGCAATGCCGTAAGAAGCTTTGAGCCAGATATGAAAAATCGTAGAATCATAGAAGATATGGGTTGGAAGAGATCTCAGGAGGTCATCTAGTCTAACCCCCTGCTCAAAGCAGGAGCAACACCAACTAAATCATGCCAGCCAGGGCTTTGTCAAGCTGGGCCTTAAAAACCTCTAAGGATGGAGTGTGGGTGGGAGAAGTATGGAACAGGTTTTTTGGGGGGGTGGAGGGTGGGATTGTTAGGGAGGTGGGGAGCCTCCCCCCATGCAGACTCTGGCTGACCCCAAGTCTCTCCCATTCAGTCAGGCACATCTGCTGCTGTTCCCACACCTCCCCATCCCCATGTGTCCCTGCAGCCTCCTCCCCAATCCTCATGTGTCCCTGCAGCTCCCCTCCCCCATCCCCATGTGGCCTTGCACCCTCACTCCCATTCAGCCCCTGGCTCAATGCTGTCATCCCACTAGCTCCTGAGTCTGTGCCCCAGTCTGTTCCCTGCACTAGCCATTCTGACCCCCAGTCTGTGACCGACCCCCCCCCAGCAGCCCCATGTGCCCTACTCTGTTCTAACCTGGCTCCGCGAGCAGGGTGCTGTGATGAATTTCTACTCCTGGGGGAATTCTGTGCCATTGCACATACACAGAATATTTTTTCCCCACAGAAAATACATTCTGCCCATGAAGTACTGCAGTTCCACCTTTTGCCCACCAGAGGCAGCTGTGGTGCCAGAACAGGCAGCTATGTTCATGCTGCTGGCTGTCCTAGTATCACAGCGGCCTCTGGTGGGTGAAAGGTGGAAATGCAGCACTTCTTGGGCAGAATGTATTTTCTATGGAAAAAAATTCTGCAGGACACATGCATTCTGCACATGCACAATGGTGCAGAATTCCCCCAGGAGTAACTCTTCAAAATTACAGTACTGATTGAATTTTCTGAGAGTTTACTAGTAAAGTCATTGGTTTAGAAATTAATATTAATTGAAAAGTGTCCTATAAGAAATGTTGTACTCTTTTACATCTGACATTTTGTTATTGTTGGCTGTTGTCGTTTTTGTCGAGGGGAGGAGTCCCAAAAAGATGAGCTCGGGTGTTGTCTTTCTAGACAAAAGTTGTCAGAATAAATCTTGAGCAGATCTGATTACACTGATAAGGTATGTTTAAAAATATTTTTAGCATTAATGGTCACTTTTAAAAATTATTCTTCATAAGTGAAAATTCCTCTTTCAGCAGAGACTGAAGAATAATGTTCTCTTCAGAGAATTCATGAAGGACTGCCCTCTTTCAAAATAGTAGTCATCTAAATGAGACCGAGGTCACAATTTGCACTCTGCTAAGATGCCCTTGTCAAAATATGAGATAGAGGTCATCACCTGCCATAATCAAAGATGGCCACTGCCTCCATTCTCCTGATCCTCAGTGTTTGATTATGAAGAATAACAGCAGAAAATTACCATTAACTGCAGCTAGAGTCTATACTTGAATGACCAAGCCTAAAAGTTAAATTTTAAAAAGCTATTTAAGGTTGTTATTATATATCTTCAAATAATTAGAAATCTCACATGGTAGCATTCTCTTTTAGCTTTCTTGTTTACTGTTCATGTGTGAACATTTTAATAATTAAAAATATTAAATGTCCCCCAGGAAATTCCCAAAGTTACATTAAAATATTTGAGGATACACTTAAGTAATTTAGGGTAAAATACATTACAGGGATGTTGTAACAATCAAGATAAAAGATTTTTTTTTGCCTTATATACTAATATATAGTTTCAATCTTAACTACATTATAATATAATATATGTTATATTCAGTGCTGGGATGATGCCTCTTTTACAAGTTAACTTAACATTAGGAATGGTAATTAAGCACACATGACATTAAAAAACAAGCATGTTTATTTTTTTCCATTTAAAACTTTTAAATTTGCTCTGACAAATCATTCTATATGTACTACAATATCCAGTTAACAGGCAACTCATAAATAATCTTCACATATCACAATGTTTTTCAAATGTTGAAGGCTGAGAACTTTCAACTCACTTAATTTGTAACTGAAAACCCAATGGAAACATTAATTTTTAATTGAAAAAATCTGTTGACAAAAAATTTTAACCTGCTATTTTAACACAGACTATAATGCCTTTTCTGCAACAGAAAAAATATCTATGGACAAAGCAGTTAAACTTAATTTTAGAAAATTTTAGCTGCTGTAGTAATTCTCTTAAGCCTATTGCTGTCTTCCAAAGGAAATTACAAGTGTGCACTAATCCTTTAGAACCACTTTTATCATTCATGAGACATGGAACACCCAAAGTAGTAAAATATTTATGCCTTTTAGTCAATAAAAATTGAAAGTATGACTAAAACGTGATGATTTCACTTGAGCCCATAGTGTTGCACTGTCTCACATATTGAAGTAAAAACAGACTTTTATTATAAACAATGAAAATAGAAACAATTGCAGTAGAAGTAATTACATATTAAAACAAAAATCACAATAACCCTAAAATAAGTATAGTGTATCTGGAAGACTTGTTACTGAAAAGTCCCTGAAAACATGAAGAGATTAATTTACATGGCAAGAGACTTTAATTAGGTCCCCTGTCCAATGCTTGGTAGAAAATGATTAAAATGCAGGATAAAAATAAAGGAAAATATGCCTTGGAAAATATTTTAATGAGTTAGTAGCTATCCAGAGAGAATTACATGAGAATGAAAGATATTATACTTTGTGATCTGATAGCCATAAGTCTTGCTTCAGAATAGATCTACATTTTTACATACAGAAATAATTTATAGAACATTCACACATATTTATTGTGTCATGCCCCATCTTGAGAATTATCGTCAGGCAAGGGAGTTTGAAACAAACAAAACAATTGATGTTTAATAACTCTTTACTGCAGCTCCAATTGTCCCTAAAGCATATGCTTTCCTTTCTAACAGACACTGAAAAGCTATATGTTCCTCAGCTTCATCCAACTTGTGCTCTTATGAAAAACCTTAATGATGACTTCAGCAATGTTAATGTAGAATAACTCTCAAACTGAATGGAGAAGAGAGTATGAAGGTATCGATAGGTTTTGCATAAAAGTGCAAGTGGAGACTTTTCTCTTTTCCCTCTTATTTCTATACTGTTAAGGTTTGGGTGGCTAGGTAGGCTCAGTACCGATTCAACCTTAACTGTCACTAAATAACCTTAAGTGTCACTTAACAGTGGTTTTGTGTGTGTGTGTGTTAATTTATATATTAGCTAGGGATGTCAATTAATTGCAGTTAACTCACGTGATTAATTCAAAAAAATTAATTGCACTTAGAACAATAGAATACCAGGCGTTCGCATAGCACTGTTGTAGGTGGCATTGCCAAATATTTACACGCCAGACGCGCTAAAGATTCATATGTCCCTTCATGCTTCAACCACCATTCCAGAGGGCATGCGTCCATGCTGATGATGCTTGTTAAAAAAATAACGCATCAATTAAATAATCTGTCAATTAAATTAAAATCTCCTTCGGGGGAGAATTGCATGAGGTGGTGGAATCTCCTTCCTTAGAAGTCTTTAAGGTCAGGCTTGACAAAGCCCTGCGTGGGATGATTTAGTTGGGGATTGGTCCTGCTTTGAGCAGGGGGTTGGACTAGATGACCTCCTGAGGTCCCTTCCAACCCTGATATTCTATGATTCTATGTCTCCTGCTCTGTTTTATGCATTCTGCATATATTTTATGTTATAGCAGTCTTGGATGATGACCCAACGCATGTTCGTTTTAAGAACACTTTCACTGCAGATTTGACAAAACACAAAAAAGGTACCGATGTGAGATTTCTAAAAATAGCTACAGGACTCGACCCAAGGTTTAAGAATCTGAAGTAGCTTCCAAAATCAAACAGGGACGAGGTGTGAAGCATGCTTTTAGAAGTCTTAAAAGAGCAACACACTGATGCGGAAACTACAGAGCCCAAACCACCAAAAAAGAAAATGAAACTTCTGCTGGTGGCATCGGACTCAGATAATGAAAATGAACATGCGTCAGTCAGCACTGATTTGGATCGTTATCAAGCATAACCCATCATCAGCATGGATGCATGTCCTCTGGAATGGTGGGACGTATGAATCTTTAGTGCATCTGGCACGTAAATATCTTGCAACGCCAGCTACAATAGTGCCATGCAAACGCCTGTTCTCACTTTCAGGTGACATTGTAAACAAGAAGCAGGCAGCATTGTCTCCTGTTTGTCTGCGTGAATGGTTAACCAAGAAGTAGGACTGAGTGGACTTGTGGGCTCTAAAGTTTTACATTGTTTTATTTTTGAATGCAGTTTTTTTACATAATTCTACATTTGTAAGTTCAATTTTCATGATAAAGAAATTGCACTACAGTACTTGTATGAGGTGAATTGAAAAATACATTTTTTTGTTTTTTTTACAGTCCAAATATTTGTAATAAAAATAAATATAAAGTAAGCACTGTACACTTCGTATTCCATGTTGTAATTTTAATTAATATATTTGAAAATGTAGTAAACATCCAAAATATTTAAAATAAATAGTATTCTATTGTTGTTTAACAGCACGATTAATTGCAATTAATCATGATTAATTTTTTTAATTGCTTGACAGCCCTAAAATTAACAACATTTTTGTGCACATTTCTTACCTGGCTTCAAAGGCTAGCTAAGTTAATCAGTGAACTGGTATAGCTATCTTTGATATGAGTTAGGTCAACACAGAGCCTTCATAAGGGGAAAAATTGGGCTAATGAGTCTGTTTCTAAGTTTCAACTGCTTTTCTGAGGTAGGCATTGCTGCTGCCTTTGTTTCTAACCATTTCTTATTTTCCACCAGGAGATGGGATTCCGAAGGAAAATAGTCCATTTATTAACAGTGCCGAGATGGACCAAGGAAATAGCTATGAAGGGAAAAATATGGCTCTCTTTGAGGTAACTTTCAGAATTTTTAAAATAACTTATTTTGAGGAGTAAATTACAGAGCAATTTCAGGTTATTTTTAGAGAGTGAGGAAAAGTAAAAACAATTGCAGCTCTCTGTATACTAGAAATCTGTTGTACAAGACATGTAAACATAATTTGCTTCTTTTAATTGTTTAGTTTCCATGAGGTTGTGTTAATGTTTTTAAAAGTCTGATCAAGAATCACTTTTTAAATTAATTTTGATTAGAAACTTTCTTAACTTATCCACTTCATAATTTATTTTATAAGCAAATTATTGTGACATTCCCCTCTGGTGTTGTCTGGACCGGTGATCTGCTAGGCCACTCCAATCCTTGACTCTGGGAGCCAGCCTTACCCTGCTCTGCTGTGAGAATCTCCATTCCTGGGCTGTTCACGCACAGCCTCTGGCATGTAAGCTGCTCCTTGGATTGTGCAAACGAATGACACTAGCCAATACCTCCGGTCCCAGACACAACCCTAGGAACCTCCGTCTTGCATTGTCCAGTTATGCCCACTGGATGCTGCAAGTTTATATGAGTGTGACAATTTAACAAAGAAATTGATTTGTACCAGGCTTGTTATCCCAAGGGGAGTCTCTGTCACACTTCAGACCAAATGCACTGCTTCAGGTAGAATAACCAAATAAATTTATTAACTATAAAGATAGATTTTAAGTGATTATAAGTCAAAAAATAACAAGTCAGATTTGGTCAAATGAAATAAAAGCAAAACACATTCTAAGCTGATCTTAACACTTTCAGTGCCCTTACAAACTTAGATGCTTCTTACCACAGGCTGGCTGGTTGCTCTTCAGTCAGGCTCTCGCCTTTGATCAGCGCTTCAGTCGCTTGGTGTGGTGTTTGTAGATGTAGGTGGAAGAGAGAGGAAGTGCATGGCAAATGTCTCTCCCTTCTATCATGTCCTTTCTTCCCTCTTGGCTTTGCCCCTCTCCCCTTCAGAGTCAGGTGAGCATTTCCTCATTGCAGTCCCAAACTGACCAAAGGAAGGGGGGCAACTCACTCAGAGTCTAACAGATCCTTTTGATGTTACCTAGGCCAGCATCCTTTGTTCCTGTGAGGCTGGGCTGGGTTTTCCCCATACATGCCCTGATGAGGTGTGAACTACCTCTCTGTTCTTGGAGAGTTTTTGTTGGGCTTGGTTTAAGCCATGAGGATAAATTTTCAGCTTTATAACTATATACATGAAATTATAGCTTATAACATTACTGTAACAATTATTTTAACGTCACTAGAAAAACCATGCTCAGTGCATCATGAACCTTCCGAAGACACCCAACATGGCAAACTTTGCATTGGATACAGCACAATCATTTTTTTCAAAATGAACATGGGGGTGTAGGGTGTCCCTCCAAGGTACCCTTAGTTTACTGCAAGAGGGTTAGTCACTGACTAGCTTGAAGGCAGTTTGTGTTATAGTTCTTTTGGGATCTAGCCATTAAGGCTATGAGGCAGCATGCCTCAGTTTCCCCAGTCACACACAGTAAACCAGGTTTTTTTATGGTTTCTCTGCTGTGATAAGCTTTAAACCTGTTTACAGGTATTAATTGAAAAGTAGTGTGATGGAGTAGGAAGTAGGGAGTATTAACCTGGTAATGTTGCATGGGAGTTTTACTAGTTTACTGTCTTCTGCTGACACGGGGCGTGCCTCCATTTCCCTGGGGTAGTGCATCAGTACTAGATGGTGATGGGAAATAAGGGTGTGACTTCACTGAGGGATGATACTTGACGACCAGCAAGTAAAGGATGGTGGCTGCCCTTCATAACTTGAGCCCAGGAAGGGGTTGAAGCCAGGTGACACTTTCTGCCTGGGAAACTGGACAAAGTCTGGAGGAGGGGCTGGGAGTGTGGCTGGGTGAGGCAGCAGGAAGGGTTTTCTGTTTGGAGCTGGCTGGGGAGATGCGGGGAGGCCCAGAATCTGGGTCTGTGCTCCCCACTCCCCAACAGGGACCTGACTGAGGGATCCTGTTTTCTGTACCTAAAAGCTCTGTTTTAGACTGTGTTCCTGTCGTCTAATAAACCTTCTGTTTTACTGGCTGGCTGAGCGTCACGGTGAATTGCAGGAAGTGGGGGGTGCAGGGCCCTGACTCCCCCACACTCCTTGACAAGTAGCATTATCATAGATTTAACATCTGTGTCAAAATTCTTATCCCCAAAACTTAACATTAATGCCAAAATTTTTATCACAGATGTGCATTTACTAGTATCTTTATGATACCACGCCCTCTGTTCAGATAGTGTAGTTTGAGGTTAGTTTGTTCATTACCCATGGCGTCCTTTGACTCTCTCCCATGTAATCAGTCACTAGCTTTTCCTTCCCTCCATTGTTCCCCTCTGCGTCGGCTCTTAATTTAATCACGTTTCTGGAATTTTGGTGCCTCAGGGTCTGGCAAGATAGATGTTCAGGGGGATCCTACACATTGGTTGGCCCTTTGGGGAGTGGTCTCCCAACCCCAGGACTGTATATATGCAGAAAATCCAGCTCCCCTTTTGGCGTTATCCTGTGTTCCTCCTTCCAGAACTGAGTCCTTCCCTGCCCCCTGGAGGGCTGTGATCTGTGCTCTACGGGCTAGGTGTGTTTACTCTTCAATCAGATGCACCTTTTCCCAGCAGCTCTCCCATAAATGCTTTCTGTGTCTCACCAGCGTGGGGTAAGACACCCCCCTCTCTGTCAGTTGGGCCATTTGTATTCTCACAAACTACCACCTGGCAATTTTCTTTTCCCAACTCCTCTGTTATCACAGGCATTGGCGCCGCATCTTGATTTAAAGACACACAGTTACTTTCCAAAAACCCTCCAGGAGGTCAGTTACACAGTTCCTTCTCAAAACCTGGGTCACAGGCTGAGTGCCTGGGCGCACAGATGCTGACCCAGCCACCCTAGTGTCCTGGGCATCCTGCCCCAAGTGACTAGTGAGGAGACATTCCTGTACCCCCACTATTCCTTCCCCAGTTTCCTCCTCTGGGCCCCCTCCTAAGACACATTTTTCTGTGCTCCCTAGGAAGGGTTCTGTCTCTTGTTCATCTGCAGAACTCTGCCAGCTAACAACTCGGACAGTTTCCTTAATCACTGACATCACCTCTCCTGCCCTTGCGCCTGAGGGCATGTTGCCTTCTGCTGGAAAGGAGCTAGTTTCAGCCTCTCCCACACTTGGAAGTACACTGCTTCCCTGTGTTACGGAGTCACAGGAATCCTCACCCACCTCAGTGGTTTCTGAGATCCCCAGCCCCTTCTCTGGGCTCTCCTCTGGGACACATTTCTCTATGTTCCCAGTGAAGTGCCTGCAAGAATAAAATATTGAGGTTGTTGACTTAAGTCTATACCAGTCCTTTGATTCTTTGTACCCTGCCTTAGAAAATGAAAAACACTGTTCAGATGAGTGTAAGCCTTGTCTTCCCAGGTGTGTTTGATGCTAGTTTGTTGCAGACACAGACCACCTAACTGCATTATAACCAATTGAGACAGTTATCCAGGGTATGATAAATGTAGATACCCTTTTCTCCCTCAGAAAGAATCAGTATTCTAGCTATCTTAGAGACCCTGAGGGACTGAAGGTAGAATCATAGAAGATTAGGGTTGGAAGAGACCTCAGGAGGTCATCTAGTCCAACCCCCTGCTCAAAGTGGGACCAACACCAACTAAATCATGACAGCCAGGGCTTTGTCAAGCTGGGCCTTAAAAACCTCTAAGGATGGAGATTCCACCACCTCCCTAGATAACCCATTCCAGTGCTTCACCACCCTCCTAGTGAAATAGTGTTTCCTAATATCCAACCTAGACCTCCCCTACTGCAAGTTGAGACTATTGCTCCTTGTTCTGTCATCTGCCATGACTGATAAAAGCCAAGCTCCATCGTCTTTGGAATCCACCTTCAGGTAGTTGAAGGCTGCTATCAAATCCCCCCTCACTCTTCTCTTCTGCAGACTAAACACGTCCAGTTACCTCAGCCTCTCCTTGTAAGTCATGTTCTCCAGCCCCCTGATCATTTTCCTTGCCCTCCGCTGGACTTTCCTGAATTTGTTCATGTCCTTTCTGTAGTGGGGGCCCCAAAACTGGATGCAGTACTCCAGATGTGGCCTCACCAGTGCTGACTAGAGGGGAATAATCACTTCCCTCGATCTTCTGGCAATGCTACTAATGCAGCCCAATATGCCACTTGCCTCCTTGGCAACAAGTGCACACTGCTGACTTATATCCAGCTTCTCATCCACTGTAATCCTAAGGTCCTTTTCTGCAGAACTGCTGCTTAGCCAGTCGGTCCCCAGCCTGTAGTGGTGCATGGGATTCTTACATCCTAAGTACAGGACTCTAAACTTGTCCTTGTTGAACTCATCAGATTTCTTTTAGCCCAATCCTCCAATTTGTCTAGGTCACTCTGTATCCTATCCTTACCCTCTAGCATATCTACCTCTCCCCCCAGCTTAGTGTCATCTGCGAACTTGCTGAGGGTGCAATCCATCCCATCATCCAGATCTTTAATAAAGATGTTGAACAAAACCAGCCCCAGGACTGACCCCTGGGGTACTCCGCTTGATACCGGCTGCCAACTAGACATCGAGCCGTTGATCGCTACCCATTGAGCCCAACAATCTAGCCAGCTTTCTATCCACCTTATAGTCCAAAGGCAGACCAAAGGTAGACCAAAGGAAGGGCCACATCTTGCAAACACAGGTTCCCCACTATGAACTGCAGGTATTTGAAGAGGGAATAATGTACTGAGACATTCAAATGTGCTTTTTGGAGATTTGTAGCACATAGAAATAGTCATTTCTAGATTTTCTGGATTGAGAGACGTACTCCACCCAGAATCTTATTGCTGATTATAAAGGAGATCAGTCTAGATCTGGGAGTGTGTGCCCATCCTCTTTTGGGAATCCAGAGCTATGGTTTTCAAACGTAGGATTCTAAAATTAGGTTTCTAAATCCATATGTAGATTTCTATTAACTTCAGTGGAAGCTACTGATGCTTTGCATTTTTAAAAACCAGGTCACTTATTTACGGATTTAAGTTCCTAATTTTAGGGTCCTATGTTTGAAAACGTTGGCCCAGTAAATCTGAAATAGGTACCCTCCCAAGGTGGGACAGGTGAAATTGCACACAGTCAAGAAGATATTGAAGGAGTTCCAAAGAGATGTCTATCAGGATAAAGAAAAAAAAATTAAGGAAGGAACATGAAATGTGAAAAGTAGCCACATTGTACCATATAAAATGCAGTTTGTCCTCAGTAGTTTTAGTCCACGCTGGGTATAGTCTTTCAAACCTGTTCCCAATAAGAGAGGAGATATAGACTGGCTAGCTTTTGCTTACTGGAGGAGGAGCTAGAGAAACTGCTTATGTCTGGAACCTTAGGAGGATACCAAGAAGTATCCCTTTGCCCTGTAGAGGAAGGGAATGAGCAAAAGGGCTGCTTTTGATCCATACCATTGTCTTCATAGCTATTACCCCAAGGAAAGAGAGGGGAAAAAATGCTCCTATAGGGAGTTTGATCTGGTTTGAAGCTTACCTTATTGCTGTGTCTGAGGCCTCACTAAACAGTTTTAATGCATCAAAGGGACATTGGATCACAGGGATCTTAGAAATGATTTTTACTTCCCAGGATCACAGCCCAATCTGCTTCCTTATTATTCCATTTTCTGTATGCCCTTTCATCCAATTCAGACTCTTACAAATCATCAATACCCTCAGTGTGGCCTGGGTGGAAACATTAATATGGGATCCATTGTTTGACATAGATTTCACTGAGCTCAATGAGCTACCTCTACTCTTTGTTTTTATTTAAACATTGATAATTAAAGAGACTAGCATTTCATAGATTCATAGAATTTTAAGATTGTTAGGATCATCTATTCTAGTCTGACCTCCTACATATGTAGGCTATAGCATTTCACATAGTGATTCCTGTCTCAAGCCTATATCTTCAGTTTTGAGGTACAGAATCTCTTTTAGAAAGACTTTCAATCTTGATTTAAAGACTTCAAGTAATGGGCAAGTGATGGTAAGTTGTTCCAATGGAGGGGAAGGTTAAAGGACTAGAGACCCAAGTATCAACCCTACATTGCATCAGAGAAAATGAAGACTTTCTGTATAGAAGTCAGCATTTGGCATTGCAAGCACAGCATGCTGAAGAATCAGAGAGGGCAGTGCAGAACAGGGAAGAAAACTGGCAGTATGTGACCTCAAGAAGAAGGAGGAGGAGAATCCATATACTCCCAATGCAGATAGAGCTAAGAAACTGTTTTCAGGCTCTCTGAACAGGTACTATGGAGGAGAATGGTGCGGAAGAGTCATCTGAAGGAAGGGATCAGAAGGAGACCCCATTGACCGGAAGGCATGGGATGCATTGTCCTAGGGATGGAGGTTCTACGACCACCACTTCCAAGAGGAGGAGATGGGTGGTGGTGGTTGGGGACTCCCTCATAAGGGGGACATAGTCATCCATATGCCATCCAGATTAGGAAACTTGAGAAGTGTGCTTCTTGCCTGGAGCTAGAATTCAGGATGTGTCTGCCGCGACCGATCAAGCCCTTGGACTGCTGCCTCTTCCTACTTCTCCATGTTGGCACCCATGATACTGCCAAGAATGACCTTCAGCAGGTCACTGCAGATTATGTGGCTCTGGGAAGAAGGATAAAGGCGTTTGAGGCGCAAGTTGTGCTCTCATCCATTCTCCCTGTTGAAGGAAAAGGCTCAAATAGGGACCATTGAATAGTGGAAGTAAGTATGTGGTTACACAGGTGGTGTTGGAGAGGCGGTTTTGGATTCTTCGACCATGCGATATTGTTCCAGGAAGAAGGATTGCTAGGAAGAGATGGGATCCACATAACAAAGAGAGGGAAGAACATCTTCGCAGGCAAGCTTGCTAACCTAGTGAGGAGGGCTTTAAACTAGGTTCACCGGGGACGGAGACCTAAGCCCTGAGGTAAGTGGGGAAGTAGGGTACCAGGAGGAAACACAAGGAGGAGGGTGCAACAGGGGAGGCCTCCTGATTCATATTGAGAAAGTAGGGCAATTGGCTCGTTATTGTAGGTGCCTGTATATGAACACAAGAAACTTGGGAAACAAGCAGGAAGAATTGAAAGTCCTGGCACAGTCAAGGAACTATGATGTGATTGGAATAATGGAAACTTGGTGGGGTAAGTCACATGACTGGAGCACTGTTGTGGATGGTATAAACTGTTCAGGAAGGGCAGGCCGGGGAGAAAAGGTGGAGGATTTGCACTGTGTGTAAGAGAGCAGTATGATTGCTCAGAGCTCCAGTATGAAACTGGAGAAAAGCCTGTTGAGAGTCTTTGGGTTATGTTTAGAGGTGAGAGCAACAGGGCTGATGTTGGGGTGGGCGTCTTCTGTAGACCAGCAGACCAGGAGAATGAGGTAGACAAGGCTTTCTTCGGACAACTAACAGAAGTTTCCAGATCCCAGGCCCCGGTTCTCATGGCAGACTTCAATCACCCTGACATTATACCTTGACTTTAGCAAAGCTTTTGATATGGTCTCCCACAGTATTCTTGCCAGCAAGTTAAAGAAGTATGGATTGGATGAATGGACTATAAGATGGATAGAAATCTGGCTAGATTGTCGTCAATGAGTAGTGATTAATGGCTTGATGTCTAGTTGGCAGCCAGTATCAAGTGGAGTGCCACAGGGGTCAGACCTGGGGCTGGTTTTGTTCAAGATCTTCATTAATGATCTGGATGATGGGATGGATTGCACCCTCAGCAAGTTTGCGGTTGAAACTAAGCTGAGGGGTAGATACGCTGGAAGGTAGGGATAGGGTCCAGAGTGACCTAAACAAATTGGAGGATTGGGCCAGAAGAAATCTGATGAGGTTCAACAAGGACAAGTGTAGAGTCCTGCACTTAGGACGGAAGAATCCCATGCACTGCTACAGGCTGGGGACCGACTGGCTAAGCGGCAGTTCTGCAGAAAGGGACCTTAGGATTACAGTGGACGAGAATCTGGATATGAGTCAACAGTGTGCCCTTGTTGCCAAGAAGGCTCATGGTATATTGGGCTGCATTTATAGGAGCATTGCCAGAAGATCGAGGGAAGTGATTATTCCTCTCTATTCAGCACTGGTGAGGCCATATCTGGAGTATTACATCCAGTTTTGGCTCCTCCACTACAGAAAGGATGTGAACAAATTGGGGAGAGTCCAGTGGAGGGCAACGAAAATGATCAGGGGGCTGAGGCACATGACTTATGAGAAGAGGCTGAGGGAATTGGGCTTATTTAATCTGCAGAAGAGAAGAATGAGGGGGGATTTGATAGCAGCCTTCAACTACCTGAAGGGGGGTTCCAGAGAGGATGGAGCTAGGTTGTTCTCAGTGGTGGCAGATGACAGAACCAGGAGCAATGGTCTCAAGTTACAGTGGGGGAGGTCTAGGTTGGATATAAGGAAAAACTATTTCACTAGGAGGGTGGTAAAGCACTGGAATGGGTTACCTAGGGAGATGGTGGAATCTCCATGCTTAGAGATTATTAAGGCCTGGCTTGACAAAGCCCTGGCTGGGATGATTTAGTGGAAGTTGGTCCTGCTTTGAGCAGGGGGTTGGACTAGATGACCTCCTGAGGTCTCTTCCAACCCTAATCTTCTATGATTCTAAATTACCATCACTATATATGTCTTATTTCTAGCCTGAATTATTTTAGCTTCATCTTCTAACATTCAAACATTTTGGGCCTGTGCTTGATAAAGAGCCATCTACTATCAAAAATCTTTTCCCTGTGTAGGCACTTCCAGTTTGAAATCAAGTAACCCTTAAGATTTACTTGTTAAACTGAATAGATTGAGCTTGTTTAATCTCTCCTTATAAGGAATATTTTTCAAGGCTCAAATAATTTTTTTAATTTTTTTGGACACTTTCCAGTTTGTTGTTGTTGTTTTTTAAAGGGTGGGCACCAGATCTGGACACACTATTCCAGTAGAATTCTGATTTATGCCATATACAGTGGTAACAACACCTCCCTACTTCTGAAACACGCTAATCTCCTGCTTATACATTCAAGGAATTCGTTTTCTTTTCTTAGTCCCACATAGTATACTGTCAACGCATGTTCAATTGATTATCCACCATGACCCCCAAGTCCTTTTCTGAATCACTGCTTTTCAGAATACAGTTCCCCATCTAATAAGTGTGACTGACATTCTTGGTTCTTAGATGACTAATCTTGCATTTAGATGTATTAAAGTGCATTGAACCGGTTTACCATGCAATCTGGATCACTCTGTACAACTGATCTGTCCTTATCATTATTTATCTCTTCACCGATTTACCTCTTCACAAATTCAGTAGAGGATTTCCAACAATTATTTTCCTGAGTTTAGACAAATGTTCCCCATTCCCAAAAGAAAAATAAAGTAATATGCTGGCAAGCAATAAGGACAAAGTTTAGGTTGTGTGGCTGTGCTTAGTTTGAAGTAGCACCTTAAATTTGCATATTCTGGTTTTCATAAGTTTTTGTGATTTTTGTTTTTAATTCTAAGCTAATATTCTTTTGGGGGTTTTGTAGCAAGCCCTTATCTGAAGATTCCTGTGTTTTTAACTGTTGAATATAGGGTTTCCCTTCTCTCAGAAGTGTACAGTGAGAAGAAAACCCTGTTATGGAAAAGAAAACTTCACTTACCAAAAAAAAAAACCAAAAACAAAACCCTTAAAGGAGAGTTATATTTATTAGGGGGAGGAATCTGGGACCAAAACTTTATGCAGTGAGCTGTCTCTTTATGGGATGGTTACCTAATAGTTCATTGCAGACTGATATAAGAAGATAAATTTCCAAATAGGAATTACATTTTCTATTAATTGAACAAAATGTAATTGTCCATGTTTCCCCTAATCATTTCACATAATATAAAATACTCTGAATTAGGAAACAAAGTGCCACAATTTTTATTATGTACACACTGTACACCCAAAGAAGCTTCAGAAGTGTTGCTAGTAAATAATTGGCTAGATTTTGTGGCAGTAGGTACTGTATGACAGTTAATCAGCATTTGGCATGTGAAGCTTTGAAAACCTGACATGAAATGGCTAATGTTTTAAAATGTGTTTTTATTTGCTGTTAAAGTATTGCTTTATATTAACATTTTTCAAAATCCCAACAGGAAGAAATGGATAGCAACCCCATGGTATCATCTCTTCTTAATAAGATAGCAAATTATACCAATCTGACTCAGGGAGTGGTAGAACATGAAGCAGATGAAGACAGCAAACGAAAAGAAATCAAGGTATCCAAAATTTTGAAAATTATAATTATTGTTATTATGTAGTATTTTCATTACAGTGCTAGGCATTGTGTAAACACAAGGGAGGCAAGGTTCCTGTCCTGAACAGTTAATCCTTTTAGGGCTGGTCTACACTACAAAGTTAGGTCAGCTTAACTACATCACTCAGGGCTGTGAAAAAATTCACAATGCAGGCCTGCTCTGCACTAGGAATTTACATTGGCATAGCCAAATCTCTCAGGGGTGTGAAAAATCCACATCCCAAGAGACATAGCTATACCAACCTACCCCCATATAGAAAATGCTGGGTTGATGGAACAGTTCTTCTGTCAATCTAGCTAGCGCCTCTTGGAGAGGTTGATTTACTACATGGGGGGGGGGGGGGGGCGGAGTACTTGTGGCACCTTAGAGACTAACATTCATTGGATGCGATGAAGTGAGCTGTAGCTCACGAAAGCTTATGTTCAGATACATTTGTTAGTCTCTAAGGTGCCACAAGTCCTCCTTTTCTTTTTTTGTGGATACAGACTAACACGGCTGCTACTCTGAAACCTGTACATTGATGAAGGATCCCCTTCCGTTGCTGTAGTAAGTGTCTGCACTATAGTAGTGCAGCTGTAGCTGTGCTGCTTTAGCACTTGAAGTGTAGAAATACCCTAAGAGCGTGTCTAGATTGCGGCTGGGAGGGTCCTTCCCAGAATGTATAGACAGACATGCACTACCTCTGCTTGAGCTAGCCAGCTAAAAATAGCATTGTGGCCATGACAGCTTGAGCCACCTGAGTATGTACCCAGGGGTCAGGCAGGTTTTTATTCAGGTGGCCAGACTGAGCTACCACCCATTCTCCCTCTGCCATGTTGCTATTTTTAGTATGCTAACTTGAGCAGAACTAGTGTGTGTCTATTTACCTGAGCTGGGAAGCACGCTCCCAGCTGCTGTGTAGACCTAGCTTAAAAGACAAACTGACTAAAGGTAGGGGAAAGGGGCACAATGCACAAAGTGGTTAAGCTGGTGATAGAAAACATCTTAATAAATTATTAGGGCTGTCAATTAATCGCAGTTAACTCATGCAATTAACTCAAAAAATTAATTGCGATTAGTCGCACTTAAAACAATAGACTACCAATTGAAATTTATTAAATATTTATGGATGTTTTTCTACATTTTCAATATTGATTTCAGTTACAACACAGAATACAAAGTGCACTACGCTCACTTTATATTATTATTTTTTTATTACAAATATGTGCACTGTAAAAATGATAAAAGAAATAGTATTTTTCAATTCACTTCATACAAGTACTGAAGTGCAATCTCTTTATTGTGAAAGTGTAACTTACAAATGCAGATTTTTTTTTTTGGTTACATAACTTCACTTAGAAACAAAACAGTGTAAAACTTCAAAGAATACAAGTCCACTCAGTCCTACTTCTTATTCTGCCAATCAATAAAACAAACAAGTTTGTTTACATTGACAGGAGATAGTGCTGCCTGCTTCTTATTTACAAGGTCACTTGACAGTGAGAACAGGCGTTTGCACAGTACTTTTTTAGCTGGCACTGCAAGGTATTTACATGCCAGATATGCCAAATATTTGTATGCCCCTTCATGCTTCAGCTACCATTCCAGAGGACATGCTTCCATGCTGATGACTCTCATTAATAAAATAATGCGTCAATTTTCTGCATATATTTCATGTTATAGCAGTCTTGGATGATGACCCCAGCACATGTTCATTTTAAGAACACATTCACTGCAGATTTGACAAAACGCAAACCACAAAAAAAAGAAAAAAGAACCTTCTTCTGGTGGCATCTGACTTAGATGATGAAAATGAACATGCGTCGGTCCGCACTGCTTTGGATCATTATCAAGCATAACCCATCATCAGCATGGAAGCATGTCCTCTGGAATGGTGGTTGAAGCATGAAGGGACATACGAATCATTAGTGCATCTGGCATGTAAATATCTTGCAATGCCAGCTACAACAGTGCCATGCGAACACCTGTTCTCACTTTCAGGTGATATTGTAAACAAGAAGCAGGCAGCAGGGTCTCCTGCAAATTGTAACCAACTTTGTTTGTCTGCGTGATTGGCTGACCAAGAAGTAGGACTGAGTGGACTTGTGGGGTCTAAAGTTTTACGTTGTTTTATTTTCGAATGCAGTTTTTTTGTTTACATAATTCTACATTTGTAAGTTCAACTTTCATGATAAAGAGATTGCACTACAGTACTTGTATGAGGTGAATTGAAAAATATTTTTTTTTTTTTACAGTGCAAATATTTGTAATAAAAAATAAATGTAAAGTGAGCACTGTACACTTTGTATTCTGTATTGTAATTGAAAGCAATACTGAAAATGTAGAAAAACATCCAAAAATATGTAATAAATTTTAATTGGTATTCTATTGTTATATATTGTTTCTAAGACCTCTAAGAAGAGGGCCGTCTCCCCTACACTGTCCAAATCAAGTGAAACTCAGTGCCCCAACACAGATATGTTAGGAGTTCACAGGGAACATGGGTCCAAGCCTTTGGTACCAAGGGCCAAGACTCCCCTAAACAGACAGCCACAGAAGGGGCAGCACTGGCAAGAGAGAAGAGGGAGCAATCACTGGCTGCACAGTTGGTACAGCAGTGCAGCAGCAAAAAGGATTCAGCGGTTCTGATGTCCACTGCCCAACCTAAATCAGTGCTATCCGCTTCACCAAGAGGTAGCAGATCCTCCCACTCACCTTCTGCTAGATCAGGGTTCACTATCCTGGATGACCTGGTTATTTATTCTGACTCAGAGTTGCTGATATTTGTGAACTGGTCATCTCCAGGGAGATACCCACACTGCTGGTGCTCCATTCACCAGTACCGTCAACCAGCCGAGGGAGTTATTTCAAGGCATACTCTGTCTCCGCCAGTGGAGAATGAAGACTCCAATTCCTTCAGTGAACTAGAGACTAAGACAGTTCTCCCGCTGCCCACTCTGAGCCACAACATTAGCCCAGGTAGGGATTCCTGACTCTCCTGGGCACCCTCACATTCCTGAAAGACAGTCTGCAGGGCTTGAGATCACTGGCATCTTCCCCCTTGGGCATCAACCTCTTACCCTTATAATCCCACCTACTGTCCCTGGTGGGATTCCTGGTATTCCTACGGCAGACATCTTGACTCACGGGTATCTCGGGGGGGTACACACACAAAGATCACCATAAAGGGAAGATCTTCAGCCCCTTCATTATGAGGAGGAGAATCAACCTGAGCAGACAAACCACTCAGTTCCTCTGTGGCATTTTCTTCCTCATTCCCTGGTGAGGCAGTGACATTGGCTTCTCTATTGCCACTCGATGACTACAAGCAGTTTCAGGACTGCTTGCTGAGGATTGCAGAGTTGCTACAGATTCCCCTGGAGGGAATCCAGGACTCTACTTATGAGCTGCTTGACATCCTTCAAATTGCAGGCCCTAACGAAGAGATACTTTACATTAGTGAAGCGATAATGGAGCCAGCCAATAGGATACAGCATATCCCAGCCACTTGTGCCCCCACCCTGAAGGGGGTTGAGAGAAAGTATTTTGCACCATATAACAGGACAGAATATCTATTTTCTCATCCTGCTCCGAACTCCCTGGTGGTTCAGGTGGTTACCAAACTCAACAGGCTACACCATCTCAAGTCTACTCCTTCTGATAAGGATGCTAAAAGACAGGACTTGTTCAGGTGGAAGAACTTCTCTGCCAGTCTTCAGTTCCACATTGCCTGCTGTTATGCTTTATTTTCTACATAAGATGTTATTAATTATGACAAACTATCTGAGTTCAGCAACAAACTTCTGCAGAAGTTCAGGTCACAATTTCAGGACATCATCGGTTAGGGTAAACTAATAGCCAGGTTGACACACCATGCCTTGTTAGACATTGCTGTGACTCTTTGCCCTGCTCACAGAACAATGGCCTTACTCTGGCTTCCATCATCCCACTTACTCCATGCAGGGTGACCCCAACAATTTTTCTGGTCCTGAATCTGCCCAAAACCATCTCCCCTGCAGTGTCCAGTCCCTCTTAGTGGACACTCACAGAGGTAACACCAAATTCGCTGCCTCAAAAGAGCCAGTACACACAACAGCTTGTTCTCCTAGCTAGGGTTATGCACTCCTCCTTAATACACAGAACTAAGATGGTTGTGTAATAAAACAGGAATAAGTTTATTAACAAAGATTTAAGTGATTTCAAGCAAGAATGAAAGAGATATGAAAGGGTTACAAACAAAACAAAACAAAAAAATCCACTTTCTAATGTCTAAAACTTAATTCTAGCATGATACAGCTTTGCCTAACCTACTTACTCGCACCAAGTTATCAGCATTCTCCAGCTTGATTAACAGGAGGACCAATCTTTCTTATATACAAAGCACTGACTTCTTCTCTCAGGTGACGGATACCTTAAAGTCTTTCAGCAGTTTCTTACATCTCCCAAATTTGTCTTTGTCTTCAAAATCAGGAAGCCATTCTGGGGGCTAAACTATGTGTGTCCACCAGGTAGCCAATGCCACGTTAACTTTGTCGTCTCCTGTGGTTTATGGTGTAAATGATCTTCCTGTAATCTTCATGGCAAACGAATAGCCCATTTTACCAGTCCCTGGTCATACCTGGCATGGTTTGCAATTGAGCCAAAGAGGTGCTTGCATTTCTTCTTTGTTAGGATACAAACTGTTTTGTCTCCTTTGTCTGTTTATGCTCTCCAAAACATAGTATCAGACAGTATCCATAATTTCACATGCAGTGTTGTTACATATATTTCACAATGACATTAATGACCAGTGTGGTATTAGTTTTCAAGTAATGTATTACAAATCACCTTTTAAATAAATATGAAAATTGTGTGAGAGGTGTATTGAGCTGGTCAGACCAGGTGATATTTACTGTTACATACCAGGTGTATGTATGCCATCTGGTGCTGGGGTGCTCTTATGGTCACAGATCATAATTCTGCTTCCTGCTCCATGGCAACTTCAGTTGTCATGAAACAGGCCTCGTGGCTGCCATCTTGCCAGGTCCCCAAGGCGGTTCAAGTTATTGTGGAGGACTTTCCCTTTGAGGGCAACCTTTCTACAGTCAGAGAGGGTCTGAGCCTCCCAGGAAGCATTAGAGACTGCAACATAGCCACCCTGCCATCATCTTCCTCTCAGTCTTATCTGCTGCCAGGAGATCATTTGATGGGACCTTGGGAGTTACCCACAGTGGAATACAGATAGGCACCATTAGTGTTGGCTTGGCCTAGTCAAGGAACACTTGTAAAGCCCTCATAAGCTGGTCTCCCATCTCCGAATGTATTGTGATAGCAAGACTTTCACATAGACATGGCAACATCACTATCATTGCTGCTTGTGCACCTGCTATTCTTGCCGACAAGGAGGACAAGGATCAATATGCATGAGTCATGTATAATGTAATCAGAATAGTAGCCACACACAACATTATCATTGTGTTACCCAATGCCAATGCCATGCTGGGACCAGATGCTAGATCAGCTTGGTGAGAAAGTGTTGGGGATTTCTTTGTGGATGTGACCATGAACAATAATGGTGAGTGACTGCTCAAGCTTTGTGCTGAAACTGGACTCCATGTTTCTGATACGGATTTCCAATGGAAAAACATACATACATGGATTTGGTATTAGAATGATGGAGAAACCGGCAAAGAGCTAGATTATGGTCTTATATCTAGTCAGTGGAGAAGCTGTGTACTCTATTGTTGGGTGCTGAAGTTGGCAATACTGACCACAGGTTGCTTGTGGACATGGGGAAACTGAAGTTGAAGGCAACTGAAATCAAGACTTCCATTAGTCATTTAGTCACAGTACAAAACCAGGCTGAAATCTGCAAACCATTTGATGTTCTAGCCCTTGCAGATGAAAATTTTGAACACAAGGAAATCAATAATTTGTGGGACTGTTTCCAGTCTTCTATTATGGATACTCTCAACAGAGTGCTGGGGAAAACGTGCCCAAGCCCCAAACATCAATGGATCCATCAACAGACCCCGGACATCATAGATGAATGACATATGGCTCACTTAAACAGGAACAACCAAGACTACTGATGCCTCAATGCCTTGTGTAACGCAGTTTTAAAGCAGGACTAGGAGATGTTTAGGCAAATAATGCTCAATTGATGGAAGCTGTATTGGTAAAAAATGACTATGATGCTGTCTATAAAGAATTGTGCACCTTAAAAGCTGGTCCACAGAACACCACCTTTCTCATCGGCAATGGATGCAATAATATAGTCCACACGTAGGAAGAATGTGTGAATAGATGGCAGAACACTTTCAGGAGCTTCTTAACCACCCCATAAAATCTCCCCAGCTCCAGCAGGATGTGAAGAGTGGAGTAACCACCCCATATGTAATGTAGAGTATATCACTGTTGAGGAGGTTAGAAGCACATCCTGTAAGCTCAAGTTCTGCTGGTGTTTGTTGTATAGCTACCGAGCTAACCAAGCATGTTGGAGATTCCATCTTGGAGTGGCAGACCCATGTTATCAACAAAATACGGATTAAGGAGAAACTACCTGCCTACTGGTCCTGTGGAATTATTCTTTCATTTTGGAAAAGGAAAGGTGATGTTCTGATGTATTCCAATCACCATGGCATCGCTTTGCTTTCCATTCCAAACAAACTGTTCACAGTGGTTCTTCCTGAGCATGTTAAACCCAACATAAGCAATCTATGGCCTCTACAGTAAGTCAGATTTGTGCTCATCTGATCAACCGCAGAGCAGAATTTTACCATTAGATAAATTATTGAAAAAGCTTAAAGAGTTTCTACGCAGGAAGGATGAGGTGTACATAGCCTTTATTGATTTAAAATCTGCCTTTGACTCTGTTGATCATAGCTCCCTTTGGCTCGGCCTGGAAGCTGCTGTGCCTGGCAAGCTCCTCAGCCTCTAATAGAAATGCATTGCCAAAGTGAGAGCTGTTTCTGGTTAGATACTAGGATGTTCAACTGGTTTGAATACAACTGTGGCATCCATCAAGGAAACATGGCTACCCCATATCTTTTCAACACTGTAATTGGCCATGCAGTGCATGATTTCTATATAACAGACCTTGAAAATGGGGATGACAGGGCTGTGTTTGCATCCTCATGAACTAGTCTCATCAGTGCACTGAATATATTTATGGAAGAAGGAAATAGGCTTGTGTGACAGTCTGTATCCCTATGTTCACCCTTTTTACAAAACTATAATGGATTTTGTATAAAGTATGCCTGGGGGGGTATCATTTGAAAACTCATAATGTGCTGATCATTATTGTCCTGGTAAAATATGTGTGGCCATATTGTATGAAAAGTTATAAGATTCTACTGTACAACTTTACTGAGACATGCTCCAAGTTCAGAAAAGCAGGCATAAACCAATTCATCAGAGACAAAAGACAACCTGGCGCCTCAGTCAGGTGTCAACAAAATCAAATGGACTATCACTTGGTTAAGCGGCCATTCTTTGGGAGGAAAACGGGTGTGAGCAAAAAATTTCCAGGCTGGCAAAAAAACTCCCCAGATTACTTCTCCTCCCTTTCTCTCTGCTCATGGCATCAACAACACCCGCAGAACAAGATGGTAACACTGAATTTGGAGAAGGGTCCTGACTGAAACATGTGGTGAGAGAGACTTTTGCTTTATGTTCACTTAGCTTGTTACATTAGGTATTAGTATGTGTTTTACCTTTTATTTCTTTGTATCCAATTCTGACTTTTATGCCTCATTACTTGTAATCACTTAAAATCCATCTTTCTGTAGTTAATAAATTGGTTTTATTATTTTTTCTAAACCTGTGTGTGTTTGGATTGAAGTGTTTGGGAAATGGGCGTATCATTTTCTATTAATGAAATGACAGACTTTATATGAGCTTGTATTGTCCTGGAGGGTGCTGGGCAGTACAAGATGCACATTACTGGGGGAAAGTCCGTGATTGGGAGTTTGCTGTTGTTGTCCGGCTGTATAATTCATGGGTGGCTGGCTATTGCATTCATACCGTATAGCTGGGAGTGATTTACATGCTGGAGGCTGTGTGTGAGCAGGCCAGTGGTGTAAAAGGCACCTCAGGTTGGAGAATTATGGGGACACAGCTGTCCATCAGTCCAGATTGTATCCTGGGTAATGTCACAGCTTGGTCTTTAAATCAGATGGAAGAAGACCAAACTGATGAAAGCAGCTGATGAACCTCTACCCCTGCCCATCGTAATTGATGGAGAAGAAGTTTAATTCATTAACTCATTTGAGTATCTTGGTTCCATTGTCACCACGGAGGGAGGTTGCCTTGCTGACATGAAACATCAAATCAGAACGGCTCTGAGTGTTATGCAGACTCTTTGGAAGCCTCTGTGGTGTCAACTAAGATGCATATCTATCAAGCAGCAGTGACTTCTGTCCTTTTGTATGGCTCTGAAATCTGGGCCACAACAGAGACACAAATGCACCAGTTGGATACTTTCAATATGAAACATCAGTGATATCTTGAAGGCATATGGTGGTTTCATCATGTTACAAACAAGGATGTGAGGCATTGAACCAACCTGTTTCCATTGTCTTCCCAAGTGACTTAGTGCTGGCTCAGGTGGCTGGGACATCTGCTCTGTATGCCAGAGTTCATACCAGCCTGCCAGCTTTATGCATTCAATCCAACAAAAGCTGGATGGAAAAGACCTTGTGGACAGCACATGTTGGAGTGATGTCATGTATTCTGATCTGGCCCACCTCAGCCTTAATATAGAGGAAGCTGCAATACTGTCAGGAGACTGGACTCTCTGGAAACAGATGATCCAAAGTGTGCGCTCTACACTCTATATGCAGGAGAATGAGTGATTGACCATCACTCGAAGAAAGAAAGGTTACTTAACTTACAGTAATTGGATAGAGTTTAGGTACCATAAGACCATGTAGTCTGACCTGTATAATGCAGGCCATTTAATTTCACCCAGTGACCCCCTGTATTGAGCTCAATAACTTGTGTTTCATTAAAGACTATCTTCCAGAAAGGCTTGATCTGACAACTTCAAGAGATGGAGGATCTATCGCTTGTCCTTAGTAATTTGTTCCAATGGTTAATCATCCTCACTATTAAATATTTCTGCCTTGTTACTAATCTGAATTTGTCTGACTTCAGCTTCCAGTTCTTGGTTCTTGTTAAGCCTTTATAATGTTAGATTAAAAAACTGTTTAATACTTGGTATTTTCTCCCCATGAAGGTACTTATACACTGTAATCAAGTTGCCTCTCAATCTTCATTTTTATAAACTAAACAGATTAAACTGGAAGTCTCTCATTGTCAGGAATTTTATTTCAAGCCCTGGAATCATTTTTGCAGCTCATTTCTGAACCCTCTCCCATTTTTCAACATCCTTTTTAAAATGTGGACACTAGAACTGTACACAGTATTGGTCTCACCAGTACAATATATAGAGGTAAGAGTACCTCCCTACACCTATTCAATATTCCCCAGTTTCTACATCTAAGAAGCCCATTAGTCCTTTTTGCCACAGCATTGCACTAGGAGCTTACGATCAGCTCATTGTCCACCATGCCCCCTCAAATCCTTTTCATAGTCACTGCTTCCCAGGGTAGAGTCCCCCATCTGGTAGGTGTGTCGTGAATTCTTTGTTCCTAGATGTTTAACTAGATGTTCCTAGATGTTTAATGGGGTCAGCTCATCAAGTGATCCAGATTGCTCTGTTTAACTAACCTGTCCTCATAACTGTTTACCACTCTGCCAATGTATGCTCTTGGTATTATTTAATACTTTCTTTATTAGAATGTCATGCTGTACTAAAACAAATGTCTTACAAATGTCTGAGTATATTACACCCATGCAGTTATCTTTATCAATCAAACTTGAAATATCATCAAAGAATGAAATGAGGTTATTTGACAAGACCTATTTTCCGTAAAACAGTATTGACTGGCGTTAATTATATTCCAATACTTTAATTCTTTATCAGCTTTTCCATTATCATGCCCAGGACTGATACCAGTCTAACTGGCCTGTAGCTACCTAGCTCATCCCACTTGACACCTTTGAATATTGGCACAACATTAACCCTATTCCAGTTTTATGGAATGTCTCTGGTATTCCATGGTTTGTTAAAAATTAAGATCTTCTCAGCCAACTCTTTTAGGACTTGTGTGTGCAATTTATGTGGGCCTACTGATTTTAAAATGCTTATCCCTAGTAGATGCTGTTTAACATCCTTCTTAGTTACTAATAGACTAGAAAAAACTTCATTATCATCATTTGATATGAGTAAAACATCCTGCTTCTTTCCAAATACAGAATAAAAATATTTATTGAACACTTCTGCCTTTTCTGCATCATTAACAGATTTACTTTCTCCAACTAGTAATGGATTTATACCATTCCTATGATTTCTTTTGTTCCCAATATATTTTAAAAAAATCCACCTATTGTTCTTAATCTTACTAGCTATGGATTTTTCTCTTGTGTCTTTAGCTTCCCATATCAATTTTCTGCATTATATAACCTCTTATTTATATCAATTTCTATCTTTTCCCATCTGTAATATATTGCTTTTTAATTTCTAATTTCTGTCTTCTGTGACAGACCCGGACTGGTTGGGTGCAGGAGTCTGGTAGAAGGAAAACACATTGGAAACTGGATGAATAGTTTTCTGTTTTCTGAGCGACGAGGGCAGGGGCCAGAGCAGTCAGGAAGGTGCTAGAAGCAATTAAGTCAGGCAGACTCCATAAGACACCTGGAACCAATAGAAGCAATCAAGGGAAACAGGCTAATCAGATCACCTGAAGCCCATTTAGAACCAGCTGGGACTAGTTTAAAAGGAAGCCCCTTCAGAGAGGCCAGCTGGTAGGAGCTGGGAGTAAGCTGGTGTGTTGTGGGAAGACTGGAAGTAAGAAGGTGCGCAGTAAAAGAGCCGGGAGAACAAGCATGGTCAGGTACCAAGGAGGGTGCTAGGAGGGGCTGTTTGGGGAAGTAGCCCAGGGAAGGGCTATAGCTCCGGTAGTATAGGAAAACTACTTGTTGCCACTGTCAATTAGGGTCCCTGGGCTGGAACCTGGAGAAGAGGGTGGGCCTGCGTCTCCCACCCCACATTTCTACACAAATGCTCCCTGAGTAGGAAGACAGGGACTAAAGAGGATTCTTACACCAAAGCCGTTGACTGGCCGATGATGAAGGTGGCTCAGTAAGCTGTAACCCTTGCCTCTGGGAGGGGAGAGAGGCTACATTGAGGGTCACAGAAAACCTCTGAGGCAAACCCTAACCGCCTAGAAGCGCAGGACCCCCCGAGGCAAAGCTGGTGCCCTGCCACACTTCACAGACACATTCAGCCAGGAAAATTGTCCTTTTTTCTTGATTGTAGAATTGTGGATTTTCACAGTCGACTAAACTTATTTTAAAGAACTTCAACTTCTAATTTTTATTCCTATTTTCCCCCCAATCCATTTTGCTCATAGTTTTCCTCAGCTTTGGGAAATAATCCCTTTTGAAGGAATGGTTAATTAATTCATCTTTATCCATCATCGTGAGGTCCAAAACAGAGCAACCTCAGGTTGGGTCCAATACCTTTTGTGTTAGAAAATGATCATCTATAATTTTTAGAAACTTTAATGATCTTTTACAACTAGCAGCATGGGACCTCCAGCATATGTCTTCCAAATTGAAGTCCCCCACAACAGCACAGGTTTTATTCCACCCAGTGCAAACAGCTGTTTAAGGAGTAGCTCATCCTGTTGTATGGTTTGATTTGGTGTTCTGTAACAGAGTGGCTGTCCATCTTTCCAGACTACTGTACCCCTTTCAGGAGTCTGATTTGTCTTGAGTACTGCCAAGTTTCACGTCTCTTAAAAACTATTTGTTTACAAAATCAGCCATAAAAATACACAAATGTCACAGCACACTATTACTGAAAAATTGCTTCCTTTTTCATTTTTACTATAAAATTATAAATTAAATCAATTGGAATATAAATATTGGCCTGCCCTGGTCGCTCAGGAAACAGAAAACTATTCATCCAGTTTCCAGTGTGTTTTCCTTCTACCAGACTCCTGCACCCGATCAGTCTGGGTCTGTCACAGAAGACAGAAATTAGAAATTGAGAAGCAATATTTTACAGATGGGAAAAGATAGAAATTGATATAAATAAGAGGTTATATAATGCAGAAAACTTACATTTCAGTGTATAATATATAGAGCAGTATAAACAAGTCATTGCCTCTATGAAATTTTAGTTTTACTGACTTAGCTAGTGCTTTTTGTGTAGTCTATTGTAAAACCAGGCAAATATCTAGATGAATTGATGTACCCCCTGGAAGACCTCTGCGTACCCCCAGGGGTACACATGCCCCTGGTTGAGAACCACTGCTGCAACAGGTTCTCCAGCAGTACTTCTGCCTTAGCTTTGTTAGTTAGCACATTGACCCATAGTGATTCAATATCTTGTGGATCTGAGTTATCAATAAGTCTAAATCAAGTCATGGTGTCTTTGAAGTAGGGTGCCACCTCCCCACTCACCTCTTTTACCTACTATCCTTGCTGAATAGGTGATAACCAGTGATTTTAACATTCTAATCATGCATATCATCCTACCAGTTTTCAGTAGTGTCACTTACATCAAGTTTCTTCGAATTGATCAGAATTTCCAGTTCATCTTGCTTGTTACCCAGATTCCTAGCATTGGTATAAAAACAAGCCCCCCCCCACCCCCCCAAGAAAAGCAGGGAGGTGAAGGGACAAAATTAGAAAGGCCAAGACACAAAATGAGATCAAACTAGCTAGAGACAAAAGGGTAACAAGAAAACATTATACAAATACATTGGAAGCAAGAGGAAGATAGGGTAGGCCTGTTACTCAAGAGGCATGTCTAGAAAACATGACCTATGAGGGAAGATTGAAAAAAATGAGTTTGTTTAGTCTGGAGAAGAGAAGACTGAGAGGGGACATGATAATAGTTTTCAAGTACATAAAAGGTTGTTATAAGGAGGAGGGAGAAAAAATGTTCTCTTTAACCTCTGAGGATAGGACAAAAAGACAAGAGCTTAAAATGGAACAAGGGCAATTTAGGTTTTACATTGGGAAAAACTTCCTAACTGTCAGAGTAGTTAAGCACTGGAATAGGTTGCCTAAGTAGATTGACGAATCTCTGTCATTGGAGATTTTTAAGAGCAGGTTAGACAAACACCTGTCAGCGATAGTCTAGATAATATTTAGTCCTGCCTGAGTGCAGGGGATTGGACTAAATGCCCTCTCAAGTCTTATGGTTCTATGATTGTAATGTATGCACACAAAAATTATCCATTTTAGCCTTATAATTTCTTTCTTACATTTCATCTTCCGTACTTTATACTAATTTCTATTAGCTTCCTTTGGATTGTACTTCTATTTTCTGACTTATACCTATGCAAACTTACTTAGGCACCCTTCTGTGTATATTATGATACAGTCTTTAATTACATGACCATATACTGCTTTCTCCACAGACCCTGCCTCTTTCAGTGTACAGAATTGATGGAGCACTGGGAATGAATTTGGGTTGTGTAGGTGAATGAGGGTGTTGTCTGTAGTACTCCTACTTCATTTGCTGAAGTTGAAAGGTGTGTATGGTGAAGAAGGCAGGGGACTGCAGGCAGAGAAAGGATGGTCTTATGGTTAAGGGAAGTGAATGTCATACTTCAGCATTGAATTCTATCTCTGCATCTGCTACAGAACTGTGTGATGCTTGTCATTTTTCTCTGATGACGGTAATGATTGTTGTATGAGTTTAAATGTTTTTCTCATTGCGATGTATTTAGATAACCTGGGGAAAACAGATTCTTTTAAAAGTCTGCGCTGTACATAACTATTGTTTACATAATCCTAGTTTGTTTTTATAATTTTCTTGAGCTTTCATGAGCTTGGAGTACAGTGGAAGTGGCACATGAAAGGTCAATGGAGAGTTGGAGGAAGTGGGGGGGTGGGAGAGAAAATTAAGGAGAGTTAGGCTTTGTCTATATTCAGAATTTATGCATTAATATAACAACATTGATTTAATTAGACTAGTGTGAACAACTAATGTAGACAGGCTACACCAGTTCTAGGTCAGGTTTATACCAGTGTACTTTAATTTGGTTACCCTGGTATTAGCCACACCATTTCATAATGCAGCCCATCAACACTGGGTTTGTATCAGTGTAATTAAATTGATGTAGTTATACTGGTAAACAAATTCCTTAATAAGAAAAGGAGTACTAGTGGCAACTTAGAGACTAACCAATTTATTTGAGCATAAGCTTCACGAAAGCTTATGCTCAAATAAATTGGTTAGTCTCTAAGGTGCCACTAGAACTCCTTTTCTTTTTGCGAATACAGACTAACACGGCTGCTACTCTGAAAAAAATTCCTTAATGTAGACAAGACCTTAGGCTCTTTATATTGCCTTGAGGAACATTTGTTAACTGATTAGAAGCAGCATTACACAAAGGCTATGTCTACACTAACACTTTTGTTGGTATAACTTATGTCGCTCAGGGATGTGAAAACCCCCCCCCACCAACATAGCTAGCACCACTCATGGTTTAATTATGTCAATGGGAGAACTCTCTCCCATTGGCATAGCGTGGCTACACGAGCGATCTTATAGTGGCACAGCTGCATTGGTGCAGCTGTGCCGCTGTAAGCTCGCTAGTGCAGACATGGTGAAAGAGAGGGGTCCATTTATGTATTCTAGGCTGTGGCGAGTGGCAGCAATGCAAATCATGTCTATACAAGGCTGTAGGTTACATAAAAGAGGAATAAAACAAGGTCTTTATACATATGTTGATAAACCAACTACACACTATATTTCTTGAATTTTTAAAAAAGTGCATGGGATTACTTTAAAAATCATATGATTTATGATTTTTTAACTTTTTGGGTTGTGAACATGGGGGGGGGTCTAATTATATTTTTTACCCCTTCCTTCTTTATTGTTATATGTGATCTCTCTTCTCTCTTGTTCTCAGTTGTCTTGGCTCTCTTGCTACACTCCGTTCTATTGTGTGTTTTGGGGTCAAAGTGAAAGTAATTAGAATTCTAAGATTTTGACAGAGACTCATATTTCCTTGGATTTTATTTGATAGATGTTATTTAAAAAGATAAAATATCTGTGTTTAAAGTAGAAATAAAAGCTCACTGACTTGTTCATATCAAGTGAAATTATTTCTTTATTCCATGTTTGACAATCTAATCTACCAGACGAAACACAAAAATAGGCAGCCTAATTGAGAAGTCAGACTGGGCTGATATACAGTGGTATGAAGTACCAGCACTTTACAGTGGTGTCATCATTTTCTATGGAATTTAAGCTTTCATTTAATTAAAAAAACCCACAAAAACAAAAAATAACAAATACCCAATTGTTTTAGACCTTATAGAAGTGAAGAAAACTTTCCAAGTATAAACCATTAGAGTGGTCTCTCATTGTGCCTACAGAACAAAGGTACAGTCAACAAGTCTGAATGACTGGAGTTACATATTGATAATGGTTTAATTTTTTTTAAAAATGGAAGATTTAAGCCTCAGTGGGATGTGTTAGGTGCTCAGTACTTTTGAAAATCAGATGTCTTATTTAGAAGCCTAAATATGTACTCAAGAGACTAACCTTAGGCTTGTGGTTTTGAAAAACCTGGCCAGTGTAAATGTCAGGGTTAACTGCTTCACAGCTGAGCACTCCTACAGAAAAGTAGACAGAGGTTGGGATTCAGAGTGGGGCCTGAATAGAGAAGTGTCATTTATATTTTTAACATCTGGCTTGATTTTGAATTTTGATCCCTGAGCATCAAAATGAAATAAAGGAAATATTAACAAATGTGCCATATTGAATCAGATCTGTGGTCCAGCATCCTGTCTCAAACAGAGGCCAACACCAGATGCTTCAGAGGAAACTGCGAGAAACCTCATGGCAGGCAGATGTAGGATGATCTGTCTCACCTTAAGGTCTCCTCCTAATTCTTAACAGAGACTATCTTAGTGCATAAAAGGTATTCTATTTCTTTTTAAATGCTGTGTTTTATCTATAAAACTAGAATCTTTTTTTAAATGCTGTAATGTTATCTATAAAACTAGAAATCCTGAGGTCTTCACTCAGTTTTTGCTCACTCCTTACTAAAAAAAGACTTTTTGTTACAAGTCATTGTGAATTTGCTGGATGAGGTGTTAAGATACCTGGTCTTTTGTTTGGGAAGAAATATTCTAGGTGGAATTTATATTTTGTTTGTTTCAGGCTCCACGTATGGGCACTTTTATTGGTGTGTACCTTCCCTGCTTGCAAAACATTTTGGGAGTCATTCTTTTCCTACGTTTGACGTGGATTGTTGGAACATCTGGAGTTCTTGAATCTTTCATCATTGTGTTCATGTGCTGTGCTTGTGTAAGTTAATATTTAATTGTCTTATACATTTACCACTGGTTAAATCCTATTCTATGCTACTGCCAGACCAACTCCCCCCGCCCCCCTGCTTGCACAAGCAGCAGGCAGAACCTTTTTATAGAGTTCAAAGAGCAGTACAGGTGGGAGTTAAGCTGGGCTAAAATACTAGCTTGCCTTTTATGTCTTTTAGCGTGTTCATTTATGCATAGACTTTAAGTAGCGTGTATGTTGAAATTCAGTTGCAATGGGCACCCTACACAGTGGTGCAGCAAAGTGAGCCCTCCCGCACTATTTCTGCCTTGATTGATAGGAGACACTGCTATCTCTTTGCTTATTAGAGCTGGTCAGGAATTTTCTGACAAAATGGTTTTATTGTCAGAAACTGCAATTCACTGAAACAAATGTTTATGAAAAGGTATCAGGTTAAGCAAAACTTCCATTGGGAAATGTTTCTTAGATTCCCAGGATGGATTTTCTGATCAAAAAGACAGATACAGAGAGATGGACTCCAGAATAGCCAATAACTCAATGGTGAGGCCACTCTCCTGGGAAGAAGATGATCCAGGTTCGAGTCCTTATTCTGCCTGATTCAGAGCAGGGACTTGAACTTACAACTTCCACATCCCATATGAGTCTCATAACCACGAAGCTATGGGTTTTTCTGAAGTTGGTGTCTCTGAATCTCTCCTATTAGAACTGTTCCACTTTGTATAACTAATTAAATATTCATTGGACCAGAGAGAGAGAGAGACTGGCTTTATACATGGGTGATTATGGTACTCACATGGGACATGGGAGACAAAGGGACTAGAACATGTCCTAACCTTAGGCTGGGCTAGTATGGTGTATCTCTTGATTTTTTGAAAAACTGGTTTTTGGGGATTTTTGGAAAGGTCTTAGTTTTGTCCCAATGCAGAATGGAAAAAGTATTTTGAAATTTAAAAAACTTTCATAGAACAGGGAAACCATTTCTTGCCCAGCTGCACTACTTATCCTCATTGAATTGATCAAAACAAGATTCAGTCTTAAGTTTGTAAAATACTAATGTTAGCGCCATTTACTCAGTAATTAAAATTGTATTTCATGGTTCTCATTAAATCAGTCCTTAGTATTTGTTCTTCTCTTGATTTATCCTCCTGCTTTGTGTTTATTTAAATTTGGGTAAGAAGGAATTACTTTTCAAAATTTCACATCAAACTCTGAAACTTAATTATTAGCAGTACTGTGATTTACTTGTAGCTCAAGTTCATAAATGTAATTGTTGTGGAATATGGAGCTAGAAGTAAGATACACAATGGTAATGATGGTAAAGATACACAATGGTCATTTGTTACTAATTACTATTTAATTAGAACAATATTTTCATTGGGTTGTTTTCTGGTGAATATTGAAAGTCCTCAAGGTTTCCCCTTCTTCCCAGTTATATATTCAAAGGCTCTGCTTTGAGCTGACCCATACTTCTAGATGTATTAAACAGCTGTTCAGTCTAAGACTCAATGCTCAACTGACTTTGGAATCAATTAGCTTAGTTAGGAAAAAAAGGTATATAACTTGAGTCCCTGTCACCACAAAGACGTAAAGATATTTTCCAATTTCTAGCTTATTCCCACTAGACCATTGGGCTTGTCCATCATTTATAGTTTTTAAAGAACTTTATTATCTTAAGTTAAACATTCTTAATAATGGTCTTTCCACAGACTATGCTGACTGCAATTTCAATGAGCGCAATAGCAACAAATGGCGTAGTTCCAGGTAATTACAATTTTTAACCTGAATCTTAAACCTAAAGTAATTATAAATGCACTTTAAAGGATTTATATGCAATATATATATTATTAAAGCTGTACATTTAAAGACCTAAAGTGATGGAGAATCCACCATATCCCTAGATAAATTATTCCAATGGTTAATTGCCCTCGTGGTTTAAAAATTAATGCCTTATTTCTAGTCCACAATTGTCTAGCTTCAGCTTCAAACCACTGGAACTTGTTTTTCCTTTTTCTGTTAGATTAAGAGTAGTCTGAAATAAGAAATCTCTTCCTCATGTAGACCATGAGCAAGTCACTTCTGAGACTTCAGTTGGATAAACTAAATAAATTGAGAAGCTCTGTCTCTCACTTTAAGGCAGGTTTTCCAAGTCTGAAATCTTTATTATAGTTCTTTCTGAATCCTTTCCAATTTTCAATTTCTTTTTTGAATTGAGAACACCATAACCATTGGAACAACTTACTGGAAATCTTTAAATCAAGATTGGTCATTTTTTAAAAGATATGCTCTAGCTCAGCCAGAAGTTATCGACTTGATACAGGAATTACTGGGTGAAATTGTGTGACCTGTATTATGCAGGCAATCAGACTTGATTATCATAATAGTCTTTCTTTTCTTAAAATGTAAGAATCTGTTCAATAAAACTAGTCTGTAACATACACAGGGTACTGCTATACATGACATAACATTTCAGTGGAAAAAATAAATGGAATCCTTTTACACAAAGTGACCCTACTTCCTGCTTTTTCACATGATATCCCCTATTATCCTAGGAACTTCTTTCAGGACTCCTGAAATGTCATAGAATCATAGAATATCAGGGATGGAAGGGACCTCAGGAGGTCATCTAGTCCAACCCCTGCTCAAAGCAGGACCAATCCACAACTAAATTATCCTAGCCAGGGCTTTGTCAAGCCTGACCTTAAAAACCTCAAAAGAAGGAGATTCCACCACCTCCCTAGGTAACGCATTCCAGTGCTTCACCACCCTCCTAGTAAAAAAGTTTTTCCTAATATCCAACCTAAACCTCCCCCACTGCAACTTGAGACCATTACTTCTTGTTCTGTCATCTGCTACCACTGAGAACAGTCTAGATCCATCCTCTTTGGAACCCCCTTTCAGGTAGTTGAAAGCAGCTATCAAATCCCCCCCTCATAAATCATGTGTTCCAGTCCCCTAATCATTTTTGTTTCCCTCTGCTGGACTCTCTCCAATTTTTCCACATCCTTCTTGTAGTGTGGGGCCCAAAACTGGACACAGTACTCCAGATGAGACCTCACCAATGTCGAATAGAGGGGAACGATCACGTCCCTCGATCTGCTGGCAATGCCCCTACTTATACATCCCAAAATGCCATTGGCCTTCTTGGCAACAAGGGCACACTGTTCACTCATATCCAGCTTCTCATTCACTGTAACCCCTAGGTCCTTTTTGCAGAACTGCTGCCTAGCCATTCGGTCCGTAGTCTGTAGTAGTGCATGGGATTCTTCTGTCCTAAGTGCAGGACTCTGCACTTGTCCTTGTTGAACTTCATCAGATTTCTTTTAGCCCAATCCTCCAATTTGTCTAGGTCCCTCTGTATCCTATCCCTACCCTCCAGCGTATCTACCACTCCTCCCAGTTTAGGGTCATCAGCAAACTTGCTGAGGATGCAGTCCATGCCATCCTCCAGATCATTAATGAAGATATTGAACAAAACCGGCCCCAGGACCGACCTTTGGAGCGCTCCGCTTGATATCGGCTGCCAACTAGACATGGAGCCATTGATCACTACCCATTGAGCCCGATGATCTAGCCAGCTTTCTATCCACCTTATAGTCCATTCATCCAGCCCATACTTCTTTAACTTGCTGGCAAGAATACTGTTGGAGACCGTATCAAAAGCTTTGCTAAAGTCAAGGAATAACACATCCACTGCTTTCCCCTCATCCACAGAGCCAGTTATCTCGTCATAGAAGGCAATTAGATTAGTCAGGCATGACTTGCCCTTGGTGAATCCATGCTGACTGTTCCTGATCACTTTCCTCTCCTCTAAGTGCTTCAGAATTGATTCCTTGAGGACCTGCCCCATGATTTTTCCAGGGACTGAGGTGAGGCTGACCGGCCTGTAGTTCCCAGGATCCTCCTCCTTCCCTTTTTTAAGGATGGGTCTGTCCCGCTTTTTCATTCAATCAAAATGTTTTGTTTCTTAATGTTTCTTGAAGATCTACTGCTATACCAAGTAGAATTTGGTCTGTGTTACATGAAACGAACAGCCCAACTGAATGAGCATTTAGTTGGATGAACAGTGTTTGGAATGAAGAGAAAAATGTAGACATTATCAAAGCTGTTCCTCTGCTCAAAGGGAAGGTTCTTAACACTGTATCAGTGTTCTATGATTAACTCAGAACACAAAGTTATTGGAAAAAATTCTCCACTTTGAGAAATAAGCATGTGTCACTGTTGAGTCAGAACCTGGGAAGTAGCAACATCAGCGCATCTTTGTAAAAAGTGTATATTGGGCATTTTATATGACCCAGGACACTAAAAAAAGTCTCTATAGGCACAACTATGAGGGGGGATGATGATGACAAGGGGAACATGTTTTCCCTTCTCCTCTCTCCCACCAAAATTATTTTTTCCTACCTTGTAATGTCCCCTTTTATTTCTGTCTGCCCAATATTTGAGGAGACAAAAATGAAAAGGCATCTCCCTTTGGTAAATGGTAAAGAAATAAGAAATGATAGTATGGTAATATGGACAAAACAAAATTTTGGGCCAAAATTACTTTGGGGAAGGACAGCAAAAGAGGATCCAGTGGGATGGTGTTAGGGGTCTACTGTAGACCCCCCGGGTCAGAAGCATGAAGGGACATATGAATCTTTAGCGCATCTGGCATGTAAATATCTTGCAATCCTGGCTACAACAGTGCCATGCGAATGCCTGTTCTCACTTTCAGGTGACATTGTAAAGGAGTGGGCGGCATGATCTCCTGTAAGTGTAAACAAACTTGTCTGAGTGATTATAGAATATAGGGGAGGGATAGCTCAGTGGTTTGAGCATTGGTCTGTTAAACCCAGGGTTGTGAGTTCAGTCATTGAGGGGGCCATTTAGGGATCTGGGGCAAAAATTGGGGATTGGTCCTGCTTTGAGCAGGGGGTTGGACTAGATGACCTCCTGAGGTCCCTTCCGACCCTGATATTCTATGATTGGCTGAACAAGAAGTAGGACTGAGTGGACTTGTAGACTCTAAACTTTTACATTGTTTTAGTTTTGAATGCAGTTATTTTTGTACATAATTCTACATTTGTAAGTTCAACTTTCATGATAAAGAGATGGCAGTACACTACATTACTTGTCTTAGGTGAATTGAAAAATACTATTTCTTTTGTTTCTTTTTTACAGTGCAAATATATGTAAGCAAAAATAAATATGAAGTGAGCACTGTACATGTTGTATTCTGTGTTGCAATTGAAATAAATATATTTGAAAGTGTAGAAAACATCCAAAAATATTTAAATAAATGTTATTCTGTTTGTGATGGGTTGGATCACAGAAAACTCCTTCGGACTGCCAACTGATGTGATAAGGCTAGTTCTGGCCCTGCTTTCCCTGCCAGCTTGGGACCTCAGCACCCTAACACAGACCCAGGTCTGAATAACATCCCACAAACTGCAGGCTTAACTGAAAACAGTTTAAGAAGTGTTCTTGTCTCCAACACTCAGATGCCCAAGTCCCAATGGGATCCATACCCCAAATAAATCCGTTTTACCCTGAATAGAGTTTGTACAGGGTAAACTCATAAATTGTTCGCCATCTAAAACACTGATAGAGAAATATGCACAGCTGGTGCCCCCCATTAATTAATAATTAAAAAGTGATTTTATTAAATACAAAAAGTAGGATTTAAGTGGTTCCAAGTAATAACAGACAGAACAAAATGAATTACCCAGCAAAATAAAATAAAACATGCAAGTCTATGCCCAATACAGTAAGAAAGTTATTACAGATGAAATCTCACCCTCAGAGATGTTCCAGTAAGCTTCTTTTACAGACTAGACTCCTTCTAGTCTGGGTCAAGCAATCACTTACACACTTATGGTTACTGTCCTTTGTTCCAGTTTCTTTCAGGTATTCTTTGGGGGGTGGAGAGGCTATCTCTTGATCCAGCTGAAGACAAAATGGAGGGATCTCCCAGGGGTTTAAATAGACTTTCTCTTGTGGGTGGACACCCCTTCCTCCCCCTGTGTAGAATCCCAACTACAAGATGGAGTTTTGGAGTCACATGGGCAAGTCACATGTCCGTGAATGACTTAGAACTTACAGGTAGCAGCCATTGTTCACATGCTATCTTGAACGTCCTCAGGTAGACTTCTTATGTGGATTGGAGCCTTCCAAGATCCATTGTCCATTAAGTGTTTCTTGACTGGGCACTTAACTTGCAAATTCCTTTCTAAAGAAGCTGCCCAAATGCCTTACTAAGGCTACTTAAAATCAAACAAGTACACAGCCAATATTCATAACTTTGAATACAAAAATGATACATGCATACAAATAGGATGAATATATTCAGTAGATCATAACCTTTGCAGAGATATGTTACATAGCATATGTAGCATAAAACACATCCCAGTTATGTCATATTTACATTCATAAGCATATTTCCATAAAGCATTATGGGGTGCAACGTCACACTGTTATTGTTTGACAGCGTGACTAATTTTTTAAATCATTTGACAGCCCTAAATTTTAGACTTGGTTTTGGTAAATAGTGAGAAAATCATAGAAGAGCTGGTTTTAGGAAATAACCTTGGATCGAGGTTCATGAGCTGATTTAGTTTAAATTAAATGTAAGGATAATCAAAACAGGTCATCATCTATGGTTTTTTATTTCAAAAGGGAAATTAAGGGAATTAGTTGAAGTCAATTGGACTGAAGAGCTCAAGGACCTAAATGTGGAGGAGGCTTAGAATTTCTTTAAATCAAGTATACAAAACTATCTGAAGTTTATGTTGCAAGGAAGGGGGGGGCGGGAATTGTAGGGAAAGGTTCCAGATCCAACTGGGTGAATAACTACATCAAAAAGGTTATTGAAAGTAGAGAGTCTCTAGGGAATGGAAACAGGGATTGAAAAAGCAATATCTTGCAGGTTAGAAAATGAAGGAACAAAGTAAGAATTGCTAAAAAGTAGAGCTAACTTTTGCCAAGAGAATTAAAATAAATAGGTTTTTTAAATTATATAAATAAAAAAAGACTTGGAAAGGATGAAGTTGGACTGCTATGCAGTGTGGATGGGGAACAGATTAAAGATAATCTAGATATGGCCCAAAACCGAAATGAACACTAAATGTGGTGTGCTCGCTGCTTGACTGAAATATAACGTGTGCTCTGTTTGTGTTGTTTGGGGGACCGAGTGCTGACTGTGTGTGTGCTGAGCCTAGCAGCCTGCTAGGCAAGGCTGAGAGCTGAGAGCTTCTTAACGAGGCTGTAATCCCTAGGCCTTTTAGCACCCATCAACCCTTAACTAGGGAATGAGGCTACTCAGGGCTACTCAGGGAGACCAGAGCTTAAGCCCTCTCCTAAGCAGCCAGAGGAGCTAGGGAACAGGAGCAGCTAACAGGGGAGTTTTGCGAGGGTGTTAACAGGGGCAGTGTGAGGGGGGCTCGAACTCAATATTCTTTAAACTTAAAAGCCAAAAATACCCCCTTGATATAAACAAAACGACAACAACTGCAGGGAAATGCAGGCAGAAGTCCAGCAATAGAGTGGGGGCTACCCGTTTATTGCACCCAATGCAGCATGTATGATTACCTGTCCTATGGGCAGGTGGCGTATGTGTGCATTTGGTGCAAGGAGCTCCTAGCCCTTAGAGATCTTGTATGGGCTTTGGAGACCATAGTGGCTGAACTGGAGGAGCTGAGGGAGACAGAGAGGTACATAGATGAGACTTTCTGGGATACAGTAGAACTGTCCCACCCCCAGTCTGACAGCCTCTGTGCTGTTGAGGAGGATGAAAGTCCCAGGGAAGGAGAGCATCTAACTGGAGCACAGAGAAACAATCCCATAGTTGGGACCCTCCTTCCAGATGATGTTGTCGTATCCTCTCACACTGACGATACCTCTCCAGGGGAGGGAACTCCAGCTATTAGAAAGAAGCAGGTATTAGTAATGGGCCCTGCTTTGAGCAGGGGGTTGGACTAGATGACCTCCTGAGGTCCCTTCCAACCCTGATATTCTATGATTCTATGGGAGATTTGATCATTAGAAACATAGATAGCCAGGTTTGCAATGACCAGGAGAACCGCACGGTAACTTGCCTGCCTGGCGCAAAGGTTGCGGATCTCTTGAGATATCTAGATAGACTTATGTGTAGTGCTGGGGAGAAGCCGGTGGTCGTGGTACATGTAGGTACCAATGACATAGTGAAGGATAGGTGAGAGGTCTTGGAGGCCAAATTTAGGCTGCTAGGTAAGAGATTGAAGTTGAGGACCTCCATGATAGCATTCTCTGAGATGCTCCCAGTTCCACATGCAGGGCCAGTTAGACAGGCAGAACTGCAAAGTCTCAATGCGTGGATGAGATGATGGTGTAGAGAGGAGGGGGTTAGATTTATTAGGAACTGGGGAAACTTTTGGGATAGGGGGATCCTGTACAGGAAGGAGGGCTCCAGCTAAACCAAAATGGAACCAGATTGCTGGCACTTAACATTAAAGAAGTCATAGAGCAGTTTTTAAACTAAGGGCTGGGGGAAAACCGACCGGTGCTGAGAAGTACATGGTTGGACATTTCTTAGGGGAGGATCTATTAATGGAGAATCTCTTAATGGAGGATCTATTAATGGAGAATGGGGGGAGGGATAGCTCAGTGGTTTGAGCATTGGCCTGCTTAAACCCAGGGTTGTGAGTTCAATCCTTAAGGGGCTCATTTAGGGATCTGGGGCAAAAATTGGAGATGGTCCTGCTTTGAGCAGTGAGTTGGACTAGATGATCTTCTGAGGTCCCTTCTAACCCTCAGATGTCCTAGTGAGGACAAGAGGATGGAAAATGATATAATACAGGCAGGGTCTGATCAGAAACAGTCAAATAAAAAATATCCCATTTAATTACATCATGTAATGGCAGAAAGCCAAAAGGAGACAGTTTTTATAGTGCTTATATACGAATGCTAGAAGTCTAAATAATAAAATGGGTGAAGTAGAGTAGCTTGTATTAAATGAGGATATTGATATAATAGGCATCGCAGAAACTTGGTGGAATGAGGCTAATCAATGGGATACAGTAATACCAGGGTACAAAACATATTGGAAGGACAGAACAGTCATGCTGGTGGGGGAGTGGCATTATATGTGAAAGAAAGCATAGAAGCAAATGAATCAAACTGTACCATAGAATCTCTATAGATAGAAATTCCATACTCTAATAATAAGAATATGGCGGTAAGGATATATTACCGACCACCTGACCAGGATGGTGAAAGTGACTGTGAAATGCTCAGGGGGATTAGAGAGGCTATTAAAATAAAAAACTCAATAATAATAATAATGGGGGATTTCAATTATCCGCATAATGACTGGGTACATGTCACCTCAGGACGGGATGCAGAGATAAAGTTTCTTGACACCTTAAATGACTGCTTCTTGGAGCAGCTGGTCCTGGAACCCACAAGAAGAGAGGCAATTCTTGATTTAGTTCTAAGTGGAGCACAGGATCTGATCCAAGAGGTGAATATAGCTGGACCGCTTGGTAATAGTGACCATAATATAATTAAATTTAATATCCCTGTGGCAGGAAAAACACCACAGTAGCCCAACACTGTAGCATTTAATTTCAGAAAGGGGAACTACACAAAAATGAGGAGGTTAATTAAACAGAAATTAAAAGGTATGGTGCCAAAAGTGAAATCTCTGCAAGCTGAGTGGAAACTTTTTAAAGACACCCTAATAGAGGCTCAACTTAAATGTATACCCCAAATTAAAAAACATAGTAAGAGAACCAAAAAAGAGCCACCATGGCTAAACAACAAAGTAAAACAAACAATGGCAAGCAAAACGGCATCCTTTAAAAAGTGGAAGTTAAATCCTAGTGAGAAAAATGGAAAGGCGCATAAACACTGGCAAATGAAGTGTAAAAATACAATTAGGAAGGCCAAAAAAGAATTTGAGGAACAGCTAGCCAAAGACTCAAAAAGTAATAGCAATTTTTTTTTAAAGTACATCAGAAGCAGGAAGCCTGCTAAACAACCAGTGGGGCCACTGGACGATCGAGGTGCTAAAGGAGCACTCTAGGACGATAAGCCTATTGAGGTGAAACTAAATGAATTCTTTGCATCCGTCTTCACGGCTGAGGATGTGAGAGAGATTCCCAAACTGAGCCATTCTTTTTAGGTGACAGATCTGAGGAACTGTCCCAGATTGAGGTATCATTAGAGGAAGTTTTGGAACAAATTGATAAATTAAACAGCAATAAGTCACCAGGACCAGATGGTATTCACGCAAGAGTTCTGATGGAACTCAAATGTGAAATTGCAGAACTACTAGCTGTAGTCTGTAACCTATCATTTAAATCAGCTTCTGTACCAGATGACTGGAGGATAGCTAATGTGATGCCAATTTTTAAAAAGGGCTCCAGAGGTGATCCTGGTAATTACAGTTCTCAGAATGGAGAGAGGTAAATAGTGGTGTCCTCCAGGGGTCTGTTCTGGGACCAGTCCTATTCAACATACTCATAAATGATCTGGGAAAAGGGGTAAACAGTGAGGTGGCAAAATTTGCAGATGTTACAAATTTACTAAAGATAGTTAAGACCCAGGCAGACTGCGAAGAGCTACAAAAGGATCTCTCAAAACTGGGCAACAAAATGGTAGGTGAAATTTAATGTTGATAAATGCAAAGTAATGCACATTGGAAAGCATAATCCCAACTATACATATAAAGTGAGGGGGTCTAAATTCACTGTTACCACTCAAGAGAGAGATCTTGGAGTCATTGTGGATAGAAGTGAACAGAATTCTGGGAATAATTAAGAAGGGGATAGATAATAGGACAGAAAATATCATGTTGCCTCTATATAAATCCATGGTATGCCCACATCTTGAATACTGTGTGCAGATGTGGTTGCCCCATCTCAAAAAAGATATATTGATTTGGAAAAGGTTCAGAAAAGGGCAACAAAAAGGATTAGAGGTATGGAATAGCTTCCGTATGAGGAGAGATTAATAAGACTGGAACTTTTCAGCTTGGAAAAGAGACGGCTAAGGGGAGATATGATTGAGGTCTATAAAATCATGACTGGTGTAGAGAAAGTAGATAAGAACATAAGAGGGATAGGTCAGTGGTTTGAGCTTTGGCCTGCTAAACCCAGTATCCTGTCTACCGACAGTGGCCAATGCCAGGTTCCCCAGAGGGAGTGAACCTAACAGGTAATGATCAATTGATCTCTCTCCTGCTATCCATCTCCACCCTCTGAAAACAGAGGCTAGGGACACCATTCCTTACCCATCCTTGCTAATAGCCATTGCTGGACTATCCTCCCTGAATATATCTAGTTCGTTTTTGAACCCTGTTATGGTCTTGGCCTTCACAACATCCTCTGGCAAGGAGTTCTACAGGTTGACTGTGTGTTGTGTGAAGAAATACTTCCTTTTATCTGTTTTAAACCTGCTGCCTGTTAATTTCATTTGGTGACCCCTAGTTCTTGTGTTATGAGAAGGAGTAAACAACACTTCCTAGTGCTGTGTGCTGAGCTTGTGTTTGTCTGTCTGTTTGTTTGAAGGACCGTGTGCTGTGGCCACCAGTTGGAAGCTGTGAGCTTCTAAACAAGGTTTGAAATCTAGAAGCCTCTGTTCATTGGCTGAGCCTTAATCAGGGGGTGGAGCTATCAAGAAGGCCAGGCTTTATAAAGCAGTGAGCATGCTCCCAGGGAGCTTTGTGACCAGGGACCGCTAACAGGGAGTTTCAAGAGGGAGTTTGGAAGGGGAGTGGAAAGGGGGTGAGGTACACTTGCCATTCTTTAAAACCTTTAAACTAAACTATAATCAAAACTTCTTGATTTAAACAAAAACCCTATCATTAACCTAGGTAGCTGTAGAGAGAATGCAGGCAGAAGCCCAGCAGAAGAGTGGGGGCTATCCTGTTTATTGCACTTGGTGTAGCATGTATCATTACCTGCCCTGTGGGCGGGTGGCATATGTGTGCATTTGGTGCAAAGAGCTCCTGGCCCTCAGAGACCGTGTACCGGCTTTGGAGGTCAGGATGGCGGAACTGGAGGAGCTAAGGGAGGCAGAGAGGTAAGTTGATGAGGCTTTCCGGGACACTGTAGATTTGTCCCACCTCCAGTCAGACAGCCCCTGCGCTGTTAAGGAGGATGAAAGGCCCAGAGAAGGAGAGCAGTCAACGGGAGCAGAGGGAAACCTTCCCATAATTGGGACCCTCCTTCCAGATGATGTTGTGGTATCCTGGTGGGGGAGGGATAGCTCAGTGGTTTGAGCTTTGGCCTGCTAAACCCAGGGTTATGAGCTCAATCCTTGAGGGGGCCATTTAGGGATATGGGGATTGGTCCTGCTTTGAGCAGCGGGTTGGACTAGATGACCTCCTGAGGTCCCTTCCAACCCTGATATTCTATGATTCTACGATCCTCTCACACTGAGGTTACCTCTCTGCGGGAGGGGACTCCAGGCATTAGGAAAAGGCAGGTGTTAGTAATGGGAGATTCAATCATTAGAAACATAGATAGCTGTGTTTGTGATGACCGGGAGAACCATATGGTGACTGGCCTGCCTGATGCGAAGGTTGCGGATCTCTCGAGGCATCTAGATAGACTTATGTGTAGTGCTGGGGAGGAGCCGGTGGTCGTGGTACATGTACGTACCAATGAGATAGGGAAGGGTAGGAGAGATGTCCTGGAGGCCAAATTTAGGCTGCAAGGAAAGAGACTGAAATCCAGGACCTCTATGGTGGCATTCTCAGAAATGCTTCCAGTTCCACACGCAGGGCCAGGTAGGCAGGCAGAGCTTCAGAGTCTCAATGTGTGGATGAGACAATGGTGTCCAGAGGAGGGGTTTAGATTTATTAGGAACTGGGGAAACTTTTGGGATAGGGGGAGCCTATTCAGGAAGGATCGGCTCCACCTAAACCAAAGTGGATCCAGACTGCTGGCACTTAACATTAAAAAGGTTGCAGAGCAGTTTTTAAACTAAGAGATGGGGGAAAGCCGATTGCTGCAGAGGCGCACGTGGATCGGACAGAGACTTCTCTTCGAGGAGAGTCTATTGATAGAGATTCTCTAGGTTTTAGTCAGGAGGAGAGGATGGAAGAGGATAAAGTATGGGCCAGATCGACGAGAAACATTCACATAAAGAATCTGACACATCAGAAAAGGGCAGACAAGTAAACAGTGACAAGTTTTTAAAGTGCTTGGACACAAATGCTAGAAGTCTAAATAATAAGATGGGTGAACTAGAAAGCCTCGTGTTAAAGGAGGATATTAATATAATAGGCATCACAGAAACCTGGTGGAGTGAGGACAATCAATGGGGCACAATCATTCCGGGGTACAAAATATATCGGAAGGACAGAACAGGACGTGTGGGGGGTGGGGAGTGGCACTATATGTGAAAGAAAATGTAGAATCAAATGAAATAAAAGTCTTAAATGAATCCACATGTTCCATAGAATCTCCATGGATACTAATTCCATGCTCTAATAAGAATATAACAGTAGGGATCTATTATTGACCACCTGACCAGGACAGTGATCGTGACGATGAAATGCTAAGGGAAATTAGAGAGGCTACCAAATTAAAAAACTCAATAGTAGTGGGGGATTTCAATTATCCCCATATTGACTGGTTACATGTCACCTCAGGATGAAATGCAGAGACAAAATTTCTCAATACTTTAAATGACTGCTTCTTGGAGCAGTTGGTACAGGAACCCACAAGGGAAGAGACAACTCTCGATGTAGTCCTGAGTGGAGCAAAGGATCTGGTCCAACAGGTAACTATAACAGGACCGCTTGGAAATAGTGACCATAATATAGTAACATTTATCATTCCTGCGGTGTTGGGCTGTTGAGGTGTTTCCACCCCCTATTCTTAAATATAGGTGTGAGGTTAGCCCAGTCATATGGTACTACTGCTGAATACACAGATTTATTACAAAATCATTGCTACCAGACTAACTATCCCATGTGACAATACTTTTGGTATTCAGGGATAGAAATTATACAGTCCCCCTCAATTATCCAGTCCCCCTCAATTAAAGTCTAAGTTTTTCCTTCTACCTCAGATGTAGTAATTTCCATTTCTATAGACTTATTTCGTTCTGCCGACCTGCCTTCATGCCTATGTTCAATATTATCATCCTTACTGAAAACCAAAGCATAAGAACGTAAAAAACATAAGAATGACCCTACTGGGTCAGACCAAAGGTCCATCTAGCCCAGTAGCCTGTCTTCTGACAGTGGCCAGTGCCAGGTGCCCCAGAGGGAATGAACAGAACAGTTAATCATCAGATGATCCATCCCCTGTCACTCATTCTCAGCTTCTGGCAAACAGACCCTGGGCAATTACAGACCCTATAATCTGACCTCAGTAGTAAGACTTTAGAACAAATTGTGAAGAAAATAATAATTAAATTAATCGAGGTAAATGGAAAAGGAGATGTAATGCAACATGCAACAAAGTAGATTTTGCCAGACTAACCTGAGTTCCTTCTCTGAGAAGATAACTGAGTTTTTAGATAGGGGAAAGACATCAGGTCTAATATAGTTGGACTTCAGTAAAGGATTTGATATAATCCCATATGGGAAATTATTAAAGAAGATGGGGATTAATACAAGCAATGTTAGGTGGATAAGTAACTGGCTAAAGAGGACAAGGCAATGGGTTAACTTATCTGACTGGAGGGTTACGGGTAGAGTTCCTCAAGGACTGGTGTTGAGACCATTCTCATTCAATATTTTTATTAATGACCTTGGCATAAAAGGTAGGAGTGTGCTAATGAAACTTGCTGATAATACAAAGTGAGAAGGCATTGTCAATTCAGAGGAGGATTGGAATATTACACAAGAAGGATGTGGATGACCTTGAAGGCTGGAGTAACAGAAATGAGATGAAATTCAATAGGACAAAGTGCAAGGTCTCTGCTAGAAAATGGGGGCTCATCAGCTGGAAGCAACAGACGAGGAAGGGGACCTGGTGTGTGGGTGAATCACAGGATGATGATGAGCCACCATTGTGATGCAGCTGCGAAAAAGGCAAATGCTATCCTAAGATATATCAGACAAAGCATGTCCAGAAAAGATAGAAAAGTATTAATGCAATTGTACAAGACGCTGGTGAGACCTCATCTGGAATACAGTGTACAATTCTGGTAACCTGTGTTCAAAAAAGAAGAATTCAAACTGGAACAGATGCAGAGAAGAGCTACTAGGATGATCAGGAGAATGGAGGGCCTCTCTTATGAGAGGAAACTGGAAGACTGGCTTGTTCAGCCTAGCAAAATGAAGGCTGAGAGGCTATGACTGCTTTTTATAAATACATCAGGGGAGGGTGGGGGTAAACACCAGGGAGGGTGAAAAGCTATTTAAGCTAAAGGACAATGTTGGCACAAGAAAAAATGGATATAAACTAGCTATGAACAAATTCAGGCTAGAAATTAGAAGAAGGTTTTTCACCATTAGAAGATCAAGGTTCTGGAATAGCCTTCCAATGGGAGTTGTGGGGGCAAACTGAACTCTGTTCAGTTGCAGCAATAACTGCCCCTTTTGTGTCATATTTCCATTCTTGTCTCTGCACCTTTTCCCATGCAGTGTCATGTCTGGAATCCTCTCTGTGATTTAGCTGACCATTTCACCAACGTTTTCTTTTTAAAGCAGCTCTTTAAAACACAAGACCCCAGTGCACACCTAAACGAAGCAATAACAAAATTATAAATATTGAAACGTGCAATGTATGTGCCTTGCTATATAGAAGACTGATTTGTTATTGTCATAGTAGCAATGCTATAGTTATATGGCAGAGTGCTATTTTCAGATACTTACAGTTTTTCAAAATAATTTTCCCATGAACTGTAATGTCTCAGACTTGTCACTTTAAAAATGATTCAGTTTTTAGAAATTCAGCCTGAGATTGCCTCTGGAGCTGCTAACCTGTGGAGGTTCTGTGAATTCCAAACTCCACAGCTGTGGAGACTGCTGTAAGGGACTGGGGTGTAGACAGTCTGGCCTAGAAGCACATCTCGGTTGGTGTTCACATGTCAGGGGTCCAAGGAACTGCTAGAGCCAGGTTCAATAAGAAAGAGGCAGGGTCAAAGTCAGGCTGGGTCAGAGACTGGAGATCAGAGGTAGTAACAGGCAGGATCGGGTTCAGTCAGGCTGGAGTTGGGGACCAGAGATCAGAGGTAGTACCAGGCTGGAGTCAGGAGGCAAGAGTCAAGGCTAATGGATTAGATCAAGCAGGTCTTGGTGTATTGTGGCACTAAGGAAGTTGTGAGGTTTTAGGAGACGGTGGTTCTTGGTTAGGCTCCTTGCCCTCTTGGTAGTATTCTCTTTTGGGATAAGGCATCAGCTTTCCCATTCCTGGTTCCCAGGCGATAGGTCATGGTGAAATCAAACTGAGAATAGAATAATACCCACCTGAGTTGTCTTTGGTTCAAGGCTTAAGCCTTATACAGATATTCAAGTTTCTTATAGTCAGAAAAGACTTGAACTGGATGTCGGGCTCCCTTGAGGCAATGGTGTCACTCTCAGAAGGCTGATTTAATAGTAGTTCCTTATCTAATATTTCATTATTCCATTCAGCAGGGGTGAGTTTTTGGGAGTAGTAGGCACAGAGGTGCAACACTCGCTGGGGAGCATGCCTCTGAGACAGTATGGCCGAGTGGCTACAATGGAGGCATCAGCTTCCACTATGAATGCCTGGGTCAGGGCAGGGTGTGTTAGAATGGGAGTGGTGGTAAAAGTAGTCTTGAGCTGTTCAAAAGCTTAATGAGCTTTGAGTGTCCAAACAAATTTGTCGGTCTTGTGAAGGAAGTAGGTCTTGGGGGCTACTTGCCCAGAGGAGCCTTGAATGAATTGTTGGTAAAAATTTGCAAAGTCCAGGAAGCTCTGTAACTCTTGCCAGGACCTGGGCATAGCCCAGCTGTAAATGGCCTCCTTCTTCTGGAGGTCCATCTTGACATCCTCTGGTGAAAGGATGTAACCCAAGAATTCTGTGGAGAATTAGTCAAAGGTAAATTTTTCCAATTTCGTGAACAGGCCATGCTGCCATAGTCTTTCCAGGATGGAATGAATGTGGTAACAATGCTGCTTAGGACCATCTGAATACACAAGTATGTCATCAAGGCAGATAACTACATATTAGTCCAGGGTATCTCTAAATACGTTGTTCACAAAATGTTGAAAGGTCACGGAAGCACTGGTCAGCCCAAATGGCAGTACTAAATATTTGAAGTGCTCATAGTGGGTTCAAAATGTGATCTTCCATTCTTCTTCTGCAGTGATTCCCCAGAGGTCTAGTTTGGTGAAAATATTGGCAGACCATACACAATCTCGTAATTCTGAGATTAAGGGCAGAGGATATCAGTGGACCATCACCTGGTTTAGGGCCTGATAATCTACACAAAAGGCTTAATGTTCTGTCCTTTTTCTTAAGGAAAAGGACTGGAGCCCCTACTGGGGAGGTAGAGTGCTGGATGAAGCCCTTGGCCAGGTTGTCCTGGATATACTGTCAAAGGGCTGCGAGTTTGGGCTTGGACATCACTTAGATCCATCCATAAGGGACCTGTCATAAATACAAAGGGAAGGGTAAACCCCTTTTAAAATCCCTCCTGGCCAGAGGAAAAATCCTCTCACCTGTAAAGGGTTAAGAAGCTAAAGGTAACCTCTCTGGCACCTGACCAAAATGACCAATGAGGAGACAAGATACTTTCAAAAGCTGGGAGGAGGGAGAGAAACAAGGGGTCTGTATCTGTCTGTATGCTGCTTTTGCCAGGGATAGACCAGGAATGGAGTCTTAGAACTTTAGTAAGTAATCTAGCTAGGTATGTGTTAGATTATGATTTCTTTAAATGGCTGAGAAAAGAACTGTGCTGAATAGAGTGACTATTCCTGTCTGTGTGTCTTTTTTGTAACTTAAGGTTTTGCCTAGAGGGATTCTCTATGTTTTGAATCTAATTACCCTGTAAGGTATCTACCATCCTGATTTTACAGAGGTGATTTCTTTACTTTTATCAAAAGTCTTCTTGTAAGAAAACTGAATGCTTTTTCATTGTTCTCAGATCCAAGGGTTTGGGTCTGTGGTCACCTATGCAAATTGGTGAGGATTTTTACCAAACCTTCCTCAGGAAGTGGGGTGCAAGGGTTGGGAGGATTTTGGGGGGAAAGACGTGTCCAAACTACGTTTCCCAGTAAACCCAGTTAGAGTTTGGTGGTGGCAGTGGAGATCCAGGGACAAAGGATAAAATTAATTTGTACCTTGGGGAAGTTTTAACCTAAGCTGGTGAAAGTAAGCTTAGGAGGTTTTCATGCAGGTCCCCACATCTGTACCCTAGAGTTCAGAGTGGGGGAGAAACCTTGACAGGACCTTTGCCCCGAGTTGCAGGTCTATGGGGCAATCGTAGTCCTGGTGCAGAGGTAGCTTGTCTGAATTATTCTTTTCAAAGACGTCCTCATAATCCCAATATGAGATGCAAGAGTCATGCTGCTTTGGCCACATGATGCCAACAATTATGGGCAAGTGTGGAGAATAGATCACTTTGAACTGTAGTACTTCTGGATAGCCATGGATTACAGCCTCTAGGGATACTGTGTGAAACTCTACACCTCAGGGGAGCACCCTGTAACCTCCTATTCATAATTTGTATAAAATTATGATGTTGCATATAAAGCATGCCTTGTAAGGTATCCTGGGAAATGTTATGATCTGCTGAAACCCACTGTTCCATCTAAATATGTATAACATTAATGCATATGAAGTTATGAGAATTGTGTAGTATGGTGGTGACTAAAATATGCTGTGGGTTTGGGAAGTGCCCAAATACTAGCTCTTCAAAGACAATAACCAGGGGGATAACTAATGCACAGGTGGGTGTCGAACAACCATCAACAGCCATTGTCCAGCAAGGGAGCTACAATGCAATGACTCACTTGCACAAGACCACAGCAGGGGAATTGCTCAACCTTTTCTGGTGACTCAGCAATGCCCACCAGACATGTCTGGATTTGTCTTCTCCAAGCACATGGACTAAGGGTATAAAACAGAACACAGTGGCCCCATGCTTGGTCTTTTCTCCTCCCCCCACCTATGGTGCAAGCAACAAGGACTCTCAGAAGACTGAAAATTCCAACAGAGGAGACTGGCCCAGGTTTCAAGGGTGAAACCTGTGTACTAGGAACTGCAATATCCAGTGGGGTGAGAAAAACTGCTTAATCTAGATGTGGCTGAGTTGAATAGGGTTGAGAGTGCTTATATTTTATTTTATTTTGGTAACCACTCTGACTTTTTGCCTTATAATCCCTTAAAATCTATCTTTTGTAATCAATAAACTTGGTTTACTGTTTATCTTTACCAGTGAATTTGCCTGAAGTGCTTGGTAAATCTGCTCAGGTTTACAAAGGCTGGTGTATATCCACTTTCCATTGATGAAGTGGAGAACCAATTAAGAAACTTGCATTGCTCAAGAAAGGATCTTGAGCAGTGCAAGACAGTATATTCCTGAGGTACAAGGCTGGGAGCTGGGGCGGTTTGGCTGGTGCCTTTCTCTGTGATTCATGAGCGGGGAGCTCAGTGGTTTGAGCATTGGCCTGCTAAACCCAGGGTTGCGAGTTCAATCCTTGAGGGGGCCATTTAGGGATTTGGGGCAAAAATTGGGGAGTGGTCCTGCTTTGAGCAGGAGGTTGGACTAGATGACCTCCTGAGGTCCCTTCCAATCCTGATATTCTATGATTCTATGAGTGGCTCTGGGAGCATTCATGCAATCTGTCTGGATGTCAGGCTCCACATGCCTGGTTGTGATGAGTGATAACAGCACCTGAAGGGATTTACTGCTTGTCACTATTAGTCCCACAATCCTAGGCTGTATCCCGGGAATCCCATCACATACTGTTTCCTGCATCACTGGCCCCAAGGACAGGAGGAGCCCATCTGTTGTTTCTGTGAGAACTGATGTCTGCTTTAAACAGAGGGGGATTTTGTAGGGAATCATTAGATGAATGTGTGGAAAGCCTGTCTGACTTGGATCCGGTTTCTTTCAAGGGTTGTAGTCCTGGAGCATAGTGCCCAAGCCAGCCCTTCTATACAGCCTGGGCTTGCTTGTTTCTTGATTTCTTGTGGATCGAGGTCTGTGAGGGGCAAGAGATGAGGGCATGTCCTGGTGCTCTACAATAAAAACAGGTTAATCATAGAATCCTAGGACTTTGAGAGGTCATCTAGTCCAGACCCCTGCTCTCATGGCAGGACTAAGTATTATCTGGACGAGGGGTCTGCGAACTCTGGCACGTGGCCCATCAGGATAATTCACTGGCAGGCTGTGAGACATTTTTTTTATGTTGACCATCCACAGGCATGGGCCCCCGCAGCTCTCAGTGGCCACAGTTTGCCATTCCGGCCAATGGGAGCTGCAGAAAGCCGCGGGGACGTGCTGGGACAGTCAGTGTAAACAAAATGTCTCGCGGTCCGCCAGTGGATTACCCTGATAGGCCGCATGCCAAAGGTTGCCGACCCCTGATCTAGATCATTCCTGACAGGTGTTTGTCTAACCCACTCTTAAAAATCTCCAATGATGGACATTCCACAACCTCCCTAGTCAATTTATTCCAGTGCTTAACCACCCTGACGGTTAGGAAGTTTTTCCTAATGTCCAATCTAAACCTCCCTTGCTGCAATTTAAGCCCATTGCTTTTTGTCCTATCCTCAGAGGTTAAGAAGAAAATTTTTTCTCCCTCCTCCTAGTAGCAGCCTTTTATGTAATTGAAAACTGTTATCATGTCCCCCCCTCAGTCTTCTCTTTTCCAGACTAAACAAACCCCATTTTTTCAATCTTCCCTTATAGGTCATGTTATTTAGACCTTTAATCATTTTTGTTGCTCTTCTCTGGACTCTCTCCAATTTGTCCACATCCTTCCTGAAGTGTGGCACCCAGAACTGGATACAGTACTCCAGTTGAGGCCTAATCAGCGTGGAGTAGAGTGGAAGAATTACTTCTCGTATCTTGCTTACAACACTCCTGCTAATACAACCCAGAATGATGTTCACTTTTTTTACAACAGCGTTACACTGTTGACTTATATTTAGCTTCTGGTCCGCTATGACCCCCAGATCCCTTTCAGCAGTACTCCTTCCTAGGCAGTCATTTCCCATTTTGTATGTGTGCAACTGATTATTCCTTCCTAAATGGAGTACTTTGCATTGGTCTTCATTGAATTTCATCCTATTTACTTCAGACCATTTCTCCAGTTTGTCCAGATCATTTTGAATTTTAATCCTATCCTCCAAAGCACTTGCAACCCCTCCCAGCTTGTTATTGTCTGCAAACATTATAAGTGTACTCTCTGTGCCATTATCTAAATCACTGATGAAGACTTTGAACAGAATCAAACACAGAACTGATCCCTGTGGGATCCCACTCTTTATGCCCTTCCAACATGACTGTGAACCACTGGTAACTATTCTCTGGGAACGGTTTTCCAACCAGTTTTGCACCCAGCTTATAGTAGCTCTATCTAGGTTGCATTTCCCTAGTTTGTTGATGCGAGAGAGTATCAAAACCTTTACTGAAGTCAAGATATGCCATGTCTACCGCTTCCCCCCATCCACAAGGCTTGTTACCCAGTCAGAAAGCTATCAGGTTGGTTTGACGTGATTTGTTCTTCACAGATCCATGCTGACTGTTACTTATCACCTTATTATCTTCTAGATATTTGCAAATTGATTGCTTAATTATTTGCTCCATTAGCTTTCTGGGTACAGAAGTTAAGATGACTCGTCTGTAATTTCCTGGGTTGTCTTTATTTCCTTTTTTATAGATTGCACTATATTTGCTCTTTTCCAGTCTTCTGGAATCTCTCTCATCTTCCATGACTTTTCAAAGATAATTGCTAATGGCTCATATATCTCCTCTATCAGCTCCTTGAGTATTCTAGGATGCATTTCATCAGGCCCTGGTGCCTTGAAGACATCTAATTTGTCTAAGTAATTTTTAACTTGTTCTCCCCCTATTTTAGCCTCTTCTGATCCTACCTCATTTTCACTGGTATTCACTATGTTAGATGTCCTATCACCACCACCCTTCTTGATGAAAACTGACACAAAGAAGTCATTAAGCATCCCTGCCATTTCCACATTTTTGGTTATTGTCCCTCCCCCCACAAATTGAGAAATGGGCCTACCCTCTCCTTGGTCTTCCTCTTGCTTCCAATGTATTTGTAGAATGTTTTCTTGTTACCCTTTATGTCTCTAGCTAGTTTGATCTCGTTTTGTGTCTTGGTCTTTCTAATTTTGTCCCTACATACTTGTGTTATTTGTTTATATTCATCTTTTGCAGTTTGACCTAGTTTCCACTTTTTGTAGGACTCTTTTTTGATTTTTAGATAATTCAAGATCTCCTGGTTAAGCCAGGGTGGTCCCTTGCCATACTTTGTATCTTTCCTACACAGTGGGATAGTTTGCTCTTGTGCCCTTAATAATGTCTCTTTGAAAAACTGCCAACTGTCTTCAGTTGTTTTTCCCCTTAGACTTGCTTCCCTAGGATCTTACCTACCATCTCCCTGAGTTTGCTAAAGTCTCCCTTCTTGAAATCCATTATCTTTATTTTGCTGTTCTCCCTCCTACCATTCGTTAGAATCATGAACTCTATCATTTCATGATCACTTTCACCCAAACTGCCTTCCACTTTCAAATTCTCAACCAGTTCCTCCCTATTTGTCAAAATCAAATCTAGAACAGCCTCTCTCCAGTAGCTTTCTCTACCTTCTGAAATAAAAAATTGTCTCCAATACATTCCAATAACTTGTTGGATAATCTGTGCCCTACTGTGTTATTTTCCCAACAGACATCTGAGTAGCTGAAGTCCCCCATCACCACCAAGTCCTCTGCTTTGGATGACTTTTTTAGTTGTTTAAAAAAAGCCTCATCCACTTCTTCCTGGTTAGGTGGTCTGTAGTAGACCCCTAAAATAACATCACCCTTGTTTTTTTACCCCTTTTATCCTTACGCAGAGACTTTCCACAAGTCTGTCTCCTATTTCCATCTCAATCTCAGTCTGACTTGTTATACTTTGATTTATAATCACTTAAAATCTATTTTTATAGCTAATAAATCTATACCCCACTGGATATTGCAGTCTTTAATATACAGGGTTGTCCTTTAAACCTGGGCCAGTCTTCTGTGTTAGAGTCTTGTCTTCTTCTCAGTGTCTTAGTTGCTTGCAGCATAGGTGGAGCAGAAGAAGGGCATAGTATGTGTCCACTCTGTTTTATACTCTGAGTCCATGTGCTTGTAGAACACAAGTCCAGGCATGTCTGTGGGGCATTGCTGAATCTCTCCCAGCAAGGTTGAGCAAATCCCTTGGTGGGGCCTGATGCAGGTGGGTCATTGAATTGTAGCTCCCTTGCTGGACAATGGCTGTTGATGGGCTGTGTCACACCCCGCCTGGCCATTGGTTAGTTTCCTTGATGTTGCCTCTGGGGAGCTAATATCTGGCTGATTCCCGAACTTACAGCATGTTTTAGTGACCATCATACTACACAATTCTCATAACTTCATATGCATTAATGATATACATATATATGGATAGAGAAATGACTTTCAGCAGATCATAACCTTTCCCCTGATACCGTACAAGGCATGCTTTATATGTAAGATCACAATTATATGAAAATGAGGAATATGGGGGTTACAGCAGGCTCTCCCAAGGTATAGAATGTCACAGAAGTATCGTCTTCATCTCTGAGTCGAGAACATGGATATTCAAAAAATTTTTGGCGTGGATTCTAGAAGTCCCCAGTCCTGAAAAAATGGTTTGTACATCAGGAATAAAGAGTAAAGATTGCAATGATATTCCAGGTAAGGAAATAAATGACTGGGATTCAGAGTCTTCATTGGCTGCCTGCTTCAGTGATGTTCTGGGCCCTGATTGGTGGGAAGAATGCTTGTTAAATCAGCCAGAGAGTATTGTGGTTTCTGACAACAACAACCTCTCTACATCTCCTGTTTCAGACCTTGATACAACTGCAACAGGCCCATTACAACCTCGTTTACCTGAGTATCCAAAAACTGCTTTTGGTCAGCAAACTTGTTCATTTACATAAGAATATTATGAGACATTTTCATTTTTAGAGTACAGTAAGCAGGCAGATGCAGTTTTCTGCTTTCCTTGCAGACAGTTTTCCAGTGGTTTTAGAGACCCTGCATTCACTGAAAACGGAGGAAGGGACAGGAAAAATATAGGAAAAAAGCATCAGAAATATATACAATCTGCTATACACAAGCAGTGTTCTGAAAGGTGGCATTTTTTCAAATAGTCAAAAGAAGTGGGCTCTGTAATGGCACGGTTTTCAAATTCTCACTAGAAAACAAAGCATATGCTATAAAAATCACTGATTTACTGCTTTACTTGGCTAAACAAGGAATTGCATTGCGGGGGCACAATGAGAGAAGAATCAGCAAACCATGGAAACTTTCCAGAATTATGCAATTTGTTTTCAAAATATGATAAAGCATTTGCAAAAAAAAATGTGGGTTTTTTCAGTCTCACAAGCCTTGTAACTCAAAACGAGCGTTTACAAATTGCTGCTGATATTGTGAAATCATTCAGAAGTCTCAGGGGACTGGGTTTTTTACTGTTCTTGGTGATGAAGCATGCACTGTGACACAGCAGAAGAGTGATAGATGGGAGGTATATAAGCCCCGGGATGATCAGAGCCTTATTCTCTGTGGACTAAGTAGAGGTAAAAACCCCTGCTTCAGTCAGACAAGAGAGGGGAAGGAGAGCTGACTGTAGTTTGGAAGTGTAGTGGTGTTGACCAGAGAATCAGAGTACCAGGGGAAGGGAGACCCTGCCCAAGGGGAAAGAGGATAAGAAGCTTATGAAGCTGAAGGGGCTGGGACTAAAGTAGGGGGCGGATCTGGGTCCCTTACTTTTTCCCCTTCTTTCCCTCTCCAGGGCACTAGTGGAGCCCAAGAATAGGGGCAGGGACCCTGACCCACCACACTAAGGAGAAGCGCGGGACTCACCACAATAGCGTTGGCCATTTGCCATAGCTGTTTTAAACAAGAAGAAATACACAGAAAATCTGGAAATAAAGGAATGATTTCTAGGATTTGTTGATTGTTCTAAGTGAGGGGATGCTATCACAACATTAAGAAGTTCTTACAAGCATCAGGGATTGCAGACTTGCCAGTTAAAGCACAGTGTTATCATGGGGCCACTGTAATGGCAGGTAATGTAAGTGGAGTACAGCAAAAAATGCTGCAACATCACCCCACTGCTAGACACTGAATGGCTCATAAATTGAATTTCATTTTATTTGAGGCCTGCAAAGTAAACCGGACAGCAACAGGATTTTTTTACACTGTAGAGGGCTTGTTTACCTTCTTTTCACAACCTAACACACACCATGCTTACTTAGAGGCCTGGAAGATGCTTGGAGTGAAACTGGAATTGTGTAGTTTAAGTGACACGAGATGGGCATGCAGATGGAAAAATGTATCTGCTGTAAAAAAAACTCCTTAAGAGCACTTCTTAGCAGTTTGTTGGGACTGTCAGAGCCTGATGCCGGAGCAACTCAGCTAAGGGATGCCAAAACGGCGTGGGAGGGGTCAGGGGACCAGGACCCTATCACTTTTAAAAGTGGTTCTGCTGCTTGCTGGCTGGACCAGCTGTGGGACTCCTCCTCCTGCTGTGCCAATGTTGGAGCAACTCAGCTAAGGGGTGCCAGAACAGGGGGCGGGCAGGGCCCCATCACTTTTAAAAGTGGGAGTGCTTTTGGAACGCTTGCCTCTCTTACGAACAGAAGTTCATCCAATAAAAGATATTACCTCCCCCACCTTGTCCCTGTAAAAGGACAAAATCACACATTTTTGTGTAAAACAAGGAATCGTTGAAATCATAGTTGCTGGATTCATCTGTAAGAAGTGTACCGCAAATACAATTGAATTAACTACCCTACAGGCACAGTCTGTTCAGTAATCAGCTAAGAGTCCCTTCAAAGAGACTCATTTGTTTTCCAGATATGGGAAATGGAAAGTAAAATTTAAGGAAAGAAGCATGGTTTGGTGTTGAAAGCAGTTAGGAATATGAAGGTCTGGGCTTTTATTAATGGTCCTGTCACAGACTTTCAGTGTGACATTGGATCCGTCATTTAAGACTTGATCTCTATGGGAGTCTTTCCATTGATTTAAAAAGGCCGCGGATAGGTGACTTAATCAATCTGTGCTTCAGTTTCTCTATTGGAAAAACAGGGATAATACGACTTGCCTGCCTCACCGGGGTATTGTGTAGCTTAATTCTTTGGTTTTTGTTAGGCGCTTTGAGGTCATCAGATGGAAAGTGCTTTGGAAGTGCAAAGTGTTTTTACAGTTCCAGAACTTCATGCTTCATTCATCCAGTACTGTATGCACTTCTCCTGGATCACAGAAGAGAGTGATTTTAGCTGGGACTCCTCCTCTCGCTGTGCTGATGCTGGAGCAACTCACTTAAGGGGCACTGGAACCGGGGGGCCCAGGGCCACATCACTTTTTACCTTCCTTAAGGGCGAGTGATGGGGTGGGGAGAGACGGAGAGCAGTGAGTGGTGGGCAGGGGGACCTTGGGTGAGGGGTTGGAGAGGAGCAAACAGCGGGTGGGAGGCCTTGGGGGAGGAGGTGGAGAGGTGCAACTGGCAGGTGGGGGGACCTTGGGGGAGGGGACCAAGCAGGGTATGGGGTGGTGCGGGGATGGAGCATGGGTGGGGCCTCTGGGGGAGGAGGTTGAATGGGGGCAGAGCCTTGGGCAGAGCAGGGGGTGGAGCCACATTTTGGGCACTCGTGCCCCCCCCCATTTCTAGGGAACCTCGTTTCTAGAGAACCTCCTACACTCGCACCCAGCTTCCCCAAATGCAGGAATCACACACTGCCTATGATCAGAGGTAGTACCAGCCTGCAGTCAGGAGGAAAGAGTAAGGGTCAGAGTCAGGCTTCAATCGGAGAACAGAGATTAGGAGATGAGCTAAGGTCTGGAGTCCCAGCATGCCTGAAATCTGGGACACCTTCCAGGGTTAAATAGGGCATTTGGACAGTCAGAGGCCCTCAGGGTACTGTCACCCTGGGTCTCTTGGGCAGTACTTCCTGCAGTGCCTACTCTCACAGTGCTCCCTGGCTGTGGTTCTGCATGGCCTCCTGGTGACACTGTGGAAACACTGAGCGTCCCAGACTCTGCCCACTCAGGTTCTAGTCCCTGGCTCCTTACAACTGCTCCCCATTCTGAGATGGAGCTTTACCTTTGGACACACCCAAGTAAAGCTACTTTTGGCCTCATGTAGATTCCAAACTCTGAGAGATGTCTGTCTCTGAACCCCATTGTCTTAGTTGATGGAGCATGGTTATGCTTTTCCCTAATTGACAGAGTTTTAAGAGTCCTCTGACCTGAAGTCTTTAGCTTGGCTGACATCTCCAAAACTGAGGTTAGTCAGAAATAGGAGATAATAGGGGTGGAGAATCGAATATGTAATATCCATCAACAATTCTACTATGGTAGTCTTGTCATCAGTGAGTAATTTTGATGTTCCCCTTGCACACTGAATGTCAATCAAGTGCTCCTCTGGCTTTTGTGTTTTTTGAAGCTTTGGTGCCCTGTGAAGCCAGAATCTTTTGACATCAATTTGTGTACATCAAAATCCTCTGGATACAGCCAACAGTGGTATTTTTAGTGTCATTCCGTCTACTATAAATCTCTTGAAATTGAAAAATGTGTCTTCATAGTGTTATTAAATTTCCTTTGATCTAGGCATATTCACAACATTATAGTTTTTCTAGTACCACCATATGATGTGCCCAGTTATTTTGTTTGATTGACTGATTTTCTTTATAACTTTTAAATTCTCCATGCATGTTAGTTCCATGCTGAATCTGAGTAGCTCCTGTGAATTCTCAATAGTCTGGTACTACCTACAGTACACTCAGCGATGGCAGCATCCTTTTCCTACTACTTGAACATATCACTTAGCATTCCAAAAATCCAGATTTGATAATGGTTATAGGCATAATGCTACTAACTTGATCTTGAGTACAAATGGTGCTGTAATAGGTGGGGCAACATTGGTGTGTAGACAAATGGGGGAGATATGTCCTTAATTCAACTGATTTAATCAAAAGTACAGTCCAATTCCTTTGGCATGTTGTTTTGTTTTACATTGTGTAAGATATCTCATTTTTATTTGGTCATCTTACCTTTTAATGGCTAATAGAGATTGAACTTCCATGTCTCCATACTCCAGCTGAGGCCTTACCAATTGCAAGTAGAGTGGAACAATTACCTCCCATGACTTACATACGACATTCCTGTTAATACTTCCTAGAGTGATATTTGCCTTTTTCTTAACATCATCCCACTGTTGACTCAGATTCAATTTGTGATCCCCTATAAATTCCAGATCCCTTTTTGCAGTATTATTGCATGGCCAATTATTTCCCATTTTGTATTCATATATTTGATTTCTCCTTCCTAAACCTAGTACAGTAAAAGCTGTGTTATCCGGCATGTTGGGGTAATGGGGGATGCCAGTAAGTGAAAAATGCAGGTTAACTCAGAGGGAGGAAGTTTGGGTGTGGGATGGGGTGAGGGGCTGGGGTGCGGGCTCTGGGAGGGAGTTTGGGTGTGGGAAGGGGCTTGGGGCACAGGAGGGGGCTTGGGATGCCGGATCCAGGGGCCGCTTACCTTGGGTGGCTCCCTGCAAACAGTGACCTGTCCCGGCTGTTCTGAGGTGGAGGCGCGGCAGGCTCTGCACGCTGCCTGCCCCCAGCCCCAAGTGCTAGCTTTACAGCTCCCATTGGCTGGGAATCATGGCCAATGGGAGCTGTGGGGGTGGTGCCTGGGGTGGAGACAGTGTGCAGAGGTGCCTGCCGCGCTTCCGCCTAGGAGCAGCTGGGACAGGTCGCCGCTTGTGAGGAGCCGCCCAAGGTGACCACCCCCCCGGATCTGGCACCCACCTGCACCCCCTCTCGTACCCCAACCCGCTGCCCCAAGTCGCCTCCCGCACCCAAACTCCCTTCCAGGGCCTGTGCTCCACACCCTCTCCTGTGCCCCAACCCCCTGCCGGTCCCGCGCCAACTGGACTATAAACTGGAATTTCAATGAAGATCAGAAATGTTGGTTTATAGAACTTTCCAATTGGTGATGTGCCAGATAAAACAGCTTTTACTGTACTTTGCACTTGTCTTTACTGGATTTCATTTTATTGATTTCAGACCAATTCTCCAATTTATCAAGATCATTTTGACTTCAAATCTTGCCCTCCGAAGTGCTTGCAAGCTCGCCCAAATTAGTGTTATCTGTAGATTTTATAAGCATGCTCTCGACTCCATCATCCCAAGTCATTAATGAAAATATTGCACAGTACCATACTTAGGACAGACCCCTACAAGACCCCATTTGAAACATCTCCCAGTTTGATATTGATAACTACTCTTTGAGTATCGTCTTTCAATCAGTTTTTCACCTCCTTATAATAACTTCATTTATATTTCTGTAGTTTTCTCATGAAAATGTCTTGTGGGAATGTGCCAAAACCCTTACAAAAGTCCCGATATAGCACAACTACTGCTTCCCCCCATACATTAGGCTGGTTACCCTAACAAAGAAGGAAATTAGATTGGTTTGACAATATTAATTCTTGAAAATCCATGTTGACTATTACTTATTGCTAAGGGTATGATTCTATCATGGATGTCATCGGTTCTGTGACTTTCTGGGACCTTTGTGACTTCCTCAGTGGTAGGGTGGAGCAGCTGTCAGCCTTGGGGCCACTGGAGCAGTGACCCCAGGGCAAAGCAGCAGGCTCTGTGAATTTTTGTTTATTGCCCACAACCTGTCCCTGACTTTTACTAAAAATACCTGTGACCAAATCTTAACTTTACTTATTGCCTTATTGTCCTCTAGGTTTGAGCAAATGGATTGTTTAATAACGTGTTCCAATATCCTTCCAGGTATTGAAGTTAGTCTGGTCTATTTTTCCACACCAATTGCTCTTTATTTATTTTCTTGGTTCAATTAGGGTTTTCATTTGTGACTTAGTAATGTCTGCAGTTCTGAAGATTATTATTTACTTGTATTAATGTAGTACCTAGGAGCCCTAGTCATGGACCAGGACCCCATTATGGTAGGTGCTTTACAAACATAGAACAAAAAAGATGGTCCCTGCTCGGAAGAGCTTACAATAAAAATAAGAGACAGCTGATGGATACAGACAGTATGAGGCAACAATGAGACAGTATGCATCATCATGATAGGCAGTGATCTCTGCATACGAACAGCCTAACAGTTGTCAAGTTTTCTGTAGACATCACAACAAAGAAGGGTTTTGAAAGAGACTAATGAGTTTTTCAGATGTTTATGGGGAGAAGCATGTTGTCTGTAATTGAGATGTGAGATGATGGGAGCCTAGACATAGTTTTAGCTGTATGGATGGAAAGGCAAGGCTGTTTCTCAGAGATGTTATGTGTGAAGAGTTGACAAGATTTAGACATAGCTTGGATGTGATAACCTTGAGAGAGGTCAGAGTTGAAGGTGGCGCCTAGGTTACAGACCTGAGTAATAGGCAGGATGGTGGTGTTGTCCACAATGATCGAGAAAGGATGTAGGAAGATATCTACTTAATTCAGGGAAGTGCAATGGCTTATGTTACACAGGTCAGACTAAGTGATCACAATGGTCACTTTTGGCCTTATAATTTATGAATGACTGTTTCTTTAGTTAATGTTATGGATTCTCAACAATCTGTCCTTCAAACTTCAACATTATCATGGAAAGCACTCACATACCAGAGTGATGCACAATCCTATAAAAACCTGGTGAGATAGTTTTAATATCACAAACAGAAAATTTTTTACCTTTCAAAATTCACAGGTTTTAGTTATCTTTCTTGTATGTTGATCTGTCTCACATAGCTATACACTGAAGAATCAATGCCTTTCAAATTCTGACTTTTTGAAATATATCACGTTTGTAAATCTGCATAAAGACTATGTCTTTCAAACTCATTCTTAAAGGTGAATCTTTAAACCTTCATTGCTCCTTTCACCACATGTAGTAAGAAATACACTCTTTTAATCTTAGCTATTTTTAACAGAGTTTTGTTTGTGAATTTGCCAGCTTTTTGAATGAGCACCAGAAGTTTGAATAAGATTGGTATATACTACATTACCCACAGGAGGGGAATCCTTCTGCAACAGATCTTCTGAGGCTCATCAAAATGGGGGCTGTCCTCTTGCAAATTTTAGCAGGTCTATAGGAGTGGGGGTGTACTGCAGAAGAAGGATGGGATATGGGATTAATGGAGGGAAAGCGGAGGAAGATTGTATCAGCCTTGGAAACTGCAAGAGCTTTAAAAAAATTCTAAAAATTGTGAGTATTTAACATTTTAGCATGGATAAAAGACTCTTCTTTTTCTTGTCCCATTCCATGCTCCTCTGTTCTCTGTAACCCTTTGTCACTGATATCCCTTTCCTCCATTTATCAGCACTCTTTAAGACTGTTTTGTAAAGGCTCTACATGCTCTTCCTCAAGTGCTTGCTTCTGCATACCATAAGGTATGCGGGGGATCACACCTGTCTGAACGCTGTGGCCATCTGGCTATGCTTCTTTAGACTGGAAGAGTGCCATAGGGTATTAGGCACCCCCACCTCTATCTAAGTACTCAGGAGTAGATCTTTAATATGTCTGGCTCCTGCATAGGTGTGGTGATGTTGGGGGGGAAGGAGTTGGGAGAAGAAAAAACAGAATTCAGACCAATACTTTAACTTTAATTTCAATATGTTGAGTTAGTACCATGTTACACACACTATAAAGCATAAGAAAATAAACCTCTAGTATTATTATTAGTATAGGTTTCAGAGTAGCAGCCGTGTTAGTCTGTATCCTCAAAAAGAAAAGGAGGACTTGTGGCACCTTAGAGACTAACCTGTTTATTTCAGCATAAGCTTTCATGAGCTACAGCTCACGAAAGCTTATTATTAGTATAGTCATTTTAACCTAGTATTGCCAGGTTAAAATTTAATATATTAAAAAAATGTAGATATACTTACCAGTGTTACTTATAACTTTGGGCATGTCTACACAGCAAAAGTTGTGCATGGGCTCGCCTACTTGAGCTAGCTTGAATCTAGCTAGCATGGGTAACAATGATAGTGAAGACAGCAAAGAGTGGGCTAGCGAGCTAATTATATACCCTGGGTCTGTGCCAGGCTTGAACTACGCACACTGAAGTCTGCATTGCTATTGTTACCCATGCTAGCTGGATTAAAACTGAAACAATATGAATAGTCTAATTTACTTTTACCATTTATGATATTAGTGTATTTTATATTAACTTTGTCAGACAATTAAAAATATAGTTAGCAATTTGATTTGTTCTTATTCCTTTTCTAATTATTTTTACTTTCTAGCTCTGATATTTGAATAGAATGAAATAATATTTTGGTTGCAAGCACTGCAGGTGAATGCTACTCCTTTAAAAATATTGTTTCCATTTAAATTTCTTTAAAAAAAAATCTGTTTCTCATGCAGAGCAGAAATTTGAGTTGCCAGGTTAACTTAGGTCCCAAATTTTGGTGGAATAAACGATTTTTACAAAAATATTATATCTAAATTTGGGACCTAAGTTGACGTGGCAACTCAAATATATTGTCTAGGAAGTGATGTGCATCTCTCAGTGGCTGACTTCTTTTAAATTTTACTTTTTTTTGTTTCACAGCTGGTGGCTCTTACTACATGATTTCAAGATCTTTAGGGCCAGAGTTTGGCGGAGCAGTGGGACTCTGTTTTTACTTGGGCACAACTTTTGCAGGAGCGATGTATATTCTTGGTACCATTGAAATTTTGTTGGTAAGTATTTTATCTTTTAAGATTGACTATATTCCAGCAGTTTTTGGAGCTAATAGAGCAGATTACTCAACCTAAAATGCATTCTAAGTCACCGTTATTTTTTAAAATGTTTTGTTGATATTTATCATTTGAGATGCTGACTTTCTTTCAAAGAATCTAGCGTGGAATGTGTTTAAGGAATAATTTATCATCTGAACAATAGGAGTATATCATCTTGTCACCTTGATTGATTGCTCCTTCAGCCCTTGTATAGATTGCGCCAATCACAACATGTCTTCCATTCTTCTCATATCCAGGCCTTCCTTCTCCATGTGCGGCCATGTCTTTTCATGATACAGTCTTCCCATCTCTTTGGAGGTCGGCCGAGTGGTTGTTTCAGTTCCAATGGGTACCACTCGGCGACAGCTGCAGTCCATTGATTGTCAGTGAGCCTTGCTATATCCCCGGCCCATCGCATTTTACTGTGCCTTCCCTCAACAATGATGTCCTGCACTCCACTCTGCTGTCTGATCACTTAACTGGGGACTCGGTCATGGATTGAAATTCCCAGATTTATTCCATCCATTGCCCTCTCCGTGACAGACAGTTGCTGCTCCTCTGTCTTCGTCAGCGCCCATGTTTCACTGCCGTACAACATTGCTGGCAATATGGTTGAGTTGAAGAGGCTGGCGCATGTTGCCTAGTTGATTTTTCCTTGGAGGACATCCTTGATAGAATTGAATGAGCACCAACCTGCTTTCTTTCTTCACAAGAGTTCACCTTCCTGATCATGGTGCATGTTAATTTCTTGAACCAAATAGACATATTGCTCAACTTCTTCTATTTGTTCTCCCTTGATTGTTATTTGGGCTTTTGGAAAGGTATCCGACTGCATACATTTAGTTTTGGAGTGGTTAATTTTAAGTCCAGCTTGGCTGCTTTTTGTGTTGAGTTCTCGCAACATTTTCTATAGTTTGATAATATTTTTGGCAATCAACATAATATTGTCTGCAAATCTGAGATGGTTTAACTGCTCTCCGTTGATGTTGATTCCACCCTTCCAATTCATCCACCTCATTATCGTTTCAAGGCAGGCTGTGAAGAGTTTAGGTGAAACTGTATCTTCTTGTTTCACACCTTTCTTAACTGGGATGCGAGGGGGAGTGTCAAATAAGGTTATATAAAAGATCTTCTACACTTTCCACAGAAGGTGTGTATAAAAGATCTTCTACACTTTCCACAGTATGCATCCGATGAAGTGAGCTGTAGCTCACGAAAGCTTATGCTCAAATAAATTGGTTAGTCTCTAAGGTGCCACAAGTACTCCTTTTCTTTTTGCAAATAAGGTTATATCTGTAGTGAAGTCAGAATTTGCTTCCTTTAATAGTTTGATATAGTTTGTGTCGATGCCTTGCTCCACAAGAGTTTTTAACACTGCACTGATCTCTATGCTGTCAAAAACTTTTTCATAGTTGATGAAGGCAATACATAAGGGGAATTTGTATTCCCTTGCGCAGTCCAATAGCTGGTTTAAAGTGAAACTATGGTCCATTTTGCTGAAGTTCCTTCGAAAGCCTGCCTGCCCTCTTGGCTGCTGCTCATCCAGACTCTGTGAGAGTCGGTTTGTTATTATTTTGGTGAACAGCTTGTAGACATGTGAGAGCAGGCATATTGGATGATAGTTCTTTAGATCTTTATGATCACCCTTCTTATACAGCAGAATGGTATTGGACTGCTTCCACCTAGATGGTATCTTCTACATTGCCAAGTAACGGCTGAACCTCTGAGCAAGGGTTTCCCAGAGGTTTTGGCCTCTAGCTCTTATCATTTCGATTGTCAGTCCATCTTTACCTGGGGCTTTTCCTTCCTTCATTTGGTGAACTGTCTGTCAAACTTGGCTGACGAGGATTGGGAGTACATGCTCTTTGGTCTCTTGAAGTGTTGATACTGGGACATTTATCTGAGATGTGAACAGTTTGGCATAGAAATGTTTGCAGACTGCTTCCATCCCTGTTCTGTCAATTACTGGTTTTCCGTCCCTGTTCTTCAGCGCCGTTATTGTTGACCTGCACAGTGTCAATTCCCTTTTCCATTTTTTGAGGCTTCTGCGACCTTCAACTGTCTTTAAGAGCCTTTCATTTCGGTACTTCTCAAAGTCCTCCTTTAGTTTTCTTCTTATCAACTTGCAGAGGAGGGAGTACTCAATTTGTCACCATCATTTTGCTTCATATTCCTCCACTTCTCGAGCAAGTTCTGCGTTTCCTTGGCGATTCTTCCCTTCGTTCTTTTTGGTCTTTCTTTCTTGGCTAATTTCATGCATTGCCTCAACTTATCAGTGAAGTTTTTATAATCCTCATCGCAGTTATCTATAAGACTCCAGTTTTCCTTGGAAATGTTTGCTTTCAAGATTGCCTGATCGAATATTTTTAGTCACTGTCTCTGATTTGCCATCTGTAGTGCTTACATAAAAGAATAGAAAAAAATAATGTTAATAGTTCAGGTTGCTCTGCTCTACATTAATAACATTTTCTTCAAATTCTAAGAAAGTACACATTAAGTTGTTCCCCTTTTTCTAAAAAATCCAAAAAGAAAAGCATATGTTTAAAGGAGCTGTACCTTTAACATTTGTATATTCCTTGTATGTACATATGTACGTCAGTTAAGGCTATATGATAGTTTATGAAGCCATGGATGTTAACAATGTGTTGTGGAAAGAGGATAGTAATAGATAAGAGTTGATAAGTTCTATTTTGGTGTAGGTTATGAAACAGAAGTGTAGTTGTTAACTGTAGCTATTTATTTCTTAGCTTTTCAGTGTTTGAGGAAAATGTTATTAAAGTAGCACAAAATAACATTAACTAACATTAAACAATGTTTTTTTTTCTGTGAAGTTCCCTAGTTTTTAAAAGAAATTGTGTAAATTGTCAATGAAAAATAAATAGTTAAAAATGGCAATAATATAGAGAATGTGGTGACTGCAGTGAGTGTTGGAGAAATGTTGACTTTAGATGAATTGTGGCCATTGGAACTTGACAAATCTGTTGTTGTGTAAAAGACATAGGAAACTACCTATCAAGGAAAGTAGTCCTTAGTTAATGCAGTTTTTTAGAATGGACAATGCTAACTCAGTGTTGACAGAGTAAATAGGAACACTGGAATTTGACACATTTATTTCCTTATATATACATAAGTGTCTTGCTAGCAAGCAATATCATCACACATCATTAATGCAGAAATTTCAAATTTGGCAACATTTACTACCATTATTAGACTATTAACAATATTTTCTGTTTATTAAAGTTTCACTTTAAGCTATGACTATTTTTATGTCAATGAACCATATACTCTAAACCAGTGGATCTCAAAGCCGGTCCGCCGCTTGTTCAGGGAAAGGCCCTGGCGCGCTGGACCAGTTTGTTTACCTGCCGTGTTGGCAGGTTTGGCCGATCACGGCTCCCACTGGCCACAGTTCGCCGCTCCAGACCAATGGGGGCTGCAGGAAGGGCGGCCACCACATCCCTTGGCCCGGGCCGCTTCCTGCAGCCCCCATTGGCCTGGAGCGGCAAACTGCAGCCAGTGGGAGCCGCGGTCGGCCAAACCTGCGGATGCGGCAGGTAAACAAACCAGTCCGGCATGCCAGGGGCTTTCCCTGAACACGTAGCGGACTGGCTTTGAGAACCACTGCTCTAAACCCTAAAAAGAAAATGGCAATTGGTGAGTCCCTAGGGGTTCCTAACTTTTGTTCTCTTTAAAATTATACTGGTGTATTTGATAAAATTTCATTTGAAAAAAAAAAAGAAGATACAATTGATGAAAATACTAACACATAATTACAAATTCCCAAATAAACATAAAATATTTTTAAAATCTATATGATTGTTACACACATGCACACACAAACTTTGTGTATGTAGTAGGCCTGTCAATTAATCGCAGTTAACGCATGCGATTAACTCAAAACAAATTAACACGTTATTTTCTTAACAAGTGTTAATCACACACCTCTGTAGACTGGACTCCGTGGCGGACAGGGAGGGAGGCATCAGCTGCGGCAATTTGGGATAGCTGATTAAACACCTTCCAGGGGTGAGAGAGGAGCCCAGCCCCCTGCCACCTGCTGGACAGGGCCAGGCTTAGGCATGAGTGAGGGGAGCCACTACCCAGGGTGCCTGTTTAGGGCGGGGTCCCCTCCTCCCGCTGCCATGCTCCACTGCTTCTCCTGCCACTCCCTCCCTCCCCCCCACCATGGAGCTGCCTCTAGCCAAGCTGCTCCAGGCAGAGAGCCTGCATCCTGTCTGCTGTGCACAGCAATGGCAGGGGGAGATGCAGGGGGGCTGATGTCAAGGTGTCCCTCTCCCCCTGCCTATGTACCTGGTCTCCACTGAGCCGGGGTTGGGGAACAGGGGGAGCCTGTCTGCTGCTGGCTCAGGAGTGAGTGCTGGTACTGGAGACTGTTCAAGCTCCTGAGTGCTCTGCTTAAAGAGACAGACCCCCTCCCACAACAGACACACGCGTGCGCGCGCGCGCACGCGCACACACACACTCTTTCTCTCTTTCTCTCTTTTCCCCCAACACACATACACACACACTTCTCCCACACACACACACACACACACACACACACACACTCTCCCTCCAACACAAACACACAAACATACACTGTCTCTCTCTCTATCATCCCCCAACACACACACATACACACTTTCTTCTCGTCCATGGGGCCGGACGAGTTACATCCGAGAGTGCTGAAGGAATTGGCGGCTGTGATTGCAGAGCCCTTGGCCATTATCTTTGAAAACTCGTGGCGAACGGGGGAAGTCCCGGATGACTGGAAAAAGGCTAATGTAGTGCCAATCTTTAAAAAAGGGAAGAAGGAGGATCCTGGGAACTACAGGCCAGTCAGCCTCACCTCAGTCCCTGGAAAAATCATGGAGCAGGTCCTCAAAGAATCAATCCTGAAGCACTTACATGAGAGGAAAGTGATCAGGAACAGTCAGCATGGATTCACCAAGGGAAGGTCATGCCTGACTAATCTAATCGCCTTTTATGATGAGATTACTGGTTCTGTGGATGAAGGGAAAGCAGTGGATGTATTGTTTCTTGACTTTAGCAAAGCTTTTGACACGGTCTCCCACAGTATTCTTGTCAGCAAGTTAAGGAAGTATGGGCTAGATGAATGCACTATAAGGTGGGTAGAAAGCTGGCTAGATTGTCGGGCTCAACGGGTAGTGGTCAATGGCTCCATGTCTAGTTGGCAGCCGGTGTCAAGTGGAGTGCCCCAGGGGTCGGTCCTGGGGCCGGTTTTGTTCAATATCTTCATAAATGATCTGGAGGATGGTGTGGATTGCACTCTCAGCAAATTTGCAGATGATACTAAACTGGGAGGAGTGGTAGATACGCTGGAGGGGAGGGATAGGATACAGAAGGACCTAGACAAATTGGAGGATTGGGCCAAAAGAAATCTGATGAGGTTCAATAAGGATAAGTGCAGGGTCCTGCACTTAGGATGGAAGAATCCAATGCACCGCTACAGACTAGGGACCGAATGGCTAGGCAGCAGTTCTGCGGAAAAGGACCTAGGGGTGACAGTGGACGAGAAGCTGGATATGAATCAACAGTGTGCCCTTGTTGCCAAGAAGGCCAATGGCATTTTGGGATGTATAAGTAGGGGCATAGCGAGCAGATCGAGGGACGTGATCGTTCCCCTCTATTCGACACTGGTGAGGCCTCATCTGGAGTACTGTGTCCAGTTTTGGGCCCCACACTACAAGAAGGATGTGGATAAATTGGAGAGAGTCCAGCGAAGGGCAACAAAAATGATTAGGGGTCTAGAGCACATGACTTATGAAGAGAGGCTGAGGGAGCTGGGATTGTTTAGTCTGCAGAAGAGAAGAATGAGGGGGGATTTGATAGCTGCTTTCAACTACCTGAAAGGGGGTTCCAAAGAGGATGGCTCTAGACTGTTCTCAATGGTAGCAGATGACAGAACGAGGAGTAATGGTCTCAAGTTGCAATGGGGGAGGTTTAGATTGGATATTAGGAAAAACTTTTTCACTAAGAGGGTGGTGAAACACTGGAATGCGTTACCTAGGGAGGTGGTAGAATCTCCTTCCTTAGAGGTTTTTAAGGTCAGGCTTGACAAAGCCCTGGCTGGGATGATTTAACTGGGAATTGGTCCTGCTTCGAGCAGGGGGTTGGACTAGATGACCTTCTGGGGTCCCTTCCAACCCTGATATTCTATGATTCTATGATTCTATGAACACACACATACAGACACACACATCTCTCTCTCTTCCCCCAACACACACACACACACACACACACACTCTCTCTCTCTCTCTCTCCCCCAACACACACACAGTATTGAAAAATACTATTTATTTTTAGCTTTTTTACAATGCAAATATTTGTAGTAAAAAATAATGTGAAATGAGCACTGTGCACTTTGTGTTCTCCGTTGTAGTTGAAATCAATATAATTGAAAATGTAGAAAACATCCAAAATTATTTAAATAAATGGTATTGTTTATTGTTTAACAGCGTGATTAAAGCTGTGATTAATCACAACTATTTTTTTAGTTTTGCGATTAATCAAATTAACTTTTTTAATAATTTGACAGCCTTGTATGTAGAAAGAAAGATATATAATCCATCACAAAAGTACTTAGAGACCATTAATTTTGCACAGTTAAGCATCCATAAATCAAGAAAATACAAAGATAACATTTCATTGGTAAGTGCATGCATTATTATATGGTCTTTAACTATGTGATCAGATACTCTTTATCAGATATTGTGAAATTATTTTTTTTTGTAATACCTTAGATACAGGTGCAGCAGAGTTCCTACCTCTCTTCGTCCTGAATAAACTTCAGAAAACAATGCAAACTCCATACATTGTGCATTTCTATATCAAGTAACATATCTGGAAATAGGTTTTCTCCAACAATACAATAAAGAGTATGAAAATCAGATATATAATGGGACCCTGGTTTTACTTTAACTACAGTATGATGTTTCTACCAAGTTACACTTTAAATTTCTCGGTGGAGTGATTTAAGCACCTGATTTAAATCACTTGATTTTTTTTTTTTAAATCATTCATTTACGTTGAGGTTTTGTAACACTAATTCAAAAAATTGTGCTATTGCAACTTCAGAATAAACTTTATAATTAACTAAATTATAATTACTATTTTTAAAATATTACTGCTAATAAGGTGTCATATTTGAATTTTACAAAAAAGAAAAAAGGAAAATTAAGGCCCTGATCCTGCAAGCTTAAGCAGGTATGTAACTTTCGTCACGAGTAGTCCCATAATTTAACTGGAATTACTTAGTGTACACACAGTTAAGCACATGCATAAGTGTCTACAGCATCTGGAGCTAAAGTTGTATTTTTGTTAAAAAAATTTTTTCTTAGTGATACCATTTGAACTAAATGATACCGGATGCACTGCATCTGAGGGTGCTAAAGGAGTTGGTGGATGTGATTGCAGAGCAATTGGCCATTATCTTTGAAAACTCATGGCGATCTGGGGAGGTCCTGGATGATTGGAAAAAGGCTAATGTAGTGCCCATCTTTAAAAAAGGGAAGAAGGAGGATCTGGGGAACTACAGGCCAGTCAGCCTCACCTCAGTCCCTGGAAAAATCATGGAGCAGGTCCTCAAGGAATCAATTTTGAAGCACTTAGAGGAGAGGAAAGTGCTCAGGAACAGTCAGCATGGATTCACCAAGGGCAAGTCATGCATGACTAACCTAATTGCCTTCTATGACGAGATAACTGGCTCTGTGGATGAGGGGAAAGCAGTGGACATGTTATTCCTTGACTTTAGCAAAGCTTTTGATACGGTCTCCCACAGTATTCTTGCCAGCAAGTTAAAGAAGTATGGGCTGGATGAATGGACTATAAGGTAGATAGAAAGCTGGCTAGATCATCGAGCTCAACGGGTAGTGATCAATGGCTCCATGTCTAGTTGGAAGCCGGTATCAAGCAGAGTGCCCCAAGGGTCGGTCCTGGGCCCGGTTTTGTTCAATATCTTCATTAATGATCTGGAGGATGGCGTGGATTGCAGCCTCACCAAGTTTGCAGATGACCCTAAACTGGGAGGAGTGGTAGATATGCTGGAGGGTAGGGATAGGATACAGAGGGCCCTAGACAAATTAGAGGATTGGGCTAAAAGAAATCTGATGAGGTTCAATAAGGACAAGTGCAGAGTCCTGCACTTAGGATGGAAGAATCCCATGCACTGCTACAGACTAGGGACCGAGCGGCTAGGCAGCAGTTCTGCAAAAAGTACCTAGAGGTTACAGTGGATGAGAAGTTGGATATGAGTCAACAGTGTGCCCTTGTTGCCAAGAAGGCTAATGGCATTTTGGGATGTATAAGTAGGGGCATTGCCAGCAGATCGAGGGACGTGATCATTCCCCTCTATTTGACATTGGTGAGGCCTCATCTAGAGTACTGTGTCCAGTTTTGGGCCCCACACTACAAGAAGGATGTGGAAAAATTGGAAAGCATCCAGCGGAGGGCAACAAAAATGATTAGGGGGCTGGAGCACATAACTTATGAGGAGAGGCTGAGGGAACTGGGATTGTTTAGTCTGCGGAAGAGAAGACTGAGGGGGGATTTGATAGCTGCTTTCAACTACCTGAAAGGGGGTTCCAAAGAGGATGAATCTAGACTGTTCTCAGTGGTAGCAGATGACAGAATGAGGAGTAATGGTCTCAAGTTGCAGTGGGGGAGGTTTAGGTTGGATATTAGGAAAAACTTTTTCACTAGGAGGGTGGTGAAGCACTGGAATGGGTTACCTAGGGAGGTGGTGGAATCTCCTTCCTTAGAGGTTTTTAAGGTCAGGCTTGACAGATCCCTGGCTGGGATGATTTAGTTGTGGATTGGTCCTGCTTTGAGCAGGGGGTTGGACTAGATGACCTCCTGAGGTCCCTTCCAACCCTGATATTCTATGATTCTATGATACTTCTGACTCTATCATCAGAAGAACAAGCCTTTGTGTTCTCATTAAACAGCTGTTGTATAGCAAAATACTTGTACTCTTACATGCTATAACCTTTACAGTTGGAATAAGAATTTCTACTGACATTGCTTAATTACAAGCTGTTTTCTTCAGATATAGTCTGTGCTACATAATATAAGAAATATTAAACACTGAAATATTAAAAATTGGTCACATTTTCAAATCAGGTTAATTGTAATGACCTGTAACTGAAAAAGAGTTTGTTTAACTTTATCTTTGTTTAACTTTTAACTTTATCTCTTTGACCTAAGAATAAATCAGCCAATTTTCAGTCTTAATTAATCTTTGTTGTGAAGCTATAGGGGGCTATAAGAAAGGTGTATTATGAAACCGTGGTTACAATTTCAACATTGAAGCCATGGCTATGACTCCATAATAAAAAACCTTCGGAAATAACTTTTTTCTTAATTGTATTGTCCTCCAGCAGATTGAGGAACTTATTTGTTTCTTCAAATTCAATGTCCTTTTTTCACTGTTTGTATATCTATGCCTCTGATACAGGGATCAGCACTTGAAAGACTAAAGCTAGTATGTATACCAGATAAATTCTCTAACAAAATTGTAAGATCTGTAAACTCAAGAAAATGTAGTTATTGTAAAAGGTTGGGCACCTTTTGAAGAAAATTTTAATATTTTATTTGTTTTCTTTTGTAGACATACATTTCTCCCAATGCTGCTATATTTAAAGCAGAAGATGCTGATGGAGAAACAGAGGCTATGTTAAACAACATGAGAGTTTACGGGACATGTATTATCGCTCTGATGGCCATAGTAGTCTTCGTAGGAGTTAAATATGTCAACAAACTTGCACTGGTCTTCCTGTCTTGTGTGATTCTTTCCATCTTTGCCATTTATGCTGGCGTTATTAAAACTGCTTTTGACCCACCAGACTTTCCGTAAGTGAAATACTATTTTAAGTGCTAAAGTGTGTAAGGATAGATTATTACTGTAATGCCTTAAATATTTTGTACCAAATTCTAGAATATGAGTACAATAGATGCAACCTAAAACTCTTAAAAACATTTTGGTAGAAAAAATTGGTAATTGTGCACCTAAGTATCTATTCGGTTTCATAATTTACCCATTTGTACACACAAATGTGTTTCTGTATCTACAGAAGTGGTAACTGATTTTTGGCATACACTCTCATTAGAATATTTAAAATTCTGAATATTTTTATGGACTTCAATCTCACAGTGAGCAAGCATACCTTTTTTTTTTTTTAACATAGTGCAAATATATTTATTCCATTTAATTGAAATAGATCCAAAAAAAGAAATAAATTGTGTTATAGTCCATTAATGAGAATTCATCAGTATATACTTTTTCTAATAAAAATGTTTCTAGTCTTTTCTTATTTGCTTTGGGGGGTTTTGTGGTGGTTTTTAAAATGTAGTTGTGTAACTATGTATGTCTTTCTCAAAGATTTTCCTCTTCAATTAAACTTGCCTTCCTCCTCCTCTTAATATTTATATCTCACTGGAGATTGGATTTCCAAAAGATATAATCGAAGAATTACTCTGGGAAAGTTCTATGCCCTGTGTTATACAGGAGGTCAGACTAGATAATCATAACAATCCCTTCTGGCCTTGGAATCCATATCTCTGAGTGGCATATTTAAGCTGACCTACCCCTGGTGTGGACAGTGCTAGGTCGACAGAAGAATTCTTCTGTTCATCTAGCTACCGCCTCTCGTGGAGGTAGATTACCTACGCTGATGGGAGAACCTCTCCTGTTAGAATAGGTAGTGTTTACACTGAAGAGCTACAGCAGCACAGAATTTCAAGTGCAGACAAGCCCACTGAAAGCTTCAGGGTGGGGTAAGTGAACCAAATTTGGAGTCTTTATTTATTTATTTATTTTTACCCAGACTTATGCCTGGTCTACACTAGGGGAGGGATCGATCTAAGTTACACAACTTCAGCTACGTGAATAACGTAGCTGAAATCAACGTACTTAGATATACTCACCGTGGTGTCTTCACTGCGGTGAGTCGACTGCTGACGCTCGCCTCTCGACTCCACCTGTGCCTCTCGCTCCCGTGGAGTACCGGATTTGATGGGAGAGTGCTCGGCGGTCGATATATCGTGTCTAGACTAGACGCGATAAATCGACCCCCGCTGGATCGATCACTGCCCGTCAATCCAGCGGGTAATGTAGACAGGCCCTTAAAGATCAAACCACTGATGAGCTATGGGTCAGAATGGTCCCAGTCTGTCAAGTTTTACCCAGGGTAGTGCATGACACTCATTAAATCTTTTGGTGGACCCAAATTCAGAACAGTATTTAAGAAAAAGTACATTTTTTTAAATGGTGCATGTGTCAATACAGACAAATAGTCAGATAGTTTCTAATCCCACCATTTTTTTAGGCTTGATTCTGTAAGTGCTCTAAAATTCAAATGATTAATCGGATTGTTTTGAACTTTGCCTCATGGTCTGTAGGGTAGCATTAATGATCTAAATTTTAAGGGGTTCCTGAGTTAGGTTCCCCCCCCCCCCCAAAAAAAAAAACCCTCAGTTTCCTTCTGCCATTTTTACTATTAAAAGGAGAGATACTGATGGCTGGAGGAATCACAGATCTCTTGATGGCTGTGAACTCACCCTGCCATTCACATATCTAAGGAGAAATTAATTGCAAGCCCCATCTAAGAAAGACAGAAGGAGTTTTGAGTGACTGGAGGTTGCTGCAGATTGGAAGTCATGGGTTTCAATTCTAGTTTGGAGGGAATGTAATCAAAGTCTTTTGGGTGGAAAATTAGACAACTGAATGCTTCCTGGGAGGGGAGGAAAAGGGAGGGGATGGAGGAATAGGATGAGAGGTGTTTGGTGGTGCAGCAAGGGGAGGGCGGTTATGGAACGGAGGATAAATAGGGATTAGTGGTTAGGGAAGGGAGAGAGGTTGAGGGCTCAGGTGAGGGAAGTGTGGAATCCTGCAGCTCGGCCAGTGCACCCCAAACCCCTGCACCCTCAGCTCTGCCAGAGCATCCCACCTCTGTACCTCAACCCCCTGTAATATCACCCCTACCTGCACCCTCACCTCTGCAAGTTCACCCCAACCCCCTGTGCTCCCAGCTCTGTTAGTGCACCCCAATCTGTTTGCACCCACACCTCTGCCAGGGCACCCCAACCACCCTGCACACCCAGCTCTGCTAGTGCACTGCAACCCAACCCACTGCAACCCCTGCTCTGCTTGTGCATCCCAAGCCCCTGCATTCCAATCTTCCTGCTCCTCCCAGTTTTGCCAGTGCACTGTAGCCCTTCATCCTAAGCTCCTTTGGGGGCCTAAGTGTTTGAAGGGAAAAATTAGACATGTGAATGCTTCCTGGGAGGGGAAAGGTAATTAGGGGGCAGAGGAGAGGAAAAGGGAGGGGAGGAGAGAGAAGAGGGGTTTGGGGCTGCACTGAATCCCATCATCACACTGTGGGTGGACCCCGCAATACGGCAGTGAGTCTGAGCAGAGCTGCCCACAAAGGCAGCACCATCTGAGCTGGATCCAGCTCCAAAGTAGTCTGAGTGAGCACCAGTGCCCACTGCCTGGGGTGTGTGACTGCTGATGTGCTGGTGGGCTTCATTTTGCTGCTGACTGGAGCAAGGAATAGATGGGCTGCCCGTGCTACCGACTGGACAGTGAAATCTTTATTAAAATGAGCTCAGCACTGTGATCATTGCTGTCCACTGTAAACTGTGGACCCACCCAAATTTCTACTCCTAGCTACATCGCTGTTGTGTAGATGTGCAGTCTGGAATGTGACCCTGGGAGCCTTGCAGTGCCAATTAGAAAAGCCACAACATACTATAACTCTCATCAGGCCTGATACACACATTGCACCAACTCACTGTTGTCATAATCTGTATCTAAAAGGTGTTGTGTAAGGTATCATATGTAAAATGATAACACACTGGTCATTAATATTGTGTGATGTATATATAGGTGATGTATAAATAGTTATAGGTGTGTGCTGGAAATTCTTTCCTAAAATGTGTTTGAGAGGCATTGCTTAAGCCCACCTGTCCTAGACAAAGGAACATTGTTTCAAAGGTTTGACTGTGTCTCCAATGTAAATTAAGCAAGATGAGACCAAAGACAGTGAAAAACACATTTACAAATGAGGTAAACAAAGTCATCAGGGGAACAAGGAAGGGGTGATGACCCTTTAATAATCTTGATAGGGGATGGAGACTGTGTATCCCCAGGAAATTTTCCTGCCTCTTGAAACAGGGTCAGTGAGTTTTGGGAAGATACAAGCAGAGGCAAAAAACCATTATGTTATGCATCACTAGATGGATACCAGGGCCATAGCTCTTGTATTCTGAGAAACTTGGATCTTTCAGCAAAGAGGGTTGAAGTCTTTGGGAAATATGTGAGAAACCTAGACAAAGATTGTAACTTGCTGAGGTTAAGTTTGTCATTGGAAAGCATGTTTTGTTTTTTCACTTGTAAACATAACTGTGTCTTCTGTTCATACCAATTATCACTTAAATATATGATCTTTGTTAATAAACTTATTCTTGTTTCATTACAAGACCATCTTAGTGCTGTGCATTTGACTGAAGAATAAAATCCTCAATCCAATACCAGGTTGATGAATGTTCTGTCTCTTTGGAGACAGCAAACTTGATAACTTCTCTGAGGGTCCAGTAAGAGGGACTAGACATTGCAGAAAGATGTCTCTGGGAAATTCAGGAATTGGGATTCACTGATTGTTATCTCTAAGGCAAGGTTTGGACTGGCAGAGTCCTGAAGAGTTTGCTAACAAGACAGATAAGCTGGTGTGTCAGGGGCCTCACTCATAGCTTAGTAGCACAAGTTCACCCTTGCTGAGGCAGAGCGGTAACACACTGGCTCAGGGTTCTGGGTGTCCCAAGCAAAGAGTCACATGTAAGGATTACAGTGTGCATGCACCAATGAAGGGAAAAAATTAGAGGGTTTCTATATTGGCATTATATACTGTCCTGGATAGTTTGAGGGAATGTGCCAATACCATTGTCCCTAGTGAACACCTGCACTGAATTTTCTCTTTTGAACCTGTACAGTAAAAAATTAATAACTCATGCTGCTTGCTACAAGTTGTATCTGTTATATTTTTTATATTATGGGGAGTGTACTGTGAACACAGCAGAACAGTCTTGGTCTTACCAAAATGTTTTTATATCGTGTGGGGAGGAGCTGCAGACAGAGGTATTTGTGTGTGTGGTTGGGAGGGGAGACAGGGAGAGGGGTTGCAGCTGTGGAGGGATTGGGCAATGGGGATGGATAATAGACAAGTCTTAGATTGGTAGTTTCAGAAAATCTGTATTTTACTAGCCCTTTTTTAGTGTGTGTAGGGGTGGGGTGGCAAGTGGCTACTTCCTGGTGTTGGGGCAGATCATTGTGGTGTTTTCAAAGACATGTAGTGCAGAGGTTTGATGGCTGAGGGAAAAGAAATATGTGCACGGCCAGGATTGCCAGTGTGTGGATTCTGGGTGATTCCTGGATCACAAGGTTGCAGAAGTTTGGGGGAGAACAAAGAGTATACCATGACATGGGCATTGCTGACCACAGGCTGTTTTGGTTTGGTATGCAAATTGTGGGACATGATATGTACAACAGCCTAAATAACTACTAGCTACTACCAGCAGCACATCTTTTCCCAGTCAATAATGAGGAAATTCAATGGCAAAAAAGACAATAATGCAGAGTTAAGGCTGCTTGGTGATATGTTGTCCCCTTGCAGAACATTGAGTTGAGCATAATTCAAACTTCTGAAAAACAGGAAATGCAGAATTAAGGTTGCCCATGCAGAATCCAGTGTGCATTGTTTCAGTGTAGAATTGTGTATTCCACATAATTAGCAGGGCACAGGAGTTTTATTGGAAAGGGTATATTCAGTAGCAAGCTGGGACATAAGAGCAGACTTAAGCGTTTATTATCTGCATGCACTCCAGGTAAAGTGCGTGTGGATGCTGTCAGCTATACTGAATGGTGGAGGCAGTAGTGTCAGATGTGTATGACAGTAGCTGTGATTTGTGATATGTGAAGATCTATGTTTTGTACCCTATTATGCATATGAGGAAAGGGAAGACGTTCATGTGTACCTCCAGGATGCATCATTTCTATGCAGAATTGTATTGGTTACATCAATAGCAGGGCATAGGGCTTGCAAAGGATATTGTCAACAGTGAGGTGGAATACAAAAGGATTCTTATACTTTCATGATGGTTAAGTGAAAGTGTAGGTTGAGATGGTATCCTCTGAGTAAGTGTAAGGAGGCTGTAAAAGGTTTGTGAAGTGATCCTTAAATTGTATGTGTGTGATGTTTTTTTCTGGGGAGTTGGCTAAGTGCTTGAGTGTGCACCAGCATTTGGAACCTCCTGAGTCTTAGACTGCCAAGGACCAGCGTGAGTATGTGTTATGTCAATATTAAGACATTTCTCAAAAAGGGTACAGAGAAGGTGGTAAGAGCAACTTTATCTCCCCCTTTTAATAGTGTTAGGTGGAATCCTGTTGGTGAAAGTGACTGGGCTGGAAAAGGAGGTGAAGATCTCATATATTCAGCAAAAGTCTGAGTTTTGCTCAATTCAGCATTCTGCAAGGGGGCAACATACCACTGAGCAACTTTACAATTCTGCATTAACATAGTTTTTGCCATTGAATTAATAATGTTATAATGTGTATAATGTGTGATACAGTAAATGAAGAATTTGCTAGAGAATAGACTATAGATTAAGTTAAATGAGAACAAATTCACTACAGAGAACCAATTCTACCCTTATTTTATTTCTTTCACATCTAGTATTTGTCTTCTTGGAAACCGTACATTGTCAAGACACAACGTTGATATTTGTGCCAAATCTATTGAGGTAAACAATGAAACAGTGACAACGAAGCTGTGGAGTCTCTTCTGTGATAGTCCCTCGCTTAATGCCACATGTGATGAATACTTTAACCTAAATAACGTGACAGAAATTCAAGGGATTCCTGGAATTGCTAGTGGAGTTCTAATTGGTAAGTCTGAAAACAGAGCCAGAGATGGGACACTAGACAGGGAGGGATCTAAGTTACTACAGAGAATTGTTTCCCAGGTGTCTGGGTGCTGGTTTTGCCCAGATGCTCAGGGTCTAACTGATCACCATATTTAGTATCAGGAAGGAATTTTCCTCTGGGTCAGCTTGGCAGAGACCTTTGGGTTCTTTGCCTTCCTCTGCAGCATGGGACATGGGTCACTTGCAGTTTAAACTAGGGTGAATTTCTGTAACCGGAAATCTTTAAATCATGATTTGAGGACTTGAGTAATTCAGCGAGAGGTTGAGGTTATTGGTCTATTACAGGAGTGGGTGGGCGAGGTTCTATGGCCTGTAATGTGCAGGAGGTCAGACTAGGTGATCATGGTGGTCCCTTCTGGCCGTAAAGTCAATGTGCAGTTAAACTTTTAAATTTTTTTGTATGGTATTAGTGTAGGCCATAACAGTTCTAACGTGCAGGGTGTAAGATGTCTATCATTGTTTCTGTAACTCATGTATCTGTAGACTGCTCCCTCCTATCACTGTATTTCAGCACTGTTTGGTTCTTAGAAATACTTCATTTTATGGTACGTGGACATTTGTTTAAGGGTAACTATTGTATCAAATAACAAAAAAATTAAAAATACCAATTAAAATGCAATGTAATTATAATAGTTAGCATTTTTGTACACTTAGTGCTTTACACCTTCAATATGCTGTACATTCATTAATTCTCAAAACCCTACTATATGGTAGGGGTAATAGTTGGAAACAGTAAAATACAGAGTTTGTGACTTGTCCAAGGTCACATGGCAAGTCAGTGGCAGAACTGGGATGAAAACTCAGGAGTTTCTAGCTTCCGGTCACACATTTAGTTCAATAGACTTCTGACAGAATGTCAGGAAGCTCCTGTTGTCCCATTCTGTTAGCAGTTGTGGGAACCCTGCAGGCTAATTTCTGCTGTTCTACTGGATCTTTAGACTCCATCTGTATGTAAGAGGGGTGACAGTAGGCTTCCAGCAGAGATTGTTTCTAGGTTCTGGAAAAGAGAAGTCCTGAAGGAAGGAACCTTTAAGAGCTGCCAAGCCAGGGGGAAAGCATATGATTTGGGGTTCAGGTAGTGTTGTTTTTAAATTGGTTAATGAACAATTCCCAAGGAAGCATTAATTCTTGATTCTACAAGTACGTAATTTTTTTAAGTCGGTGGGGACTCCAGCAACTTACTACTTCTGTCAAAATTCAGTAAAAGATTTCAAGAAGGATCCAATATAAAGTGTATATGCACTTACAATGATCATTCTTCAATTCCAAACCCTTATATTCCATCACTCAGAACTTCCTTAAAATGTTTTCTTTGTGGCTGTAATTTTTCTTGTGAGAAATGTGTTAGGCTTTTTATTTGTGTTTTGTAGTACATCATATGAATATCTGCTAGTTTTCTGAATGCATATATTTAAAATTATATTTATTCCGGTAACATTTTACAATATGCTCAGAAAAGTTTAAAGCAGCTTTTATTTTGGTGCAGACTAATATAATTTCATTTTGAAATAAAAATTTTCTAATGGTTCAGGTTAGCATACTATGTCCATAAGGTTGTTTTCCTTAACTTCAAAAAAAATATTGTACTTTGGCTCTATGCCATGAGGCCTTCCATCATTATGTACTTTTCTGATGGGTAGCCACTCCCATATTACAAGCATCAGCTAATCTTTGGGATTGGATGTCCATAAATCACAGATTGGTCATTTAGAAAGATATGTAGAGTTCAAAGGCTTTGCATTTTCCTTTTTGTGTAGTATAGGAAAACATATTTTTATACAGTAAATAAATGAAACTGTTCTCTAGATAGAGATAAAAATAGGGCTTCATGCTTTTCTCCTTTTTTGAGGAAGAATATAGTAAAAACTCACAAATAGGAAAACATGCTTTCAGGTAATGAATACAAATCTAGTCAAATTAAATAAAAAGCTTCAAAGTTTAGTGACTGTAAAATAAAATATTTTTATTTCTTCAAGCAAATATTGCAAGAAACTGTTACATGAGTTAATCATATATACATCAAACATTGGTGTTCTACATCCATTGTGAAATGTATTCCAAAAATTGCTCCCTTCAAAGTTATCCAATAAAATTTATTTATAGATAGATAAATAGAGATAAAAATAAAAATGCAGAGAGAAGGAAAACAGCAGTGCACCCCACTGATTGTATATTATGCATAGCCTTTGGTACTGATCATCCCCAAGTATTTTTCAAAGCAGCCGAATGTCTGCCCATGTGCAACAGCCACAAAAATTAGCTGGCACTCATAGTATGGAGAGTGGCCACCTGTCAAAAAAAAAAAAAAAAAAAAAAAAAGCTGATAGAAGATACCATAGGGTTACTATTGCCTTTTTCCTAGTGTTTTAAGAAATGTTCCCAAAATGCCAAGAGTTTTATACCCAGAGAGGTCACCTGATTCATAAGAGTAGATCTTTGTTTAAATTACAAGTAATGTTGTATGCTTAGTTGTTATATAAAAATAAATGAGATAAAAACTGTAGTATGTCTACACTACAGAAAGAGAGCTACTGTCCTGTAGCGTCGTATTGTTGATTCTTCCTGCATCAACGAAAGGGGGTTTTCTGTCAATGTAATCAATCCATCTCTTTGAGAACCAGTAGCTAGGTCTATGGAAGAATTCTTCTATCAACCTAGCTGTCTCTACAATGAAGGTTAGATCAACCTAATTACACCACATAAGACATGGAATTTTTCACAGCTGTGAGTGATGGAGCTAGGTTGATCTTATTTTTAGGTCACTTTTGTTTGGACAGCTCTCATTTATTAGGTGTTTGTACAGCTCTCACTTATTTCCTTACAGATAACCTGTGGAGTGCCTATACAGACAAAGGATCAATTGTTGAAAAAAAGGGTCAGCCATCAGTTACTGGAACAGAAGAGACAAAAGTTGGAGGACTCCCATATGTTTTTACAGACATTATGACCTACTTCACAATGCTAGTAGGGATTTATTTCCCATCTGTGACAGGTGAATACAGTGGTTTTGCATGAAGAGATATTGCTGTTGTTAATTGTCATTTTATTGTTGGCACTGCACTTCCCCAATTTTGGTTTATAAGTATTATGGCTAAGTTACATTTAATTATAATGTCAGAGTACAGGGGAGGCACAGTCTACCTTGTTATTTCAGTGGGCTACAGTCTGAGGCAGAAACCATTTAGAGCAGCATTTCCTAATTTTTTGAAAGCTGAGTTCCCTTCAAGAAAATGAAACCAATTGTCTCTTCCCAGGGCTTCATGCATTGCTAAAGGCCTAAGCAAAATGAGTGCTAACTCAAAGATTGTGCATATCTTCATAATATAATTTTCTCTTTCTTGAAGTGAATGGGGCAGTTTACCCATCTGAGCTACTGTTCCAGGTTTTCTGCAAACTTAGGCTGACGTCTTTTTATCAGGTTACATTTTCAAGGTTCTCTTTCCAACTGAAAGAAGGTGAAGACATCTAGAGGCTTACTGTCACAGAAGTGCAGCTAGTCTCACAACCATCCCCTTCCTGGTCTTGATAGATTTATATGGAGCTAGTTTGATTCATAGAATCATAGAATATCAGTGTTGGAAGGGACCTCAGGAGGTCATCTAGCGAAGTCGAACCCCCTGCTTAAAGCAGGACCAATCCACAACTAAATCATCCCAGCCAGGGCTTTGTCAAGCCTCACCTTAAAAACCTCTAAGGAAGGAGATTTCACCACCTCACTAGGTAACCCATTCCAGTGCTTCACCATCCTCCTAGTGAAAAAGTTTTTCCTAATATCCAACCCAAACCTCCCCCACTGCAACTTGAGACCATTACTCCTCATTCTGTCATCAGCTACCACTGAGAACAGTCTAGATCCATCCTCTTTGGACCCCCCTTTCAGGTAGTTCAAAGCAGCTATCAAATCCCCCCTCATTCTTCTCTTCCGCAGACTAATTAATCCCAGTTCCCTCAGCCTCTCTTCATAAGTCATGTGCTCCAGCCCCCTAATTATTTTTCTGAGTAACAGCCGTGTTAGTCTGTATTCGCAAAAAGAAAAGGAGTACTTGTGGCACCTTAGAGACTAACCAATTTATTTGAGCATGAGCTTTCGTGAGCTACAGCTCACTTCATCGGATGCATACTGTGGAAATTGCAGAATACATTATTATATACACAGACACCATGAAACAATACCTCCTCCCACCCCACTCTCCTGCTGGTAATAGCTTATCTAAAGTGATCATCAAGATGGGCCATTTCCAGCACAAATCCAGGTTTTCTCACCCTCCGCCCCCCCACAGACAAACTCACTCTCTTGCTGGTAATAGCCCATCCAAACTGACCACTCTCCCCACAATGTGCATGACAATCAAGGTGGGCCACTTCCAGCATAAATCCAAGTTTAACCAGAAGGCTGGGGGGGGGTAGGAAAAAACAAGGGGAAATAGGCTACCTTGCATAATGACTTAGCCACTCCCAGTCTCTATTTAAGCCTAAATTAATAGTATCCAATTTGCAAATGAATTCCAATTCAGCAGTTTCTCGCTGGACTCTGGATTTGAAGTTTTTTTGCTGTAAGATAGCGACCTTCATGTCTCTGATTGCGTGACCAGAGAGATTGAAGTGTTCTCCGACTGGCTTATGAATGTTATAATTCTTGACATCTGATTTGTGTCCATTTATTCTTTTATGTAGAGACTGTCCAGTTTGACCAATGTACATGGCAGAGGGGCATTGCTGGCACATGATGGCATATATCACATTGGTGGATGTGCAGGTGAACGAGCCTCTGATAGTGTGGCTGATGTTATTAGGCCCTGTGATGGTGTCCCCTGAATAGATATGTGGGCACAGTTGGCAACGGGCTTTGTTGCAAGGATAGGTTCCTGGGTTAGTGGTTCTGTTGTGTGGTATGTGGTTGTTGGTGAGTATTCGCTTCAGGTTGGGGGGCTGTCTGTAGGCAAGGACTGGCCTGTCTCCCAAGATCTGTGAGAGTGATCGGTCATCCTTCAGGATAGGTTATAGATCCTTGACGATGCTTTGGAGAGGTTTTACTTGGGGACTGAAGGTGATGACTAGTGGCGTTCTGTTATTTTCTTTGTTAGGCCTGTCCTGTAGTAGGTGACTTCTGGGAACTCTTCTGGCTCTATCAATCTGTTTCTTCACTTCCGCAGGTGGGTACTGTAGTTGTAAGAATGCTTGATAGAGATCTTGTAGGTGTTTGTCTCTGTCTGAGGGGTTGGAGCAAATGCGGTTGTATCGCAGAGCTTGGCTGTAGACGATGGATCGTGTGGTGTGGTCAGGGTGAAAGCTGGAGGCATGTAGGTAGGAATAGCGGTCAGTAGGTTTCCGGTATAGGGTGGTGTCTATGTGACCATTGTTTATTAGCACTGTAGTGTCCAGGAAGTGGATCTCTTGTGTGGACTGGACCAGGCTGAGGTTGATGGTGGGATGGAAATTGTTGAAATCATGGTGGAATTCCTCAAGGGCTTCTTTTCCATGGGTCCAGATGATGATGATGTCATCAATATAGCGCAAGTAGAGTAGGGGCGTTAGGGGACGAGAGCTGAGGAAGCGTTGTTCTAAATCAGCCATAAAAATGTTGGCATACTGTGGGGCCATGCAGGTACCCATAGCAGTGCCGCTGATCTGAAGGTATACATTGTCCCCAAATGTAAAATAGTTATGGGTAAGGACAAAGTCACAAAGTTCAGCCACCAGGTTAGCCGTGACATTATCGGGGATAGTGTTCTTGACGGCTTGTAGTCCATCTTTGTGTGGAATGTTGGTGTAGAGGGCTTCTACATCCATAGTGGCCAGGATGGTGTTATCAGGAAGATCACCGATGGATTGTAGTTTCCTCAGGAAGTCAGTGGTGTCTCGAAGGTAGCTGGGAGTGCTGGTAGTGTAGGGCCTGAGGAGGGAGTCTATATAGCCAGACAATCCTGCTGTCAGGGTGCTGATGCCTGAGATGATGGGGCGCCCAGGATTTCCAGGTTTATGGATCTTGGGTAGTAGATAGAATATCCCAGGTCGGGGTTCCAGGGGTGTGTCTGTGCGGATTTGATCTTGTGCTTTTTCAGGAAGTTTCTTGAGCAAATGCTGTAGTTGCTTTTGGTAACTCTCAGTGGGATCATAGGGTAATGACTTGTAGAAAGTGGTGTTGGAGAGCTGCCAAGCAGCCTCTTGTTCATATTCCGACCTATTCATGATGACAAGAGCACCTCCTTTGTCAGCCTTTTTGATTATGATGTCAGAGTTGTTTCTGAGGCTGTGGATGGCATTGTGTTCCGCACAGCTGAGGTTATGGGGCAAGTGATCAGTGATCAGCGTGCCCCCCCTCCCCGGCCTTCTGGTTAAACTTGGATTTATGCTGGAAGTGGCCCACCTTGATTGTCATGCACATTGTGGGGAGAGTGGTCAGTTTGGATGAGCTATTGCCAGCAGGAGAGTGAGTTTGTGTGTGTGTGTGTGGGGGGGGGGGTTAAAAAACCTGGATTTGTGCTGGAAATGGCCCACCTTGATTTTCATGCACGTTGTAAGGAGAGTGGTCACTTTGGATAAGCTATTACCAGCAGGAGAGTGAGTTTGTGTGTGTATGGGGGTGGGGGGGTGAGAAAACCTGGATTTGTGCTGGAAATGGCCCACCTTGATTTTCATGCACGTTGTAAGGAGAGTTTGTGTGTGTGGTTTTTGGAGGGGGGTGAGGGGGTGAGAGAACCTGGATTCCTGCAGGAAATGGCCCACCTTGATTATCATGCACATTGTGAAGAGAGTGGTCACTTTGGATGGGCTATTACCAGCAAGAGAGTGAGTTTGTCTGTGGGGGGGCAGAGGGTGAGAAAACCTGGATTTGTGCTGGAAATGGCCCATCTTGATGATCACTTTAGATAAGCTATTACCAGCAGGAGAGTGGGGTGGGAGGAGGTATTGTTTCATGGTGTCTGTGTATATAATAATGTATTCTGCAATTTCCACAGTATGCATCCGATGAAGTGAGCTGTAGCTCACGAAAGCTCATGCTCAAATAAATTGGTTAGTCTCTAAGGTGCCACAAGTACTCCTTTTGTTTTTGCTAATTATTTTTGTTGCCCTCCGCTGGACGCTTTCCAATTTTTTCACATCGTTCTTGTAGTGTGGGACCCAAAACTGGACAGGCCTTACCAATGCCGAATAGATGGGAATGATCATGTCCCTCGATCTGCTGGCAGTGCTCCTACTTATACAGCCCAAAATGCTGTAAACCTCCTTGGCAACAAGGGTACACTGTTGACTCATATCCAGCTTCTCGTCCACTGTAACCCCTAAATCATTTTCTACAGAACTGCTGCCTAGCCACTTGGTCCCTAGTCTGTAGCAGTGCATGGGATTCTTCCGTCCTAAGTGCAGGACTCTGCACTTGTCCTTATTGAACCTCATCAGATTTCTTTTAGCCCAATCCTCTAATTTGTCTAGGGCCCTCTGTATCCTATCCCTACCCTCCAGCATATCTACCTCTCCTCCCAGTTTCATGTCATCTGCAAACTTGCTGAGGGTGCAATCCACACCATCCTCCAGATCATTTATAAAGATATTGAACAAAACCGGCCCCAGGACCAACCCTTGGGGCATTCCACTTGATACCGGCTGCCAACTAGACATGGAGCCATTGATCACTACCCATTGAGCCTGACAATCTAGCCAACTTTCTATCCACCTTATAGTCCATTCATCCAGCCCATACTTCTTTAACGTGCTGGCAAGAATACTGTGGGAGACCGTGTCAAAAGCTTTGCTAAAGTCAAGGAACACCACATCCACCGCTTTCCCCTCATCCACAGAACCAGTTATCTCGTCATAGAAGGCAATTAGATTAGTCAGGCATGACTTGCCCTTGGTGAATCCATGCTGACTGTTCCTGATCACTTTCCTCTCCTCTAAGTGCTTCAAAATTGATTCCTTGAGGACCTGCTCCATAATTTTTCCAGGGACTGAGGTGAGGCTGACAGGCCTATAGTTCCCCGGATCCTCCTTCTTCCCTTTTTTAAAGATGGGCATTACCTTGGCCTTTTTCCAATTATCCAGGACCTCCCCTGATCGGCATGAGTTTTCAGAGATAATGGCCAATGGCTCTGCAATCACATCAGCCAACTCCTCTAGCACCGTAGGATGCAGCGCATCCGGCCCCATGGACTTGTGCTCTTCCAGCTTTTCTAAATAGTTCCGAACCACTTCTTTCTCCACAGAGGTCTGGTCACCTCCTCCCCATACTGTGCTGCCCAGTTCAGTAGTCTGGGAGCTGACCTTGTTCATGAAGACAGAGGCAAAAAAGCATTAAGTACATTAGCTTTTTCCACATCCTCTGTCACTAGGTTGCCTCCCTCATTCAGTAAGGGGCCCACAGTTTCCTTGACCACCTTCTTGTTGCTAACATACCTGTAGAAACCCTTCTTGTTACTCTTAACATCCCTTGCTAGCTGCAACTCCAGGTGTGATTTTTGCCTTCCTGATTTCACTCCTGCATGCCTGAGCAATAATTTTATACTCCTCCCTGGTCATTTGTCCAATCTTCCACTTCTTGGAAGCTTCTTTTTTGTGTTTAAGATCAGCAAGGATTTCACTGTGAAGCCAAGCTGGTCGCCTGCCATATTTACTATTTTTCTATACATCAGGATGGCTTGTTCCTGCAACCTCAATAAGGATTCTTTAAAATACAGCCAGCTCTCCTGGACTCCTTTCCCCCTCATGTTATTCTCCCAGGGAATCCTGCCCATCAGTTCCCTGAGGGAGTCAAAGTCTGCTTTTCTGAAGCCCAGGGTCCGTATTCTGCTGCTCTCCTTTCTTCCTTGTGTCAGGATCGTGAACTCGACCATCTCATGGTCACTGCCTCCCAGGTTCCCATCCACTTTTGCTTCCCCTACTAATTCTTCCCGGTTTGTGAGCAGCAGGTCAAGAAGAGTTCTGCCCCTAGTTGAAACACCTTGAGGGGAATTGGGCAGGGTTTCCCCTGCCCCCATTCCTAACTCAGTCATTTGCATTTTGACGGATCACCTGACTGTTGTGAGCTTTCTTAGGTAGCAGAAGGGGATACTTCCTAAAATATTTCCCAGTAAAATATCAGAAAGAATGTTGTCTAACATTCCCACTGTTAGCATCCCCAAACTCTCTTGGGTCTTTACAGAGATTTCGGATAGAGGTGGGGAAAATGGTTTTACCCTTGGCATTTTATCCACATCTAGCTGCCTCCCAGGTTCTAGTGTGGTTTTATCTCATGTGGTTTGACTAGGATATGGGCAGTGTGCTGTGTTCCTCCATCCCTGGAATATCTGCCCAGTAACTTCCATCCCCACTGGGGATCTGGTGTTTCTGTACCCATAAGGTACAGCACGGTATATGTACTTGTCTTTTTGTTCTGTTTATACAGCACCTAGTCCAGTGGATCCTGGTCTGTGACTTAGGATTCCTAGGTTATGATAATACAAATAATAAATAATAATATGTACTGGTGCCTGAGGAGTGAAGTCAGCAGCATATACGTTGTACACCCCAGTTGACCTGGCCGTGTAATTTCTCCCCCTCCAGAGGCTGAACAACAGAGTTAACTCTCTCTACTTTTGAAGTTCAAGCAGGGCCCCCCCTCCACCCCGCTCAATGTACAGACTGGGTAATTCCAGGGGAGATAAACCAGTGTATGACAGAGATGATGCCACTTCTCCCCACTCCTCTGAGATCCCTCTGGGATGGTATCCTGCTGCAGTAGGTTCTCACCCCTGAACGGGTGATTCTGCTTGCCTCATCCCTCTTATGTTTCCTATCAGCCCAAGGCATCTGTCTGTGTATTCGTCAGCCAGTTTACTGTCTGTGAACACATCTCAGGGCTTTCAGTCTATTAACCAGGATTTTAGGGCATGTAGGTACAAGGTGTAAAACTGCTCAAGTCCCATTAGCTCATAGAACTTCTGAACAGTTTTCTTGCCCCAACCACTACTCCATTTTATTATGTAATCCCTAATTTGTGTTTCAACTTCAGAAGACTAGTTTGTATCACACTTTTTCTGAACCCCCTGAAATTTCCTTCTGTACAATTTGTGTGACAGTTCAAATTTCTCAAGCAAGGCAAGTTTAAACTGAACAAACGTTCTGTAGTCCACATAATGGAATGCCAAATGTTTCCTCAGTTATATTAGTTTTTGGATTGTTGCTAAACATAAATATTGTATTTAAATTCTTTTTCATAAAGTAATCACTATTCATTGCTTTTATGGTATAAAATTCGGTTTTATTCTTCTTTTTAGGTATTATGGCAGGATCAAACAGATCTGGAGACCTTAGGGATGCTCAGAAATCTATTCCTACTGGAACAATTTTGGCTATTTCAACTACATCCTTTATCTGTATCCTTTGTGATGTGTTTTAATTATTTTCTTTCTTCCAGAGCACACTATTAAGGTGGAAGTGTACATGCCTTAGGATTTTCCTTTGAAATTTCACTGGGAAGTCATTCAAGTTTGCTGAGTTTAAAACTTAGCAGGAGCAAAACAGAACCTAAACTGAAAGAAATTCTAAATATTTTCTATTGATTTCCCAAATTCCAATTTAAAATTGTTGCTATTGGGGTGTATAATGCAGGATCCTGAAACCACCCTGGTCTACCCAGTAAATTACCTTTATTTTGGCCTGATCAGTGTGGCCATTTGAAAATGTGATAGTGTATGAACTGCCAGGGAAAGAAACAAATGCTGTACAGCATTACAAAATTAGGAATCCCAGAGGCTTCTTTTATGAAATGCCAAATTTTGGATCACTTGAAGTTACTTAAAATATGAGAAAATATTTATCCCTACAGTTGAGTGTGTACCCATAAATGATGTGATGTAATCTAATCTAATCTAATATATGAAGTTGGTTGTCAGCACTACATTGGGGTAAAGTATAGAATAAATACAGCACATCATAAAGAAATATTGGCAAAAGTCAGCTAATCCTTGATTAATCTTATTTTTGTGAGAAAGCGGGAAGAAGACAAAAAAAGTAATGTTCTGAAATTTTTTACAGATTCTTAGGTAATGTGGAGTTTGATTCTTCTCCAAATTATACTACAGTATAATCTGTTTTTATCTTCCTTCATTCTCAATAATAGATCTATCCTGCATTGTATTGTTTGGTGCATGTATAGAAGGTGTGATATTAAGAGATAAGTATGTATATTTAATTTCCATCTTTATAAAGTGTACATGTTTTATGTATGCTCATAAATTTTGATTATTGGAATGAAAATATGTTTGAATAGGTTTTATTTTGGAAATTTAATTTAGATGGTGTGCGTTTATGCGAGAGTTAACTTTGCTAAATTTCCTAATTTCATACTATTCTTTTAATAAAAACAGACAAGTCAAAGTTGAAGAAGAAAAAATAATGAAAATATGCTAAGTACACACCTAGCCTTAATTATGCATGCTTATGTTTCTGAATACACTACCTGGAGATCCACCTGAAAATCACAAAGGTGTATTAGCTAATGCAGAACACAGAAGCTCACCTTTTGAGTAGCGCATGTTATTGGGACCATACTGCACCTGTGTTCTGTGCTGTGCACTGGCTGCCAGTTCCCGTCTTGCTGAAATTAGATTATAATTAGTACCTTTATAGACAGGTTTCAGAGTAGCAGCTGTGTTAGTCTGTATCCGCAAAAAGAAAACGAGTACTTGTGGCACCTTAGAGACTAACCAATTTATTTGAGCATAAGCTTTCATGAGCTACAGCTCACTTCTCACGAAAGCTTATGCTCAAATAAATTGGTTAGTCTCTAAGGTGCCACAAGTCCTCCTTACCTTTATAGAGTTGTAACAGATTGCTTGGAGGGCCAGGTGGCCTAGTGTTTTGCATCTGACTTCCAGCCCTTTGTTTCCCTGATCAAGGTGTGTCAGTCCTTCAGGCAGTGAGGGTAGGAGGAATCGGGCCCTCCCAATCCACTGACTGTGTGAGTTGACTCCTGAACAGGGGCACTCCAAGTAGGGAGTCTAAAGCCACTGTCCTGGGCTACTTTCTACCACTGTCCCTTCAGTTTGTGGAATGGCCTCTAGAGTTCAATTTACTGGGGTGGCTTGCCTCCCATGGCAGCCTCTCATGGATCTTGGGCAGCATCCTGCTGCAGTTCCTGGGCATGTAGCAGAGAATTTTCAGGGACTCAGTTGTATGTATGCACTGGCACCATGTGGTGTGCCTTTTTCTGTACATCCAGAGGTGACTTGTTTTCAAAGCTGTGTGCATATGTAGCTTCAAAATGAGGACTGACGAGCGTATCCAAGTGTCTGGGCATGCACAATTCAAAGATTTTGAAAATTGACTTCAACGCATAAGGCTTCTTGCTCTGTCTCTGCTGTTCCTGGCCCTTGCAGGCCTGAGAAGAAATAAGGTGGTCTTAGCTTTACCTTTTTTCTTTTCTCTGCCAACTGCTCTGGCAAGCCTGAAAATAAATGAAAAATAATAGGCCAGATACAATGCATTTTTACTAAATGAATTTTTACTAATAATCTTCAAACATTAAAAGTGACCTTCAAATTTTTTTAAAATAAGTTAATGCATACCACTTTTTAAAAAACTGGTTGACATCTCACATTTCTTAAGACTCTCCTAAGCTCTCTCACCTTAATTGAACCCCCTCTGGACTCATGCATGGATCCATAGGCAAGACAGTACCAATTATCTCAAGAAACTATTGGAACTAGATTGGGCATCAGCTACTATGTTATGAAAGCACCTGGCTCCTAGTGCTGATTTCCTTTGCTCATTCTCCTGATAGACATCTTTCAAAAATTGCACAGACTCAGGCAGCATGTCAGGCTAAAGGCATATGTATTTAGTTGACTGGCTAATTCTAGTTGCCACCCCCACAAGTTATCTGTCTTTACTCCCTCTGCCTGTACCTCAGAGAAAACCATCATAACATTACCACTTTTTCCTTAGCACTCCCTCCCACCTCCCATCACAATAACCCTCTCCTATCTGCTATTTTTCTTTAACTGGAACAGCTAATCCAACAACTGTTAGTGGAGGACAGCTTGCAGGCTGCCTCCATGCTTGCACATGCCCAAGTGTCTTAAGCATATCTAAACAATGTTAAAAATAGGCCGTGCACATCTATAACCAGGTTATGACAGTACCTCACCCACTGAATTTTCTCATACATCGTTTGATACCCATGCACTGTGTATGATCAACCATTTATTTTGAAAACAATATTCATATGTATCTCCTATTTGTGTCTCTGTATATATCTGCACGACAGGGTTTTCAACAGCACAGGCTTTTGAAAATCTGGCTTCTAGCATCATGGCTGTTATTCTCATTACATGGTAATTAGTTCAATACCACAAGCAGTACAGAGCATATGAGTAAATATCTTGCTACTGGTATAAAGAATGTAGTGTGCCCAGATAATATGGAAGTCATGTCTTGTAAAGACACATGTAGTAATAATAATTATTAAATCACAGTTGTGTTGTAAAATTTAGCTGCTCCATTCTTTAATAGTATAAGAAAAAGGATAAATCGGTTGGGTAAACCCAAACACAACCTGATTAATTTGTAGAGTATCATTTATTAAGTGCTAAAACAGAATTAGAAATGTGTATATTGAGCTATAAGAGAAGAATTATCACTTTAGCATCCACTGCTCTTTCTCATTAATTTATTTGATCTTTCCCCCAAGGTTTGGAGAAGCAGTTAATGGAAACCTAGTGATTGGTACGTTGGCATGGCCTTCTCCATGGGTAATTGTAATTGGTTCATTCTTCTCTACATGTGGTGCTGGTCTACAGAGTCTTACTGGTGCACCCCGGCTGTTGCAGGCTATTGCAAGAGATGGCATAATACCATTTCTTCAAGTGAGCTACTTTTTTCAGTGTTTTAAATGCATTTACATTTAAATTGCATTTATATTGTTGACTAAAATATATTTTTAATTATTTTTATTCCTGTTACCACTGCAGAGCCATGAAAGTGTGATGGTATGTCTATACTGCAATCCAAGGTATAATTGCAGCTAGGGTAGACCTACCTATGCTAGCTTTACTTGTGCGAGCATTGCTAAAAATAGCAGCATGGATATGGTGGTGCAGGCTTCAGCAATGCGAGTTGGTACTCACGATTATGGATGGGCTTGTAGAGCCTGCACTGAACTCCATGTCACCTCAACTACACTACTATTTTTAGCAATGCTAGCACAGGTAAAGCTAATGGAGGTATGTTTACCTGACCTGCAGTCACACCTTGGATTGCAGTATAGACATACCTTGAGCTGAAGCTAGATTTTAATTGCATTTTAAAAAAAAGTAAATCAAGTTGCATTTGCAGACCACACTCTACCCTTATGTATCTCTGTGCTGTTTTATTGTCTTTATTCTTCAAACAATCAAGTTGTGCACTATGAAACTGAGGCAGAATTGGGCCCACAGAAGTTTTTACGAGTGGAAATGCACAAGCCAGAAAATAACTAGCAACTTAACTTTCAGATTCCAGTTCAGGCACTTTTTATTTGTAAATAGAGTAAATTTGATGTGGACATGGAACTACATGATACTGTTTTGGAGTCACTTATAGAAAAGGTTGAGAGCAACAATTTAAGTTCTTACTCATTCTGCAAATTATATAAATTAAGACAGGTATAACAGCTATTTCCTTGCTGTTCTGTCATTAGCTCTGAACTTCAAGGCCTGATTGTGACTGAGATGAAGATTATGTAGCTTTTCTCTGAATTGGATAGTTTGGCAAGTGTAGAGTGTACAGTCTCCCAGGTATTCTAGTGCCTGGGCAAAATTGGGTTATCCATGAAAAGCCAGACCATCTTAAAGAGCTTGCAAAAACAGTAACCTCCCCGTTGATGAAGGCAGTCTAAATCAAGTTATTAAGGTACTGCATATGCTTGGTCTCTTGCTGGATGCATCTTTGTGCCTACACTTACATATAAAAGCAAAGGATGAAAAATGCCACCATCCAGAAAGACAATGCAAAGACTTTTGTAAGGCACTATACCTGTAATTAACTGAAAAAGCCTACCTAGAAGTGACAGCTGTTACAACACTCTGTGGGTGCCTGCTAAGGAAGAGCGGAGAGTAGCGGCTGCTGGCCAGACACCCAGCTCTGAAGGCAGCTTCGCTGCTGCCAGCAGCAGCGCAGAAGTAAGAGTGGCAATACATTATACCATGCCAATATTACTTCTGCGCTGCTGCTGGCGGTGGCTCTGCCTTCAGATCTGGGTGCAAGGCCAGCAGCTGCGATTCTCCAGCAGCCCAGCCATTGCTTAAATTGTGCTAAGGATTCTCCAGCACCTCATGCATTAAAAATTAAGCTCTGCCCCCATTTCCCTCCTTACATGCTACATTCAGTATGCACTGTAGAGTTTCAAATTATGGATAAATCACTATGCAAGCTTTTAGTCACTGACTACAGTGGAATGAGCAAATAACCCTATAGCAGCACAAGATAGCTCATCATCCCTGCCTCTTAGTCCAGCCAAAATAAATATTAAAAACTATTAAAAAAACCTGAAAATTAAAATAAAAATGAACACATGGCTGCAGCAGAAGCAAAAATGTTAACTCAGTCATTTTCCTTTTATTCTGACAAATTCTCACTCTTTTGGACAAGACTGGAAAATGACTATTGTTAGGAGGCATAGAAAAATATTCAACAGTGGGTAGATACTTGATTGTTTTGGTTTCTGTCTCTTAAGGATAGAATGGGTTGGGCTTGTTCTGAAAGGCAGTGCTGCTTTTTTTCTCGTGAGACTTGGCAACGGCTGCTGTTGGCCGGAAGGGAGCTGAGCAGAGACAGGGCCAACCAGCAGCTCCTCCTAATTCCCCACATTATATAACTTGTCCAAGGGGATAGGAGCTGGTGTGAGCTCTAGAGAGGCATCATCTAGTGTGTGATGGTGGCAGTAATGGGAGGAGTGGGGGAACAACCTTTGGGAGAGGAATTAGAGTGGGACAGGCTCAGTTAGGGGAATCTGAGGAGGGGACTGGGGCTGGGAAGAAGTTGTATGAAGAGAAGAGAGTTGGAGAGAGGTGTGGGGAACTTGTGGGTGAGGAGAAGGCAGCTAAGGAAGGAGGAACTTGGTGGAAGGAGCTGAATATTGGGGACACAGAATAGGGGCCAGGACAGGGAGAGGTGAGAGGTGAATCAAAGAGACAGATGGGGGGCAAGAGAGAAATGTAATCATTTTGAGGAGTAAATAGAAAGGGGATATTTGGCAATGAGGGAACAAAAGGTGGGATGACTGCAGAGGTTTCACAGAGGAGAGAATGGTCTTGAGGAAAGAGGAGACTGCAAAAGGAGGGACATGAGAGTCGTCTGCAGGAGGATTAGAGAATTTGTAGATTGGGATGGGTTTCAAGGAAGATGTTTAGAGATGATGAAGTGTTTGGAGGTAGAGGGAAGAGAGCATGAAGAATTCACAGTGGTGCAAAGGTGTGAGGGAACATGAGACATTTGAAATATGGTGAGAGATGTTTGAGGAAAATTAGGGTCTAGAAAGAGAATGAGAGTTTGAATGAAAGAGATGGAAGATTGAAGGGTCTCTATAGGGAAAAGGGAGGGACGGTTGTGGTATGGAGAATGAGAGTGAGGAGAAACTGGATGTTTAGAAAGAGAACAGGTGGAGGAAACATTGGGGTTTCAATCCTTATGGTTATGTGGAGAGAGGAGAAGGGAACATATACTGCTGTGTGTATTCTTTGGAACCTTGAGAGAAGACTTTGTCCCTGCTACCCCCAACAACTTTATGCGAAAAATTACCTGAGTGGATCTGGCCATGAGCTCTCTCATATCCCATGTCTCAGCAACTGGGCTCCTTCTACTGATTTATGGTAGGGTTCTCTGTAGGTTCCCTTTAGTATATTTTGAGAACTATATATTGAACAGATTTACTCATTTTACTGTATATTTTAATTGAATTAGGTATTTGGTCATGGAAAAGCAAATGGTGAACCAACCTGGGCACTACTTCTCACTGCTTGTATTTGTGAGATAGGAATTCTCATAGCTTCCCTGGATAGTGTAGCACCAATTCTTTCAATGTAAGTATGCATGTGAAACTTGACATTATTTTTTTAAAAGCTTAATATATTGTTGAAATTGAATAACTTAGTTATCAAGACTTTTTCTTGTCTTTGAAATACTTTTCAGATCATATTGTTAGTAAAGCTCACAGTTAACCTGAAGAGAATCTAGACTGACAAAATAAGATAAAAGCCTTAGGCTAATGCTAAATTAAATCAATGCTTAACTGAAATAGACTTCTATACATTATTTGACTTAGTACTGCAGACATTCTCATAAAAAAATTAACACTATCTGAAATCAACACAGACCATATTAAATGGACTCAAATCTAGCTAAATGAGAGATTACACAAACTAATTCTGATTATGGAGTTATCATCTAGTGGGGGAATTTCTAGTGAGAGCCCACCGGGATCTGTTCTTGTCTCAATGCTATTGAATATTTTTACCAGTGATTTGGAAGAAAATATAAAATCATTGATAGTAAAGTTTGCAGATGCCAGAAAATAGGTGAAATGGTAAATAATGCCGGGGACAAGTCAGTTCTACAGAGCAGGGTGGGTCACAATGGCTAGGTGGGCTCACTTGAACAAAATGTATTTTAGTCCATCTAAATAAAAGATCGTACATCTGGGAACCAAGAATGTAGGTAACATTTATAGAATAGAAGACTGTTTTGACAAGCAGTGACTCTGAAAAGGACTTAAAGGTTATGGTGGATAACCCTGTGTGATACAGCTAAGAGAGTAAATGCAATACTTTCATAGACTGCTAGGCCAGAAGGGATCACTGTGATCATCCAGTCTAATCTCATGGACAGCAGAGACCATAGAACTGTCCCAAAATAATTCCTAGCACGTATCTTTTAGATAAACATTCAATCTAGATTTAAAAATTGTCAGTGATAGAGAATGTACCACAACCCTTGGTGAGTTGTTCCAATTGTTACTCTCACTGTCAAAAGTGTACACCTTATTTCTAGTCTAAATTTGTTTAGCTTCAACTTCCAGCCATTGGATCATGTTATATTTTTCTTGGCTAGATTGAAGAGTCCATTATTAAATATTTGTTCTCCATATAATGTAGGTACTTATAAACTGTAATCAAGTTAACCCTTAACCATCTCTTTGCTAAATTAAAATAGATTGAACTCCTTGAGACTATCATTTAAAGGCATGTTTTCTAATCCTTTAATCATTCTCCTGGCTCTTCTCTGAACCCTCTCCAATTTATCAACATCTGCATTGAATTGTGGACACCAGAACTGGACACAATATTCCAGCCAGTGGTCACATGCCAAATGCAGAGATAATATTAACCTCTCTATTGCTGCTCAAGATTCCCCTGTTTATGCATCCCAGGATAGCATTAGTGTTATACTTAGAAGCACATGGAACCTTTTTAAATGGGATAAGTCCCATGGCAATACACCCTTCTTTTATAGTAATAAGTTCCCATACAAGCCTATGGACCTTGCTGTGTCACACTGGAGCTGTCAATCACAAGGTATTCAAGGTTGTTCTTAATTAGCATTATTTTGAGTTGTTACTAGGAGGATCCACAGCTGTTTCTTATCTTGTCCCTCTGGCTCAACTTCTTATCTTGTCCTTGGGGGTGTATGCCTTTGCTTTAGGGTCATCCATCCCGGTGATTCTGGTAATAAAGTTTGTGCCTCTTGACTCCTCCACTCCCCTCTTGACTATTCAGCCCAGCTGTCTCTTCTCAGTTAATCAGTATACCATACATTCTTCACTCACACACCAAACAGTATATAAGGCAATAATTACAGCCATAAAACTTCTATCCTTCTAAGAACAATCATTAGCACAATCAGCAAAGAATAAACTCAGAACAATTTCTTCTTACTAATTCAAAGCTAGCAAAATGGAGGACAATTTACTTGAGACAATTTCTCTCCATTAGACTTTTGGCCTAAATTAGCCCTTTTTGACCACAGTGTCACACTGGGAGCTCAAGTTCAGCTGATTATCCACCACAACACCCAAATCTTTTTCAGAGTCACTGTTTCTCAGGATAGAGTCTCCCATCAAGTAAGAATGGCTTGTATTCTTTATTTCTTGGATATGTAAGTAAGGAAACATGGTGTAGATGTAGAGAGGTGGTATTACCTTTATATATGGTATAAGTGAGACCTTACTGGTATACTGTGTCCAGTTTTGATGTACACACTTCAGAAATGATGCTGACAATTGGAAATGGTTAAAAGAGCTGTCAATCCATCTTTTGTGCTTGTATCACCCTAATTATTGTGGTATCTGAGTGCCTGACAGGGTATAATGTATCTTTCTAGCGTTATAGCTGTGCTAGTCCCCGGACATTAGAGAGGTGAGTGAGGTAATATCTTTTATTGGACCAACTTCTGTTGGTGAAAGAGACAAGCTTTTGAGCTACACAAAGCTCTTCAAACAATAAATCATAGGCTTAGAAGATAGTGATGTAATGTATGTTTAACTCAATAACTCATCCTGAAAACCTCTTTCATATTTCTTTCAATCAGGTTAATTTCTCTAGTAATTTACCCACAGTATTGCAATAAGCAGCTGTTTTCCATACTTTTATATTTTAAAATATTGCTAATGTCAAATTACTTTCCTATTTTAAAGGTAATTCCAGTATCTTTGAATAAAATGTAATAAAATGTGGGGTGGTTTTACATCGACAGTAAGCTAGACTAAATCTTACAATATACCAGTGACCATAGCTATTGCATACAAAACTGTCTCTTGCCTTAAAACTTTAAGTATCAGGGGGTAGCCATGTTAGTCTGTATCCACAAAAACAACAAGGGAGTCCGGTGGCACCTTAAAGACTGACAGATTTGTTTGGGCAAAAGCTTTCATGGGTAAAAAACTCACTTCTTCAGATGCAGCATGCTTATCCACGAAAACTTATGTCCAAATAAATCTGTTAGTCTTTAAAGTGCCACTGCACTCCTTGTTGTTTCTAAAACTTTAAGTGCATCAGTAGCATTTTTCTTTTTAAATTTTCTCCTATCGGCAGTGATATCTTTAACCAAAAGAATTATGTGTAAACAGTTACAAAAAAATGACTCATCATTGTCTAAGAAGGATGCTTAATTATTTGATCTGAACACTTTATGGGCACAGCTTTAATCTGGTGTTTGTCTATGTTTTAGAGAGGAGAAGGGAAATAAGAAGGGACATGCTAAAAGTATGTGAAATAATGCAACAGGGCATGTAGACTGGGCATTTTTATTAATCTTTTCTAAAATACAAGACCAAAGGGACAGTCAGTGAAATTAAAAGGATCTAAATTTAAAAGTAAAAAAAAAAAGAAATACTTTTTAACAAAACATACCACTTGTGGAACTTAGTCACTACAGTATAACATGCTACAAAGAGATTAGTAAAACTTTAAAAAGGATTAGAGTTTTATATGAATAACAAAAAGATGCCTTAAGTTACAGTAGCAAAGATTTTTGATAAAAGTTTTATGAGGGATATAAACCCTGTTTCGTGTTTCAAGGTATAAGCAAAATTCTAGCTGATTGGAGATAGGAAGAAGCTTTCCATGCTGATAGCTCATTCTTTGATTATCTACTGAAGTGTTTATTGCTTCTTCTTCTGAAACATCTGGTACTGACCTATCAGAGACTGGATAGTATATTAGAAGAATCACTGTTCTGATCTGGCTTTGTAATTCCCATGTTCTGATACTAATCTGAACTTTCTGTAAATATATTTATTTATCCCTACTCTCTTGATAGATTTTGAATGTGAGACTGTAGAGTTCATTTCCCAGTTAAAAGATTTGTCTTTCTTTGCAGGTTTTTTCTAATGTGCTATATGTTTGTGAACTTGGCCTGTGCAGTGCAAACTCTTTTATGCACTCCAAACTGGAGACCTCGTTTCAAGTACTACCATTGGTAGGAAATCTTTTTATGTACACTTCTTATTTAGAAGAGCCAAACCTAATGGCTTAATTTTGGTTTGTATTTGTTGTTTGCTTTGCATTCATTGGACATTTTCGGTAGTAAAACTGTTTTCAACAATTTATCACAACATTAATACAAGATGAAAAATTACAGTAGAGGAGAGGGTTTGGAAAAATATTTTTTCCCTGTTGATTTCAGTTAGTTCTAAGTTTGATGCAGATGGGAAGCAAGAGAGAAATAGTTATGAACAAGAACACACAAAATGATAGTTGTAGTTAAAGGCACATAGGGATCTATTTCAGGAATGGGTGAGGTTCTGTGGACTGCAATGTTCAGGAGGTCAGACTAGACAATCACTTCTGACCTTAAAGTCTATGAACATAACCTCTATGCAGGCTTAATTCAGCCCCCTTAGTGAATCTATTATCATACAATCTTTAATTACACACTTACATACATAATTACATTTCTACAGGACCCATTGCTCTAGTCCTAAAAAACCCAGTTATCGGAGCACATGATTTTGCCATATAAATGATAGTTATTTTGGACTTAAAGTGGATGCATTGTGTGGAATTCTGAAGTAGTATGCAAATTCCCAGCAAATATCTGTGAAACTCACTGACAATGTGCGTGCTTCAACCCCCTCTAGTTCTGGTCGACAAAGAGGATGACAGCCTACTGCTGCTACTACTGCTGTTAGTTACTTCATTAGCTCAAGGGGCAGAGGTCTGTGCTATAGATGTTAAGGTTCCAACTGTGCTGAAGGTTCATGTCAGTGTCAATATTATTTCACGTGATTCAATTTTTTCCCCCATTTTCTTTTTACAAAATCTATGAAATCACATACAGAAAACTATGATAAAAATAAAAAGAAAAGGAGTACTTGTGGCACCTTAGAGAAGTAAGCTGTAGCTCACAAAAGCTTATGCTCAAATAAATTTGTTAGTCTCTGAGGTGCCACAAGACCTCCTTTTCTTTTTGCAAATACAGACTAACACGGCTGCTACTCTGAAACCTATGATAAAAATGTTAAGGTTGCAAAGCCAAGTTCTCAAAAGTTAGGAAATGTCAGAATTAAGTTTGCATTTTATAGATGAGGAAACTGAGACATGCAAAATTAGTTGCCCATGGCCATACCTGAGTGAGTGACAGAACCAGGATTAGACAGAAGGCTTATTGACTCCCAACTCTGTGCACTTTCTTCCAAACCACACTCTGTTACTATCAGTGTTATTGTGTATCCACAATTTCCATTGGCTATAGTTGCAGTCATGAGTGCTCACTGCTTCTGAAAAATCAGGTCCAAGATGTCTGAAGTTGGGCACTCCAAAAAAAAACAAAAAAAAATATGAGAACACAATTAGTAGCAACCCATGAAAGCAATGAAGAAATTAGAGCTTCTGTGAAAAAGGTGATAAGAATCTTTTAAATATGGAAAGCGTTAGGCAAGTTAATGATTTAATTAGTGTTGATGTGACACGCAGGAGTGCTGCAAAGAGACTTATTTCTTTTTTTAAATTTCCTGTTCCCAATCATCTGATATGGATCAGGATTACCCTGTCATGTGGCAGGGTCATCTCACTGTCCCCAGTGGCACTATTACACATCTTCTCTTTCATTTGAAAAGCAAAAGCAAACATGACATCATAACTGAAAAAAAAGCCTTGCTGCAAATGAATAGAGCCAACATCCTAATTTTTTATAAAATGTAAACAGATTATATGACACCGTACCTTCCCCCTAACCCTTTCAGCCCCCAAAACATCAATCAACTACTAAATTTTAGTACTGCAGCACTGTCACTTGAGCTAAAGGACTTTAGCTGGAAGCATGAAAAGGCTGTTATCCTCTCCTGACCAGCCACTGGAAGAGGACAGACAACATATTGAAAGAGAGTTACATGTGCTGAAGTAGCCTGCTTTTACAGATACCATAGCCAAGGACATATATTTGGCAAATTTTCTGAGGGATAGCATTGATAAGTGGCTCAGGCTTGGATGTGCCCTATTTGAGATCATAGAATCATAGAATCATAGACTATCAGGGTTGGAAGGGACCTCAGGAAGTCATCTAGTCCAAACCCCTGCTCAAAGCAGGACCAATCCCCAACTAAATCATCCCAGCCAGGGCTTTGTCAAGCCTAACCTTAAAAACTTTTAAAGAAGGAGATTCCACCACCTCCCTAGGTAACGCATTCCAGTGTTTCACCACCCTCCTAGTGAAAAAGTTTTTCCTAATATCCAACCTAAACCTCCCCCACTGCAACTTGAGACCATTACTCCTTGTTCTGTCATCAGCTACCACTGAGAACAGTCTAGATCCATCCTCTTTGGAACCTGCTTTCAGGTAGTTGAAAGCAGCTAGCAAATCCCCCCTCAGTCTTCTCTTCCGCAGACTAAACAATCCCAGTTCCCTCAGCCTCTCCTCATAAGTCATGTGTTCCAGACCCCTAATCATTTTTGTTGCTCTCCGCTGGACGCTTTCCAATTTTTCAACATCCTTCTTGTAGTGTGGGACCCAAAACTGGACACAGTACTCCAGATGAGGCCTCACCAATGTCGAATAGAGGGGAATGACACATCCCTCGATCTGCTGGCAATGCCTCTATCTATACATCCCAAAATGCCATTGGCCTTCTTGGCAACAATGGCACACTGTTGACTCATATCCAGCTTCTCGTCCACTGTAACCCCAAGGTCCTTTTCTGTAGAACTGGTGCCGAACCATTCGGTCCCTAGTCTGTAGCGGTGCATGGGATTCTTCCGTCCTAAGTGCAGGACTCTGCACTTGTCCTTGTTGAACCTCATCAGATTTCTTGGCCCAATCCTCTAATTTGTCTAGGGCCCTCTGTATCCTATCCCTACCCTCCAGCATATCTACCTCTCCTCCCAGTTTCATGTCATCTGCAAACTTGCTGAGGGTGCAATCCACACCATCCTCCAGATCATTTATAAAGATATTGAACAAAACCGGCCCCAGGACCAACCCTTGGGGCACTCCACTTGATACCGGCTGCCAACTAGACATGGAGCCATTGATCACTACCCATTGAGCCTGACAATCTAGCCAACTTTCTATCCACCTTATAGTCCATTCATCCAGCCCATACTTCTTTAACTTGCTGGCAAGAATACTGTGGGAGACCATGTCAAAAGCTTTGCTAAAGTCAAGGAACAACACGTCCACCGCTTTCCCCTCATCCACAGAGCCAATTATCTCGTCATAGAAGGCAATTAGATTAGTCAGGCATGACTTGCCCTTGGTGAATCCATGCTGACTGTTCCTGAGCACTTTCCTCTCCTCCAAGTGCTTCAGAATTGATTCCTTGAGGACCTGCTCCATGAATTTCCCAGGGACTGAGGTGAGCCTGACTGGCCTGTAGTTCCCAGGATCCTCCTTCTTCCCTTTTTTAAAGATGGGCACTACATTAGCCTTTTTCCAGTCATCCGGGACTTCCCTGGTTTGCCATGAGTTTTCAAAGATAATGGCCAATGGCTCTGCAATCACATCCGCCAACTCCTTTAGCACTCTCGGATGCAGCGCATCCGGCCCCTTGGACTTGTGCTAGTCCAGCTTTTCTAAATAGTCCCGAACCACTTCTTTCTCCACAGAGGGCTGGTCACCTCCTCCCCATGCTGTGCTGCCCAGTGCAGCAGTCTGGGAGCTGACCTTGCTCGTGAAGACAGAGGCAAAAAAAAAGAGATCTGGATTCCCAACTTGTGATCAGTAATAAGTTCTATGAAGTTCACAGAACTGTTAACACCAGGTTGTAGTATTGAGTCTACAACTAAGGGTGAAATTTTGGTCCCACTGAAGTTAATGGGAATGTGATTCCAGGATTTTCCCTTGGTTAAAGCATTGTGCATTTTCCCTTAGGCCAAAGGGTATTTTAATTGGGAGGAAAAAAAATAATATTTATGTCTTGTCTGTAGTCTCAGCTCTTTGTGTGAACTGCTGAAGTGCAATGCCCTGAGGTGGTTGCCTAGAGTGTTCATAGAATTTTGGGGATGTTTGGCAACAAACCAAAAACAGGCTGTGCCTTGTGAAAAACAGATAGGAAGTTGGAATTTTTGACACCTTGTAACTTGGCCAAATCTAAACAGATTTTCTTGAAGCCAACAAAAGGCATCTTGTTGACTCCAGGACAATCCACTTGCCAAATTTCAAAGGCTTGCTGCGAGTATAAGAGCTCTGTAAAAAGAGTGTGTACGAATTTTTAATAAAGGAATATAGTATACAGCCCAAATCTGTCATTGCTGGTACTCATCAGATAATCTTTTGTTTATAAACCTCATCCTATTTCTGCCTGGTGTGATTTAAACAAAAACCACAAACCTCTGCATGTTTATTTAATGACCAATTCTTATTTGTATACTTGTTCTTTTAAAACCTTTTGTCTGCTTATATTTTATTTTTTAAACGTCTACCTTTTTCTGTTTTTCAACTTTGACATTTTTTTTTTACCATTTTAAGTCCCAATCTGTCTTTTTTTAACCTTTATATTAAAAAGGTTTTAGTCTCTTACCACAACGGATACTTATCATACACCAGTTTTTATTAGCACATGACATACTTAAGTCACCATATCAGTAGATATATCATACTTCATTGAGTGAATTTAACAAGAATATTGTTCATATTGGCTGTTTTTACATGGATTTATATAGATAATATAAATAATGAAGAATATTTTTTGAAGTTTAAAATAGACTTGAAAGTTATAGATGTTAAATAACGTTAAGACCTGTTTAAAACTTGAAGAGAGTTGTAGGCACAAGTAGAGAGATTCAGAATTGAACATTGAAGGCATATATTGAATATTGTATTCAGTTTTCAGCATTTTCAGAATGATTATTAAAATTGTTAACAATGCATTTAAATTATGAAATAGCCTTTTTTGTTAGAGAGGTCTTTCTGGGAGTTAGTTTAATGGAAGAATTGACTTTGTAGTACATTTGCATGCATGTTATAAATTCAAAAATGTGCTTCTTTTTAGGGCTCTTTCATTCCTGGGGATGAGTTTATGTTTTGCCTTGATGTTCATTTGCTCTTGGTACTATGCTTTGATTGCCATGCTAATTGCAGGATGTATTTACAAGTACATAGAATATAGAGGGTAAGAGGATGTATTTTATTGATTTGTTATATTTAATTAATTTTTTAATTGGGGAATTAATACCAGGAAAATATGAAATGTTACGCTTGAATGTTAATGTCAAGTAGCAAGCTTTAAAAAGTGACATGGTCTTGAAGCCCTAAAATTCCAGTTGTTCTGCAGGAAATTTCAAGGAAAATGACATATGTGAGTATGTATGAAAAAGGCACTCCTTTCTGCAAGGCCAAGACGCTCTGTGTCTGTTTATACAAACACATAATGCACAGAAAAGCCAGAAAATTATTTGACGTCTGGGAAAATGTCTTGCCAAGAGAGACTTGAGTTCATTTTTAGCTTATCAAAAAGATCAAGAAGTGACTTAATTAGGGTGTATATATACCCTTATGCAGGAAAAAAACAGGTATTAAAGGCACAAAAAGAGCCAATGTCTCGAACCTGAAGACAGATAAATTCAAATTTTTTAATTAGGCACAAGTTTTTAACTGTGAGAGTAATTAAATATTGAAACTACCATGGGACATGGTGGAATAATTGATTGTCATTCTCTTTATAACAGCCCTTAACGTATTTGACGACTGTTATCAGATCCACTCATAGTCTTCTTCTTTTGAGACTAAACATGCCCTGTTTTTTAAACTTTTTCTCATATGTCAGTTTTTCTAAACCTTTTATTATTTTTGTTGCTCTCCTCTGGACTCTCCCCAATTTGTCCACAGCTTGCATAGACATACCCATGCTAGTTCTGTTCCAGCTTGCAGAACTAACTTGGGTGTGTCTATTTGAGTTTGGTATCTCATGCCCAGCTCCAATTGTAGATGAAATTTAGATGAAAAATCTTTTGTTTTGTATTCTTTTTCTTGCTGATCTTCAATGAAGTATGCTGTTTGGTCAAACAAAAAATATACAGATGACTAGGCACCATTGACTAGGCACCACTGAAGACAAAGAAGCTTGTAAATTGTCTTGCATTAATCTAAATTTTGGAAATAATGAGATGAACATAACATTCATGATCACATGTGGATTATGTGATATCTGGAAAATATTTTGTGCTACTCAAAATCTGGTTATTAATGGAGTAACTCTGATATCCAGTCAGTCTGTGAATAAAAATTAATCAAAAGTGTGCATTCTTGTGCATAGAGAATCCTGTAATCTAGAAATCATGACTGATGGATTGACCAAGACCATAGAGGCAGTTGATATGTTCAGTTTTTGGTGCCAGAACTTTTTTCCCCTTCACTGTTACATCTGCTCAGCAAGTGCATCACAATTTTTTTGCTGCCTCTGTAAATAGCTGCTCTGAGCTCTCCAGGCCTCAGACTTTGGGCTGTGAGGGCAGTCTTTCCTTTTTTCCCTGTTCTTCCTCTACTTCCTTATCCTTAATATTAACATGGCACCCATTAAATGGATTTAAAAACTACCTGATAGTTCTCAAAATGTAATTGTAAACAGGAAATAATCATTAAATGGGTATGTTTCTATGGAAATGCCTCAGGGATTGATTCTTGGCCCTATGCTATTTATCAATTACCTGGAGGATAACATAAAATCATCACTGATAAAGTTTGCGTATGACACAAAGATCATATGACTCGTAAACAGTGAAGAGGACAGGTCACTGATTCAGAGTGATCTGAATTGCTTGGTAAACTGGCCTCAAGCAAAAAATATGCATTTTAATGATAAATGTAAATACACACATTTAAGAACAAAGAAGGTATACAGAATGAAGCAGTGACTCTGAAAAAGATTTGGGGGTTATGGTGGATAATCAGCTAACCGCATGCTCCTGGTGTGATGCTGTTGCCAAAAGGGCTAGACCCTTGAATTCATAAACAGGGTACTATCAAGTAGTAGTAGAGAGGTTATTTTACTTCTGTATTTTGCACAAGTGCAAACACTACTGGAATACTGTGTCTGGTTCTGGTGCCAACAATTCAAGAAGGATGTGGAAGAATTGGAGAGAGTTCAGAGAAGAGCTATGAGAATGATTAAAGGATTAGAAAACATGTCTTACAGGGATAGATGCAAGGAGCTCAATCTATTTAGTTTAACAAAGAGAAGGTTTAGGGGTGACTTAATTACAGTCTATAAATACCTACATGGAGAACAAATAGTTGTTAGTGGGCTCTTCAGTCTAGCCGAGAAAGGTACAACAGAATCCAATGGCTGGAAGTTGAAGCTAGACAAATTCAGACTGGAAATAAGGTGTAAATTTTTAGTAGTCAGAGTAATTAATCATTGGAACAATTTACCAAGGGTTGTAGTGGATTCCCCATCACTGACACTTTTAAAATCAGGATTGTATGGTTTTTCTAAAAGATTTGCTCTAGGAATTACTTTCAGAAAGTTCTATGGCCTGTGTTGTACAGAAGGTCAGACTAGATGATCACAGTGGTCCCTTCTGGGCTTGGAATCTATGAATCTATAGCAGGGGTTGGCAACCTTTCAGAAGTGGTGTGCCGAGTCTTCATTTATTCACTCTAATTTAAGGTTTCGCATGCCAGTAATACATTTTAATGTTTTTAGAAGGTCTCTTTCTATAAGTCTTTAATATATAACTAAACTATTGTATGTAAAGTAAATAAGGTTTTTAAAATGTTTAAGAAGCTTCATTTAAAATTAAATTAAAATGTAGAGCCCCACAGAGTGGTGGCCAGGCCCCGGGCACTGTGAGTGCCCCTGAAAATCAGCTCCCGTGCCACCTTTGGCACGCATGCCATAGGTTGCCTACCCCTGATCCATAGGAATCTATGAAGGATGAATTTAAGCAATCTTGCCTGAACTTGTGAACTCAGACAGGAAGAGTGGCTCCCCACATCTTGCAGATCCCATGTGTAACGTGTCCTTGACTACATTAATGTACCTGGTAGACATATTTGGCAAAATGAATGCACTGAAACTAATACTTCAAGGTAGGAATACAAATATACTAGTTATGAAAGAGAAAACTGGGGGAACTGATAAAATAACTTTGTCATTGGAGTTGCCACATTGAAAAGGGAAAGGAGTACTTGTGGCACCTTAGAGACTAACCAATTTATTTGAGCATAAGCTTTCATGAGCTACAGCTCACTTCATTGGATGCATACTGTGGAAAGCACAGATGATCTTTTTATACACACAAACCATGAAAAAATGGGTGTTTACCACTACAAAAGGTTTTCTCTCCCCCCACCCCACTCTCCTGCTGGTAATAGCTTATCTAAAGTGATCACTCTCCTTACAATGTGTATGATAATCAAGTTGGGCCATTTCCAGCACAAATCCAGGTTTTCTCCCCACGCCCCCCACAAACCCACTCTCCTGTTGGTAATAGCTTATCTAAAGTGATCACTCTCCTTACAATGTGTATGATAATCAAGGTGGGCCATCTCCAGCACAAATCCAGGGTTTAACAAGAACGTCTGGGGGGGGTTAGGAAAAAACAAGGGGAAATAGGTTACCTTTCATACCTCTCCCCCCCCCCCCCCCCCCGAGGTTCTTGTTAAACCCTGGATTTGTGCTGGAAATGGCCCACCTTGATTATCATACACACTGTAAGGAGAGTGATCACTTTAGATAAGCTATTACCAACAGGAGAGTGGGGTGGGGGGAGAGAAAACCTTTTGTAGTGGTAAACACCCATTTTTTCATGGTTTGTGTGTATAAAAAGATCTTCTGTGCTTTCCACAGTATGCATCCGATGAAGTGAGCTGTAGCTCACGAAAGCTTATGCTCAAATAAATTGGTTAGTCTCTAAGGTGCCACAAGTACTCCTTTTCTTTTTGCGAATACAGACTAACACGGCTGTTACATTGAAAAGGGAGTTACTGAGATGCCTACAAGGTAATCCAGCTAATGCAGGTAACAATAGCAGTGAATTTAGCACAGTGCAGGCTTCAGAATGGGATAGCAAGCTGAGCATGCATCCAGCATCTGTATCTGGCTTATACTACTCAGACTGAAGCCCATGCTGCACTGACTTCACTGTTATTGTTTCCTGTGTGAGCTGGATTCAGCCTAGCTTAGGGAGGCTAGTCCATGCTGTGTAGACTACTCTTAGACATGTCTAACAAACTAGAGCTGGTTGGAGAGATAAGGTGGTTGAGGTAATACCTTTGATTGGACCAACTTCTGTTGGTGAAAGAGACAAGGTTTCGAGCTTCCACAGACCTCTTCTTCAGGTTGGAAATTTTCTAACAAAACGCCTGTTTGCCAGACCTCAGATGTGTCACAGAATATCTCCAGTGACAGATTTTCAGTGGATCAAAGGTGGAGCTCTGATGGAATCCTGCCTGCCAGCTTGCTGGGTTGCTAAGGAGTCTGGGTCTTCTGAGACTTGTGGCTCCAGGGCAGACAGCCATGCCAGGATGTCCAGGCTCCATGCCATGAGCCTGAAAGTCCTGGGTGCCCTGGCTCTGCAGCAGGGAGCATGGAAGCCTGGAGGTTTTGGAATGCGCTTCCAGGGTCTACAGCTCCAGGGCAGTGGTGCCATATGGACTGCCTTGGGCCAGGGAGACACTCCTCCAGGGCTTCCAGATTCCCACTAGCTGACCGAAGTGTCAGGAAGCCATGGGTCCCCAGACAAGGGCAATCTGCGTGATAGGGCTGCTTCAGAGCCACAGAAGCTTCCGAATGCTAATAGCAGTGATGAAGCCAACAAGAACATTAATTTCTGACAGCAGCTGTCAGGGTTGGGGCGCAAATTTTGTTTCAGAAACACCTTATGTTGGTGTTGCTAAAATAATTTTTTGGGGGTATTTCTGGTTCTTGGAAAAGTGTAAATAAAATAAGCATGATTTTATTCTGATTTGGAACAAAACTAAATTTCATAAAATGAGAAATTTCCTGCAAGTGGAAATCCCATGTTTTGGCCAGTTCTATATTAGACCACCCATGCATTTTGTCTAGCATATTATTTATCTTTAACCTCTTTAAAAAAGCAGTCATAGTACTCTGAGAAGAATAAAAATATCTGGAGCTTACTGATGCCAAAATAAGAAAAGAACAAGGAACAGTTTTATATACTAAAACAAATTCCCTGCAGCAGAAAAATTCACAGTATAGCTCAAATTCTGCAATGAATTCCTCACAATTGGGGCCAAACTAATTTCTGGCTAGGGTGACCAGATAGCAAGTATGAAAAATCTGTACACTTTTTTTCAGAGGTTGGGGGGTACAGCTGCATATATAAGACACAGCCCCTAATATCGGGAGGCCCCAATAATATCGGGACATCTGGTCACCCTATTTCTGGTTCTCTCAGTTCTGATATAACAGTAGATAGGAGAGGTATAGAATGAATGAGAATGGACGAGGATGAATGACCATGAAGTGATCACAGCATTTCAATAATCACTGGAGCTCATAGCTTCACACAGGTTATAGGCACCAGGTAATGAGGTTATTCATAGGTTAGTCTCCAGAAACATCAGTAACAGTTTTGATTAAGAAAAGGAGTACTTGTGGCACCTTAAGAGATTGAGAGTTTTTGGTTCCTAATCATTCCTTTTGCTAAGGAAAATCCTTGCAAAAAAGGTATCTCGTCAGATTGTATATTGAGTTCTTTAACCAATCAAGTCTCACATTCATAGATCCATAGATTCCAAAGCCACAAGGAACCAATATGATCATTGTCTGACCTCCTATATCACACAAGCCATAGAACTTCCCCAAAATTATTTGTACAGCATATCTTTTTGAAAAACATTCAATCTTGATTTAAAAATTGTCAGTGATGGAGGATCCACTGCTTACTTACTCTGCTTCCACTATTTACTTACTCTCACTATTAAAAATGTGTGCCTTATTTCCAGTCTACATTTGTCTAGCTTCAACTTCCAACCATTGGAGCACGTTGTATATTTCTCTGCTAGATTGCAGAGACCATTATTAAATATTTGTTCCCCATGTAGGTATTTATAGACTGTCATCAAGTCACACATTAACCTTCTCTTTGTTAAGCTAAATAGATTGAGCTTCTTGAGTCTATTCCTATCAGGCATGTTTTCTAACCCTTTAATCATCCTCATAGCTCTTCTCTGAACTCTCTTAAATTTATCAACATCCTTGAATTGCGAACACCAAAACTGGACAGAGTATTCCAGCAGTGATTGTACCAATGCCAAATACAGAGGTAAAATAACCTCTCTATGCCTATTTGAGATTCCCCTGTTTATGCATCCAAGATTTGCATTAGCCCTTTTGGCCACAGGGAGTTTGTACAATTTTTTTTCTGAGTCACTGCTTTCCAGAATAGGGTCCCCCATCACGTAACTATGGCCTACATTCTTTGTTCCTAGGTGTATACATTTACATTTAGCCATATTAAAAGCCATATTGTTTATTTGGGCGCAGCCTAGTGGTCCAGATTGCTCTGTATCAGGGTATGTCAACATAGTGCGTGGAATCGAGCCTCCCAGCCTGGGTCAACAGGCTCAGGCTCATGGGGCTCATGCTACCACACTAAAAATATCTCTGCAAGCAACTCTTTGAACTTGCGTCTTGGGCTGGAGCTTGGGATCTGAAGCCCCTCCCCCTTCTCTAGGTTTTAGAGCCTGAGTTCTAGCCCAAGCTGCAGCATTTACACAACTATTTTTAGTGTGGTAGCACAAGCACAACTCTGTCAATCCAGAGTGGGAGGCTTGCTGCCCCGGGCTGTGCAGATGTATTATCAGTGACCTATCCTCTTCACTATTTACATGGGGAGCAAAAGCTCCATTGCCAGTTCTGTAGTGAGAGGAATGATTTTTTTTTTGGTCTTTTGCCAGTGCTCAAATAGCTAACATTTTTATTTAATTTTCCCACCTAAAATATGATTATTGGATTTAGTTTGTTAAATCCTTAGGTTATGGGAGTAACAGGACCAATTTTATGAGGCGAATTGTGATTTACACTGTACAATCCTTCATATAGGATGTCTTTTTTGGATGTGTTCTGTCAGCTAAACAAGTCATTTCATTATAAAGAGACTGTTTTATATTGCATTAGAAAATGTACTCTGTTAATGCAATCCCTTTTTCTATACCTCGAAGAGCTGAAAAAGAGTGGGGTGATGGAATCAGGGGGTTATCCTTGAATGCAGCTCGCTATGCTTTACTTCGGGTTGAACATGGTCCTCCTCACACGAAAAACTGGAGGTAAGAATCCATGAAGTCCCCCTACTTTAAATACGAATAATTTTAGAAGTAGGAATATTGCTGATGATGAAACACTGTGTAGATTTCAGTAATCTTAAAACTAGTGCAGGATTCATACAGAGATATTATGTTTATAAAACAACTAAACTAATAGCCAAAGTTCACTGAAACTAGAATTGGAGTTTGCACATTGCAGTGTGTAACAAGCCATGCTCCGTTCCCACCCTCTCATGCCTAGAAATGTCTGACTCTCCAGTGAGTGGCACCTCCACATTATTTTATTTATATTCCTGCCACCAACCCCAATACAATCTTGTGCAGCCAAATATGCAGAGTAGTTTCTTGCCTGTCCCTCAGGGCCAGAGAGGAACAGTGTTATCTCTCCCTTGCATACTGTGCTCAACTAACCGAATTCTTTCTCCCTCACTTCCTTTCTGTGTCTTCTTTTATAGTTTCATCTGACAGCTAAGTGCCTCATCAGCCTCCCAGACTGGTCAGCCAATTAGCTGCAGATTCCCCAATCAGTCTTCTCCAGGGGAACTAATCAGTGCTTAAGTGATCATAGGGCTGGGTACTTGTTAGCCTCCTGTACTCTGTCACACAGTTATTTTTAGTAATTTATTAATTTAATTTACTTAATAAAATTTCAACTAAATCCAAGTTGATTATAAGTGGCTCCACTACACTTATTTAACATGAGGTTTTAGTTTTCTTAATGTTAATGGCCGTTTCTAAAATCCATGTTTTATTATATTTATTATAATGGCACTTCTTGATAATTAGACTTTGGAAATGACAAGTGGGATAAAAGGCCTGATTATTTCACATTAATTAGACAGTTTTTAATGTTAGAATATTAACCTCCTGAGTGCAATATTTCTGGGAACGTCCTGGTATAGTCTGATGTTGTACTGGTGTAATTGAAGGTAGAATTTGATCTTGCCATTAGAATTTAATTAACAATTATGCTGATATTGAAGAAGGAAGTAGAACCCTATACTCTCTCATAGCTATTTTGGATTTATAGCACTGACAAATGTCAGAAAAATAATTTTGTCAATTAAGTAAGCAGATTTGACTCTGAAACAAGAAGATTGCTGAATAATTAACAATCTGCCATTTTTAAGAGTAAAGCTACAACAGAAGGTCAGCGGAGAGTGCTATATATCTCTATAGATATTCTACATTATCAGTTCTCTGACAAAGTTTGATGACCTAAAATTCGTCTGGGCTTCTTTGCTTGATAGTTTATCTTGTTTGCAATTGAACACTAGATCATTTGATTATTAATGATTCTGTTATAATTTTAATTTTCTAGTTGTCTTTCTGACTTTTTTTTTTTTTTGAATACTGCAGACCTCAAGTCTTGGTTTTGTTGAATTTGGACTCGGAACAGGTGGTTAAACACCCTAGATTGCTTTCTTTCACCTCTCAGTTGAAGGCTGGTAAAGGATTGACTATTGTGGGCTCTGTACTACAGGGAATCTACTTGGACAAATACATAGAAGCTCAAAAAGCTGAAGAGGTATGCAAAAGGCAACTTGCAAATACTTACAGGTTCTGTTTAGATTCAAGTTTCAATGAAATGGTGCCAGGATTTTCTGAAGATTTAGCATTTTGCATCAATATGGGCTGCTATAAAGCATTTAAGCAAGGTTAAGTTTTGACTCAAAAAATTTAATGCTTTTATATACTAAAATGAGCTTAGTGATTGGAATCAAATTATGAAAATTCTTTGTAAAATTTAGAAGGATATTATTATATCTAGCTATTATTCTGCTAGTTTTCTTAGGATAAATCCAAAGTAGGATAAGGAGGGCTCAGTGGTCTCCCATATGGAGTGGTAAAACACATTCACATAGTGGTTCATATAGAGTGGCTGACTCTAAAAAATGTATATATTTACAGTGGTCACCTTTAAAAACTGGATAATGTTATTGCAAAAAAAATAGGGAATGCCTAGAAAATTCCTTGCTAATATTTAATTAAAAAAGCAATTTAAAAGGTTTTGAAGATGCTTTCATGAGCTTGTCTACACTGTGCATTGATGTGCACCAGGTAGGATGTAAATTCTAGTGCGCATCAACATGTCTCTAACTGGCTGTGTCGACACTACTGGTACACACTAAAAGTTGCCTAGTGCACACTGATGTCCTGTTTTATACAGTTCTACACGAGTGCACAGAAGGGAATTTCTAGTATGCACCAGCAGGTCTATGCAGCCAGTTAGTGAGAGACATGCTGTTGCATGCTAGACTGTACACCGCAGCTGGTGAACACTACCTTACTATGTAGACAAGCCCCTGTATCTTAGTGTGATACTGACTTTATCACAATGACTACTTTCCTATTCCTACATGAAGTATTGTGGTGAGCTGATATCACACTGTTTAGTGTTAACCACTGTAGGAGAGTTGTAAGTCAGATTACCTTTTACTATGCCATTCAAATATTGCTCTACGAAAAATATGTATGTATCTTATTTGGCCATGGAACAGTCCTAATATTTTACTTGGTTAAAACATACAGTTGAAATCAAACTCTTTATATAATAGTTTTTAAAATGCCTTTTTTACAAAATGAAGAAAACTGACTAATCTGGTAGATCTTTGAAGTGACCAGGTCTTCATTCCTTAGGTCATTATAATCTTCCTAATGTAATAGGAAGTGATATTGTCATTCTGGTTGTGAAACCTAAGGAAGTAGAAGGATATAAGTTGGCTGTGAACAGGGTCATCAAGCAGGGGCACCGGAACAGGAGGGCCGGGGGCCATGGCCCTCCCACTTTTCACCACGAGACCTCAGCCCCTTCCCAAGCTCCCACCCCCCTAGTAGGCCAGCAGCTGATGGAGCCCAGCCGGGGAGCCCAGGCAGTTGTGGTCCGCATTGGCTCACCACAGCTGCCCGCATGGCTCTTATCCCAACCCGGCTCCGGCTGAGGGGTGGGGCCTTGGAACCACAGCCCAGCCATAGTAAGAACCATGTGGGCCGTTGTGGGGAGCTGGAGTGGACCATCCATCTTCCTGCAGTGCAAGGGGCCCAAGAGCAGCCTGGAGGATTCGCACTGTCTCCCCAAAGCTGCCCGTGCAGCTCTTACTATGGCCGGGCTGTGGCTCCAGGCCCCACCCCTTGGCCGGAGCCAGGTCAGGATAAGAGCCTCACAGGCAGCTGTGGGGAGCCTGGGTCCCTCTGCCTGCCCTGGGCAAGGGGCCCAGGGGGCAGGGACATGGGCAGGGGGCTGCTTCGGCCGACCCTGACCCCAAGTGGGGCAAGGCCAGGCTCCTTAGCCGCACTCCGGCTTCTGGCTTGGCCAGGGGCGGGGCCTCCGGGGGACAAGGAGGGGCACTGGGGGAAGGGGCAGCACCTTGGGGAAAGAGGATAGCCAGGAGTATTGCTTGTAGCATTTTCATTGTGGGATGGCATTTACAGCTTCTTGGATGACTGTGCTTATGGCAGTCCAGGCTAATACTGTGTCATCCAGGAGCGTGCCAAGTGCATAGAATTTATTTTTCACTGTGACAGAGTACTTGTTAGCAAGTGCTGAGTCTTCACAGATGCATTGTGCCTTATGTATCATAACAGGCATGCTCTTATGTTGAAACCAGGGAGTAACTGCCATTTTAGCAACAAGGAGACGATGGTCAGTATTTGCCAGGGGTTCTGCACCTCTGTGGACCCACTATGCCCTTATTATACTATAATTCCAGACCAAGATATGGTCCAGCTCCTTCCTCATCCAGCCATTGTTAGACAGCCAGGATCCCAAGTACCTGAACCAACTGCTGGTGATGACAATATTGTGAGAAGAGCAAAAGGAGAGTAATCGTCTAGAGTTATCATTTATAGTTCCCGAGCAAAATGGCCCAAGAAAAATTTTGAAGACATTTCTGGGGCAACTTGGTGAGACGTTCATATCTCTGAGTATAATAAATTTGTCATGCAAAGGAATGGATTGTGTCACTGCTGCTAGTTGCTGATAGAATTCATCTTTATTAACATCTGTAGTTTCCTCGGTGGGAGTGTAGGCTACAATGATGGACAGCTGCCCACGGTGATGCCTCAACCTGGCATATAGCAGTCAATCAGAAATAGAGTGCTACATTGTGTAATATCTCTCCCTGCAAAATCACTGCTTCTTTCAGAATGAATGATAATGGGAAAAGTTGTACCTCAGGGTTTGAATATCCCTGCTGTATTGTAGCTTCATGTAGGGTCCTATTTGTAGACCCATGTTAACGTATCACTAATTTAATTGAATAATAAAGGCATAAATAATTTCCATGAGGTTGGCATATAAAAGAAAAGGTTGCAGCCTTCTTGTCAGGTACAAGCAGAAAAAGCACTCTTGGTAGTGGATGCTACCTGGACTTCCATGAGCAACCAAGAATTTAACATGATCCCCCTGGTTATAAACTTAATAAACAGCAAGTACTCTGTCCTTTAACTGATATAGCTTATCTCTACCAGTTCTTCCAGTTGGCTTCCTTTTCCTACAGTAGAACCTCAGAGTTATGAACACCTTGGGAATGCAGGTTGTTCATGACTCTGAAATCTTTTTAACTCTGAACAAAATGTTGTGGTTGTTCTTTCAAAAGTTTACAACTGATCATTGACCTAATACAGCTTTGAAGCAGAAGAAGAATGCTGCTTTTAACCATCTTAATTCAAATGAAACAAGCACAGAAACAGTTTCCTTACCTTGTCAAATCTTTTTTAACTTTCCCTTTATTTTTAGTAGTTTACATTTAACACAGTACTGTACTGTGTTCGGTTTATTTATTTTTTGTTTCTGTTGCTGCCTGATTGCATACTTCTGGCTCCAAATGAGGTGTGTGGTTGACTGGCCAGTTAGTAACTAAGGTTCTACTGTATTTGTATTACATTTGATTTTATCTAAGTTCAGTTTGTTAGCTAATTCTCATCCCTGGTCCCAGTTTCGGCTAGAATTATAAAATTATTAAACTTCAGTGGCTGGGTCCAATGAATTTGAGGCATAGAGCTGTGGGTGTGTTTTACATCCTAGAGCAGGGATGGGCAAACTACAGCGCTCGGCCAGGGTACTGGGTTGTGGCCGCACCAAGCGGCTCGGCCTTGCTCCAGAGCTCTAGCCGGGGCACAGGGTTGGGGGCCGAACCACATGGCTCTTGGAAGCCGCGGTATGGCCCTGCTCCAGCTCCTACACTCTCCAATGGGAGCTGCAGGGGCAGTGCCTGTGGATGGGGCAGCGTGCAGAACTTCTTGGCCGCGCGCGCCACCACATAGGAGCCAGAGAAAGGACATGCCAGTGCTTCCAGGAGCTGCTTGAGGTAAGCACCACTCGGAGCCTGCACTCCCTGAGCCTCTTCCCACACCCCAACCCCCTGCCCCAGCCTTGATCCCCTCCCACTCTCCAAACCCCTTGATCCCAGCCCGGAGCATCCTCCTGCACCCCAAACCCCTCATCCCCAGCCCCACTCCAGAGCCCACACCCCAACCCCAATTTTGTGAGCATTCATGGTCCACCATACAATTTCTATTCCCTGATGTGGCCCTCGGGCCAAAAAAGTTTGCCCACCCCTGTCCTAGAGGCATCACAATTCACATATAACAGCCTCATGTACATATTGAACAAGAAAGATGACAGAATAAAAAAAACACTATGGAACTCTGCATGAGGGAGTTGTTGGAGTAGATGAGCAATTGCTCAATATCACTCTACCTTCTGGAGCCTATCAGAAACAAAGCCACTGAAGCAATTCTGTCTACCCCTTCCGAGGTTCCAGGGCATGTCAAGAATAATTAATGGCCAATGGTATCAAAGACAATGTACTTCGTTCAGTGTGATCCCTCTTTTAATTTTTTTTTCAATTTTTCCCCCTCTGAATAAAGATCAAAGTAAAAGACCAAAGGGGCCATCTGTCAGTCGAGAATAGATGGGGCTCAGAAGTGCTCTGGCCATACTCCTTTTATTGCAGGCATGCCCAGTATGCTGGAGCTGGTTCTGTAAAAGCCAATAATGTTTACTTGCCAGCTGAGAGCTCCCCAACACTGGAAATTCTTTGAAGCTGCAACCAATTAAACTTAGGTTTTGTCTACACTAGCACTTTTTTTGGCAAAACTTTTGTCATTCAGTGGTGTGAAAAAACCACCTCCCTGACTGACAAGTTTAACTGACAGAAACACCGGTGTGGATAATGCTATGTCAGCAGGAGAGCATCTCACACTGACATAGTTACCGCTGCTTGTTGGGTGTGATTTGATTATGCTGGCAGGAGAGCTCTCTTGCCGGGATAGAGCAGCTACACAGGAGACCTTACAGAGGCACAGCTGCAGCGGTACAGCTGTGCCACTATAAGGTCCGTAGTGTAGACATAGCCGTAGCAATTTATTTTGAATGAGCATGACAGTCTGGATATTAATAAAATATATTCTACTTATAGATTCAAATAGGTATTGGCACATTCTTCAGGTAAATACAGGTACTTCCTTGTGGTCTCTTTTAGATGAACTGTCCTGATTAATTTGTGTCTCAGTATTAAGGAGTAAATCTAATTTTCAGATAAAGGAGGTGATAATTATCTCAGTAATTGGATTTCTTTCTGTGTAGGCTCATGGGTTTCATTATTCTTTGTCCCCTCTCATTTTTTCTTAATCTAATTTTATAACTTTGTTTTGCGATTTGATAGCTAAAGCTAAATTTTCAGGGAAGGAGTTCAAAGAGCTTATTTTCAAAATTAATTGTAACAAGGTACTGATTAAGATTTTTTTTTATTTTCTTCTAACTGAGATAACTTTGGGGGGTCTATAATACAATGACTATAGAATAATGTCATTCAAAAAGAAATTCAATTACTGAGCTTACTGCCATATTTCAGAAACTCTAGGGGTTCATAAATCTTATTAAATGAGGGCTTCCACCCAGAACAACAGATTCATTTCTTTTAAAATATCTTAGTAAAAGCTATATGAAACTGAATTGATTTATCAATATGAAGATTGTAGTTTTAATGAATTTATTCAGTTTAATGCATTTTATTTTTTCTCTTTAAAAGAAAATTTGATCTAGAACAGTATTTCTCAACCTGGTAGGTTAGGACCTCTATAAGGAGCACAGGGCAGAAGAGAGGAACATTGGGAACACTACCCTGGTCATTATCCATGATATGATCATATTAAACTACTAGAATAGTACAAAAATTAAGTATGGATATCACTTCTGGTTTTTTATTTTAACCAATAAATACTGATAAAATACCCCTGATATAGATAGATAAAATATGAAATCTGTACTTGTCCAATAAACACTGCAGAAGATCCAGAAATGGTAAATTATATCTATGGATGTACAGCTTGTCTACAGAGCAGTAGTATACAGGAGTGTGATCATTAATGTACTTTAATGTGTTGGCAAAGCACAGACCGTGCTTTTTCACACAAGGGAATATTACAAAGAGATTACTCATTACAGTAACATATACTGTATACTGTAGTATTATACTGTGTATAATATACATTATTCATTACAGTATATACAAAGAGATAGCCCTAAACTCCTGATTTTTGACATCTATATAAAATTCAAAAATTGCTAAAAATAACCCTCCCCAAAACAGGATGAATAAACCCAGAAAAACAGAAGCTCTAAGTATGGCATAGCACATAGCATTTGTCTGATTATTTACTTACAATAAAACAGCTCAAAGTTTTCTTTTAAAAAGTCATTGCTTTGTCATAACCTTGGAGAATTTGAAGCCAGATATAAAAATAACAATTTTAGGGAAGACTTGCTCAACTTGCATTCCTAAAAGACTCTCAGTATTTGTCAAACTTACAAAAGTATTCTCTGTAGGCACCTGTCCTGTGCTCTGAGTACCTATCCCATAAATTAAAATATACAACAGTACAGAATGTAAAGGACAAATAATACACATACAAATAAATATTCACTAGACTATTATTTCACAAATGGTGCATTGCGGGAAGGTCTAGATGGGTTTTGTCTGCCACGAATGCCTCAGCCCCATGCTCTCACTTCCTGCAGGCAGCAGCACACAGGAAGCATTTCTGGGGCACGGGTAGGGCAGGATAGGCTGCTGAGTGTTCCTTTGCTGGCTCCAGCCACTTCTCCCACACTGACAGGTTTCAGAGTAGCAGCCGTGTTAGTCTGTATTCACAAAAAGAAAAGGAGTACTTGTGGCACCTTAGAGACTAACCAATTTATTTGAGCATAAGCTTTCGTGAGCTCCAGCTCACTTCATCGGATGCATTCAGTGGAAAATACAGTGAGGAGATTTATATACACATAGAACATGAAAAAATGGGTGTTTATCATACACACTGTAAAGACAGTGATCGCTTAAGATGAGCTATTACCAGCAGGAGAGTGGCGGGGAGGGGGAAGAAAGCCTTTTGTAGTGATAATCAAGATAATCAAGATAATCAAGGGTCCTGCACTTAGGATGGAAGAATCCAATGCACCGCTACAGACTAGGGACCGAATGGCTAGGCAGCAGTTCTGCGGAAAAGGACCTAGGGGTGACAGTGGACGAGAAGCTGGATATGAGTCAGCAGTGTGCCCTTGTTGCCAAGAAGGCCAATGGCATTTTGGGATGTATAAGTAGGGGCATAGCGAGCAGATCGAGGGACGTGATCGTTCCCCTCTATTCGACACTGGTGAGGCCTCATCTGGAGTACTGTGTCCAGTTTTGGGCCCCACACTACAAGAAGGATGTGGATAAATTGGAGAGAGTCCAGCGAAGGGCAACAAAAATGATTAGGGGTCTAGAGCACATGACTTATGAGGAGAGGCTGAGGGAGCTGGGATTGTTTAGTCTGCAGAAGAGAAGAATGAGGGGGGATTTGATAGCTGCTTTCAGCTACCTGAAAGGGGGTTCCAAAGAGGATGGCTCTAGACTGTTCTCAATGGTAGCAGATGACAGAACGAGGAGTAATGGTCTCAAGTTGCAATGGGGGAGGTTTAGATTGGATATTAGGAAAAACTTTTTCACTAAGAGGGTGGTGAAACACTGGAATGCGTTACCTAGGGAGGTGGTAGAATCTCCTTCCTTAGAGGTTTTTAAGGTCAGGCTTGACAAAGCCCTGGCTGGGATGATTTAACTGGGAATTGGTCCTGCTTCGAGCAGGGGGTTGGACTAGATGACCTTCTGGGGTCCCTTCCAACCCTGATATTCTATGATTAAGATGGGCCATTTCCAGCAGTTAACAAGAACGTCTGAGGAACAGTGGGGGGAGGGGGGGGAGATAAACATGGGGAAATAGTTTTACTTTGTGTAATAACTCATCCACTCCCAGTCTCTATTCAAGCCTGAGTTAATTGTATCCAGTTTGCAAATTAATTCCAATTCAGCAGTCTCTCGTTGGAGTTGTTTTTGAAGTCTTTTTGTTGTAATATTGCGACTTTTAGGTCAGAGATCGAGTGACCAGAGAGATTGAAGTGTTCTCCGACACTGGATGTGTTATTCCTTGACTTTAGCAAGGGTCGGTCCTGGGGCTGGTTTTGTTCAATATCTTCATTAATGATCTGGAGGATGGAGTGGATTTCACCCTCAGCAAGTTTGCAGATGACCCTAAACTGGGAGGAGAGGTAGATACGCTGGAGGGTAGGGATAGGATACAAAGGGACCTAGACAGATTAGAGGATTGGGCTAAAAGAAATCTGATGAGGTTCAACAAGGACAAGTGCAGAGTCCTGCACTTAGGACGGAAGAATCCCATGCACTGCTACAGACTAGGGACCGAATGGCTAGGCAGCAGTTCTGCAGAAAAGGACCTGGGGTTACAGTGGACGAGAAGCTGGTTATGAGTCAACAGTGTGCCCTTGTTGCCAAGAAGGCCAATGGCATTTTGGGATGTATAAGTAGCGGCATTGCCAGCAGATCAAGAGACATGATCGTTCCCCTCTATTCAACATTGGTGAGGCCTCATCTGGAGTACTGTGTCCAGTTTTGGGCCCCACACTACAAGAAGGATGTGAAGAAATTGGAAAGCATCCAGCGGAGGGCAACAAAAATGATTAGGGGGCTGGAACACATGAGTTATGAGGAGAGGCTGAGGGAACTGGGATTGTTTAGTCTGCGGAAGAGAAGACTGAGGGGGGATTTGATAGCTGCTTTAAACTACCTGAAAGGGGGTTCCAAAGAGGATGGATCTAGACTGTTCTCAGTGGTAGCAGATGACAGAACAAGGAGTAATGGTCTCAAGTTGCAGTGCGGGAGGTTTAGGTTGGATATTAGGAAAAACTTTTTCACTAGGAGGGTGGTGAAACACTGGAATGCGTTACCTAGGGAGGTGGTGGAATCTGCTTCCTTAGAGGTTTTTAAGGTCAGGCTTGACAGATCCCTGGCTGGGATGATTTAGTTGGGGATTGGTCCTGCTTTGAGCAGGGGGTTGGACTAGATGACCTCCTGAGGTCCCTTCCAACCCTGATATTCTATGATTCTGTGATTCATAGGCCTTAGGCCTACTGTGCCACTGGACTTCTAGCAGTTTAAAATCTCCCAGATTGGCTTCAGTAGCCTTTAGGAGATTGAGCCTGATTCGGGGAGACTCACGGCCATGCCGAGAGGGTTGGCAACTGTAATCAGCCACCTGGGAGTGATTGCAGCCCAGCGATGGGGAGAGAGAAGGGCCAGCTAGGACTGCAATAGGGAAGGGGTAGGAATAGGACAGCAATAGCAAGAGGGCTGGGGGAGCTGAGCAGGGGGCTTGGGCTGGGAAGGGTGGAGCAGGAGGCAGGGGATGGGTAATAGTGGATCCTCAAAAAAGATAAAATGAAGTTGGAAGGTCACCTTAGTAAGACGTTTGAGAACCACTGCACTTGGCTCATTCAGCCTTCAGCCCATCCCTTCTTATGAAGCACAAGAAAAAGAGTGAGGTTTGTAATATACTTACAAGCTAGCAAAGTAGACAATGCCAGATCAAGGTCAGGAGTGCATTCCGAAGTTGAGGAAACTTCATGGAGGACACCCTGCCAACAGACTCTCTGTCATTTAATCAAGTGGGCTCCAGCTGAAGTGCCTGTGCTGATCTCAGTTGTGACAATATGACAACGGGGGAAGAGGTTATCTCTCAGGTAGCTAAATCCAAAACTATTGAGGGCTTGATAGATCAAAACTGATTCCTTGAATTCTACCCAGAAGCTTATTAGAAGCCAGTGTAGATCCCAGATCTTAGAACTCCTGTTTAATGTGTTTCCAACATGTAACTGCTGAATAAATTAATCACAGCATTCTTCATTAGCCTACACTTCTTATAGTTCTAAGGGACAGCCTAATGTACAGTGCATGATAGTTGTAGTCTAATATTGAGGTGACAAAAGCATGGATAATTGACAAGGACCTCTTCTCATGAGGCACAGATGGAAAAATCTCTCTTGGCCACATCAAGGAGCAGAGTAGAATCTAATAACACACCCAAATTTATGCAGATATGTTATTGAGGCAGTGTGCCCTTTATTTATAAGAGATGCCATAATAAATTCCTCAAAGTCTTTCAGCAGCTTTTCCCAGCCCACCAACAATATCTCTTATCTTGTCTGGATTAAGTTTCAGACAGTAAATGGAGACTTACTCCAGACATAAATCAAGAAGCCCCAATCCAAGCTCCAGTTTCATTTTAACACTCGGTAATTAATTCCATATCTCTAGCTGGGGCAGTTTTGGAGACTTAGAGCTGATTGCTATCGACATGCTGAATGCCTTTACAGCCCATGCATCCTTATTAAGCCTCCCAGCAAACTCATATACACATTAAACAAGAGCTATGACAATATAGACCCTGTGGCACTGCTTGGGAGAAGATATTCTGAGCAAAAGAACAATTACAATTAACCTTTGTTAAGATAAGAATGGAACAACTCAAGTGAAGTTTCACTCACTTGTGCTATCATGTGCAAACAATTTAAGAAAAGCATGATCTGAAAAGCTGCTAACAATAATAATCAGCACAAACACATTGGTTTTTATCCATTGCTAGAAGTTAATACAACTAGTGCAGTTTCTACTCCATGCCCACAACTCAGTTGACTTTGATGTAAGGACTCTTAAAGCCCTCAGATTTGCACTGCTACAGCCTTCTCAATGACCTTCCTCGGAGTTTGGATACTGGTCAATAGATAACCAAATCGTCAATACCAGAAGTTGCTTTCTTGAGCATTGGCCTCACAACAGTTTCTTAAAGAGCTCCTGGCATCCTTCTCCATTTTCCAGAAATACTGTATATCTCAACCTATAATGGACCCAATACCTCCCTACAGGCCTTTACCAGCCAACAAGGTTATGCAAACCATAGCCCACACCAAGCATTACTTATTATCAAATACTGGGCAAAGTGACTCAAACACTGTGTTACTCATATTCCATTCCCCCTTAAGAAACAAAGACTTCTGTGTGCACAGAGTGATTTTAAAACGTGGGTTTTACAGTTATCATAGCACCTTGTTCATTCATTGGGTTGAGAGAGTAAAACAATGTTCCTTGATGTCATATTCCAGTGTATAGCATCTTATTTGTACTTTAGTGCAACGATTAACTATGGTATTTATAATTATTTCCTTTAATATATTCCCACATGTAATCTTCAATTTCTTATTTTTAATAGAATATTAAATCCTTAATGGGGGTAGAAAAGACCAAAGGATTTTGCCAGATCGTGGTATCTCCCAGTTTTAGAGATGGAATGTCCCATTTGATTCAGTCTGCTGGTCTGGGAGGGATGACACATAATACAGTCCTGATGGCCTGGCCACAGTCATGGAAACAGACCGATAATCCTTTCTCATGGAAAAATTTTGTTGGTATGTATTCTCTTAGTTTTATTTATGCCATTTTAATGAAAATATATAATGGTAATGTATTTTAAATGTTATTTTGTAAACTTGTTACCTGGAAAAACAAATGTCAGAGATTTATATGTAGTTCTACTGTAAGACCTACTCAAAATAGTGGGCTAATGTTAGTCCCATTGAGGTCAATGAAAACTGGTGGGTGCTCAGCACTTTTGAAAACCAACACACTTTATTTAGATGTCAAAATATGGACTTCAAAGCCTAACTTTAGGCTCCTATTTTTGACAGTTTTGGCATAAATAATTATAAAATTGGCCCCTTCTTATTCAAGAAATTTACTTCTTGTGTGCATTCAAATTTTTACGAAATTCTTTTATCAGCCTTTACTCCTTTTAGCCTGCTGAGCCATTACAAATAAGAAGGCAAAGCAAATGGATTCTGTTCTTTCTTGTGCATTATTATTTGAATTGATTATTAAATTCTAGAGCTGGCAAAAAAAATTTTTTTTTTCAGTAAATAAAATGCATATTCTTTATTGGAGCATTTCTAAGCAAAACAACACTTTGATTTAAAATAAAAAATTGTAATTTTCTTTTTGATTCAAGTTACAAAATATATTTTTTAAAACATTTTTTCTCTTTCTTTCCCATTTTTTGCCACTGAATGAATGATGTGGGTTCACTTTTTCCTCTTTTCTTCTTTTCTCATTTTGCAGCTCTGTAAACTTTTCAAATTGGAGAAATTTTGAGAAGTTAGAGAATAAAAAGAAAAAAAAGAGAGGAAAAAGTGTCAGGGGGAACTTGAACATTATTCATTGTATTGTACCACATGACAGAAGGAGAGAAAAATGGGGGGGAAAAGAGGGCAAAATTAAAATATGAAATTTCAAAAAAAAAATTATCAAAAATTCTAATGAAACCAAATTTTCAGTTAGAAACAAAACAAAAAGTTTAGTTTAATTTTGTTCTGAAATTTCCACTCTAAAATTTTTGGTCAAAAATATTTTCTTAACAAAAATGTTTCAATAAAAGCCCATTTTTTTAACCAGCTCTACTACGTTCCAATCTGTTATATCAATGAAAATCTGTTTAAGGCCGTGGTATTGCTCACATCACCAAACACACGATTTAAGGACAGTGGGATTGCATGTGGCTACTGAGGGTTACATTTGGCTTACATAACCTTTTATTACAGGTGGTGATTAGTGTAAAGGATCTTTTATCTCAGAACCTAGATTCTACTGTTTTCTTTAAAATAAAAAAAAAATGTTGTTATTAACATATAATTAAAATATAATCATTAAAATTATACAAATATTTATCCTTATTAATTCTAACTGTATAAATTCACATTTCAACACAGGTATTATAAATCTTTTTCATAACATATCTCACCTTCTAATTCCACCTACAATGAATGAAGAGAGTCTCAAGCCTCTAACCAGGGATCACACAAATATCATGTTGGAAGTTCTAGTCTGTAGTCAGTTACACATGTTGTCCAAATATGAACAGTTACTGAGATTACCACATGAAATCTTTCATAAATGTTTGCCTTCTTCTATTGTTTTTCCTCTGTAAATCATGTAAGTTATCATTAAATCGTACATACGTCCCTTTTTATGTAATGTAATGGCAGTTGTTTCGGTCCCAGGATATTAGAGAGACATGGTGGGTGAGGTAATATCTTTTACTGGGGCAGCTTCAGTTGGTGAGAGAAAGCTTTCAGGCCACACAGAGCTCTTCTTCAGGTCTGGGAGTACCTGTGCTGTGTGGCTCGAATAGTGCTGTGTGGCTCAAAAGCTTCTCTCTCACCAACAGAAGTTATTCCAATAAAAGACGTTACCTCACTCATATTGTCCTCCTTATGCAAATCATGTGCCCTGCTTCACTTCTGCTTATTTCTCTACATTTGTTTCCTTTAAAAGATCCATTTGTGTTTGGTCCACTTCTTATAATTGTCTATATATTTATTTTATTCAAACTCCAAAAATGGTAATAACATTATTAAATCTGTTTGATTTAATATAAAGCTCATTTTTCCATTGCAATATTTTCTTGTACTTTTTCTCCGTGCCATTAATGTTGAGGATTGCCTGTTGTGACACTGTTTGTGGCTCCTGAGTGGCTCATGACCATGAGTGCCCACTTCAGGGCAGACTGTCAAAAACAGGGCAGACACCCCAGATTGCTGGTGTGTTCTACAATTAGTTTTCACCAAGTCAGTTACAATGTGAACTCCTGGATCACTATAACAGTTTTAACATGGAGTCACAGACAGTCCCCTTAGACTCTTCAGTCTATCTTGCCACTCAATCAAACTAGACTTAGTGGTAAAAAATAGTCACTTACACCAAAAATCACACCATAGTCAGGTTGCTGCCAGTCTCAAGAGACCAGTCACTTACCCCAGATCAACTGGTACTCTAGATCTTACATCAAAAACAACGCCTGTAGCCAATCCTATAATAAACCATCTAAAGGTTTATTAAATAGGAAAAAGAAACGAGAGTTATTTTCAGGTTTAAGCAAGCAAACATATACACACAAATGAGTTATTACCTATATCCTAAGAGTGACAGAGTTGTAGTGATCTGTCAATTCAAAGTGTCTTTTAGGGTTGACCTAGGGATAACCCCATGGAGTTCTCTGCCTCAGTTTGGAGTCTCTGGCCCTGTCAGAGTTCAAATAGCAAAGAAAGAGATGGAAAATATTCCTGTGACTTTGTTTATTTCCTTCATTCAGCTTCCAAGTCCACAGGAACAGTTTCCTTGCCTTGCACATAGCATTTCTGAGGTGCAATAGGGCCATTAACCAATCCTTCATATTTCGATGTTTCTTGATGGACCATCTAATTGTGATATTCCTGGATGGGTAAGGGGGACGATTCCAGTGCCTGGGTTCACAGCATCAGAGCAAACATTTTAAAAGTTATAAAAGCAAAACTTACATATTTTCTTATAACATGGAATACCAACATTACAACTGAGATTAATGCATGCAGCAACTTACAAGCATCTCATAAGAGTCTAAACACTACATACATTCTTATAAAACTAAACCTATTTTGAACAAAACTAACATACATGTGAACTGGTCTTGTTATCCAGCACAATCTGGGGCACCCTGCCTATATCCTACAGAGGGCTCCAGGTGTGACCCAGTCAGTTTAGGCACCCCCACTCTTTTCTTTCCGAAGGCTCATGGCATAAGGTACCTACCCGTACACACGGGGCTCAGGGAGAAACCTGGTCAATTTAAGTACCCACCCTTACCCACGAGGCTCAGGGCTCTACAGGTCTGCGGAATCTTTTCCCAGTGAAAGAGCCTTACACAGCTGTGCTCTAAACATCTATTTGTTAGCAACACACACAGGATACATATGCCAAGCAAATCTATTGTGCTCACCACTCCCAATGTACAGACAAATTTCATCCGATGGCCAGTGAGGATCCACTCGTCTGGGGGTTCCTGGCACCCACACACATCACAGTCGTGCAGGGGATACTATATCTTGCAGCTTGTTGTTGTATTGCAGTACAGAGTTGATTCCCAAAGAGCTTTGCTTTTCATTTACATTATATAGATAAAACTAGCTACCTCCTTCAAATTTATTAAACCTATCACATTATCCCACACCCTAACTAACAAAATTTTTAACCAATTACACACTGATGCAATCACATGCAATCCCACTGTCCTGTGTGTCATCCTTCCTAACCAAGTATTTATATTTTATCTTTCATGTCCAAATTGAAACTTATTTGTGACCTTCTCTGTTTGTGCAGATGGTCAGCATAAATTCACTGGTCAGAACTTACCTTATCTCTGTACCATTTGTTGAGTCTCTCTGAATCCTTGCTAAAATTTCCCAGTGCCTGGGTATCTCTACTTTACAACCTTGGTGGTTATAACTCTTGTTAGGGACATTCGGTCCTTTATCAGCAGCAGCAGCAGATTATCCTTTTTTTTTTTTTTTTTCAATTCTAGTGGTGACCTCCCTGAGTTTCACACAAGACTGGTTTAATATGGGGGGATTGATTAGGTCTCTGGCCTACAATTACCCGCCGTGATGATGCTTTCACCCAAGCAGTCATCACTACCATGGGATACCCATGTTACATTAGTAGGTTACACTTCCTGGGTATGGTGAGCAACAGTGTTAGTTAATTCGCATGTTGGCCATCTTGTATCTTCCAGGTGATTCTTCTTACACATTCTGCCAATATCACCATGCGTAAAAGCAAAGCCAATTGGATTCCAATTGTCACCACTATGGGGTGAATCGTTGTATTAAAAGCTCCAGTCGCCATAGGCAACCATTCCAGTAATGTTTCCCACCAAGGGTTATATTCTGTTTCAGCAATGGTTTTTAAAAGCTTGGTCACTTGTTGACTGTTGTGCTGCATCACCGCAGATTGTTCTTTAGTGCATTTTATATATTGCAAATGGTCTTGCAACACAGAGTGAATTAACAGTTATCAAACTAAACTTATATTCAGACCTACATTAACAAATCTTACATCACTAAATACATGGACATTGTACTGCAAATGTTGTACAATCCAAAGGGCTACATACTATTCAAAATTACAACTGTTAACTTCACTAACATTACAAAAACATCTTATTACTTAAATATGTCATAAAATATACTTCATTATTATTTACAATAATTTCCAGACAATGTTTTCTAACACATACTACAGCTTTGAGCTACATAAATTACAGCTGATTTTTGTTCTGTAAACACATTAAACATGCACCTTTGAGTGCCCTTGGTTTTAGCGTAAAAGTAACTCATTCCTTGTTTGCAAGTTTTGGTCCTCGCATACATATCCTAAATCTTCATGAGCTATACATTTGGATACATCTCTGTTTTTTCATTGTTCATATTTTTGGTGGGTCCATGCATTAAAAAAAGGAAGAAGGAGGATCCTGGGAACTACAGGCCAGTCAGCTTCACCTCAGTCCCTGGGAAAATCATGGAGCAGGTCCTCAAGGAATCCATTTTGAAGCACTTAGAGGAGAGGAAAGTGATCAGAACAGTCAGCATGGATTCACCAAGGGCAAGTCATGCCTGACTAATCTAATTGCCTTCTATGATGAGATAACTGGCTATGTGGATGAGGGGAAAGTAGTGGACGTGTTGTTCCTTGACTTTAGCAAAGCTTTTGCCACAGTCTCCCACAGTATTCTTGCCAGCAAGTTAAAGAAGTATGGGCTGGATGAATAGACTATAAGGTGGATAGAAAGTTGGCTAGATTGTCGAGCTCAACGGGTAGTGATCAATGGCTCCATGTCTAGTTGGCAGCCAGGATCAAGTGGAGTGCCCCAAGGGTCGGTCCCGAGGCCGGTTTTGTTCAATATCTTCATAAATGATCTTGATGATGGTGTGGATTGCACCCTCAGCAAGTTTGCAGATGACACGAAACTGGGAGGAGAGGTAGATATGCTGGAGGGTACGGATAGGATACAGAGGGCCTAGACAAATTAGAGGATTGGGCCAAAAGAAATCTGATGAGGTTCAACAAGGACAAGTGCAGAGTCCTGCACTTAGGATGGAAGAATCCCTTGCACCGCTACAGACTAGGGACCGAATGGCTAGGCAGCAGTTCTGCAGAAAAGGACCTGGGGTTACAGTGGACGAGAAGCTGGTTATGAGTCAACAGTGTGCCCTTGTTGCCAAGAAGGCCAATGGCATTTTGGGCTATATAAGTAGGGGCATTGCCAGCAGATCGAGGGACGTGATCGTTCCCCTCTATTCAACATTGGTGAGGCCTCATCTGGAGTACTGTGTCCAGTTTTGGGCCCTACACTACAAGAAGGATGTGGAAAAATTTGAAAGAGTCCAGCGGAGGGCAACAAAAATGATTAGGGGACTGGAACACATGACTTATGAGGAGAGGCTGTGGGAACTGGGATTGTTTAGTCTGTGGAAGAGAAGAATGAGGGGGGATTTGATAGCTGCTTTAAACTACCTGAAAGGGGGTTCCAAAGAGGATGGATCTAGACTGTTCTCAGTGGTAGCAGATGACAGAACAAGGAGTAATGGTCTCAAGTTGCAGTGCGGGAGGTTTAGGTTGGATATTAGGAAAAACTTTTTCACTAGGAGGGTGGTGAAACACTGGAATGGGTTACCTAGGGAGGTGGTGGAATCTCCTTCCTTAGAAGATTTTAAGGTCAGGCTTGACAAAGCCCTGGCTGGGATGATTTAGTTGGCAATTGGTCCTGCTTTGATATTCTATGATTCTATGATGGTCCACTGAATACATTACTAGGTAGTATCGGGTATATATTAATAGTGTGGATAGGGTAGACAGATATTACATATGCTTGAATGGTCATTTGATCCTTATAAAAAGTAAAGTTTACCAATTTTCACCAAGATGCCAGTTGTCTTTTTTCCTCAGTGATATTTTTTTCCACAACAACTTTTTATTTCCAAAGGCAACTTTTTTGTTGTTTTTTTTTTGTTTTTCTCATGCCTTCTCAGATCATTTGGATGACTATTTGCTGACTCATTTCCTGGGCCTGTGTACAGGCTAATGCTAAGGATACATTTCCTTGTAGTGTCTCCGTAGTCACTGCTAAAAGTAATATTTTTTTTCACCTTGCTATTGCCATACTATCAGTATTTTAGAAAATAATTGTTGCCCCGTTCCTAATTTTAACAAGGTTGCACCGAGGGGCTTTTCCAGTTCTTGTATTTCTGCTGTAACATAACTTAATTTATTTGCGAATACCTTTATGTTAATAGTATTCAGTATTCCAACTTCTAATCCCATTCCAAAGCAGTTTCCAGTACACCCCTTGGGGTTCTTTTCCTTATGGATTTTACGACATACCATAATTTTACACATGCTGCCTATCCCTTATGGAGAGTTTGTACATATGAGGCACGTTGAGGTATAACCTTGGATACATTTAACTCAGTGAGGTCCAGATCAATCTGTTTTAGAGATTGTATTGGTGTTACAATAACTCATTCCCTCTGATTCAATTTTACCACATGTGGTCCATTCAATGGATGTCTTCTTGTTTTTTTATATATCAGCTTCAGTTGCAAGTACCTTAAAATACAGTTGTACCTAAATGCTTTGCAACGTGTACTTACCTAGCTGGGTAGAAGCAGTATGAAACATGGTCAGACACTGATATCGTAAGTGAACTTTAGGCTGTTTTTAAAATATATTTACTGCCATGGGTTTCTTTGATCCATTCTGGGGGTTCCATTTTCCCTATATCCCTAGTATCCATTTGCCAAGGTTTATTTTTACAGTTCCCTTACACTCAAAATTGCTGCCCAGAGGGAATAGTCAATGTACTGGGACTTTACTTCCAGATTTGAACCAATTTTAGGTTTATTGAATTCCCCTAATGCCCTGATGTCAATGTCCCTTCCTGCCTGCCAAACAAATTCAATAGCAGCTATATCTTCACTGGGCCTTTATTTTACTGCTCCTTAGAGTAATTAGGAAAGGTGTTGTGATACCCTCCCTTTTTAATGCCCACCACAGTAATGCTAGCAACAAGACAAACAACACAAAACACAATCTTTGTTGCGACAGTAGATGTATAGTATTTTGGGTTGATCTTCTGCTGATGCCAGCTTTTTCTAAAGTACTGAAAGACAAAAAACATTTTTTCTACCCTCTTTCGGGGGAGGCAGATTATTGCTTAAAATACCCCTTCCTTTTACAAATCTCCTTGCTGATTACAGGCAAAACAAAGGAATTACCTCCATACTTTCCTGTGTTTTTGTTTTATAGGCGGGCCAGGTTTCAAGAGGTGGAGTGAATAGGAAACCGAGAAGTTCCAGAAAGCATCAGGGAATGTCAAAGTGTAGTTTGGGTGGGGGCCTGGAAAACAGTTCTGAATTTGCTGCAGGGGAGGGCAGGCATGCATTTGTTCTGACCGCAGTCTTATGAGGGACTTAAGCATTTCTGCTGCTCCATTACTTTTATCATTTGCTTAGTGGCATCCTTAACAAAGTCCTGGTTTTCTTTTCTGTCCCACCTTTCAATTTCTCTCCACTCCCTGCATTCCCTTTTTCTCTGCATCAGAGTGTTGCAGGACCTCCTGGAACATGTCCTCCTTGCTCCGTCTTGGCTGCTTTCTTATCTGACAGAGGTGCTTCGCTGATGTTTAGGGGGTTCCCCTGAAGGCCACATCTGCAGAAGCACAAGAAGCAACACACAGAAGCATAATTGTTAGTTCACACACAGGATTGAATCACTACAGTTCAGCATACTTCTTGTAACATACCAAGCACTTTCTCACTGTCCCTTGGCAAGCACACATCTCAGCAAACACCTGAGGCATGGGAAGTTTAGCCCAGGTGGGGAGAGGGAACGAGGCATTGTACCTGGGATAAACAGTAGTGGTGTTTATGAAAGGGTCGTGGTGCTGATGACTCAGAACAGTATTGTAAATTCTTGACCCCTTTTCCACAGGTGGGGGGTCATTGAAGCAGATATCTCACTCCTGAGGGCAACCAGGGAAACAAGGCTGTATCAGCTGCATGCTTGTGACTTCCAATCCGATCCCTATGCTGCTCACCTGTGTGCCCCTTTGGTCCCTGCACATGTGATTGCAGAGTGGCATGGAAAAGTTTTATTCAAGGGGGAAGGAACAGGGCAGCTCTGCCAAGGAACCTCCAGAGAGGATTGCCGAGTATTTCCAGGAAAGTTTCCTAGAGATCTCTCTGAAGGATTCCTGTGAAATCTCAGTGTGCATCAACACACTGTTCTGCTGTACTGTTTAGCTGCACACGGAATCGTCCAACAAACAGAAACACAGCTAGCCTTGTCCATTTCTCTCTTTTCACCCATCAGGTAACTGAACACCATCAACTCAAAACAAACACTTACCAGGGGTCTCCTCTCCTGCTTCTTGCTCACCAGAGTGGGAGTGCCAGGACTGGCTAGACCACTCCAGAGTGGAGAACAGTTCTTGACTGATCTGACCACCTGGTGACTCCGCCATGGGCTCCGCAGTGTACTCTAACTCCACCTCCTCAGCCACGACCTAGTCCTCTGGGTTAGTTCCTCTTTCTACCACCTCAAGCCCTGCTGAAGTGTCCACGGTGCTGTTGGCAGTGGAGGTGGGGTCGCCGCCGAGGATAGCGTCAACTCCTTAAAGAACCGGCAGGCCTTTGGCATAGCATCTGAGCAACGGTTTCCCTCACTTGCTTTCTGGTGCACCTGCCTCAGCTCCTTTATCTTCTTTCTGCACTGCACCGTGTCCCTATGATACACTTTTTCACACAAGCCACAAGAAATCTTCCTGTAGGTATCGAAATTCCAAAGGCTGGATTGCAGCTGAGACTGGACAGCCTCCTCTCCCCAAATACTAAGCAGATCCAACAGCTCTGCCTTGGTCCAAGCAGGAGACCATTTGCTGTGTGGAATTGCCATGATCAGCCGGGAAGATGCGATGTGAGCTCTCCACACTGAGCAAACAGGAAGTGGAATTTCAAAAATTCGTGGGGCTTTAAAGGGGGAGAGGTGGAAGGTTGTTTACCTGGCTGCAGGGCAGAGGACGGAGTTCAAACTGCTGACGAGAGCGGGCAGGATGGGCATTGTGAGACACCTCCTGAAGGCCATTTACAGCGGCAAAACCAAGGAGGGTATCTACACTGGCACTTTGCCGCTAAAATTTTGGCACAAAAACCCCTGTGTCTGTCATCAAAGTGGTTATATTTTGTCACCAGAACAAGTCAGTTTTGTTGTCAAAAGTGGCATTGCAATGTGTACACCTCCACTGTTTTGATGACAAAAGCTGTCGTTTGCCGACAAAATTGTACAGTGTAGACAAGGCCTTAGCTACCAAGTACAATCTCTGCAACACAGCTGCGTTAGTTTGCTGTTTCAAACCCCACATTTGTTCCCCCAGTGTCTATGGTTTTTGTTTGCCTGCCAAATGGATGGCAGGATTGCTCTTCTTTGCTGCAGTTAATTGTTCCTGGGCAACTCTGTGGGTTAATGCATTAACTTTAGATATTAACCCACTCACTCTCCATTTTTCACTTTGAAATTCTTTTTTTATCCACTCCCCTGGGATCAAGTTTTTATCCACTCCTGTCTCTTAAGGTGGTCTGTTAACTCTGCTACCATCCACAATTCCTGCCATTCCCTTCTCAAGGGGGCATATGGCTCTTCTGGGAAGGCATTGGAGAGAGGGGTATGACCATCCTGGATCTGTCCCCTCAGGATCAGCCCAAATATTCCCACCCCAAGTATCATCCCAGGGGACTGAAGTACCCCCGGTGTCTGCACCTACTCCTCTCTTTACTGCTGCCACAATGCCTCTCTGAGCTCCCAACATATTTTCCAGCTTCTCTATCTGCTGTCTATCTCCGGTCACTGTTTGCATGGGCCTGATCCTGCTTTCCTCAGAGAACTGTTCCTTTCCATGGGCACGAGCCTTGTACCACTACCATTTAGCAAGGAAGGTGGGCTCCCCAACCAGCCTCCACTGCTCCTGGTCCCCTTTCTTGGTGTCTGGGGTGGTCATTCTGCCATTAGGTTGCGAACCTCAGCTGGCAGAAGGATACCAGTATTCTGTCTGACCATTATGTTTGGCTCAATCAATTCCATCCAAATGACCTAGGTTACCTGCATTCTTCACTAGTCTGATCTCCAGGTAGGAGATTGTCAGTTCTTATATAATGCCTCCAACCTTGGCAAGAGCTGGCATCTGGCCTGCAAGTATCACACCTTGTTTTTCAAAAACAAATGATCCCACATCTACCTTCTCATAATAATTGTGTTATCTCTGGGTCCTTCCCTGAGTTAACTTCCTTTGCACAATAAATTAATGGAATCACCATGGTTTCTGTTGGTAGCATAACTTTATTTATCTTGAAAATATCTATTCATATTCTCCTCCAAAATTCTGTTATCTTTGGACATTCCTTCCATAGATGCGGAAAAGTCCCTATAGCAGTGGTGGGCAACTGTGGTCTGTGGGCCACATGCAACTCATCAGGGTAATCCGATTGTGGGCTGCGAGACATTTTGCTGATGTTGACCATCCACAGGCACAGCCCCCTGCAGCTCCCAGTGGCTGCAGTTCACCATTCCCGGCCAATGGGAGCTGCGGGAAGTGGCGGCCAGCACGTCCCTGCGACTTGACACTTCCTGCAGCTCCCATTGGCCAGGAAAGGTGAACTGCAGCCATTGGGAGCTGCAGGGGGCTGTGCCTGCAGACAGTCAACATCAGCAAAATGTCTCGCAGCCCACAATCAGATTACTCTGATGGGCCGCAGGTTGTCCACTACTGCCCTATAGTGACTATATACCTTAATCAAACACAAGTTATTAGGCTTATTACAGGCATAATTGGATGAAATTCCATGGCCTGTGAAGGTTATAGAATTAATCTTCTCCAACATTAATAACAACTCCCTTTTTAATGTATCTTCCTTAGCTTAATGGCTATAACACTGATAAAATATTTTGTAATAATTGTCCTTATCATTACACAAATTCATTTTGGCTCTCCTCCAGATATTTTTCCATTGTTCTAAAATTATAGCTATTATGAAATATTTTTTTCCCATTTTTCACTAGAGGTAGTCCTGTCTTCCAGTTCCATCAGCAGCAATTCATTGTACCGTGTGAACATCAGGGCCTTAGAAGTGGCGTTACCTGCATTAGTGTTCTTCTTTTCATTAATAGTCTTCTGAATCTTTTGCTTCCTAGATGGGTTATGATATAATGATTTAGTTCAAAATAAGCCAAAGCTATTATATTATAATGTATTATATTAATATTCTCCATGAGTTCTTTGATGGCATTGATTTCCATAATTTTATTATTATGGTATAGCTGGCTAATGTCTATATATCCTTTTTCCTTCTATACTTTGTGTATTAGAATTAGATAACCCAGTTGAAATTGTGGCATGTCTCTAATAGATAAGCCGGGGATGGGCGGGGGGAGAAGGAGCCCTCTTGTTTGTATCAAATTCCATATCCGAAGGGTTGTTGTGGCATCTGCATTGTCTCCCTTTTGTGTTAGTCTAACAATTTTCAGTAAAAAAGATGAATGAACTAAATTTATATTTTCTTGCGGCCACAACCTCCTGTGCAGTGATGGGGGGGTTGAAGGGGTGGAGCAATGGCCCCTCCCCTGGGGCTGCCCTCCTCTGCCAGAGGAACGGGCAGCTGGTGCGAGTTCCCCACCTTCCTAGGAGTGGTGGAACTCAGGCTTCCAGCTTCAGCTCTGGGGTGGCAGGTGCCAGGCTCCAGCCACAGGGCTTCAAGCTCCATCTCCCATTGGGGGGGGCTTCAGGCTACAGCCCTGGGCTCATTCCCATCCATCGCCCCTGGCCCCCACTACCTCCCTACCTATCTCTCCATCCATGGCTTGCCAGGGCTGCATAAGTCTGCTGTGAAAAGTGATACATACAAATATACATATATCAGTTTTCACAAAAGCAGCCTTACTAGCTATCAAGGCTAAAAAAAAAAAAAAAAAAAAAAACAGCCAAAAAAGCAAAAGAAACAACAACAAAATGGACAAGAATGTGCAAAGCATCTTATTTTGTTTCTATTATGTTTAGTTCCAGTAAAGAACTAAAGACAGAGACAAGTGTACATTATTTTTATGATTGAGTCTGAAAAAACCCCCTACAGAAATAAATTACAATGATTTGGATGTGTATATGTTCATATTTTTTTTTTCCTAAAGTTAACTAAGTATTTTAGGAAGAATTGTCAGAGCGGCCACCAAAAAATTTCTTGTGAGAACCCCTGGTCTAGGTAATACTTAATCCTGCCACGAATGCAGATGACTGGACTAGATGATCTCTTGAGGTCCCGTTCATTCCTTCAATTCTATGATTCTTCGAGTTGATTGCACATGTCCATTCCACTGTCAGTGCATGTGCATTCCAGTGCACAGTTTTCAGAGAGATTTTCCCTTAGCAGTACTATATGGGGCAGCATGAGCACCCTCTGTTGTCTCATGCACTGTGCGCAGGCATAAAAGGTAGAGCTGCCCCCGACCTTCTCCGTTCTTTCCTACTGCCCGTGATGGTTGTTGAGCTCTCTTCTTGGCTTCTGCAAGTCTTTTAATCTAGCATGTAAATCGTTCCCGCTTTAGAATCTCTATGATTAGTGTAGTTTAAAAAAAAATTTCTGTTGTTGTGACGCCCAGTCTGGGACTAGTCCCAGTACCAGACATATGCTATGCTGTCCAGTTTCAAGCTCTGCCACTCTTGTGGTAAGGCAATACCTTTCAGTGATCCTCACCTGTGAAGGGGTCCCCGGAGTGCAACCTGGACTGTCGGACAACTGTGCTCTCCAAAACCCACCAGCCTGGGGTATTCCTCATACTGTGATGCTGATGTCAAGCTGCAAACCTCTGATAGGCACTGCACTTACCCAGACATCCATAAGCAGGGCCATACCCAACTGAGTTACATGAATGATCTCCCAGCCATTCATGAACCATCAAGAAGGAGGCTCCAGCCAGTTCCCCCAGCTCCTCAGTCTTGCACCCCAGAACTGTACCATCTTGCACTGGTCAGAAGTCTGGCCAGTTAACCTGAGCTGAAATTTCCCAAGCACTTCAACCAAAACACACTGTTTTAGGTAAAATATAAAACAGATTTATTAACTACAGAAAGATAGATTTTAAGTGATTATTAGTGGTAGACATAAAGATTAAAGGTAGTTACCTTAAGAAAATGAAAAGTAAACACACATGCTAAACCCTAAACTTTTAGTAAAAAGAAAAGGAGTACTTGTGGCACCTTAGAGACTAACCAATTTATTTGAGCATAAGCTTTCATGAGCTGTACCTCACGAAAGCTTATGCTCAAATAAATTGGTTAGTCTCTAAGGTGCCACAAGTACTCCTTTTCTTTTTGCGAATACAGACTAACATGGCTGTTACTCTGTAAACTTTTAGTCTAAGCAAGAGTTGAATCAAACAGCTTTTCTCACCCTGACAGGTTAGAGTTCCTAAATACACAGACTGGAACTACCTTCCAGCCTGGGACTACCCTTCCCAGACAAAGTCTTTGTCTTCCACACGTTCTTCCAGGTGTTGAGATGGGGGTGGGGGCGGGGGTAAGAAGGAGAGAGGCCAAGTGATGATATTGCTATCTCTCTGTCATACTTTCTTCCAGCTTGCTGGAAAGATCTTTACTGTGACGTGAATTAGTCTTCCCCTATGGTGTATGTGTCTCCTCTAAGAAGTCTCTAGGATAATGAATTGTGTGTTGATGAGCCATTAACACTGTCTGGCTATTAATGGCTACTCCTTTGTTGTAATGCAAAGGTTGGCTGTGGGCATCTCCCAACCTCACAACATTTCAGTAACACACACATATCAAAACTTCATAACTTCACTTACAATGATAGCACATACAATCCAACAGGATATTAATATTCAACAGATCAAGACTTTAAAAATGATACCATACAAGGTATATTTTGTACAAAACATACCATAATTATAAGACAGTGGTGAATATGGGAGTTCCAGGGTGCTTCTTTGAGATACAGAGTGTCATATCACCTCAGCTGATTGTGGGAGATGTAGCATCTGTAAGGGCTTTAAACACTGCTTCAGGAAGGACAGGACAGCTAGATTTAAATATCATTAGCCTGCATAGTGTTCCTTCCTCACGTCAGAGGAAGGGGCATGTTGGTATTAACTGACAGTAAGATGATTATGTTTTATGTAAACAAACAGGGCAGGACCTGGTCCTCACTGCTCTGCTAGGAAACAGTTCTACTTTGAGACTTCTGCATTATCAACTCTATACTTCTGAAAGAGGCCTACCTTCCAGGGCCTCAGAATATGCTGGCATGGTCATCTAAGCAGGTTGAAACACCAGAGTGTTCCCTTTGTCCAGACATAGCACAGTCCATTTTCCAGCTCTCAGGAATTCTCCAAGTAGATCTGTTTGCAACAGCAGATAACAGAAAATGTCACCAGTTTTGCTCCCGGGAGGGCCCCAGACCAGGTTTAATAATAGACACTTTCCTGGTGCCATGGTCAGAGGTCTCATGTATGCTTTCCCCCTTTGCTTTTTCTACCCAAAGGCCTATCAAGCAAGACAAGGCACATCTTTTACTGATCACCCTGCCATGGCCCCATCAAAACTGATTTTCTGAGGTCTCAGACCTATCTATCTGTTTCCCCCACTGTCAATTCTGCTGCACTGGACTTGATTTCACAAAATCATGGCTGCCTCCTCCACTCCCATCTTCCGGCCCTTCACCTGATGGCCTGGGGGCTAGGTGGTTAACATCAGCAGAGGAATCCTGCCCTAGAGAAGTTCAGGATGTTCTTCTGAATAGTAGAAAACTATCAACTAGAACTACGTATCTTGCTAAATGGAAAAAGGTTTCCATGTGGTCCTTGCTTCTGTTCAGCACATGCTGGATAGCTTATGATGACTGGAAAAAGGCTAATGTGGTGCCCATCTTTAAAAAAGGGAAGAAGGAGGATCCGGGAAACTACAGGCCAGTCAGCCTCACCTCAGTTCCTGGAAAAATCGTAGAGCAAGTCCTCAAGGAATCAATTTTGAAGCACTTAGAGGAAAGGAAAGTGATCCTTAACAGTCAGCATGGATTCACCAAGGGCAAGTCATGCATGACGAACCTAATTGCCTTCTATGACAAGATAACTGGCTCTGTGGATGAGGGGAAAGCAGTGGATGTGTTATTCCATGACTTTAGCAAAGCTTTTGATATGGTCTCCCACAGTATTCTTGCCAGCAAGTTAAAGAAGTATAGGCTGGACGAATGGACCATAAGGTGGATAGAAAGCTGGCCACATCATTCGGCTTAATGGATAGTGATCAATGGCTCCATGTCTAGTTGGCAGCCAGTATCAATCGGGGTGCCCCAAGGGTCAGTCCTGAGGCCGGTTTTGTTCAATATCTTCATTAATGATCTGGAGGATGGCGTGGATTGCACCCTCAGCAAGTTTGCAGATGACACGAAAGTGGGAGGCATGGTGGATACGCTGGACAGTAGGGGTAGGATACAGAGGGACCTAGACAAATTAGAGGATTGGGCCAAAAGAAATCTGATGAGGTTCAGCAAGGACAAGTGCAGAGTCCTGCACTTAGGACAGAAGAATCCCATGCACCGCTACAGACTAGGGACCGAATGGCTAGGCAGTAATTCTGCAGAAAAGGATCTAGGGGTTACAGTGGACGAGAAGCTGGATATGAGTCAACAGTGTGCCCTTGTTGCCAAGAAGGTCAATGGCATTTTGGGATGTATAGGTAGGGGCATTGCCAGCAGATTGAGGGACGTGATCATTCCCATCTATTCGGCATTGGTGAGGCCCTATCTGGAGTACTGTGTCCAGTTTTGGGCCCCACACTACAAGAAGGATGTGGAAAAATTGGAAAGAGTCCAGCGGAGGGCAACAAAAATTATTATGGGGCTGGAACACATGATTTATGAGGAGAGGCTGAGGGAACTGGGATTTTTTAGTCTGCAGAAGAGAAGAATGAGGGGGGATTTGATAGCTGCTTTAAACTACCTGAAAGGGGGCTCCAAAGAGGATGGATCTAAACTGTTCTCTGGTATCAGATGACAGAACAAGGAGTAATGGTCTCAAGTTGCAGTGGGAGAGGTTTAGGTTGGATATTAGGAAAAGATTTTTACTAGGAGGTAGTGAAACACTGGAATGGTTTACCTAGGGAGGTGGTGGAATCTCCTTCCTTAGAGGTTTTTAAGTCAGGCTTGACAAAGCCCTGGCTGGGATGATTTAATTGGGAATTGGTCTCGCTTTGAGGAGGGGGTTGGACTAGATGACCTCCTGAGGTCCCTTCCAACCCTGATATTCTATGATTCTGTGATTCTATGTACTTAAAACATCAAGACTGGCAATAAGCTCAATCAGAGTACACTTAAAGAAAAGGAGTACTTGTGGCACCATAGAGACTAACAAATTTATTTGAGCATAAGCTTTCGTGAGCTACAGCTCACTTCATCGGATGCATTCAGTCGAAAATACAGTGGGGAGATTTATATACATAGAGAACATGAAACAATGGGTGTTACCATACACACTGTAACCAGAGTGATCACTTGGCACCCTGACAGCAGGATTGTCTGGCTATGTAGACTCCCTTCTCAGGCCCTACGCTACCAGCACTCCCAGCTATTTTTGAGACACCACTGACTTCCTGAGGAAACTAAAGTCCATCGGTGATCTTCGTGAAAACACCATCCTGGCCACTATGGATGTAGAAGCCCTCTACACCAACATTCCACACAAAGATGGACTACAAGCCATCAGGAACAGTATCCCCGATAATGTCACGGCAAACCCGGTGGCTGAACTTTGTGACTTTGTCCTCACCCATAACTATTTCACATTTGGGGACAATGTATAACTTCAAATCAGCGGCACTGCTATGGATACCTGCATGGCCCCACAGTATGCCAACTTTTTTATGGCTGACTTAGAACAACCCTTCCTCAGCTCTCGTCCCCTAATGTCCCTGCTCTACTTGAGCTACATTGATGACATCTTCATCATCAGGACCCATGGAAAAGAAGCGCTTGAGGAATTCCACCATGATTTCAACAATTTCCATCCCACCATCAACCTCAGCCTGGACCAGTCCATACAAGAGATCCACTTCCTGGACACTACGGTGCTAATAAGCGATGGTCACATAAACACCACCACCATACTGGAAACCTACTGACCGCTATTCCTACCTACATGCCTCCAGCTTTCATCCAGACCACACCACACGATCCATTGTCTACAGCCAAGGTCTAGGATACAACCGCATTTGCTCCAACCCCTCAGACAGAGACAAACACCTACAAGATCTCTATCAAGCATTCTTACAACTACAATACCCACCTGCTGAAGTGAAGAAACAGATTGACAGAGCCCGAAGAGTACCCAGATGTCACTTACTACAGGACAGGCCCAACAAAGAAAATAACAGAACGCCACTAGCCATCACCCTCAGCCCCCAACTAAAACCTCTCCAACGCATCATCAAGGATCTACAACCTATCCTGAAGGACGACCCATCACTCTCACAGATCTTGGGAGACAGGCCAGTCCTTGCTTACAGACAGCCCCCCAACTTGAAGCAAATACTCACCAGCAACCACACACCACACAACAGAACCACTAACCCAGGAACCTATCCTTGCAACAAAGCCCGTTGCCAACTGTGTCCACATATCTATTCAGGGGACACCATCACAGGGCCTAATAACATCAGTCACAAAACCAAAAATTTGTGGTTTAGTAAAGCATATCTTTCAGAATGGCATTCACTCTTCGATAGTTTGCTCCAATAGTTAAGCATTTCATTGTTAAAAATTTGAGCCTTATATTTCAAATTTTAATTTGTCTAACTTTTATTTCCAGCCATTGGTTCTTGTTATGCCTTTCTCCACTAGGTAAATGAGCCCCTTAGTACCGGGGTATTTTCTCCCTCTGAAGGTATTTATATTCTGTAAGCAAATCACCTCTTAATTTTATTTGTTTATGAGGTGTACTGAGCAGTTGAGGCCAGCTGAGACTCATGGCTACATACCAGGGAGCTCCAGGCCATCTGGTACTAGGGCAATCTTAGGCTTGCAATAGTATTTCAATATCTGTCTCAGCAATAGCTTACAAAAATAAAATCACCTACCTACTTCTGTTCATTCCTCCATTGTTTATATATGCAAGGACTGTTTAGCCCTTTTTGCCACAGCATCACACTGGAATCTCCTGTTCAGTTGTTTGTCGACTAATACCCCTAACTCCTTTTCAGAATCACGGCTTTCCAGGATTTGTGTATGTAGTGTTTTTGTAGCTGTGTCAGTCCCAGCATATTAGCAAAACAAAGTGGGTGAGGTAATATCTTTTATTGGACCAACTTCTGTTGGTGAGAGAAGCTTTTGAGCTAACAGAGGTTTTCTGTCTCACCAACAGAAGTTGGTCCAAAAACATATTACCTCACCCACCTTGTCTCTTTGCTTTCCAGGAGACAGTCATTCATTATGTAGGCACAGCTAGCATTCTTTTTTCCTTGATATATACGTTTACATTTGGCTGTATTAAAATGCATTTTTGTTTTGCTTACCAAATGATCCAGATCACTCTGAATAACTATCCTATCCTCTTCATATTTTCCTCTCTGCCAATCTTTTTGTCATGTGCAGTTTTGTCAGCAATGATTTTACATTTTCTTCCAGATCATTGATAAAAATATTGAATAGCAAACAGTCTACTACTGATCCACCACAGAACCCCACTACAAACCTCCTATTAGTGTGCTATATTTTATCATTAGAATGTGATGGGGTATTGTCAGGGTTCCTTCCCCACTCTGAACTCTGGGGTACAGATGTGGGGACCCGCATGAAAGACCCCCTAAGCTTATTCTTACCAGCTTAGGTTAAAACTTCCCCAAGGCACAGATTCCTTTCCTGACTTGGGATCGCTGTCACCACCAAGTGATTTAACAAACAATCAGGGAAAAGACCACTTGGAGTCCTATTCCCCCCAAAATATTCCCCCAAGCTTACACCCCCTTTCCTGGGGAAAGCTTGAGCAAATATCCTCACCAATTGGTTACAATCCTTCCTGATGCGGGGAGGAGGGGACGCTGATCTGGTTGGGGGAAGCAGGGGACATAAACTCCCTCTCTGGGAGGGAAAAGCCCCTCAGGCAGGCTTGATCTGGGCGTGGGTGAGAGGGAGACAGCTTTAAGCTGGGCAAGCCTTACTTTCACAGGCATGAGAGCTGGCCATGGAGAAGAGCCCACGGGGAACTTGAGGCTAGAAGTATTGGTGTTGTGTTCCCCCATCCTGTCTCCTCACACATGGGGGAAGGGATGCAGCGCCCTGGGACCTGGGTCAGAACCGTAGGGTTTGGGACCTCCCAGAGCCCGCATGTGAGGGGTCCAGGCACAGGCAGGGTCCGTGCTGGGGGAGGCTGCTCATTTGCACCTGGGGCTGGGGCTGCAGTGAAGCCCCTCTCACCTCTGGCCGTGGCTGGGCGCACCCAACTGGCTAGACAGAGCATGGGGAGGGGGCAAGCTGCTGGCCCCATTCCAAGTTCACTCATCAGACACAAGGGCAAACTTTTCTTAAAGAAGCCATGTCTTTTGGTTTGTCCCTCTGTCCAGCAGTAAGGGGGTCTGCAGCTGGTTTCTCCTGGCTGGAGGGGAGCATAGGTTCTGGAGGAGATGCCAGAGTGGGCTGAGAATGGCTGGCTCGTTCCTTGAGAAACACCCGAGCCCGTACTCCCCCACCCCTCCTCAGCTAGGCCCAGAAACTGCCATGCCCTAGCTGCTTGTCCCCCCTAGCCCAGCTCCCTCTGCCCTGAAAATTAAAAGGACTCACACATGCCTGCAATGGGAGCCCTCTGGGAGCTTCAGCCGCGGCAGGAGAAACAGCTGATAGGCGGGGGCTTCGCGCCAAACGGCTGATTGGCTGCAGCCAGCCAAAGAGCTGATGAGGGCTGCTGCCCATGCTAAATAGCTGATTGGCAGTTGCCAACAGCTGATCTCCCCGGTGTGTGCAGAGCACCCACTAATTTTTTTCTGTGGTTCCTGATCTCAAGTTTGTCTTCTGCTTCTGATCTCCCGGTATCCTGAGCCAGCTGAATCTTGACTCCTGTTTTGTGACTGTGGACTCTGGCTCGAACCACTATGGCTGCCCCTGACTGGGCCGTGACAGCTTGTTCAGACCACAATAACCCTATAGGACTGAGCTCTGTGTGAGAACGATGGACGTAGCAACACCACTACAGCCACCAGAAGCATCAGACTTGCCCAAATGGTCCCTCTGCCTCCAGGTGGATAATCAAGCACTGCAGGCCCAAGCTGCGCAGTTTATCAGGAGAAACCAGCAATTGCCGGAGCAAGTTGCTCCCATTGAGACACCTACTGAGGGAACTACAGAACCCTATTTAAGCCAGCAGCAGGAACAGGAACCTGTCAGGACAACTGGACTCCTCCCTGTTCTGGACTGTATACCTTGTGCATCCTGCTCCCACTCCCACAGCTTGATTTCCTGACATCCTGGCCTTGTATGACTCCTAGTATCTGATTCGTGGTTCTGATCTCCTGTCTTCCTCTTGCCTCTTACCCACCGGTATCCTGACCTAGCCTGACTCTGGTTCCTGACTTTTGTTTCTGACCTCAAGTTTGTCTTCTGCTTCTGATCTGCTGGTATCCTGACCCAGCTGATTCTTGACTCCTGTTTCATGAGTGTGGACTTTGGCTCTGACCACTAGGTATGGCTGCCCATGACCCACCTGTGACACTAATAATAGTCCCATTCTTTAGTTTCCTGGTGATTGAATCCTGTATCATTTTTTCCATTATTTTGCCTGGGGTTGATATCACATTATAACAAGCCTGTAATTACCTGGATCAAACCACCTGCTCTTTTTGAATATTTGCACATTACCAATCCTCTGGAATTTCCTTGGTATTCCAATACCAATTCATTAAATAAAAATTAATAGTAGCAGAACAGAGGTCTCCTCAACCAACTCTTTTAAGATTCTTGGATGCAAGCTGCCTGGATTTCCTGATTAAAAAATGTGTATCCTTAGTAGATGCTGTTTTATGTTTTCCTAAATTACTAGTTCATCATCTTCCTGTGATATGAATACATCATCCTGCTTCTTTCCAAATACAGAACATATATTTATTGAACACTTCTGCCTTTTCTACATCATTATTAACATTTTTACCATTTCCCTCTCATGATATGATATTTTTTGGTTTCTGACATAATTCATGTTATCCTTGACCCAGCTATCCATGGATTTTTCTCTGATATCTTTAGCATCCCTTATTAGTTTACTTATCTTATCAATATCTAATTTTATATTGATTACTGTCTACTTTCCCTTTTTTTCATTTGTTACATATGAAAGTGTTTGTAGCTGTGTTGGTCCTAGAATATAAGAGGCAAGGTAGTAGGTTGTATCTTTTATTGGACCAACTTCTGTTGGTGAAAGAGAAAAGCTTTTGAACAATATACAGCTTTTCTTCAGATCTGTTGTTGCTTAAAAGCTTTTCTCTTTCATCAAGAGAAGTTGGTCCAATAAAAAAGGTAATAACTTCACCCACCTTATCTCTCATATATGAGGGTGGACTGATATAAGTCAAAATGATTTAAAACACTGATTTTAACCATGATTTAATTCAGCAAGCACAAAATGTTGATTTCACTCCTTAGTTTTGCATTTGTACTTTTCAGTTATTTTCCTAAAGACCGGTTGATTCTAATTCGTTGATAACCATTAAAACATCTTGATTTGCAATTAAATATAAGCCTCTACATAAATTAGGTACTTCTTTTTGTAGGAGGATACACTATAGCTTGGTCTACACTATAAAGTTAGGTAGACATGAGTCACTTTGCATTAACCCATTTGTGCATGTATCTACAATGAAATTTGTCTTTGCCTGACATAAGTGCCCCATTATGGTGATAAAAACACCTCCCCTGAACAGTGTTGAGCCATGGTTGACCTACTAAGGTTAATGCTGTTCAAGTGTAGGCACTGCGTGACCTGACAGTGACCTAAAGTTAGCAGTTAGCAGTTAGTGACCTAAAAGTTAGCAGTTAGTGACGTAAAGTTAGCAGTTCTCCCGCAATGCTCCATTTCCTACAACGCTGACCATTCTGGTCATAATTGTGAACTCCATTGCCCAGGGGTCACAGAAACCAGAAGCCACTGCCATGGATTTTTGGAATGCCTTTTCCTGATTGCTCACTTTACTGAGTATACCTAGTGGCTCTCCCTCGTGTTCAACTGCCAACTCGCCATGATACTAGACACACTCCTGCCAGGAGTAGACTGGAGGTGTTGGGTCTCCTAGGCGAGTTGGGAGAAGAGCCTGTGCAAGCACAGCTATGGACCAGCCATAGAAACGTGGCTATATCTATGAACAGATTGCAAGGGGGATGCAGGCCAAGGGGTACAACAGGGATCAGCATGCATGAAAACACAGGTACTGCACCAGGTGTTCCACAAATCCAGGGAAGCCAACAATCAGTCGGGTGCTGAGATGAAGATCTGCTGCCTTCACAATGAGCTGTATGCCATACCTGGTGGAGAGTCCACCAGGACCCCACTACCATGGATACCTCAGAGGACGCAAGACCGACACCCACACCATGAACAGTGAGGAAGAGCAGAGGGAAGACAGAAATGTTTGAGACACCTCCACAGTTTAGCCAGTCCCACCAGCTGAGCACGGGTACACCCAGTGAAGAGGCAGTGACCTCAGGTAAGTGTGTGCATGTATTTTTCCTTACAGTGCTTAAATATAAAGATGGCACCTGGCCCATCCGCAAGACACACACATTGCTGTTTCATTCTTTTACTAGTACGAGAAAAGGTAGCAGTACAAAAAATAGAAGTAGAGTTGGTATGTGCTTTTCATTCCCTTTTTGGGTTAGGTGGGTGTGGGGAGAAGAGGGTACCATGCGGAGCAGTTTGTTTATATACACAGAGATGCCCATTGTATCTTCCTGAGAGATCTCTGAAATTTTCATGGAGATACTCTGCAATCCAGTCCCAAAGGCTTCTAGGGATGGCTACCTTATTTCTCCCTCTGAGATAGAACACTTTCCCACATCAGTCTGCAATGAGTTCAGCTGGCACCATTACAATACACAGGCTAGTGGCATGCAGGCCCAGGGGGTGAGGCCCAGCCCTCAGGAGTGAGATATCAGCTAAAATCACCACCAGCTTTGGAAAATAGTGCCAATATTCAAAGCCATTGCCCTATACTCATACCCATGGAAGATGGACCAACATTTTATTGTTTCATGCAATTAAAATTCTTTCTCTTTCCCCACTCTCAATCCCTATGGTTGGGGCTGGAGAGCAGTGCTCTGCAGAGGGTTCCCAAGGCTGAAGTGTCAATAGTTATGTCTTATTACACTTTTTTATGGGGGTAAGGGAAGGGAATTTTGAAACGTGTCTCTCCCTTTCTGTTGTGACTATAAATCCAATGACACATCTCTGTTTTTATCAGCAGCTTCTGGCGTGGCGGCCTGGAGGTGTACCCTCTCCAGATCCCCAGAACACCTGAACTTGATGAGAAGGAAAGAGAAGAGGACTAGGAGGATGTGTTCTGTGAGATCCTGCAAGCCAGTGCTGCATAGGACTGTAAACAAAGGGCCTGGAGGGTCAACATGGCAGATGGCCTGTAGAAGGGAAGAGGAGACAGGAGAAAGGCCTGGGAACCCCATAAGGACATGCAGTGATATGCATTTGAACATAATGAGTCTTCTGAGGCAGCAGCATATCCAAATGCTGCAGACCCTGGTTGACCTACAGGTCCCAAAATCCTAAAGTCTCCACCCTTTTCAGTTCTTTGAGAACTCCATGGTAGCATCTCCTTACACTCCCAACATACCACTTGGTATCACATGCTGCATCCTTACCCCTACCACTCTATGCCAGGGAACAGCAAAGAAAACCACAACTTCACATACCCTGACCTGTGAGAACCATGGTTAGTGTATGAGTAGTCACAACGGACTATACTTGTGCACTGAAGCAGACAGAAATGTTTGTTGCCTTTCCAATTTCAAAATCCGAGTCTGTTAATTTATGTTAAAAGTTTGTACTGCATTGCCTCTTGTTTTTTGCACATTGTTAAACTGCACTGTTTTTGCCACTCAAGAAATTTCTGTTTATGGAAAATTAAATTATTTTTATTAGTTTACAACCCATATTGCAGAATGCATATGAATACTCAAAGCACCCAGCACTTGTAAAGCACCACAGAACTCCTAGTTCAAGAAAACACACAGTCCAATATTTATAACGGTACAGCAAACGTAACATAATCCATAGTTTCAATAAAACATCTAGTCAAATTTATAAATGTACCGCAATCATCATTCCTAACAGAACTCAAAACTCCTGGCCCAGAAACCATTGCAACACAGAACAATGGCTGACTGTTAAAGTGCTCTTTCAAAACTTTCTTCAGTTGCACAGTTCCTTGTTAAGCACTTGTAACAGCTTCACTGTTTGATTCACTGTTCAAAGTCAGCAGACAGCTGCTCCACCTCTGCTCTCCACCCTGGCGGCAGCTTTTCTCCCTTTTGCCTCACAGATATTATGTAGGACACAACAGGCAGCTATCCATTGGGATATTTTTGTCACTGAGATCCATTGTATTGAGTAAACACCTTCAGTATATTAAAATCACATTCAACTGTCATTCTGAAGCTGCTGAAGTAGTAGCTGAATCATTTCTTGGTGCTGGTTGAGGTAGCCACATACAGCTTCATGAGCCAGGGAAACAAGGGATAGACTGTGCCCCCCTGAATCACTATTGTCATTGCCATATTGTCAGTGGTAGTCTGCCGGTTGGGAAAGAATGTCCCTGCTTGCAGCTTTCTGACCGGTCCTGTGTTTTTAAAGATGCAAGCACATCTTCCCTGACCAGTCCACAGTAATATTGGTGAAGTATCTCTGGTGATCCACCAAAGCTTGCATATCCATAGAAAAATAGATCTTTCTTTTGATGTACTCTGTGCCAACGTAGGATATGTGTACCATCTATCACCCCACCAGAATTTGGGAACCCCATTTGCTGCTAATTTATCCACTGTGTCCTGCACATCTACCTCTCCTTCCAGTTTCGTGTCATCTGCAAACTTGCTGAGAGTGCAATCCACACCATCCTTCAGATCATTTATGAAGATATTGAACAAAACCGGCCCCGGGACCAACCCTTGGGGCACTCCACTTGATCCCGGCTGCCAACTAGACATGGAGCCATTGATCACTACCCGTTGAGCCCGACAATCTAGCCAACTTTCTATCCACCTTATAGTCCATTCATCCAGCCCATACTTCTTTAACTGGCTGGCAAGAATTCTGTGAGAGACGGTGTCAAAAGCTTTGCGAGAGTCAAGGAACACCACGTCCACTGCTTTCCCCTCATCCACAGAGCCAATTATCTCGCATTAGAAGGCAATTAGATTAGTCAGGCATGACTTGCCCTTGGTGAATCCATGCTGACTGTTCCTGATCACTTTCCTCTCCTCTAAGTGCTTCAGAATTGATTCCTTGAGGACCTACTCCATAATTTTTCCAGGGACTGAGGTGAGGCTGACTGGCCTGTAGTTCCCAGGATCCGCCTTCCTCCCCTTTTTAAAGATGGGCACTACATTAGCCTTTTTCCAGTCGTCCGGGAGTTCCCCTGATCGCCATGAGTTTTCAAAGATAATGGCCAATGGCTCTGCAATCACATCTGCCAACTCCTTTAGCTCTCTCGGATGCAGCGGATCCGGCCCCACGGACTTTGCTCGTCCAGCTTTTCTAAATAGTCCTGAACCACTTCTTTTCTCCACAGAGGGCTGTTCACCTCCTCCCCATGCTGTGCTGCCCAGTGCAGTAGTCAGGGAGCTGACCTTGTTCATGAAGACAGAGGCAGAAAAAGCATTAAGTACATTAGCTTTTTCCACATCCTCTGTCACTAGGTTGCCTCCCTCATTCAGTAAGGGGCCCACACTTTCCTTGACTTTCTTCTTGTTGCTAACATACCTGAAGAAACCCTTCTTGTTACTCTTAACATCTCTTGCTAGCTGCAACTCCAGGTGTGATTTGGCCTTCCTGCATGCCCGAGCAATATTTTTATATTCTTCCCTGGTCATTTGTCCAATCTTCCACTTCTTGGAAGCTTCTTTTTTGTGGTTAAGATCAGCAAGGCTTTCACTGTTAAGCCAAGCTGGTCGCCTGCCATATTTACTATTCTTTGTACACATTGGGATGGTTTGTCCCTGTAACCTCAATAAGGATTCTTTAAAATACAGCCAGCTCTCCTGGACTCCTTTCCTCCTCATGTTATTCTCCCAAGGGATCCTGCCTATCAGTTCCCTGAGGGAGTCAAAGTCTGCTTTTCTGAAGTCCAGGTCCGTACTCTGCTGCTCTCCTTTCTTCCCTGTGTCAGAATCCTGAACTCGACCATCTCATGGTCACTGCCTCCCAGGTTCCCATCCACTTTAGCTTCCCCTACTAATTCTTCCCGGTTTGTAAGCAGCAGGTCAAGAAGAGCTCTGCCCCTCGTTGGTTCCTCCAGCACTTGCACCAGGAAATTGTCCCCTACACTTTCCAAAAACTTTCTGGATTGTCTGTGCATTGCTGTATTGCTCTCCCAGCAGATATCAGGGTGATTGAAGTCTCCCATGAGAACCAGGGTCTGTGATCTAGTAACTTCCATGAGTTGCTGGAAGAAAGCCTCATCCACCTCATCCCCCTGGTCCGGTGGTCTATAGCAGACTCCCACTACGACATCACCCTTGTTGCTCACACGTCTCAACTTAATCCAGAGACTCTCAGGTTTTTCTGCAGTTTCATACTTGAGCTCTGAGCAGTCATACTGCTCCCTTACATACAATGCAACTGCCCCACCTATTCTGCCCTGCCTGACCTTCCTGAACAGTTTATATCCATCCATAACAGTACTCCAGTCATGTGAGTTATCCCACCAAGTCTCTGTTATTCCAATCACATCATAATTCCTTGACTGTGCCAGGACTTCCCGTTCTCCCTTCTTGTTTCCCAGGCTTCTTGCATTTGTGTATAGGCACTTGAGATAAGTCACTGATCGTCCCCCTTTCTCAGTATGAGGCAGGAGCCCTCCCCTCTCGCACGCTCCTGCTCGTGTTTCCTCCCGGTATCCCACTTCCCCACTTACCTCAGGGCTTTGGTTCCCTTCTCCCGGTGAACCTAGTTTAAAGCCCTCCTCACTAGGTTAACCAGACTGCTTGCGAAGATGCTCTTCCCTCTCTCCATTAGATGGAGCCCGTCTCTGCCTAGCACTTCTCCTTCTTGGAACACCATCCCACGGTCAAAGAATCCAAAGCCTTCTCTCCGACACCACCTACGTAGCCATTCGTTGACTTCCACGATTCGACAGTCTCTACCCAGGCCTTTTCCTTCCACGGGGAGGATGGATGAGAAGACCACTTGCGCCTCAAACTCCTTTATCCTTCTTCCCAGAGCCATGTAGTCTGCAGTGATCTACTCAAGGTCATTCTTGGCAGTATCATTGGTGCCCATGTGGAGAAGCAGGAAGGGGTAGAGATCCGAGGGCTTGATGAGTCTCGGCAATCTCTCCATCACATCGTGAATCCTAGCTCCTGGCAAGCAGCAGACTTCTCGGTTTTCCCGGTCGACACGGCAGATAGATGACTCAGTCCCCCTGAGGAGAGAGTCCCCGACCACCACCACCCACCTCCTTCTCTTGGGAGCGGTGGTCGTGGAACCCCCAACCTTAGGACAGTGCATCCCATGCCTTCCAATCGGCGGAGTCTCCTTCTGTTCCCTTCCCTCAGATGTATCATCTAGTCCACTCTCCGCATTAGTACCTGTGGAGAGAACATGAAAACGATTGCTTACCTGTATCTGCATTGCTGGTACATGGACGCTCCCCTTTCTTCTTCTGCAGGTCACATGCTGCCAAATTTCTTCACCGTCCTCCTGTCCCCGCAGTGCAGCCTGCTCTGAATCTTCAGAACGTTGTGTCCGTAGAAGTGTATCCTGACGTCTGTCCAGGAAATCTTCGGTTTCTGTTATGCAACGCAGGGTCGATACCTTGTATAGCTTAACATATATTTATTCAGATTTTTATGTTTTAAATCTTTTTATTATGTTAGAAAATGGTGAATGACACATTTCTTGTTTACTAGATGCTGATTAAATTTTTACTCATAATTTCTGTCACTCTGCTTTTGGATGGAAATTGGAATTCAATTTAAAATGAACAAAAACATGATTTCCACATTTTTTTATTAGTTAACTATCTTAAGTGTATGAATACAAAAGAAGAAAAAGCAAGTTTATCAGAACTTGCTTTGCATTGAAAACTAACTGGTTTATTAAACAAAATATTATCTTTAGTTAGTGAACTGAACTAATTGTTTCTGGTCATCATGCCCTTCCATATTTTTGAACTAGTTGATCTCATCCTCTTGCACCTAGTTTATATTCATAGATTAGAAGAGGGAAACAAATTTTCCTGCTTTTTCAACTTCCAGTTATTTTCTCAACTTTGAACTGATCTAGTTGAAAAACTGAAAAGAAAGATAGTACCGGTATTATCTCTGCACCTGTGGAAGAGGATATTGCTGTCAAAGCCGATTTAACACTTCAGCAAACTCTGTTTCCAGGTGCTTAGCCAGTGACTTCCACCAGTTCTGTGGTCTGACTTTCTTTAAAACTTCAGCAGCACAAATATACCATGTCAATGTTATTTTTTAATTTAATTTACATTATTTTAATTTAAGGTATTAATATAGGTTGGCATATTTTCAGATTTCAAATAGGTTTATTTTTCAAATAAAGAAATCTTATTTAAATTAAACAATCAATTTTGAAAAAATGGTTAATTTTTATCCACGTTGTGTGGATGTGGATGAGTGAGATTGCTGTCTTTGCTTCCTCTCTTAAGCAGGATAGGCTTTTAACCAAAATTATCCTCTTTCACAACAGTGGCATTGTGGATTTTTGGCCATCTAATAGTCTTCTTCAGCAACTCCGAATTTTCATTCAAATTTTCTGATTTCAGATACAGTCCGAGAAACAACAGCAGCACAACAAGCTCTACTGGTCGCTAAAAACATTGATTTGTTTCCAACGAATCAAGAGCGCTTTTCTGAAGGGAACATAGATGTGTGGTGGATTGTTCATGATGGTGGCATGCTGATGTTGCTTCCTTTCCTGCTTCGACAGCACAAGGTACAGTATATGATTCAAAAAGGGAAATCTTGTCTTAGAAAATGAGTAGGAATGACTTTTCTTTCACTAAGCATTACATAAAATTACTAAATAAATTCTTATATACTTTTTTACTTAGCTGTTTAAAGGATTGTGAACAGAAGGGGAAAAATTATTTCTACGTTTGTCATATAAAATGCCTTTTCCCTTACATAGGTGTGGAGAAAATGCAAAATGCGTATCTTTACTGTTGCCCAAATGGATGACAACAGTATTCAAATGAAAAAGGACCTTCAGATATTTTTGTATCATCTTCGACTTAATGCTGAGGTGGAGGTTGTTGAAATGGTAAGCTCCTGTATATTTTACCTGTTACCTGAAAACCTTGAACTAAACTTGGAAGTTCTTCCTCAGACTCCTGGAATTTCTTTTGCCTAATGACATTTGGAGGGTAAACTAAGTAAGAGATCGTAGTATTTGGCCTAAAATGGCAGGAAAAGCAAAATTTAATGTTCCTACAGCAATGTTAACCACATAATGCATCCTATATATTTTATGGTGTATTTTTTACAATATAAGCAGTAATAGGTCACACATAGGTCAAATACTGCACATATGCAATATGGTTGAGTTAAGGTTCCATATTGTACCTTAACACGTGTGTTTTCTGACTGTGATTTTAACTGGGCAACCTTAATATTGCATTACCATAAATTTTTGTATTTCATTTCCTAGTTACTTTAAAAGAGTGGAGAGAAAAAATTCCCTGTTGTTGTTTTATAAATATAAATTACACACAGAAAACTATATTAAAAATACTCAAAACTAAGGAAAGAGAGAATTCATGTTGCCTGCAATCTCAGTTTGACCCCCTTGTATGTATGCTTTATGATACAGGTTTTAAATACATGATCACAAATTATTTTTTCCATAAGACCCCGCCTCATTCAGTGCACAAGATGGAAAATATTCATTGAATGAGCAGCTATTCAAAATTTTGTTTTATCCATAGAGTTTAATGTGTGACCCCCGTTTTGTTCACTGTACACTATTCAAACCCTACTATGAATACAGAATTATGAATTTCCTCATAGTCTTTTCTTTGGCACTGATTAGAATAAGTATTGAAGTGCTTCAGGAACATTAATTAATTTTCATAATACCCCATGAGACTGGGGCTATTATTCCCATTTATAAACTCAGGCACAAAGAAATTAAGGCAAACATTGTCAAAAGTGTCCACTAATTTTGGGTCCCCAATCTGAGATGATTATGGCCTCATTTTTAAGTGATTTTAGTATTGTACAGCACTTTATATGTTCAAAGCACAGCTCCAATTGACTTCAGCTGTAGGTGTGAATGTTCAGAGCTTCTGCAAATCAGGCCCCAGATACCTCATGTTGGGCTAAAAAAAGAGGAACACAGAATTAGTGACACCTGTGAAAAGTTTGGTCGACATAACTTGCCTAGTATAGGAATTCACTGGCAGAGATGAGGATTTGAAACCAGTTCTCCAGGGCAGCATTCAGTTGCCTTAGCCATAAGACCATTATTTCTCTTCCTGTAATCCCCTGCCTCATTGACTACACACCTTCCAATTTCTGCAACAAATGAGGCAGGAGAACAAACAAAGAACAATAGTCTGTGATCACTACGCACACAGGGGGCTGAATTACATTTGCACTGTCATAGTCAGGAAGGAGACATGCTGTAGTGCTCTGTATTAGAGTTTCTTAAGGGCTGATGGCTTCATGCCCAGACATATTGAATTTCTTTAGGCCAGGCAGAAGGTGACAAAGATGGGTATATCTAAGGCCAAGTCATCATCCACCATGATGGGACAGACTGTTCTAGCCAACAGGAGATGGTAGAAGGTTGTGGATGCTGCTATGAGAGAGCTTGTGATGAGCAAGGAATCCAAAAATAAGTTCTAAATGTCTCCTTTCCCAGCCAGTCCCATTCTGCCCCCCAACTCTGGCTTACAGTCTCCACATCCAATCTCAGTCTTTCCACCCCTATTCTCAGTCTTTCCACCACTACTCTCAGTCTCCTCACTAGGATCCATGTCCTAATTCCCTTACACCTTCCCATCCTAGGCTCCTTGTCCCTGTCTCCTTCCAAGCCAATCTCCCTCTTCTCCACTTCCTTCTCAGTCCCAATCTACTACCTCCACCTCCCTCTCCCTCTTGTCCCTTCTGCATTCAGTCAGGCAGCTTCCTCCTCCACACTACCTGGGCCCAGCAAAGGAGCAATGAGGGCATAAGAGAGATTGTCTCCCTGCTATCAGTTACAGTGCTCAATGGAGAGCAGGAGCAGGAATTGCAGGAAGTCCTTCTCAGCCTCTGAATCTCTGGGATGGAGCATGTTCAGTCCCTCTGTGGCAATGGTGCATGTGCAGTCCAATAAGAACATAGGAGCTGTGAGGGATGGAGCGTGCCTAATTCGGAAGGGATTTTCTGGTAATCTAGCTGCCAAATTCTAAGAGCATGAGATTTTTCAAAGGTTTATAACTTGGCCAAATTTGGGGAGATTTTCACAGGAATGGAAAAAGGCACATCCCTGATGACAGGATGACATATATGCCAAATTTCAAGCCCTTGCTCCAAAGCATAGAAGAGCTAGAGCTTTTCAATGAAATGGTTGTAAGAATTTTCTTAACGCAAGCAAAATGTATTTGGCTACCTATGCCAACCTATCACAAATAAAATAAAATCAGACAAAAACATTGACTAAAAGATTCACTGCCAACAAAAGATTCTCCTAGCTCTTAGTTTTAAATTCCCACTCAATATCCATGTTTTCTTGATCAAGGGTCTCTAACAATATTTTTTTTAAATAAGCTGTCATTTTACCCTCCCTCTTCGTCTCGCCCCTGCCCCACCCGCTGGTGGTATTTACCATCCGCTCCAAAAGTGTCTCCAAAATATTTTCCCATTGATTTTCACCAACATATAGGGGCATGGACCTAATTTAGAGGTGTCAGCTTCTCCATCACTTCAGTGAGCAATGCCAGTGGAAAGTCAAGCAGAGAAGACTCCATTTTTCCCTACTAGGCAGAGTCAGAAATTGCTATGTGTGGTTCCAAGCTATTTTATCCACAAAATAATTTGAAGATTTCTTGAAGCAAAAATGCACAATCCTGTCCTCTGAAGTAAGCAAACCCTGATTAAGCCAAGTGCTTTACCACCTGAAACTGCTTCTCTAGTTGGAATTTTGAAGCTGCTTTGGTGGAGGTGAAGAAACAGAGCCACAGCAAAACTTTGCAAAAATTCTCTATGTTGCTATTGGTCAAAGTGTCAGCAGGACTTCCAACACCAGCAGTTTACCCATCTTCCTTCTTGGTTCATGAGTTGAAGGTCTCCAGCGAGGATGAAGCTGAAGAGATGATACTTAAGAGCCACTCTCTGGTTACTCAAGGATAAAAAGTTATTGGAATGTCTTAGAGGCCTCATTAGTACAGTGCCTCTCAGCAAAACAGTATTCATTCTGTGCACTTTCTGAAACCTAGTAGGATGCCTCAGCCTCTGAGACTATGCAATTAAAACAGCTCCTTCATTCCAGGGGGGAGAGGTTCCCCTGGATGTGGCATGACATGGTTGGCATCTCCACACATTCCCAATTCAACCCAAGCATAAGATCCAGAGTGAGCCAAAAAACAGAAACAAGGAGTCTGGTGGCACCTTAAAAACTAACAGATTTATTTGGGCATAAGCTTTCGTGGGTAAAAAACCACTCTTTCAGATGTATGGAGTGAAAATTACAGATGCAGGAATTATGTACTGACACCTGAAGAGAAGGGAGTTACCTCACAAGTGGAGAACCAGTGTTGACAGGGCCAATTCAATCAGGGTGGATGTAGTCTACTCCCTATAATAGATGAGGAAGTGTCAATTCCAGGAGAGGCAAAGCTGCTTTTGTAATGAGCCAGCCACTCCCTGTTCCTATTCAAGCCCAAATTAATGGTGTTAAATTTGCAAATGAATTTTAGTTCTGCTGTTTCTCTTTGAAGTCTGTTTCTGAAGTGTTTTTGTTCAGAATGGGGAAGAGATGGCCAGCCCTCTGTGGAGATAGAGGTGGTTAGGGACTATTTAGAAAAGCTGGACGTGCACAAGTCCATGGGGCCGGACGAGTTACATCCGAGAGTGCTGAAGGAATTGGCGGCTGTGATTGCAGAGCCCTTGGCCATTATCTTTGAAAACTCGTGGCGAACGGGGGAAGTCCCGGATGACTGGAAAAAGGCTAATGTAGTGCCAATCTTTAAAAAAGGGAAGAAGGAGGATCCTGGGAACTACAGGCCAGTCAGCCTCACCTCAGTCCCTGGAAAAATCATGGAGCAGGTCCTCAAAGAATCAATCCTGAAGCACTTACATGAGAGGAAAGTGATCAGGAACAGTCAGCATGGATTCACCAAGGGAAGGTCATGCCTGACTAATCTAATCGCCTTTTATGATGAGATTACTGGTTCTGTGGATGAAGGGAAAGCAGTGGATGTATTGTTTCTTGACTTTAGCAAAGCTTTTGACACGGTCTCCCACAGTATTCTTGTCAGCAAGTTAAGGAAGTATGGGCTAGATGAATGCACTATAAGGTGGGTAGAAAGCTGGCTAGATTGTCGGGCTCAACGGGTAGTGATCAATGGCTCCATGTCTAGTTGGCAGCCGGTGTCAAGTGGAGTGCCCCAGGGGTCGGTCCTGGGGCCGGTTTTGTTCAATATCTTCATAAATGATCTGGAGGATGGTGTGGATTGCACTCTCAGCAAATTTGCAGATGATACTAAACTGGGAGGAGTGGTAGATACGCTGGAGGGGAGGGATAGGATACAGAAGGACCTAGACAAATTGGAGGATTGGGCCAAAAGAAACCTGATGAGGTTCAATAAGGATAAGTGCAGGGTCCTGCACTTAGGATGGAAGAATCCAATGCACCGCTACAGACTAGGGACCGAATGGCTAGGCAGCAGTTCTGCGGAAAAGGACCTAGGGGTGACAGTGGACGAGAAGCTGGATATGAGTCAACAGTGTGCCCTTGTTGCCAAGAAGGCCAATGGCATTTTGGGATGTATAAGTAGGGGCATAGCGAGCAGATCGAGGGATGTGATCGTTCCCCTCTATTCGACACTGGTGAGGCCTCATCTGGAGTACTGTGTCCAGTTTCGGGCCCCACACTACAAGAAGGATGTGGATAAATTGGAGAGAGTCCAGCGAAGGGCAACAAAAATGATTAGGGGTCTAGAGCACATGACTTATGAGGAGAGGCTGAGGGAGCTGGGATTGTTTAGTCTGCAGAAGAGAAGAATGAGGGGGGATTTGATAGCTGCTTTCAACTACCTGAAAGGGGGTTCCAAAGAGGATGGCTCTAGACTGTTCTCAATGGTAGCAGATGACAGAACGAGGAGTAATGGTCTCAAGTTGCAATGGGGGAGGTTTAGATTGGATATTAGGAAAAACTTTTTCACTAAGAGGGTGGTGAAACACTGGAATGCGTTACCTAGGGAGGTGGTAGAATCTCCTTCCTTAGAGGTTTTTAAGGTCAGGCTTGACAAAGCCCTGGCTGGGATGATTTAACTGGGAATTGGTCCTGCTTCGAGCAGGGGGTTGGACTAGATGACCTTCTGGGGTCCCTTCCAACCCTGATATTCTATGATTCTATGATTCTATGAAGTGTCAATACTTTCAAATCTGTTATAGAATGTCCAGGAAGATTGAAGTGTTCTCCTACTGGCTTTTGTATGTTACCATTTAAAAGACTAAATGGACACAAATCGGACATCAGGAATGGTAACATACAAAAGATTCCAGAAGATGCTCTGAGCCCTCCAAATATGAATTTTCTTGGGGTCTCTTCCCCTACTCACCTCCTCAGCGGGCCTGTTGAAATCCCTGGACAGCCTGTGGGCACCAACTCAATGGGGTTCTCATCTTCATGTTTCATGTTTAGACATTCCTCAGGCTCCACAACAACCACCAGCATCACAACTCCAAATAAATCCTCCTCCTTCCTGGGGGACGCAGTGATGCCATCACCACCTTCCTATGCAGATGATTTTAGGTTGTTCTGGGACAGAATTGGAGAATCTTGTCAACCTTTCACTGAAGAGTACAAGAATCCCAGCACTTTGTCATGGACTTTCTTCATACCACCCCCTCAAGCCAAGATTGCACTGCCTGTTAACCAGGCACTCTTCTCACTAGCCCATAATATATGGTAGACCCCTGCCACTTTTGCACCTACCTGCAAATGGGCAGACAAAAATATTACATACCAGCCAAGGAACTGTAATATTTTTTCTCTTATCCCATTCCCAACTCCTTGGTAGTGGATACAGCTAACGAGATAAACCACCAAGCTCGCTCAAGATCCACACCTTCTGATAAAGGAGGATGTTATTCTTCCACTACTCTCCATTTTGAGGTGGCAGATTATCAAGCCCTGATGGCAAAATATGGTTTTAACAGTTCTATTTCAAACCCATGGAACCTCCTCCAAGGAGGCCCAGACTCCAAAAGAGAGTACCACCTCAAACGGCAACCTCCTTACCCAGGTCCCCTTCCAAATGACTGTTTTGACAATTTGGTCAAGGACCACAAACAATCCCCTTCTGTGGATTTGCTGACCAAACCAGTCTTCCACTTCCCCTTTAGGGACCACATGTCACAATTTTACCTTCTTGGGAGCTTATCACCACTGACAGGTGGATTTTAAAGGTGGAGGCTACGGGATATTCTATCCATTTCTATGCTATGCCTCTCTCCCATCCCCATCCCTCTCATGAGAATCTTTTAAAGCAGGAGGTTCAATCCTACAGCAGTTGGAGATGATAGTCGGTTCCCCCAGAATTTGTGGGAAGAGAGTTTTATTCCAAATCATTCTGGTTCCCAAAAGAACATGGTTAGAGGCTGATCATAGACCTCTGGAACCTGAATACTTACATCCTTTCACAGCACTTCAGGATGGTGACTTTGACTTCCATAAACCCAGCCCTGAATCAAGGGGTTGGTTTATTGCCCTCAGCCACCAACACACGTATTTTCACAGTGCTGTGCACCCTTCCTTCAACTTTCTCTGCACTTCTTCATTGGCTCAGAACGCTATTAATACCTGTGTTTCCCTTCAGACTCTCCCAGCCCCATGGGTCTTTACAACAGTCTTCTCAGTAGTGGCAACTCACCTGTGTCAAGACAGTATTAAAGTCTTCCCCATCTGGACAACTGGCTTCTGAAGGGGCACTCTGCTTTAGAGGTCCAGTCTACAGCCAACAAGGCTCTAATGCTGTTCCAATTCCAGGGCCTTCGTATCAACCTGAAAAGTCCACATTAACACCTGTTCAATGGATAGACTTCACTACCACAGGGCGGATTCTCTGCTATATCCAGTCTGGTCACTACCCTCCAGCTGAGTCTCCAGACGATAGTAAGGACCTGACTTCAACTCCTAGTTCCCATGTTGGCCTCAACATTTGTCACATCACATGCAAAACTAAATCTCCAATGCCTTCAGGCCTGGCTCAGAACCATTTACATCAAACAAGCACAGTCTTAGTGAGAAAGTTTCCATACCCTCACGGGTGCTGGACTTCCTCAGGTGGTGGCAAGACCCCTTGCAGATCTGTCTGGGAGAACCATTCTCATACCTGCCACGAACATGAATCATGATGATGATGTGGGGAGCCCACTTGCAAGGATCTACTGCATAGGAAAGATGGTCTCCACAGGAAATATTGCTTTACACCAATGTTTTAGAGCTACAGCCGATTTGTTTTGCATGTCAGGACTAAACATTTAGGGACACCATGTCAGAGTAATGATAGACCACAGTACAACGATGTACTATGTAAATCAACAAGGAGGAGCAAGATCCCAGTCCTTATATACGGAATCTCTAAAGCTACGGAACTAGTGCATTGCCTGCCATATAGAGATTTCCACTGTTTACCTATTGGGTATCCAGAATACGGTGGCAGATGCCCTAAGCAGAAACTTCCACCAGGACCACAAGTGGTTGCTCAACAACCTGATATTTCACATTTGCGGGGTTTGGGGCCTCCCCACAGTGGATCTCTTTGCCAACCAGACCAATACAAAATGCCACATCTTTTGCTCCGAAGGGGCACTATGTCACAACTTTTTAGGAGATGCCGTACTACTCCTCTATCCTTGCCCCCTCCTCTACGCCTTCTCTTCAACAATGCTAATCCTCAGGACATTAATCAAACTGTGGTAGAAGCAGGTAAGGGTCACCTTAATAGTGCCTTCTTGGACAAGACAAGTGTATTATTCAGCTCTTCACCTTTTTGTAGAGATACCTCACCGTCTTACCCTGAAATTGAACCTCCTAACACAGAACTTGGGCATCATGAGCCACCCCAACCTTGTATCACTGATCCTCAAGGCCTCGATGTTCTCAACCTTAGAGGTGGACTATTCATCTGAAGTACAGTCCGTAGTACTAAATAGTAGAAAGTCACCTGCCACGTGAAAGGCTTAACTGCAGAAGTGGAAATGCCTCCTGTCCTGGTGTTCCTGTCAATCTATAGACTCTCTTGAAGCTTCTGTCTCCAGGATGCTTGATTACCTGCTTGAATTAAAAACACAGGACTACCTATGAGTTCTGTCATGATATACCTGGCAGCTATTATGGCCTTTAATTTGCCTATTGAGGGCCTCTTATTTTCGGGTCATGCTACCACTGCCAGATTCCTTAGGGGTTTATCTAATCTGTTCCCTCATATTGGGACCCCACATCTTCTTGAAACCTTAATTTAGTTCTCAGTACCTTAAGGAAACCTCCTTTGGAACCTATGGCAGGCAGATTTGTTCCCCCATCTTTCCTGTAAGACCTTTTCCCTGATAGCTGTCACCTTGGCTAGAAGGGTGGGAGGGCTCAGAGCTCTCATGGCTGACCCATCTTACACTGCCTTCTATCATGTTGAGATCACACTATAACCTCATCCTTGGTTTATGCCATATCAGGCAAGATAACTGTCTGCCAATGTTCTTCCCCAAGCTTCACTCCTCCACAGAAGTGACATGCCTTCACACTTCAGATGCTCACAGGGCATTTCCAGATTTCCCCTAGACTGTTCATATCCTTTTCTGAATGAATGAAAGGACAATTGATCTCTTCTCAAAGATTATCAAAGTGGGTGGCATCATAGCCTGAAACAAGATTGCTGTGGTACAACTTCCCCTCAGAGTGGCAGCATACTCCACTAAGACTCAGTCCATTTCTATTACCCTCATCAAAGACATCCTTATCTCTGAAATTTTCAGGGTTGCAATTTGGTCCTCAGTTCACATGTTCTCAAAACATTACAATATTCTTTCTGTGCCAAGATAGACACAACTTTTGCTGATGCTGTCCTCTGCACCATCTTGGATCTGCCTCCTGAGCACCCCCTTCCATGTTGAGTTACTGCTTGGGAGTCTGTGGTTGAGCACCCATAGGAACATATACTCAAAGAAGAAGGAGAGGTTATTTACCTTTCAGGAACTTGACTTCTTCAAGATATTTTCTCTCCAGGGGTTCTCCCAACCCTCTTACTCTCAGGCTTTGTAGTTGACAAGGAACTGGAATGGTGGCGGGTCCACTTCTCCCCATATTTCCTCACTCCAAAGCATGAGGCCGTATAGAATCATAGGGTTAGAAGGGACTGAAAGGTCATCTAGTCTAATCCCTGTGTAGCGTAGCATGCAGGCGCAGACCTGCAGACACTGCTAACTCAAATCTCTGGCTGAGAGTGCAAGGACATGCTCATATCCTATGGTAGCGCACCCATAGGGCCAACACTTCTCAAAGAACTCAAGTTACTGAAAGGTAAGTAACCTCTCCTCTGAGTTTCCAGTTTGAGAGGGGACTGTAAAGGCAAAGAGAATTAGGATCCTACTCCAGTGAAGTATATGCATAACTTTAAGCACATTCGTAATCCCATTGATTTCGGTGAGATTACTTATGTTCTTAGAGTTACCCTTTGCTTAAATGCTTTTCTGAATCAAGGCCTAGGAGAGGCTTCAAGAGATCCATGAAAACACTAGCTTCAAAAGCCATTTCAGTGAGGGAGTCGAGGTTGTGGGTATTGAAGCCAGGACTGAGTGATTCATTTGACCCATGATGCCATGAAGGATATGTGTTACACTTGCTTCGGGTGCCCAGGATGATGAGTCCCCTTGTTACCCCTCTGCTTCAGCAAAAGTGAGAATAACTTGTGCTTAACTGACACCTCCAGTCTGTCACCCAAACAATCTCCTCAGGGCTCTACTAACCCCTTGCTTTGCCGTGCAGGTTAGTAATAGGTGCACCCCGGTTCCCAAGCCCCTCTGAAAGCATCCCCCTGTAGTTTCCAGCCCTTGTCACTGGATACTCACAGAAATTACCAGGTAAAATATTCCTGAAGGAACAGTCTGCACACAGCTTGACTGGTACTTCTCAGGATCAGTAACATATAACATCACAGCACTGAGATATATGTATAGTGAAACAATCGTAAATTTATTATCAAAGATTAAGGTTTAAGAGATAGTGAGTAAGGATAATAAGTGGAAACAGAAATGGTTACGTATAATACTGACGTATAACATGCTTCTTATAGATTAAACTTAACTTTAACAGGCTACCCATCTGCCTAAAAGCAGTCTTATCTCACCTAAAGCTTTCTTGCAGCATTTCCAACCAGGACCAGTTGGGATCTCATTTTCATGAATGTAATCACATTGCTTGATTACTTCTTTGAGTTCAGGATAACAGGGTGCTGTCCCTGTCCCCCAGTTACAGAACAACAAACCTTCGAAGTGCACCCCAAGACAAAGCTTTTTCCCCCTGCTATCCTCTTTCTGTTAAATCTCATCTGCATTTAACTAAGACTAGTGTTTGTGACTGAGACAAATACTTGATTTACATGTCCACAGATAGATGGATAAACAGCTCTGGTCTGGCAGAGTCATCTTGTAGTCCATGTTGGTTTGTGTTTTTTGTGAAATTTTCAGCTTTGGTAATGTATTTACAGTAATGGAGAAGAAATTGCTGTCTTCTGGCATTTACTAATTTCAATCTAAATGCAGGTGATCCTTTCAAAACCATGTTAAAACCATTTCTTTCAGAGATTCATTTTGAGTAGTGATTTATCTCATGAGTTCTTTAGAACTGCCACACATATATTTGCAAAATATTACCTTCTGAGAACTTCTTTGTGCTTCTTATTTGCCAAAATGCCAGTTTTCTGCTTTGTATTTTGTTGTGTGTGAAATAACTATTTCTGGTATTCTGTGGTTCTAATGTACTTTCAGTTTGATTAATGCCACTACTTCTTCCAGTCATAACAACCTCAGTTAGAATATTTTACTAATTTGTAAGAGCATATTTTAAATAGATATGTTTGTTTATTTTGTTCTCATTAGGAATGTTATCTCTATTTTGTTATATTATATAGTTTCACTTAATTTTTGTTCAATGTCTCAAGACACAAAGGACCATATTCTTTATTAAAGTCTTGCCTCTTTACTCTTCTTTGGTGCATAAAAGGACTGCAAATTGTGTGGAATCAGTCCCCCAGAAAATACCCCTAGTGTTAGCTTGTTCCCTAGGCAGTGTAGAGTTTGGGTCAGTTCTGCACTACGACCACTCCCCTCAAGCCCTCCCACCATTGGATGCATGCTAGAGGTGCAGTTACAAGCCTGTGCATTAGAAGGTTGGGGCCAGAATACAGGAGGTGCAAAGATGGTTTAAAAGGTGGCCTTTAGCCCATCCTCATTCCTGCAGTCTGTATAAGAACAGAGCAATGGAAAGTCTTGTATCTTAAATTTTTCTGATATGATACAGTGTCTAATGGCATATTTTTGCAGGAGTATTTTAATACTGTGTAGACTTGAAAACTAGAATTCCAAAGCATTGAAAACAGAAGATATTTACCAAATATAGGCTTGGAAATACTGTTAGGATATAAATTAACACAAATTAAAGCAAACCCCAAGATGTTACCCAAATGACGGGGGTGGTTGTAAATGAGATTTTTCTCCTTTTAATGATGGCATACTTATTTTGCAGTTTGAAAATGATATTTCAGCATTCACATATGAGAAGACTCTTATGATGGAGCAGAGATCTCAGATGTTAAAACAGATGCAGCTGTCTAAGAATGAAAGGGAAAGAGAGGTAAACAATTTAACTTGACTATAAATTTTATGAAAACCAAGTATAAGCAAGTGGAAATGGTAATGCGAGGCCATGATGTCTAACAATTTCATAACAAGTAAATAAAATAAAACCTCTTTTATTATGAATTATGTACTGGTTTATCAGTTGTAAGAGAATATTTGATTTACTTTATCTTTTTGTGTAATGAGTCATTAATATTAGCTCTAAACAATACTGAAATACTAAAATTACTACAGTTCCAGAATAACTATAGCAGTAGATTGGAGTTTAAAATACTGCACTAAACGCATCTGTGTTTGCATGCTTGTCATCAAACATATCTATTTTCCTGGGTTTGAAGGATTTTAAAAATTTAACTGAAGAATTTTAAACTATATTATTTTGAGTTAAATAGATGATGCAACCTTATATTTTTCAGTAATACTCTTTTTGCCATCATGTCAGCGTTTGAAATCTGCAAGACGTGATAAAGCAATTAAGAAAATTACACTATATATCTAACATATAGCAAGGATTTTTAATGAATCCGTAAACTCTGAGGTCGTACCCTGTGACCGGAGAATTGCTAATATAGTACTGTGACATTATCCAGAGTACAATTTGGACTGTTGAACAGCTGTGTCCCCTTTAATCGCTAGCCTGGGGTGCCTTTTACACTGCTTTGCTGTCAGAACAGCCACTCTTGGCCTGCTCACACAGCCTTCAGCATGCATATTTACTCACAGCTAAACACATGAGCACACTGACTAGTCACTCATGAATTACATACAGGGTGACACCTGCAAATTCTTAGTGTCAGACTTTCCCCCAGTAATGTGCATCTTGTGCTGTCCAGCACACTACTGAACAATGCAAGCTCATAGAAAGTCTGTCATTTTGTCAAAGAAAATGATATATGCACCAGCCTTGCTATCCCACTGTCTCTCATTTTTATATCATCCTCCCCTCTTTGAGGATTACCCCCAGCTGGGGTGTAGGCAACACATAGTCTCTTGTGGATGTGAGGGTTGAACTGTCTCTGTGATGAAATGCAAATTTCTTGTTTACACCTTCCTGTTGATGAAGAATGGCATTGATAGCTGTTTAACACCTAAGTGGGGTACTAGGGTGTCTTTGTCTCTGAAAAAGTGTTTTGTGACTGCTTTGGAGCATGTTATAACAACGATACATAGTAGAATCTAATAATTTCTCATACAATATTGGTACACACATTTTGCCAGTTCAACAATATTCAGCAGATTATGAGTTTTCAAATGATATCTCACAAGGCGTACTTTGTACAAAATTTATCATAGTCTTGTAAGAGTGATGACCAAAAAAATATAGAACATCACAAGTACCTGTTTTTAAGAAAGGAGAGAAAAGTGATCTGGGAAACTATAGGCCTGTTAGTTTGACGTCAATTGCCTGCAAGCTCTTGGAACAAATTTTGAAAGAGAAAGTAGTAAGAACATAGATGTAAATAGTAATTGGGATAAAATACAACATGGTTTTACAAAAGGCAGATCATGCCAGATCAACCTGATCTCTTTCTTTGAGAAGATAACTGGGTTTTTCAGGACAAAGGAAATGTACCAGATCTAATCTCCCTGGATTTCAGTAAGGCATTTGATACAGTTCCAGATGATAAATTATTATTTAAATTAGTGAAGATGGGAATTAATATGAGAATTGAAATGTGGATAAGGAACTACTTAAAGGGGAATCTACAACAGGTCATATTGAAAGGTGAATTCAGGCTGGAGGGAGGTTGGTAGTTGAGTTCCTGAGGGATGAGTCTTGGGACCTTTCTAACATTTTTATTAATGATCTTGTCACAAAAAATGGGAGTGTGTTAATAGAATTTGCAGATGAGAAAAAGTTGGGAGGTATTGTCAATGTGGAGGAGGACCAGACTATCACACAAGAAGATCTGGAGGATCTTGAAAATTGGAATAATAGAAATGGGATGAAATTTAATAGTGCAAAGTGCAAAGTCATGCACTTAGAGACTAACAAGAATGTTTGCTATATGCTGGGGACTTATCAGTTGGAAGCAACAGAGGAAGAGAAAGATCTGGGTGTACTGGTTGATCGCAGGATGACTATGAGCTGCCAACGTGATGCAGCTGTGAAAAAGGCTAAAGCAGTCCTAGGATGCATCAGGCAAGGTATTTGTAGTAGAGACAGGGAAGTGTTAGTACCATTATACAAGGCAGTGGTGAGACCTCATCTGGAATACTGTGTGCAGTTCTGGTCTCCCATGTTTAAGAAAGATTAATTCAAACTGGAACAGGTGCAGAGAAGGACTACTAGCATGATCAGATGAATTTGAGTCTCCTACCTTATGAGAGGAGATTCAAAGAGCTTGGCTTATTTAGTCTAACCAAAAGAAGGCTGAGGGGAGATACGATTGCTCTATGTAAATACACCAGAGAAATAAATACCAGGGAGGAAGAGTTGTTTAAATGAAGTGTTACTGTTGACACAAGAAAAAATGGATATAAACTGGTCATCAATACATTTAGGCTTGAAATTAGATGTAGGTTTCTAACTATCAGAGGAGTGAAGTTTTGGAACAGCCTTCTAAGGGGAGTAGGGGTAGCAAAAACCTAACTGGATTCAAGACTGAGCTTGATAAGTTTATGGAGGGTATGGTATGATGACTCTGCCTACAATGGCATGTAGCTGGTCTGTGATTGCTAGCTGCAAATATCTCCAGTGGCCAGTGATGGGACACTAGATGGGGAGGGCTCTGAGTAACTACAGAGAATTCTTTCCCAGGTCTTGCACACATGCTCAGGGTTTCCATATTTGGGTTGGGAAGGAATTCCCCCCATCTCCCCTGTCAGATTGGCAGAGACCCTGGGGTTTTTTGCCTTCTTATGCAGCATGGGGCATTGGTCACTTACAGGTTTAAATTTGTGTAAATGGTGGATTCTCTGTAACCTGAAGTATTTAAATCATGATTTGAGGACTTCGGCAACTCAGCCACAGGTTAGGGTCTGTTACAGGAGTACGTGAGTGAAGTTACGTGTCTGCAATGTGTAGAAGGTCAGACTAGATTATCATGATGGTCCTTTCTGGCCTTAAAGTCTGTGAGTCTATAATGTTTCAACATTTTAATTTAATTTACTGCAGGAAAAAAATCATGGCAAAACTGTTGCATAGCTTTATTCATAAAAATGTATTTTTAAAATAAAATATATTCATGCAACACTCTGGATTTTGGCAAATATCTGCACCATGTCTTCAATCCGTCAGTGAAAATCTCTTAAATTCATTTCTGCTATTTAAATCTCAATATTCTTGAATAATCTTATGCACCCCAAATGCTCTCTTATTCACACAGGTAAAAAAATACTCTTTTCTTCTTTTTTTAACTTCATGCTTATATGATAGTGTTGTCATCTTCAAAACACATGCATTCATTAATGCTCACAACATGCCTGTGAAGTAGGGAGGTATTATTCCTTTTTAACAATGGAGAACTGTCATGCACAGGTGAGATGGCCACATAGTCAGTCAGTGGCAGAGATGCCAGTCTTGTATTAGAAAACACTGCCTCTCTAACAGATAAGCCCTCTTGTATGTTTCCTTTATGAGAGTGAATTCTGGAATTACTTTATAGTCACTTCACTTGGAAAAGTCATATTCATGTTAATGTATTCAAAGTAATAATAATAAGTCCAATAATATTTATAACATTGCATAGAAATAAAGTTAAATGAAAGTTCTGTCATATCTAATCCTAGTTTAGAAGGGGGCTTTGAATAGTAGTTGCCATGTGGGAAACATCATTAAGCAGGGGTTTCTAGTGGGGCTCCATAGGAATCTGTTCTAAGCATAACACGGTTCAATATTTTTATCAGTGATCTGGAAGTAAATTTTAGGGAGGTACAAAAGTTGGTGGAGTGGTAAATAATGATGATGACAGGACAATCATACAGAGTGAACTGAATTGCTTGATCAGGTGGGCCCGTTCACACAAAATGCATTTTCTAATACAACAAATGCAAGTCATACATCTAGGACCAAAGAATGCAGAACTTACCTACAGAATGGGTGACTGTATCCTGGAAAGCAGTGACTCTAGAAAGGGATTTAAGAGTCACAGTAGACAATTAAAAAAGAGCTCCCAGTGTGATGCTGTGGCAAAAAGGGCTAATGTGATTCTTCTATGAATAAACTGGGGGAGTAGGGAAGTGATTTTACCTCTGATGCAGTATTGGTGAGACAGATACTGGAATACTGTGTTCAGTTCCGGTGTCCTCACTTTAAAAAGGATATTGAAAAATGAAGATGGTGCAGAGAAGAACCACAAAAATGATTTGAGGGCGAGAAAAAGTGCTGTACACAGAGATTTAAGAAGCTCAGTCTCTTTAATTTAATCAAGAGGTGACTTGAACACAGTGTATAAGTACCTTCACAGGAAGAAAATACCAAATAATAAAGGGCTCTAATCTAATCTAATGTAGCAGAGACAGTTATAATTAGAACAAATGACTGGAAGATAAAGGTAGACAAAAATCTGTGCCTTGTTTCTAATTTGAATTTAATAGTGAGGGTGATTAACCATTGAAACAAACTACTAAGGGAAGTGGTGGATTACCTGTCTGTTGAAGTCTTCAGATCAAGACTGGATGCTTTTCTGGAAGACATACTTCAGTCAAGCTCGAGTTATTGGACTCAATACAGGAATAACTGGATAAAATTCCATGGCTGGTGTTATACAGGAAGTCAAAGTTGACTATATAATGGTCCCTTTTGGCCTTAATTGAATATTTCTTCTTTTTTCTTGCTCTTGTTTGTGGTTGTGTTAATGTAAAAACACACTGGGTCTGGAAGCCCCCAAATGATTTCCTGCTTCTTTTGTTGATGGCTTGTTCTCTCACCTTCCAAAACACTATATCCCAGCATATCCCAGATAGTGATATGAATCTTATATGTAGATGATTGCATTCAGGCACCCAGGGAAAAGGGACCTACTTAGCCTGGGGCTAATATATCTGCCTTCAATTACTCTCCTATAGCCATCTGGCCTGACCCTGTCACAATATATTCAACATACCTTGGCAAAACCTAAATGTAAACTGAACATATATCAATAGTTGTTTAGTAATCTTATTACGAGTGTTTAAGTTTGGCTGTTCAATACATGTTTTGTGTGTGTGTGTTCTTTCTAAAATTATTTTTGGGTTTGTGTAAAAATTCTTGTCTGTTACCAAGAAAACAAACTCATTAACTTACTATGGAGCTAGGTTTTTACATGTGTGACCTTCTATTGAAGTAAATATCTTTTTCCTTTTGTGTACAGTCTGCTTGTTTAAGTACAAAATAGCTCTTTGATCTCTGTTTCTTTTAAATTCAAAGTAGTGCTTCAAATCAAATTTTAGAAATACATCGCTATGCTAATTTGTGCAAATGAGCACCATGTTTGTAAAAGGCAAACACAATTACATAGTGGCATCTGTATCTGTTTTCAGAATACTCCCACTTTCAGCTATTTAAATAAAGACAAATTGTTATTTGAGTAGCATAATTATTATATCCTTTTTTTGTATGCTGGTTGTACTTGGTGACCTTCACGTCCCAGATTCAGAGCATCACTGATGAGTCTCAGGGCTTAGTCAGAAGAAAAAGCTACTCTAGTCCACAGCCCATTGGTCAAGATATATTAGACTCTTATCTAATGACAATCCAGAAGAAGAGGTAGTCTGAAGTAATACTGACTGGATATTCCATTCTCATTACAACACTTACAGTGCCACTTTAGAAAATGTAGTACTAAAGATTGGAAATGAAATTGCAGATTTTTTTCTCTAAAGCTTTCAAACTTTTTACAAAACATTTGCCCATTTTCCTCCTATAAATAAATAATTGTGGTTAAACAAAATTGATGCGGGTAGTGATGTGATAGAAAACAATTTTTTTGTCTTCTCCTTTCTCTTGCTGGAAACAATCCTCAAGAAATTTAGATTTTAGTATTACCTACTATGATTTATTTTTATTATCACGGCACTATCTTTTGTGAATATACCTGCTATTACAAACTGTCACTGTATTACATCTTCTCTCATTTATAGATTTTCCTGAGAAGTAATGTCTGGAATTTCTAAAAGTCTCAAGAAAATTAGCAAAGATATCTTCAACTTCTCCCTTCTCATTTAAGTAATTTCTAGAATTTGAGGACTTCGATTGAGAAGCATATTTTACTCCTTCAAAATATTTAAAATAAAAATTGCATTTAGAAGTCTATCATGTATCAGGCAGCATATAGCCAGTGCTGAAGCATCTCTAAGTCCATTTAGTCAGAAACCTAGCGTGAAATTCTTGCCCCCCTGAAGTCAATTTCACTGTTGGAGTGCAAACCTCCCCCTAAAGATGTACGTTATCTTCTCAAAAATAGAGAGCAACACTATTTGTATAATTCTGGTGAAACATCTGAATCTTTACACTATAAATGTCACTCATCAATTTCTTTATTAGTTCAATTATGATGAAAATATGGCACTTTAAATGTTTATGTCCAAAGATGGGTATCCTAGTTTGTGGCATTACATTAGTGTTTCTTTATATTCCACATACGTTAGACACTGTGGGCATATTTGTGTTAATTTCCATTTAAGCAATGAAATAAAATCCAAGTATCTCTAACACAAAATATTCCCTCCCTTTGCATTTTTTAATGTAATTGTAAATGTCTTCTGTTCCATAACAATGAAAGACAGTTAGACATGATTGCTGTCCTAAACAGGGACATTGATTTTTTTATTTCAGATACCAATTCAGTGTTAATTGTTTCTGATATCTCTGCTAGTGCTATTTAGTGCAAAGTATTTGCAGATATATTTATCGTCTTTTTTTCACTCTTAATGGGTACCCTAATCGCAGCTTGGAAAAACATCTTTTTAAACATATGGAAATTCCCAGGAAAATCTTCAAATTAGAATTGAAGTTGCACAGTAATTTGGACTCAAATTTTCATTAAAGCAAATTGTCTTTAGTTTTAATTATAAAAATAAGCCTCTCAATTAGACCCCAGTAAACACAAATGAATAACTTCATGCATCTGAGTAGTTCCGTTGGCTTCAATGTTAAAGTTAAGCATGTGTTTGCAGCATAAGGTATCATAGTTTGTAAACCTCTTGGGGCTGATCATGCTCCAAGTCTGTCAACTCCCATTGATTTAGGTTGTGCAGATCAGTGATTTAAATTTCTTTGTCTCTCTAAAATGACTATATTTTGACCTGTTCTCTTTATTTTATTTTTTTTCAGGCTCAGTTAATACATGACAGAAACACTGCATCCCATTCAGCAGCGGTTGTTAAGTGTGATACTGCTGCTGCTACACCTGAAAAAGTGCAAATGACCTGGACTAAAGAAAAGTTTATAGCTGAAAAGCACAAAAATAGAGAAACAAATATAACAGGTTTTAAAGATATCTTCAACATGAAGCCGTAAGTACAAATGTGATTTTAATAAGTTTCTGGTTTTATCCTTTTTCTGGTATTATTTCAGGCCTCATCTTGTAAAAACGTATGCATGCCAGTAATTTTATACACAGGAGTAGTGCCACTGAAGTCAATGGCAGAATTTACATGCATACATTTTTACAAGATGAGGCCCTACGTGAAGTATAGAGGAGGCTAATGTTTGAGGCAATAAGTGCTAATTTGGGTGACTGATACATTTGCATTACTTGTAACCGTGCTTTAGAGGAAGCATTTTCACATTTTACATTTGTCATATTACACGTATAATGTTCTTATTGAAAATAACTGCAAAGAAGATGCTAAATATTGCCCTAAGAAATTCATTCAATCATGTACTCTAATTAAACAGACTTAGGCCCCACTCTTGTGAGTTACAACAGATTGGTGGACCCCTGTGCCCTCAGAGGTCAATGAGATTCTACCCAGGTACCAGGGTTTTCCCCACATATGTAAGCTGCAAGACAGGAGCTTAAGGATATGCCTACACTGCAGAAAACTCCTGCAGCAGTGAGTATCAGAGCCCAGGTCATCTGACTTGGGCATGCACTATGGGATTAAAAATAGCAGTATAAACATTCTTGCTCAGGCTCTGAGACCCTACTCCATCCTAGGTTTCAGAGCTCGGGCTCCTACTCAAGCAGGAACATCTACATTGTTATTTTAAGCCCCATATTGCAAGCTCAAGTTAGTTGACCTGGGCTCTTGAGACTCACTGCCATGGAGGGGTGGGGAGGTTTACTGTGTAGATGTGTAAGTTTGTAAGAGCTAACCTTTAGTAATAATAGGTAAAACTGCAAGTCAAATGAACTTAGATCCTCTTGAAAATGAAACTTCTGTCACTTAGGAGCCTGTTTTCTTTGGAATTTTTTACCTATTACAAATGCAGAATATCAGTTTGGTCATGTTAGAGTTTTACTTTAAAATACTGTTCTCTTCAGAAGCTGTACTAGAAACTGACTTATATTTTACTTAAAATTGTTGTTTTTTAAATTATTTTCTGGTAGCAGACCTTTTGATTCATGCAAAAACATAGATTGACATTTTTTATTTAGATATTAGAACTCTAAAATTATACTACTTGTCAATGAGGGAAAGTTTAATTCAAACCACAAAAGTTGTACAGTGTTTTATCAGCTGAAGTTGCTATATTTAAAAATGCACCAAATAGCATAAAGCAATGTATTTTCATGTTTGTTTCTCTTCCATGTAGAGAATGGGGAAATCTGTAAGTCAAATCTGATTTAATTTAGGCTGTGTTCCCTGGTTCTTGTGTATTATTATTATTATTGCATGTTTCCTTTAAAGTAGTTGCTTCCCATGATTTACAGTATGCATATTGTGCACATATTGTGATTTGGCATGTGAATATAATTAGCATAGCATTTCCTGTCAGCTTTTTCTGTTTTAGTTCCTATACCTTATCAGTTTTTTATTTCAGAGTAATTCATAGTATACATATAAGTTTCTCAAAAATGATAGTCAATGTAGTCAATAGCTAAAAAAATAAATAGTTAAAAACCTGACAGTATTTGGTTGCAAAATAAGTGACCTTCATTTTTTCTAATTATCTTCTTAGAACACTGAATGTATGTATTAAACATTTTAATTATGATTATGCTACTGTATGGCACTGTGGGCTGAAAAAAATGAGTCTGAGACTTGTTAAAAAATTGTATTATTCAAAAAGCCTGCATTTCCCAACTGGTAAACTGTAGATTTCCTTGTACAACCCTCCCCCCAACCCCCACCCCACACACATACTCTTCATTTGGGCTATAGGAAGCAAATAAATTTACCAACAGATTCATAAAACCAGATCATGTAGCTGTCCAGAGGCAGTTTATCCACCCCAATGGAGCCACTAGAAGTACTCTACTTTTCCTCCTCTCTTTGTTCTTGGGTTTTCTCTGTTTTGACAGAAGTGCTAAAAGACATCCACCACCTTACACCGAATTCTGTCTTTTGTTGATGACTTTGTAGCTCTCTCTCTATGATCTTTGATTTCTCTCTCTCTCACTCTTTGTCATCTTCTAGCTACCATAATTACTTCCACAGAATTGTAAACAATGAAGTAAATCCTTCAGGTTAAAAAAATCTGTATCCAAATTAATCTTATTATTATTAGTTTGATAGCACCCAAAAATGTGTTAGGCTCTTCATAGAAAAAGTAATCTTTTCCCCCAAGATCCTGCAATCTAAATTTAAACATTACACAATCAATGAGCATGGCAAACAGGTAGGGAAGGAATAGGGTAAATAGTAAATAGATATTGCTGCCCGCTACTTGGTAAATAAGAAGTAGGCATTATCTCCCGTAAATGTAAACAAACTTGTTTGTCTTAGCAATCAGCTGAACAACAAGTAGGAATGAGTGGACTTGTAGGTTCTAACTTTTCACATTGTTTTCCTTTTCAGTGAATTTATGTAAAATAAATTCTGCATTTGTAAGTTGCTCTTTCATGATAAAGAGATACTTGGATGAGGTGTATTGTACATGATATAGTACTTGGATGAGGTGAATTGAAAAATACTATTTCTTTTGTTTATCTTTTTTACAGTGCAAATATTTGCAATAAAAATAATAATATGATGTGATCACTGAACACTGTATTCTACATTGTAATTGAAATCAATATATTTGAAAATGTAGAAAAACATCCACAATCTTTATAATTAATTTAAATTGGTATTCTATTATTTAACCGTGAGATTAAAACTGCGATTAATTGCAACTATTTTTTCATGTCGTTAATTTGTTTTGCATTAATCGCTTGAGTTAACTGCAATTAATTGACAGTCCTAGTAAATATGGCTGATGGTTACAGGCATAAAATCATGTGGTTTATCTGGATTTTAACTTTGTTTCCAAAGCCACAAACCTTGGAATTATACATCTCCCTTTTTTATTAATCTGCCTGTCACCGCTGGTGATATATTGCCATAATTTATCCTTACTTTGAGACTGCTTCTGTTCTAATCCTCATTCATGCCTTAATCAATTCCTAACTAAATCCATCATTTTCTTTTACAGTCTTCTCACATCATTATCCTTTAAACTACAGAGAATCCCAAAAGTTGAGTCCAAACTACAGTAGAACGTCAGGCTTACGAACACCTTGGGAATTGAGGTTGTTCATAACTCTGAACTGTTTGTAACACTGAACAAGACGTTATGGTTGTTCTTTCAAAAGTTTACAACTGACCATTGACTTAATACAGCTTTGAAACTTGACTATACAGAAGAAAAATGTTTCTTTCCCTTTATTTTTTTTTAGTAGTTCATGTTTAACACAGTATTGTACTGTATTTGCTTTGTGTGTGTGTGTGTGTCTGTGTCTGGGTCTGCTGCTGCCTGATTACATAATTCTGGTTCCAAACGAGGTGTATGATTGGTCAGTTCATAATTCTAGTGTTCTTAACTCTGAGGTTCTACTGTATTTTCTTGTTCCAAAAAGTGCCAGTCATCTGTCACCTTCACTGAGTTCCTAACCAACAACTTCTCCAATTAATAATTTCTTCATGTTAGATATCCCTTTTATAGGGAAACCTTATGTATTGGATGAGAAATTCAGTTCTCACAATTTTGCTGTAATTTGAAGGCATCTGAGGGGAGGGAGAGTCACGTGGACAGTCCCTTTCCCTTCTTTTACTCCCCCTCCCTCACCCCTAGGCCAAGTTCGAGAGATGCAGTATTTATAAGGTAGCTTTTCTGGAGTCCCAGAGAATGAGCTATAGCCTTCTTCTGCCTGCCAGACAACCCTCACTCTGCCAGGGCATTGAGTCAAACCAGCATGCCAGGGCCTCATCACCCAAATGCAACTCTGATATCTCATTAAAACTACAATGTTAAATAAAAACATATGGGAATTAGCATAGGTCAGCACAGCAGTAATCCCATTGACGAAAGACATCATCACTGCTTGAGAGGGGGGCTTCCTTCCAAAAGATCCCACATACCATGAAAGAGGTCTGCATAGAGTTTCAAAGCTTCAGTTGTAGCCATTTAGATGACAGGTGTCCCTGGTCATTTGTAAGCAAAATGTAAGCACCTTTCTTGTGGCTGGTGGGAGCAGAAGTGATATCTGCTTATGTGGAAAACAAAGATCTTAGAGGCAGTCACTGAGCAGCACAGTGGAAGTCACCCAAGATGTCTAATAATTTTTACTGAAGCCAGGACAAAACTGATTTCAATAGGACCACTCAGAAAAATGGAACAGCTCTGCAATACCCAAGACACCCGGATAAATTCTGATATCTAGTCATTGTATCTATTATGTCCATTTCTATATCTTTTCACACCAGTGAACTCAGAAGCCTGTCCATATAACTTATTTCTAGAGACAGAGACAAACAACAAGGAGAAAAATGTCATAACAAAACCATTGTGAGATTAATTAAAAGAATGACTAAATCATAGAATCATAGAATATCAGGGTTGAAAGGGACCTCTGGAGGTCATCTAGTTCAACCCCCGCTCAAAGCAGGGCCAATCCACAACTAAATCATCCCAGCCCATGGTTTTGTCAAGCCTGACCTTAAAAACCTCAAAGGAAGGAGATTCCACCACCTCCCTAGGTAACGCATTCCAGTGCTTCACCACCCTCCTAGTGAAAAAGTTTTTCCTAATATCCAACCTAAATCTCCCCCACTGCAACTTGAGACCATTACTCCTTGTCCTGTCATCTGCTATCACTGAGAATAGTCTAGATCCATCCTCTTTGGATCCACCTTTCAGGTAGTTAAAAGCAGCTATCAAATCCCCCCCCCATCCTTCTCTTCCATAGCCTAAACAATCCCAGTTCCCTCAGCCTCTCCTCATAAGTCATGTGTTCCAGACGCCTAATCATTTTTGTTGCCCTTCGCTGGACTCTCTCCAATTTATCCACATCCTTCTTGTAGTGTGGGGCCCAAAACTGGACACAGTACTCCAGATGAGGCCTCACCAATGTCGAATAGAGGGGAACGATCACGTCCCTCAATCTACTGGCAATGCCCCTACTTATACAGCCTTCTTGGCAACCAGGGCACACTGTTGACTCATATTCAGCTTCTCGACCACTGTAACCCCAGGTCCTTTTCTGCAGAACTGCTGCCTAGCCATTCGGTCCCTAGTCTGTAGAAGTGCATGGGATTGTTCCGTCCTAAGTGCTAAGACTGGTGGTGTCTTTGGGTGTTATTGCCAACAACTAACCACTTTGCTACTTTCTCATATAGTTTCCCATTATGAATTGAATTTCATTCAAAGATTTTATAGTATGACTGTCATTTAACTTATGCTGGGATTTTCAAAGGAATTTAAGGGAAATCCCACTGTATCTGCAGAGTCTTGCTACAGTGCATTTAGAAATGCTATAACAAAGATTGTGTCTGAATTTCCATTATAAATCCTTGTTTTGCATTCTTCCCTCAATTAGATTTCTAGGAATCTCTATCAATCTATATCCACTCCTTGGCTTAAATTTCACTTACAAGGAAATTGTCCTGAAAGCAGTACTGATGTTTAGATTTCATTTTATTTTGAAGGAAAGTATTACCAATTTTAAGTTAAAAATTATAGCCCTTCTTTCATAAACCATCAAAATTGGACTTGATTTTTAATAAATGAGTAACTATAATTATAGAAGTTAAGATGTACTGAGATCTAAGTTTAATCCTTTTAGGCATCTCCTTCTATTACAAGTATGACATTTTCAGCTAATTATCATAGTTCACAAATTTATCTATGGTGTACAGATTAAAATAGTTATTGGTTACAATAACATTTTTACTGTAGAAAAGTTTGTTTCTGTACTAGGAATCAGTCAAATGTGAGAAGAATGCACACTGCTGTGAAGCTCAATGGAGTAATATTAAATAAGTCACAACATGCTCAGCTAGTTTTATTGAATATGCCTGGACCTCCTAAAAACAAAAAAGGGGATGAAAACTGTATCCTATGCTTTATTGTTTTAATGGTGAAGTATACTATAATACAAAAAAGTAACAATATCATATAGATCAACAGTTGCATAAATTAAAGTTGTTATTGATATGAATGAGTAAAATGAGCATGTGTATATCTGTTTATATGTATATAGGGGCTGTGTGCTTTTTTTGTCTGTACTGTGGCTTTTTTGTTCGTATTTTAACTAGAGAGACCTATGCCTTTAAGACCAGCGCTTGCAGAATATGTTTTCATGAAACCAAAAATAGTGGGGGAAAATGTTGTCTTTGTTTAATGATAACACTCGTATTCTGGGTTCAGTTTATCTAAAATGCTTAGATAAAAATAATAGAGTTTAATACCAATTTTATCTATTTATTAGCATTTCTGGGGTGCCTACATAGATCCCAACATTTATTACTCCTTCTTGATCTGAGCTGGCAGGCTCTTTGCATGCTGGGACCTAAAATGGTTGTGGCTGCACTTCATGAAAGATGAATGTGTTAGGTGCTTCAGGCAAGTTATTGGATGCAGCTGCTGCACTTGCACTTTGGATGCAGGAATACAATTTATTAAGGGTTTTTTAGTATTATGTTTAAAGGTTGTTTTATTTCTTGTCTATAATCTTAAAACCTTGACTTGATTGGCCTCCAGACATGGAGTTTTTGGAAGTTTTGACTGAAGGTCTGAACAGAGTTCTCTTAGTGCGAGGTGGTGGACGTGAAGTGATCACCATTTACTCCTAATGCTGTTACAGAATATGAACAGATTAACTGCGGTAATTTGAACAGTTGAAATGAAATTACCTGTGTACTTGAAATGATGCACCAGCTGAATCTTCTGATTACGTGTTCTGCTTTCTTTCAAAGGAATCTATCTGAAATTATTTACTACATAGATTTATCTTTATAGAAGAAATTTATATATTGTAGTATTAAATAAATGCTGAATATCAGGAGGGTATTTTTTTAAGCAACCTTGGTGTGAGACCCAAGAAGGGAAAGGTAATTTTTATGGCAGATGAAGTAACTAATGTTTTAAATGTGCATAATCAGAGAAAAAACAGACATCTGCATTTTTAGTAACATTAATTGTATTATTTTGCTTCTACAAAAGGATAATTAAATTATGTTAAAACCTTCCAAGTTTATCAACAAAATATGAAATATTTCAGACAAGAAACCCTGGTCTTATTATTTTGTCCTCTTGACAAATGCTGCTGTGGTGCATCTGTGACTGTTGTGATCACAGTTTCATCTTAGGTCTCCTGGTTCATATTGATTCAGAAATATGTACAAACATTTGACATATTTAATTATTTGACATAAAAGGAATTTGAAGGAATTACCTGTTTTCAAAATTGGTTAAATAATAATTCACAATTCAGCCATTACTAACTACTGTAATTCTTTGCATGGTGACAAGTATCAGGGGGTAGCCGTGTTACTCTGTATCCACAAAAATAACAAGGAGTCCAGTAGAAAGAAAAGGAGTATTTGTGGCACCTTAGAGACTAACAAATTTATTTGAGCATAAGCTTTCGTGAGCTACAGCTCACTTCATTGGATGCATTCAGTGGAGTCCAGTGACACCTTAAAGGCTAACATATGAAGACAACATACGATGACACACATATGGTCTGAAGAACTTCTGCCTTGCAATCTGAAATCAGCTTAAGCCCTAACCCATTTTCCTCTGCATTCTTCACACCCCACACTCATTTTGTGTTGGAGCTGAATGTATAGCTTTAAGCTGATGCTAAATAATTTGTTTGGGAGTGGGATGTGGGAGTGGTCTTTTGAAATTAAAAACTTGCTAGTGTGAAATGTTAGACTTGAGCCGGGGGCCCTCATCTGTGTATGGCAGTGTGACGTTAGAGCTGGCCTCACACCAAAATTATCGATGCTTTGTCTGCTTAGGTGGAAAATTTGGGATTATTATTATTAAAGACAAAAGCCAGTAGAACACTTCAATCTTCCTGGACATTCTATAACAGATTTGAAAGTAGCTATACTTGAACAAAAAAACTTCAGAAACAGACTTCAAAGAGAAACAGCAGAACTAAAATTCATTTGCAAATTTAACACCATTAATTTGGGCTTGAATAGGGACTGGGAGTGGCTGGCTCATTACAAAAGCAGTTTTGAGTCTCCTGGAATTGACACCTCCTCATCTATTATTGGGAGTGGACTACATCCACCCTGGTTCTCCACGTGTGAGGTAACTCCCTTCTCTTCATGTATCAGTATATTTATGTCTGCATCTGTAATTTTCACTCCATGCATCTGAAGAAGTGGGGTTTTTACCCACAAAAGCTTATGTTCAAATAAATCTGTAAGTCTTTAAGGTGCCACCGGACTCCTTGTTACTATAATTCTTTTAAATTACCTTTTTTGTTTGTTCATCTAAACTTAACTTTGCTGACTTTACTAAGTTATAAAAAAAATGTATGACCCCCTTTGCACCGCTGCTGTGTAAGGATAATCTCCAAATGGAGGTGAAGGTATTCTACCTACTCTTTCACACACAGTTCTTTAATGCTTGTAGCACACTGCATTCCAGTGATCCCAGGGTTAGTGAATGGCTCCTTGGGGGCTATTGCATTTTGGAGCAGTCTGAGAACTGAAACCAGGACTCGAGAATTTTAGCTATCTCCTGTTTAGATGATAGATATAGCAAGTGATGGGGAAGAGAATAGGGACAGTAGGGCATTTATATATCCTATGTCTGTGATTCTGCCTTGTGATGGGTGATGATTTTCGACATACGGCATGCAATAGTCAAATTCAAATGATAAAACTGAAGTGTAGGAAATAAGGAGGCTCGCTTTGACCAGTTAAGTGTAGTCTTCTGCTTTAAATTAAATGCAGGGACAGTCACCCTATTTCTTTTCATTATTTTTATTTCTTGAAAGAAAATCTGATTTTCTGAAAACTGACCTTTTTTATAAAATACATAAATGAAGAATTTCTTTGCCAACTGAATTGGGAGTAAACTATTAAATTTGTAAATATTTGTTTTATATAGTATTTTTCAGCTTTTTGTTAATAATACACCTCTGTGCATTATGACTGGCCATAAAATTAAGTTTATAAATTACATCTTAAAACTATTTGTCACTGCCCAGTGTTTCTTGATACTGAAAATATCTGGCCACAAATACTGCAATAGCACCTAGGGACTATACTAGTTTAAGGGATGTGGCATAATTACACTAAAGACAAAGTGCAATGTGTAAAATAAAATGTTTGTTATTTTGTGCAGGGAACATAATTTCATGTTTTAAATGATAGATCTGCCAATATATTTTCAGTAAGCATTTCAGCTAAATCATTTTTTCCAAAAATTTCATTGATGAAGTATATATTCAGTCATAGATAAAAATGGCTTATAAAATGTATTCTACTTATCAACTCATTTTACATTTTGTTTTGTTTGTACAATACTATTTACTGTTTATAGTCTCTATAAAGAAATATTTTTACACACACTTATAGCAACCTTAGAAGTAAATGCTGTACATTCCAGGCCCTGTTTTGAAAGATATCTTCAATAGTTTTGCTGCAGTATGTCTAAACTTGCACATTTTTTGTTTTATGCTTTCTTTTCAGTTCTCTGGTTTAGAATATTAGAGTATGTGGTCAAGTAGTTATGTATACCAAAGCTCATTCAATATTATAACTGAAACACACATCCTAGACTCCTTGTAATAATAATCTGGCTATCATCGTTTATAAAAAATAATTTTTGCAAAAATATGAAGTGATGCAACACTATTTCAGAATGAATCTGAATGTATACGTAAAAGAGAATCAATACCACTCAATACATGAGACAGACTTAATTTCCAAAAATAATTAAACAGCTAAAGAAATTATGTTTACTAAACTGTGTGATGAAAGATTGTGTTGATGTAATATTCATTGTCTGGCTAGGCCGAAAGAATGACAGGAGACATTAGACAGGGGTTTAATCAGGCTGCAACTTTATTATTAGATAGATGTCTGGGACTAACCCAGTGGATATAAAATGTGCAGTGCAGGTGCAAAATGTGTGTCCCTCCAACAGATCCACTGCCGGGACCCTTCAATTCCACCAGCTCACCCCCTTTTCATCCAGGTCCCTCCAGCAATTCCCTTGCCAGGACCTTACCAATTCCAGCCAATTCCAGGAGGACTTCCAAGTCCCCCTTTTCATTCAGGTCCCTCCAGCAATTCCCTTGCTGGGACCTTACCAATTCCAGCCAATTCTGGGGGGACTTCCAAGTCCCCCTTTTCATCCAGGTCCTTCCAGCAATTCCCTTGCCGGGACCTTACTGACCACCCCCCCTCATAGGAAGGGTTAAGGTGGACTATGATGATGGGGGCGTTGGCTCCCTGCTGTACCTATCATAGGAGTCCCCAACTGCCCCCCGGCTTGCTCAGTTACCAAGCACCTCTCCTTAATTCCTTTTCCAGGCCATTTTTCCCTTCTTTTGTGCCTTAATTTATGGAGTACCTGCACTGAACATCCTCTGTACAGTTAAATAAAGAGTTGCGACATATGGCCTACCGCCTGTGCATGAACAGAGCCCACCTGAACCTGCTGCAAGGAAGGCAAAAAGCCCCCCCCTGCACAAGGCCAATATGGTGGTAAGGGAAAAATTCCTTCCCAGCCCCCCTTAGCAGGGCGGCTAGCATAGCGTCCACAGCAGATATAGCTAAACACCCGGCATATTTGTTACATAATGAGGGAGGGAGGATGGGTGCTATCCAGCCTGTTCCAGGTAAAGAGAGGAGTGGCCAAGCCCATACTGATCTTTTTAAACCCCCCATTACTAGGTGGTGAGTCATCCAGCACGCTGACTGCTCTTCCAGCAGTCTTACGTCTCCCCTCCTCCCCCCAGAAAATGCCAGAAAGCTTTGCCCTCCTCTCCTGGCCAGCCAGACAACCACACCCCTGCTTGAAGTGCACAGTGGTGATTATGAATATGTACCTAAAAGAATGTAGAAAATATCGGTTCTGAAATAGCAGAAAGAAATCCATCTTCTCTTGGATGCAATACCATAAGCTACTCTAGCCATTAATAAGAATTAGGGGTACACATCGAAGTGCAGCATTTTTCAGTGTATGCAAATATGGCTTTTAACTTAATAAGTATTTTTTTTTCAAATATGAAAGTCACAGTCGTTGAAACTAACAGTTATGAAAATTAAGAAAATGAATTATGGCTACAAGAACATTTTGCAAAAAGAAAAGGAGTACTTGTGGCACCTTAGAGACTAATAAATTTGTTAGTCTCTAAGGTGCCACAAGTACTCCTTTTCTTTTTGCGGATACAGACTAACACGGCTGCTACTTTGAAACCTGTCATTATGAAAAGAACATTTTGGTATTACAGCATAAGTACTTGCCAGATATAGATATCCTAAGTTACCCTAAGGTTATTTTTTGTTTGTACTAAAATATTTGCAAGGTCATTATCTTATCGCTATACGAAAAGCTTTTGTAAATGTTTAGAAATGACAAATGTTTCCCTTTGTTTGTGTAGATGTTCACAAATAAATAAAACTGTCTGAAACCACTGTCTGTGCTACACATTCTTGTTGATACTCATGTGAAAAACAGTTGATGGGGAAGATACACAATACTTTAAGCTCTGTCAGTACAAACCAAGTAATTTGATTGATGTCACGTGTATTGTTTCAAATTTAAATATAAAATTATTTGACAAAAAAAGACTGGTGAATAATAAAAATTACAAGAACATACAGAATTTTTCACAAGTTGAATCCAATGCAGGACCAAATGACATAAACTGCTACATTAAAAAAACAAAAGCAAAACACAGCTAAATTAAGTCAATCCATGTAATATAAATAGATGTAGGTGCAAATAATTCATGAAGAGTAATGCCAAATAGAGTGGGTAGAATTCTTACCACATGTGTGATTAGATGAAAAACCTTCCCTGTATAGAGTGACTAATAAAAATTAAAACCCTGCTTATACTATTATACCCATCCACAGGTATTTGTTTTATTATATTATTATTATTTTATTTTTTAGTCTATATAGTTCACAGTTTTCTAATGGAAGAGGAAAACACAACTAATTTCCCTAAGTAAACACAGACATTTCAAAGAAGAGGGGATTTTGATTACCAGTCTTCAAAAAGTACTTTGGAGCTACACAACTAGAAAATATTGCATAGCATGCCCAGAGGCTAATTTCTATCATATAGCTAGGAATTTTAAAAATTGCATCCCTACTCTTCTTACACAGAGTCAGAAATGCAGTTTATTACCATATTAATTAATATACTTGAAATTATATAGTTATGATTTGTTTAAAGTAATTTATTTGTTTGTGAGCACCATGTGTGGGAAGAGGAAAGAATCCCCCCCGCACACGCCCCCGGGCAAATTGGCAATGACCTTGGGAGTTTTGGGCCTTCCACTGCAGCATGGAGTGCAGACTGATTGCCAGGATCGTCTGGGTACATCTCAGTTAATCAGTTTCCATTGCAGGGCCCTTGGGCATTAATGCACCTCCATCCCTTCTATTCTCTGCTTGTGGCACTTAATAGTTTAGTCTCCTGAGGACTATAATGCATTGATGCAGCTGCATCTCTGTAAGCTCTCTAGCGTAGCCGCTCTAAGCCGACAGGAGACAGATTTCCTGTTGACTTAATTAATCCACCCACAATGAGCTGGGGGCAGCTATGTCAGCAGGAGAAGCTCCAACATAGCACTATGTACACCAATGTTTAGGTTGGTGTAACTTATGTCACTCAGTGGGGTGGCTTATTCACACCCCTAGTGACATAAATTATACCAACATAAGTGGTAGTGTAGACATAGCCTTAGTTTAATTTTAGTTGTTGGGATTAGTGTGTGAGTGCTGGGTGGTGTTGGTGGCCTGTGATATACACGTCAGACTAGATGGTCTGGTGATCCCTTCTGATCTCAAATTCTATGACTATGAATATTGTAACATACTTATGATTTATTTAAAGTCATTTTTGACTGTTTACACATTCTTACAAAACATAGCATGTCTTTGAAGATTGCATTTGTATTTCCAAACGTTGTGATATAATTAAATCACAATTATTTATATTTTCACCTTTTGAAGCGTTATTATCTGAAAATCCTATGATACCATATTTTAGGTAATCTGAAATTTAAGTAAATGACAAATGTACCTGGCCCAACAAGTGGGCAATAAGCTCTCTCCTGTGAGATGGAAGGTAACTATTAACCAGGAAATAATTCTTCGAAATTTCATTTAAATCATTTAAAAATCATATTTAAAAAAAAAATCCAATCTTGATATAAAAATTGCCAGTAATGGACAATCTACCATGGCCCTTGCTAAATTATTCCAATGATTAATTACTCACTGTTAAAAATGTGTACCTTATTTGTAGTCTAAATTTGTCTAGCTTCTGCTTCCAGCCATTAGATCTTATTATAACTTTATGTGCTAGAAGAACCCTCTGTTATCACATTTCTGTTCTCCTTATAGGTACTTCTAGATTGTGATCAAGTCACCCCTTCACCTTCTCTTTGTTAAGCTAAATAGATTGAGCTCCTTCAGTCTATCACTATAAGGCATGCTTTCTAATCCTTTAATCATTCTCATGGCTCTTCTCTAAACCCTCTCCAATTTATCAATATCCTTTTTGAATTGAGGACACCAGAACTGGACACAATATTACAGCAGCAGTGGCATCGGTGTCAAATACAGAGGTAATATGACTGATCTGCTCCTACTCCAGATTCCCTTTATTATGCATCCAAGAATTTCATTAGCACTTTTGGCCACAGAATCACACTGGGAGCTCAACTTCAGCTGGTTACCCAGCATTATCCCCAAATCATATTTTGAGTAACTGGTTCCCAGGATAAAGTCCCCCATCCTGTAACTATGGCCTACTTTCTTTGTACCTAGACGTATATGTTTACATTTAGCCATATTAAAATGCGTATTATTTGTTTGCACCTAGCTTACCAAGTAGTCCAGATTGCTCTGAATCAGTGATGTATCCTTTTCATTATTTACCACTGTCAAGGTTCCTCCCCCACTCTGAACTCTAGGGTACAGATGTGGGGACCTGCATGAAAACCTCCTAAGCTTACTTTCACCAGCTTAGGTTAAAACTTCCCCAGGGTACAAATTAATTTTATCCTTTGTCCCTGGATCTCCATTGCCACCACCAAACTCTAACTGGGTTTACTGGGAAACGTAGTTTGGACACGTCTTTCCCCCCAAAATCCTCCCACCCTTGCACCCCACTTCCTGGGGAAGGTTTGGTAAAAATCCTCACCAATTTGCATAGGTGACCACAGACCCAAACCCTTGGATCTGAGAACAATGAAAAAGCATTCAGTTTTCTTACAAGAAGACTTTTGATAGAAGTAAAGAAATCACCTCTGTAAAATCAGGATGGTAGATACCTTACAGGGTAATTAGATTCAAAACATAGAGAATCCCTCTAGGCAAAACCTTAAGTTACAAAAAAGACACACAGACAGGAATAGTCATTCTATTCAGCACAGTTCCTTTCTCAGCCATTTAAAGAAATCATAATCTAACACATACCTAGCTAGATTACTTACTAAAAGTTCTAAGACTCCATTCCTGTTCTATCCCCGGCAAAAGCAGCATACAGACAGACACAGACCCTTTGTTTCTCTCCCTCCTCCCAGCTTTTGAAAGTATCTTGTCTCCTCATTGGTCATTTTGGTCAGGTGCCAGCGAGGTTACCTTTAGCTTCTTAACCCTTTACAGCTGAGAGGATTTTTCCTCTGGCCAGGAGGGATTTTAAAGGGGTTTACCCTTCCCTTTATATTTATGACACGCCCCCCAAATCTCAGCTAGGGTGAAACGCTGGCTGGGATTTCTTCCTGGAGCTCTAGGAAAAACAGAGTTAATAAGACACATGCACCTCTAAATATACTACCAAGCACATAAAGTCTAACAATATTTTCCACATCTCAAGGACGATTTTAACCAGTTGATTCTGGGAAACTTTCACGGGAGAGTGCATCAGCCACTTTGTTAGAAGCTCCTGAGATGTGTTGGATGTCGAAATCAAAATCTTGGAGAGCTAAACTCCACCGAATAAGTTTTTTGTTATTTCCCATGGTGGTATGAAGCCACTGTAGTGCAGCATGGTCGGTTTGCAGGTGGAAACGCCGTCCCCAAACATATAGACGTAGCTTTTCCAGGGCGTAGACAATGGCGTAACATTCTTTATCACTGACTGACCAGTCGCTTTCCCTCTCAGACAGTTTTTTGCTGAGAAACACTACAGGGTGGAATTCTTGATCAGGTCCTTTCTGCATTAAAACTGCTCCCACACCACGCTCAGACGCATCTGTGGTTACTAGGAACGGTTTGTCAAAGTCTGGTGCCCTTAGTACAGGGTCAGACATGAGTGTCACCTAAGCTTGTTAAAGACCTTCTGACACTTTTCGGTCCACTGAACAGCATTTGGCTGTTTCTTTTTGGTTAGGTCTGTCAGTGGGGAGGCAATTTGGCTGTATTGCAGTACAAATTGTCTGTAATAACCGGCCAAGCCTAAGAAGGATTGAACCTGTTTCTTTGACTTTGGGACAGGCCACTTTTGGATAGCATCCACTTTGGCCTGTAGAGGGCTGATAGTTCCTTGACCCATCTGGTGTCCAAGGTAAGTCACTCTGTTTAGGCCTATTTGACACTACTTAGCCTTAACAGTTAGTCCTGCCTCCCTTATGCGCTCAAGGACTTTTTGTAGATGTTCCAGGTGTTCTGCCCAGGAATCCGAAAATATGGCCACATTGTCAAGGTAGGTGACTGCATATTCTCCTAATCCCGCTAGGAGACCATCTACAAGTCTTTGGAAAGTGGCGGGTGCATTCCGCAGCCCGAAAGGGAGTACATTAAATTCATACAGCCCGACATGGGTGGTGAAGGCTGACCTTTCCTTGGCGGATTCATCTAGCAGTAACTGCCAGTACCTCTTGGTTAAGTCCAAGGTAGAGATGAACTGGGCCCGACTCAGTTTCTCTAATAGTTCATCTGTGCGTGGCATTGGATAGTTGTCTGGGCGAGTTACAGCATTTAGCTTACAGTAGTCCACGCAAGAACGTATCTCCCCATCTGGTTTGGGAACTAGAACCACTGGAGATGCCCATGCACTGCCAGAGGGGTGGATTACACCCATCTGTAACATATCCTGGATCTCCCATTCTATAGCAGTTTTAGCTTGAGGAGACACCCGGTAAGGTTGGACTTTAATTGGGTGAGCATTACCTGTGTCAGTGGAGTGGTATGCCCGGTCAGTCAGTCCTGGGGTGGCGGAGAACATTGGCACGTAGCTCCTGGATCTGCTGTCACTGCAAATGCCCAAGGGTCATGGAGAGGTTCACCTCTTCCACGCCACCAGAACTTTTCCCTTCGTAGTAGACACCTTCAGGCCACTCAGCGTCATCTCCTCCCTGGGCTGTAAACTGACAAACCTTTAATTCTCTGGAATAAAAGGGCTTTAGAGAACTAATATGGTATACCTTAGGCTTCCGGTTGGAGGTGGGGAATGCTATGAGATAATTCACAGCTCCCAGGCGCTCCTGGACCATGAATGGCCCTTCCCATGACGCTTCCATTCTATGGGCCTGGAGTGCCTTTAAGACCATTACCTGGTCTCCTACTTTGAAGGAACGCTCTCTGTATGTTTATCATACCAGGCTTTTCGCTCTTTTTGAGCATCCTGTAAGTTTTCTTTAGCAAGGGCTAAAGAGGTTCGGAGAGTGTTTTGTAGGTTGGTTACAAAGTCCAGAATGTTAGTTCCTGGAGAAGGTGTAAATCCCTCCCATTGCTGCTTCACCAACTGTAACGGCCCCTTAACCTCATGGCCATATACAAGTTCAAATGGTGAAAACCCTAAACTGGGATGTGGTACAGTTCTGTAGGCAAAGAGCAACTGCTGTAACACTAGGTCCCAATCATTGGAGTGCTCATTAACAAATGTACGTATCATGGCCCCCAAAGTTCCATTAAACTTCTCCACCATGCCATTTGTTTGATGGTGGTAAGGAGTGGCAACCAAGTGATTTCCCCATGAGCTTCCCAAAGGCTTTCCATAGTTCCTGCCAGGAAATTAGTTCCTGCATCTGTGAAGATGTCGGAGGGCCAACCTACCCTGGCAAAAATGTCTGCTCGTGCCTGGCACGCACTTTTAGCCCTGGTGTTGCTTAGAGCTACTGCTTGCGGCCATCGGGTGGCAAAATCCATGAAAGTCAGTATGTACTGCTTTCCTCTGGGTGTCTTTTTCGGAAAAGGACTCAGAATATCCACAGCTACTCCCTGAAATGGAACTTCAATGATGGGGAGTGGCTGGAGAGGGGCTTTGACCTGGTCTTGGGGTTTTCCCACTTTTTGCCATACCTCACAAGACTGGACATAGGTAGAAACATCCTTGCCCATTCCCTCCCAGTGGAATGACCTCCCCAACTGGTCTGTGGTCCTGTTCATAGAATCATAGAATATCAGGGTTGGAAGGGACCTCAGGAGGTCATCTAGTCCAAACCCCTGCTCAAAGCAGGACCAATCCCCAACTAAATCATCCCAGCCAGGGATCTGTCAAGCCTGACCTTAAACACTTCTAAGGAAGGAGATTCCACCACCTCCCTAGGTAACGCATTCCAGTGTTTCACCACCCTCCTAGTGAAAAAGTTTTTCCTAATATCCAATCTAAACCTCCCCCACTGCAACTTGAGACCATTACTCCTTGTTCTGTCATCAGCTACCACTGAGAACAGTCTAGATCCATCCTCTTTGGAACCACCTCTCAGGTAGTTGAAAGCAGCTATCAAATCCCCCCCTCATTCTTCTCTTCCGCAGACTAAACAATCCCAGTTCCCTCAGCCTATCCTCATAAGTCATGTGTTCCAGACCCCTAATCATCTTTGTTGCCCTCCGCTGGACTCTTTCCAATTTTTCCACATCCTTCTTGTAGTGTGGGGCCCAAAACTGGACCCAGTACTCCAGATGAGGCCTCACCAATGTCAAATAGAGGGGAACGATCACGTCCCTCGATCTGCTGGCAATGCCCCTACATATACATCCCAAAATGCCATTGGCCTTCTTGGCAACAACGGCACACTGTGGACTTATATCCAGCTTCCCGTCCACTGTAACTCCTAGGTCCTTTTCTGCAGAACTGCTGCCTAGCCATTCGGTCCCTAGTCTGTAGCGGTGCATGGGATTCTTCTGTCCTAAATGCAGGACTCTGCATTTGTCCTTGTTGAACCTCATCAGATTTCTTTTGGTCCAATCCTCTAATTTGTTTAGGCCCTCTGTATCCTATCCCTGCCCTCCAGCGTATCTACCTCTCCTCCCAGTTTCGTGTCATCTGCAAACTTGCTGAGGGTGCAATCCACACCATCCTCCAGATCATTTATGAAGATATTGAACAAAACCGGCCCCAGGACCGACCCTTGGAGCACTCCACTTGATACCGGCTGCCAACTAGACATGGAGCCATTGATCACTACCCGTTGAGCCCGACAATCTCTATCCACCTTATAGTCCATTCATCCAGCCCATACTTCTTTAACTTGCTGGCAAGAATACTGTGGGAGACCGTGTCAAAAGGTCTGCTAAAGACAAGGAACAGCACGTCCACCGCTTTCCCCTCATCCACAGAACCAGTTATCTTGCATTAGAAGGCAATTAGATTAGTCAGGCATGACTTGCCCTTGGTGAATCCATGCTGACTGTTCCTGATCACTTTCCTCTCCTCTAAGTGCTTCAGAATTGATTCCTTGGGGACCTGCTCCATGATTTTTCCAGGGACTGAGGTGAGGCTGACTGGCCTGTAGTTCCCAGGATCATCCTTCTTCCCTTTTTTAAAGATGGGCACTACATTAGCCTTTTTCCAGTTGTCCGGGACTTCCCCAGATCGCCATGAGTTTTCAAAGATAATGGCCAATGGCTCTGCAATCACATCAGCCAACTCCTCCAGCACCGTAGGATGCAGCGCATCCGGCCCCATGGACTTGTGCTCGTCCAGCTTTTCTAAATAGTCCCGAACCACCCCAGCATGGCCACTAGGATGATTGTGGGCTAAGCTCAAGAGCTTGACCCGGTACTTAGTTGGTACTACCAACTGTCTCTGAGTATGCCAGTCTTCCTGGTGTCCACCAGAAAGAGTTTCCTTATATAAAAGTTCTCTTTCTACAACAAACCTGGATCAATTAGAAGAGCTGAGAGGCAGTGGGTTGCTCCATACTGCCATCCAAGCTCTCTGGAGGCTTTCATCTGTTTCCTGTTCAGTCTGGAACTGTTCCCTTAATGCTGGAGACATTAGTTCCTCATTGGATTGTGGACCTGGGCTTAGTCCCTCTGGAAGCGATGTAGGGGATGGGGCTGTTTCCATTGACTGTGAACCGCTCTCCGCTGGGGCACTCTGTTGGGGTTCAGGCTCCGGCTGAGCCTCTTGTGTAGGGTTATGGGCTGCTGCCAGTTCAGGTTTGGTGGGGCCCTCTGGTGTTGGGGTTGCAAGTACTGGATTCAGTGCTGGCAACGGGTCTGGTGCTGGTTGTTCCACCGGTTCCGGTTCTGGGACTGGCTCCGTCTGGGTCTCTGGGACTGGATCCACTACTGCTGTTGCAACGTTGGCCTGGGGTCCGGGTCCATCACCTCTGACCGGGTCCTGGTAGAAGTTTCCAGAATATACCTAGGCGTCACAGCTTGTTTAGCCTGGCTGCGGGTGACCATTCCCACCCTCTTGGCTCGCTTCACAGTCTTCCCCCAACAGCATGGGGATGGGATAATCATCATAGACTGCAAAAGTCCACGTTCCTGACCAGCCCTGGTACTGGACAGGCAACTTGGCTGTAGGCAAATTGAAAGAGTTGGACTTGAAGGGTTGAATCATCACTTGGATCTCTGGGTTGATGAAATTGGGGTCCACTAAGGAAGCATTGATAGCTGACACTTGTGCTCCGGTGTCCCTCCACGCGGTGACCTTCTTCCCACCCACACTCACAGTTTCCCTCCACTCCAAGGGTATCTGGGCCTGAGGACCTCTGGTGTGATTCCAGTGCAATGAACTGTAATCTGTTGGGGTTCTTGGGGCAGTTGGCCTTTACATGCCCCGGCTCGTTACATTTAAAACATCGTCCAGCTGACGGGTCACTGGGGCAAGGTGGGTTGCTGGAGAATGGTGTGGCGGGACGATAAGGTGGCTGGAGGGTTCCTTGGGGGGTAGGTGGTGCCTTCGGCGCCCCCCGGTAGTAGGGTGTGGTCTGAGGTTGTCCCTTCTGGTATCCGCTCCAACTGCGACCAGTTTTTTTCTTCTCTGCCACCTCCACCCATTTGGCTCCAATCTCCCCCGCCTCGATTACAGTTTTGGGCTTCCCATCTAGGATGTATCTTTCTATTTCCTCATTAACACCCTCTAAGAACTGTTCTATTTGTATTAGAAAGGGCAAATCTGCTGGAGATTTAACACTTGCTCCTGATATCCAGGCATCCCAATTTTTCACAATGTGGTAGGCATGTCGGGTAAATGACACATCTAGTTTCCACCTTAGGGCTCTGAACCGCCGACGGGAATGCTCGGGTGTTAGCCTCATTCTGACTCTCACCTTGGTTTTAAACAGTTCATACTTGTTTATGTGTTCCTTAGGCATTTCAGCCGCCTCCTCAGCTAAGGGTCCACTGAGTTGCGGCCTCAGCTCTACCACGTATTGGTCTGTAGAGATGCTGTACCCAAGGCAGGTCCTTTTGAAGTTTTCTAAGAAGGCCTCGGTATCATCGCCTGCCTTGTAGGTGGGGAACTTTCTGGGATGGGAAGTGGTACCTGGAGAAGGATTGCTAGGGTTTGTTGGTATATTCTGCTGAGCCTTTGCCTTCTCCATCTCCAGTGCATGCTTCCTCTCTTTTTCCTTCTCCTCCAGTTCTTTGGCCCTTGCCTCCATTTCTTTTTCCTTTGCCTCCATTGCTCTCCTGTGGGCAGCCGCTTGGTGTTGTTCTGCCTCTTTTGCTGCCTCCCTTTCTTTGTCCTTTGCCTCCATTTCTCTCCTGTGGGCAGCTTCTAGGGCTTTTTCTGCTTCTTTCACTGCCTCCAGTCTGGCTAACTCCAATTTGTGTAGTGTCTTGGTTTCTGACATCTTTACCTCTCTGTTTTTAACTAACTTTACACCCGAGGGTTAGAAATAAAACAAACAAACAAACAAAACTTGGCTTGTAAAATTTTGCTGTGCTGTAATAGGATACCTATATTCTCTGATAGTGATTGTCAGCCTACAGAAAAATCCAAAAAAAAAACCAAAAAAAAAAAAAAACCAAAAAAACCACCCAACAACAACAACAACAAAATAAAACAAAAAACAAAAAACCCCAAACCCTAACACCTTTGTCTCCAGGCAAATAGGGAGAAAACCCCTCTAGTTGCTCTTAGTTAAAAAAAAAAACTTCAGGTCTGTGAAGACTGGTGAATTTCCCTGCAGGAGGTTAACTACCCAGCCTTTAGGTAGAGAAAACTCCAGCTCACAAAAGACAATTCCCTTTTGTCTCTGCTCTGGCCCCAAAGCAGAAAAAAAATCCCCAACTACTTCCAGTTGGAAACTTGCTTTCCAGCAGCCCAAAGGAAAAAAAATTCCTTTTCAAATCTGTGCTCCTTGTTCAAAAAATCAAAATCCTAAAAAAACCCCCCAAAACTGACACCTTTGTCTCCAGGCAAATAGGCAGAAAACCCCTCTAGTTGCTCTTAGATAAAAACAACTTCAGGTCTGTGAAGACTTGTGAATTTCCCTGCAAGATGTTAACTACACTGCCTTTAGGTAGAGAAAACTCCAGCTCACAAAAGACAAATCCCTTTTGTCTCTGCTCTGGCCCCAAAGCAGAGAAAAAACTAACTGCTTTCAGTTGGACCTGCTTTCCAGCAGCCCAAAAGAAAAAAAAAATTCCCTTTTAAAAATCTGTGCTTCTGGTTCAAAAAATCTCAAATTCATCTCAAAATGATTTCAAGTTAATCCCACTGCTCTGCCACCATGTCAAGGTTCCTTCCCCACTCTGAACTCTAGGGTACAGATGTGGGGACCTGCATGAAAACCTCCTAAGTTTACTTTTACCAGCTTAGGTTAAAACTTCCCCAAGGTACACACTATTTTACCTTTTGCCCTTGGACTTCCACTGCCACCACCAAATGTCTAACCGGGTTTATTTTTGAGAAAGCATTGTTTGGAAACGTCTTTCCCCCAAAAATCCTCACCAAAACCTTGCACCCCCCTTCCTGGGGAAGGTTTGATAAAAATCCTCACCAATTTGCATAGGTGACCACAGACCCAAATCCTTGGATCTTAAGAACAATGAAAAAAGCATTCATTTTCTTACAAGAAGAATTTTAATAGAAGAAACAGTAAAAAGAATCACCTCTGTAAAATCAGGATGGTAAATACCTTACAGGATAATTAGATTCAAAACATAGAGAATCCCTCTAGGCAAAACCTTAAGTTACAAAAAGCCACAAAGACAGGAATATCCATTCTATTCAGCACAGCTTATTTTCTCAGCCATTTAAAGAAATCATAATCTAACGCATAATCTAATCTAATCTAATCATAATCTATACTAAACTAGTAGGAGTGGTAGATACGGTGGCAGGTAGGGATAGGATACAGAGGGACCTAGACAAATTGGAGGATTGGGCCAAAAGAAATCTGATGAGGTTCAACAAGGATAAGTGCAGGGTCCTGCACTTAGGACGGAAGAATCCAATGCACTGCTACAGACTAGGGACTGAATGGCTAGGCAGCAGTTCTGCTGAAAAGGACCTAGGGGTGACAGTGGACGAGAAGCTGGATATGCGTCAACAGTGTGCCCTTGTTGCCAAGAAGGCCAATGGCATTTTGGGATGTATAAGTAGGGGCATAGCCAGCAGATCGAGGGACGTGATCGTTCCCCTCTATTCGACATTGGTGAGGCCTCATCTGGAGTACTGGGTCCAGTTTTGGGCCCCACACTACAAGAAGGATGTGGAGAAATTGGAGAGAGTCCAGCGAAGGACAACAAAAATGATTGGGGTCTGGAACACATGACTTATGAGGAGAGGCTGAGGGAACTGGGATTGTTTAGTCTGCAGAAGAGAAGAATGAGGGGGGGATTTGATAGCTGCTTTCAACTACCTGAGAGGTGGTTCCAGAGAGGATGGTTCTAGACTATTCTCAGTGGTAGAAGAGGACAGGACAAGGAGTAATGGTCTCAAGTTGCAGTGGGGGAGGTTTAGGTTGGATATTAGGAAAAACTTTTCCACTAGGAGGGTGGTGAAAAAATGGAATGCGTTACCTAGGGAGGTGGTAGAATCTCCTTCCTTAGAAGTGTTTAAGGTCAGGCTTGACAAAGCCCTGGCTGGGATGATTTAATTGGGGATTGGTCCTGCTTTGAGCAGGGGGTTGGACTAGATGACCTCCTGAGGTCCCTTCCAACCCTGATATTCTATGATTCTATGATTCTTTGGGTGCATTGGTGGGTATCCCGGTTGCCTGAGGATTTGCAGCTGGGGTTCAATGACAAAGGAAACCTGAGGTAGCATGGAAAGAGTATGTTATGGGACCAGCTGATGTCACTGCTGTAGGCATAGTGCATGGGGTACCAGAGCTATTTTGGCAGGATGGGGTTCACCTGTCAGACTTGGGCACAGACATGTTTTTGGCTGATATAACCAGGTGTAACGATGCTGCCTCTGGCGGGTCAAAACTGAGAGTACCAATTCAGGACAATTTGTTTAGAGCAGGGCAGTTACAGCCCATGGCTGGGGTTCCTTTGCACACCAAGGCAAATCAAACCAGCCAAACAGAGAAGACTTCAGTTTTACCCCACTGGTTATCCAGAAGTCATACAAGCAATTCCCTTAGACACTCCAGTTTCCAGTATCACCACCAGTGCCACTCGTTATGGGGATGAATGGTTATGAAAACCAATACCCCAGTAAAAGAAAAAAGATTCTCCCGATCCCAAAGGACTGACCCCTGACCCAGGTCAATATACAAGTCAGATATTACCCACAAATCACACTGTTGCCAATCCTTTAGAATCTAAAATTTAAAGGTTTATTCATAAAAGGAAAGAAATACAGATGATAGTTAGAATTGATTAAATGGAATCAATTACATACAACAAAGTTCTTGGTTCAGTCTTGTAGCAGTGATAGGATAAACTGCAGGTTCAAATCAAGTCTCTGGAATAAATCCACAACTGGGATGGGTTATTCAGTCCTTTGTTCAGAGTTTCAGTTTGTAGCAAAGTCCGTCCAGAGGCAAGAAGCAGGATTGAAGACAAAATGGAGATGAGGCAGCTGCCTTTTCTAGTCTCTTCCAGGTGGTAGGACACCTCTTAGTTCTTACTGTGGAAAATTACAGCAAGATGGAGTTTGGAGTCACGTGGGCAAGTCACATGTCCATGCATGACTCAGTTCATTACAGGCCAACGCCATTGTTTACATGTTAGTTTGAACATTCCCAGGAAAGCTCAGATGTGGATTGGCGTCTCCCAAAGTCCATTGTCAGTTAAATGTTTCTTGACTGGGCACTTACTGAGAATAGTCTCTTCTCAAGAAGCTGACCAAATGCTTCGCTGAGGCTACTGAGAGTCAAAATGCATTAAGATACAAGTACATGGCCAATGTTGTCAGACGCCACCGGTGTGGTGCTCTGCTCTATCCAATGTTGATAAGTCGGCCGCGTGAGTGTGTTCCCTCTGTGTGCTGCCCTGGCTCTGCGCAGATAGTTGACACAGCAGACCCCGAGAGAACCCCCAATGACCACAGACTCCGATAAGGTACGAAGGCACCCAGCCAGGTTTATTGCCAAACGAAATACAGTCTCTAGATCCCCGGATAAGATGTCTATAGTTCTGCTAGTCAATATGTGCTCCCTGACAATGGACACAGCTCAGTCAGTGGTGGGACACTCCACTGCCCCCTAGGCTGGACAGAGACACCGCCCCAGGGATGTATTCTTATACACAGGTACAAGTTACATAACACTCCTGGCGTATTGAGGTGCAACCCCTTTATGTAACAATGCACCACCCTCCTACGCAGTAAGGTGCCGCCTCTCACCTTGTACATGTTGGTTCGAACAAAACAACTCTATCCATCATACTAGCCTTTTGCCCCTGTCCTTGTTATCCATGTGGACGGTATAAGAATGTACTTGTACCATTTGTGTATGGCTCTGGTATCCAATATACTTTAGATATATGTTTATGCAACATCAGCCCTTTCCTTGTCAGCTTCTGTGAGCAGGGCCTGCCTCTGGCTCGCAGCTTAACTTTGCTTTATGTTAGCAAAGTCTTGACCATTACTTTAGCTCAGGCCTTAGGTCTCATACTGGGCCTCTGATACTAAGGGTTTATGTTTCAGGGCCTCATCTTACTACAGCCAGTATTCATAACTTCAACTACAAAAATGATACACACATACAGACAGCATAATCATAATCAGCAAATCATAACCTTTCCATAGACACCTTACATGACAACCTTTGTACAATATTTGCTGAAAATATATAACAGCGGTTCAACCATGATCACAGGTTATGTCAGTAATGCCACACTGGGGCATTAGGAGACCTCTTGGTTGGAGGGGAGGCAGCCAAGCTAATTGCTGGTGCCTCCTTGTGGTGGATGTTCAGGTGTGCCATACGGAAGGGATCCAGTGACCAGATAAATGGCTTAGTAAAGGACTTAAAAAGGAGGTGTTGGTTAAAGGAGCTTAATGGGTGGGGGTAGTGGGTTCAGGGCTCCTATGACTGGCATGGCAGGGAGCCAACTCTCCTTTCCTATATCCCAACTTAACCCTTGTTCAAGGGGTGTGTGTGTGTGGGGGGGAATTGGTAAGGTCCCAGCCATGGATTGGCTGGCTGACCTGGATGGAAAAAGAGGGGGGCTGGCGGAAGCCCCCTGGGTAGATATTAAATGGACATGGGGTTACCTGCACTCTACACTTTTATCTGCTGGATAGTCCCCGACATCTAATAATAAAGTTGTGTCCTGATTAAAACCATATCAAGTGTTTCCTGTCTGTCTTTTGGTATACCTGGACAATAGAAATAAAAGGAAAATTATTAATTTTTTGGCTAAAAATATTTTTAAAATTTGCCAAAAAGGCAATTTTTGTGAAAAATAATCAAAAGAATTTCTGAAAAAAGGAAAAACAAAAATGTTTCAAAGAAAATGAAAATACATCAATTTTCAGCTAAAAATAATTTTAAAACTACTTGTCAAAAATCAACTGAAAATCAGCTAAAAACAACAAAAATTTGAAAAAAATCCATTGTTTGCATTAAAAAGGTTTTGAAGAAAGGATTATTTCATTACTTTTTTAAAAAATGATTTGGATGACGGGATGGATTGCACCCTCAGCAACTTCACACATGACACTAAGCTGGGGGGAGTGGTAGATACTCTGGAGGGTAGGGATAGGGTCCAGAGTGACCTAGACAAATTGGAGGATTGGGCCAAAAGAAATCTGATGAGGTTCAACAAGGACAAGTGCAGAGTCCCGCACTTAGGACAGAAGAATCCCATGCACTGCTACAGGCTGGGGACTAACTGGCTAAGCAGCAGTTCTGCAGAAAGGGACCTGGGGATTACAGCGATCGAGAAGCTGGATATGAATCAACAGCATGCCATTGTTGCCAAGAAGGCTAATGGCATATTTGGCTGCATTAGTACATGCAATTGCCAGCAGATTGAGGGAAGTGATTATTCCCCTCTATTCGGCACTGGTGAGGCCACATCTGGAGTACTTCGTCCAGTTTTGGGCCCTGCCCCTACAGAAAGGATGTGGAACCATTGGCAAGAGTCCAGCAGAGGGCAACAAAAATAATTAGCCGGCTGGGGCACATGACTTATGAGGAGAGGCTGCAGGAACTAGGCTTATTTAGTCTGCAAAAGAGAAGAGTGAGGGGGGATTTGATAGCAGCCTTCAACTACCTGAAGGGGGGTTCCAAAGAGGATGGAGTTCGGCTGTTGTCAGTGGTGGCAGATGACAGAACAAGGAGCAATAGTCTCAAGTTGCAGTGGGGGAGGTCTAGGTTGGATATTAGGAAACACTGTTTCACTAGGAGGGTGGTGAAGCACTGGAATAGGTTACCTAGGGAGGCGGTGGAATCTCCATCCTTAGAGGTTTTTAAGGCCCGGCTTGACAAAGCTCTGTCTGGGATGATTTAGTTGGGGTTGGTCCTGCTTTGAACACAGGGTTAGACTACATGACCGCCTGAGGTCTCTTCCAACCCTAATCTTCTATGATTCTATGATATGCACATCAGTGACCCAATCCTGCACTGACATCTGTTACTATAGACCCCTGAGCCTTTGGGGAATTCCACTGCAGAACTAGGGCCTAAGGGTGGTGGCAGTTGGGCAGCAATATTTTATGCATTCTCATTTTAGCTTTTGTCTTTGAATATATGTAATTCGTACATTTTAAGCAAGACAGGGAACTGATGGGCAAGATCCCCTGGGAGAATAACATGAGGGGGAAAGGAGTCCAGGAGAGCTGGCTGTATTTTAAAGAATCCTTATTGAGGTTACAGGGACAAACCATCCCGATGTGTAGAAAGAATAGTAAATATGGCAGGCGACCAGCTTGGCTTAACAGTGAAATCCTTGCTGAGCTTAAACACAAAAAAGAGGCTTACAAGAAGTGGAAGACTGGACAAATGACCAGGGATGAGTAAATAAAAATTGCTCGGGCATGTAGGAATGAAATCAGGAAGGCTAAATCACACCTGGAGTTGCAGCTAGCGAGGGATGTTAAGAGTACCAAGAAGGGTTTCTTCAGGTATGTTGGCAATAAGAAGAAAGCCAAGGAAAGTGTGGGCCCCTTACTGAATGAGGGAGGCAACCTAGTGACAGAGGATGTGGAAAAAGCTAATGTACTCAATGCTTTTTTTGTCTCTGTCTTCACGAAAAAGGTCAGCTCCCAGACCACTGCACTGGGCAGCACAGCATGGGGAGGAGGTGGCCAGCCCTCTGTGAAGGAAGAAGTGGTTCGGGACTATTTAGAAAAACTGGACGTGCACAAGTCCATGGGGCCGGATGTATTGCATCCGAGAGTGCTAAAGGAATTGGCGGATGTGATTGCAGAGCCATTGGCCATTATCTTTGAAAACTCGGATATCGGGGGAAGTCCCGGAAGACTGGAAAAAGGCTAATGTAGTGCCAATCTTTAAAAAAGGGAATAAGGAGGATCCTGGGAACTACAGGCCAGTCAGCCTCACCTCAGTCCCCGGAAAAATCATGGAGCAGGTCCTCAAGGAATCAATTCTGAAGCACTTAGAGGAGAGGAAAGTGATCAGGAACAGTCAGCATGGATTCACCAAGGGAAAGTCATGCCTGACTAATCTAGTTGCCTTCTATGATGAGATAACTGGTTCTGTGGATGAAGGGAAAGCAGTGGACGTGTTATTCCTCGACTTTAGCAAAGCTTTTGACACGGTCTCCCACAGTATTCTTGTCAGCAAGTTAAAGAAGTATGGGCTGGATGGATGCACTACAAGGTGGGTAGAAAGTTGGCTAGATTGTCGGGCTCAACGGGTAGTGATCAATGGCTCCATGTCTAGTTGGCAGCCGGTATCTAGCGGAGTGCCCCAAGGGTCGGTCCTGGGCCCGGTTTTGTTCAATATCTTCATTAATGATCTGGAGGATGGTGTGGATTGCATCCTCAGCAAGTTTGCGGATGACACTAAACTGGGAGGAGTGGTAGATACGCTGGAGGGTAGGGATAGGATACAGAGGGACCTAGAAAATTGGAGGATTGGGCCAAAAGAAATCTGATGAGGTTCAATAAGGACAAGTGCAGAGTCCTGCACTTAGGACGGAAGAATCCAATGCACCGCTACAGACTAGGGACCGAATGGCTAGGCAGCAGATCTGCAGAGAAGGACCTAGGGGTGACAGTGGACGAGAAGCTGGTTATGAGTCAACAGCGTGCCCTTGTTGCCAAGAAGGCCAATGGCATTTTGGGGTGTATAAGTAGGGGCATTGCCAGCAGATAGAGGGACGTGATTGTTCCCCTCTATTCAACATTGGTGAGGCCTCATCTGGAGTACTATGTCCAGTTTTGGGCCCCACACTACAAGAAGGATGTGGAGAAATTGGAGAGACTCCAGCAAAGGGCAACAAAAATGATTAGGCGTCTGGAACACATGACTTATGAGGAGAGGCTGAGGGAACTGGGATTGTTTAGGCTACGGAAGAGAAGGATGGGGGGGGGGGATTTGATAGCTGCTTTTAACTACCTGAAAGGTGGATCCAAAGAGGATGGATCTAGACTATTCTCAGTGATAGCAGATGACAGGACAAGGAGTAATGGTCTCAAGTTGCAGTGGGGGAGATTTAGGTTGGATATTAGGAAAAACTTTTTCACTAGGAGGGTGTCGAAACACTGGAATGCGTTACCTAGGGAGGTGGTGGAATCCCCTTCCTTAGAAGTTTTTAAGGTCAGGCTTGACAAAGCCCTGGCTGGGATGATTTAGTTGGGATTGGTCCTGCTCTGGGCAGGGGGTTGGACTAGATGGCCTCCAGAGGTCCCTTCCAACTCTGTTATTCTATGATTCTAAGACACACGCTCTTGGAGCTGTTTAGAACTCTTAGCTATATATTGAAGTATTGGCTGCCCTTATGCACACAGAGAGGATGAATTACAAATTCCCTGAGCACTTCCATACTTTGCTTAGAAAAAAAGCCCACTCCACATGTTTTCTAAGTCAAATATGTGTAATGCATAATCTCTTTTTCATTAGTAACACTTTCAATAAACTAGACCCTCTGGACTTTTAATATTTAACTCCATATTTTTAACATAACCTTTTTTTTTAAGTAACCTCTACTTGGTAAAAATATTGAATTAAAAGAAAAAAAGCCTCCATTAACACTGAGTCATTGTTACACAAACATTTTAGTCATCGTTCGTTAGCTCAGTTATTATGATGCTAACTGTGGTGATCATGGACTCTATTCATATATCTGTCATTTTCTGGCCCGAATTCATTACAAAAACAAGGATTATAATCCTGAAAATATTTTCAATTTGTCAATTGGAAAGCTTCTATTTTTTTTTAAAATGAGAATATTGCCAATTTACTATTTGTCTTGAATACTCTTAAACTTTAAAGAAAAGATTATTTATAATAAAGCATATTGCAGCAAATGCTTATCACAGTACAGCTTGGTTAGTTGTACCAGTCATCTTTTTGCTTTAGTTGGCAGTACAGAGAGTAAGTTTTAGCACAGACTTATAATGTTTTTCTTATGCCATGTACAAATAAAATATTTTGTCATTTATTAAATTTCAATCATGTCCCTTTGTTATAAAACTGAACTCATAAATTCTCATTTAGACATTCTGCTTCCCAGCATGACTAGGTACAGTGGGTTATTAACAAGCTATCCATTTCTTATTCAAGATATCATAATTGCTTTTATGTTGTTTTGTCCACAACTTACCATTAGTCTTGTCAGAATTGTAGATCTCCCCCTTAAGTTTATATTGCATGGCATGTGTGTGGCAAGGGAAGGGAAGAGGTGGCAGTGGTTAGTGAATATAATTTTACCAGTGAATTGCCTCTGCTTGTTTTCTTTCCTTAGTATATTCACTGATTACCTATATTTGATAACTGCCAGTCCTAAAATAAATAAAATGGGGTGGGGGGGGAGGAGGAAGGTACCGAACCACTCATCCCTCTTATGAAGCAGGAAGAAAAACCTCTGTCTGCAGTCCTTGCCTTGAGGAAGGGTGTCCTTCCCTGTTGTTCAGCTTCCCACGCATTAGTTCATTCTGCCTACAATGACCGTCCACACCTGCCTCCATTTGTTGCTGTTCAGCATCTCTCTCTCTCTCTCTCCTCTGTACCCTCCCCGCTGAACAACAACAAAAGACTAAAACAGGAGACTGAGGAGGGAGATAAGGGCATAGGTACTGGAACTAAGGGTGTGCGGGGTGCTGAGGCACCCCCTGACTTGAAGTGGTTTCCATTATATATAATGGGTTTACAGTTCGGTCCAATGGCTCACAGCACCCTACCCCTATAAAAATTGTTCCAGCACCCTGGACAAGGGTGGAAGAGAATGGTGGACTGGTATAAAGTGCCTGTATAGGAGAGTGAGGAGTGCACCATTTTGAAAGATCTAGCCCATAGTTAGTTCTTATTAGTTTTAATCTCTCGCTAGCCATAAATCTTGTGAGTTTCCCAGCCCGGCTTCACAAATTCAAGATATTTGGTTTGTTGAGAAAAGCTTTGCTAAGTATCTGAAATTTTCGCTTTCTGAGGCATATGATTTTGCACATGGTTTCTCCAACTACAGTGCTTAAGAATGACTCCTCACTACCCTGCACCTTTGTTCTCCCTATCCATAAGTCCTTTTGTTTTTGGTTATTATTAGGGCTGTCAAGTGATTAAAAAATTTATCGTGATTAATCGCATTGTTAAACAATAATAGAATACCATTTATTTAAATATTTTGGATGCATTCTACATTTTAAAATATATTGATTTCAATTACAACACAGAATACAAAGTGTACAGTGCTCACTTTATATTTATTTTTGATTACAAGTGTTTGAACTATAAAAAAAACAAAAAGAAATAGTATTTTTCAGTTCACCTAATACAAATACTGTAGTGAAATCTCTTTATCATGAAAGTTGAACTTACTAATGTAGAATTATGTCCAAAAAACCCTGCATTCAAAAATAAAACAATGTCAAATTTTAGAGTTTGCAAGTCCACTCAGTCCTACTTCTTGTTCAGCCAACTGCTCAGACAAACAAGTTTGTTTACATTTGCAGGAGATAATGCTGCCCGCTTCTTGTTTACGTCACCTGAAAGTGAGAACAGGCATTCTTATGGCACTGTTGTAGCCGGCATCGCAAGATATTTACATTGCATATGCGCTAAAGATTCATATGTCCCTTCATACTGCAGCCACCATTCCAGGGGACATGCGTCCATGCTGATGATGGGTTCTGCTCAATGACAATCCAAAGCAGTGCGGACTGACGCACGTTCATTTTCATTATCTGAGTCTTTTGTCATTATCATAGTCATAGTCATTATCATAGTCATCATAGTCATTATCTATTTCTTTTGTTTATCATTTTTACAGTGCAAATATTTGTAATAAAAATAATTTATACTTTCATTTAAATTACAACACAGAATACAATATATATGAAAGTGTAGAAAAATGTCCAAAATATTTGATACATTTCAATTGGTATTCTATTGTTTTACAGTGTGATTAAAACTGCGATTAACGGCGATTAATTTTTTTTTAGTTTATCGCGTGAGTTAACTGCGATTAAATGACAGCCCTAGTTATTATTGTTTTTCTATTGAAAAATTCCTGGGTTTTTTACAAAAGCTATTTTTTGGGGAGGAGGGAGGTTTACAATTTTCATCCAAGTTTTGAGCCACTCAAGTACATGAAAATACTGATTATGTTAAGAAAAACCAATACATTACATTAGGTAGATGTCATTTTGTTGTTAATAAATTAGTCTAAGTGTTAATATCAGGCTGGGTCTGTTAAAATAGTAGAAGATACACACACACATACGCACACAAATGTGCATGCATATAAGTACATACTGTTAAAGTACAGTTCATTAAATAAACCATGGAATTATACTTCTTTTACTTTCAATACTCTTATTTTGCTCTATTTGTTGTTTTTTTTTCTATCTGCCATCCCCCAATATTCCAGAAATTTACCCAAAAAACTGAAATTAATTTCACCTGTTTTTAATTTTTGTAATAAACACTGATAAATTCCTGGGAATTTTTAAACAAAATACAAAACAAAAACAAAGAATGTAGTCTATCCATCACAGAAAGCAAACTATATGGCTAGATAGGGGACTTGTAAAGTGAATTTATTTGAGAAGCAACCTCTCAACTGCTTCTTCCCCAGACCAGCGTGTGCCTACTCATGTACCTACCAATTGCTATGCACCATACCAATCTCCTCATTTCTCTCTCTCTCTCACCCCACCAAGCTCTGTCCTCAGTCCCCTAAAATGATTCCCTGCTTGCCTCTTCATCCATCATAGCTTTCTGTGTGCCTGTACACCTATAAACCTACATCAGGGTCATCCTGAGTTAATTTCATGATGCCCAAAACATAAAGAGAAACTACCATCAGTTATTAAATCCTGCCCCCCCCCAGCCACACACCTCCACATCTACCCAAATAAAACTAGTAAAAACTACTGGTTATTTGAAACACTAAAATCTTTAACCATATTTGTGCCAAACCATTTTAGAATTAAAACAAGGCGAAAAATTACAGGAAAGTGCTGAAGAAGTAAATTCACCAGTTTTTGAGCCTTCACATGCTTTGTCTAATTTGCCTCCTGAATTCTAGAAAAAAACTTAGCCTGGCATAAATTTGTGCCAGTCAAATATCAGGTTTATTGTTTTCAGTTTTGTAAGGCTGGTGATAGGGTTATAATGGAAGGCTAGCTTCAACCTTATCTATTGAGCTTCTCTCCATAATTAACATGCCACAGTGTACATAATTTCAAAGTTCCAAAACTTCCCACTGTGCACAAAAATATTTCAAAATTTTAAAATTATTGACATAGACTATGACTGCAACAGCAGTGTATGGAGTGCTTTCATAGGTTCAACATAATTTTGGGTATAATCATGTTCGGGACACTGGGCACTACACTAGGTAACTCGGGAGGGTGGAAGACCACGAGTGTCAAGGAAGCCCTCCTGCTCTAGGCCCAGATAAACCAAGGCCCCTTTGCTCCTTGAACCCTCTGTGATCCTGCATAACACTGAGGAAGCTAGCACACAAACAGACAGGTTTGCACACAGCTCGCCAGCCAAGGCCAGCTTCGGCCTGGGAAACAGATAGATAAGGCAGAAATGTTTAGCAAAAACCAGTAACAAATAGGACCAAATAAGGCAAGGCTCGGGCAATGCTATTGAGGAAAAACACAACTGGCTGCTTTAGCTGATTGGCTACGGTATTGTACAGGGCAACAGGTAATTGGTTGCATAAGCTTGTGTAGTGAAATAGGCAAAGGTATAAAATGTATACTGAAATCTGCTGCACTGCTGCAGGATTTGAGACAGCTCAGTCTCCCTGCGCCCTATTTGGAGCTCCAAATAAATCTCTCTGGTTCTCCACCCTGTTGTGGTCATTGGCGCGACGCACACCGGGCAACGAACCCAGCTGTTGCTTGACTCGGGCACTCTGTGCTGGCAATAATCATATTACTCCATTTGTGCAGTATACCGAAAAAAGTGGATAAAAGTATAATCTTTTCACAAAACTAAACATACTACAATATACCAAGATCAGAACAATTTAACTTTGTTAACTATCCAGTAGAATGTGAACAAGAAATAATCATGCCTTCTGTTATATATTCTTTTACTGTGAAATATAACCAACTTGATTTCAGGCACGAAGTGTAATGTTTAATAAAAACTCAGGAGTCAGGCTTGTCAGGAATCAAGCAATTCCATTTATTAATGACAAAGATGCAGTGAACTTCCTAGAAGATATGCAAACTAAAACAGGCAGAGTTCAAAATAACCCAGGAGGAATAAAGACTTTTGCTGAGGGTTATGCAAAAAAAAGTCAAATATGTAAATATAAAGAATTTTGCATTTAGAAGGATACCTATGAAAACTTTGAGGAAAAGTGTCAAAGTATCCGGAATATTAACACTGTGGAGTAAGAGAAAGAGAAACATGTGACTTGATCAGGGTTATTTTATTTGTATGACTAAATATCCCAAAGTGAATTGAAAAAGATACATTGCATGATATGAACAGACCATTTATTTGATAATTTATATTAATTCTGAATAAAAGGTGAAGTTTTTCAAACAGACGTGGATGAATCCTCTCTGACTATAGTGAAATAAGTTAAAGTCTGAGCCATCAATGAAAATGAGCTACTTTGTCCTTAAATTACAAATGCATAGTTTTTGATTAAAGCTCATTTTCACAGTTCATAAAAGGAAAATTGTTCTGATTGCTTGGGAAAACAAGGAAAACTCTTATCTAAGCTATAGTGAAAAAATGTAAGGTGTTTGGTAAAACATAAGACTTCAGTTAGCTGGTTGTACAATCCTGAAAGAGTGGGAAATCATTACAGCAGGGCCAGCACATTTAGTCATTCCCACTTCTTGACATCTAGATATTCTGTTTCCCAATACCTCTTTCAGTCATCACTGAAGACAATAGGGATTGCCTGAAAACTACAAGAGTTTGATAAACATAACAAACCAGATTCATGGAAGATACATTCCCCAAAAAACTTGCTTGTATTCATCTGTCAGGAATGATCAAGATTCAGTGCTAATAATTGAGGTGTTATCCTAGTTAAATGTTACCTCATTGTGTTTGAAATACTTAGTCATCTGAGTATTAAACACATGTTCAAAGGCTAGGGTTAGTGAATTAAGATAATGTTACTATCACTAATTAAGTTCAGAATCCATGCACTTTATGCCAGTGAAAGCTTTTGAACACAGGCCTACTTATGATGAAAGCGATGCTGTCAAGATAAAGATTATTTATTAACATTTCCCCCCAACCTATGTTAATAACACCTTAGATTCTTTTACATTTCTTCAGGTTTTAATAATCTAACTCTCTTTTATCCTTTGATGCTATCTGTTTACTTCATTCATCTTGAACAGTGAAACTAGACTGGTCAGTTTCACTTTCCTTTAATACTATATTTTAATTTCTGATTCTTGGGCACAAGTGCAATGCTGTTGAATCTTGAGGTTCAATAGTGCAATGGAATTAAATTAAAATGAAAACTGATTTAGCTGAAATTAAAGAAAACCCCCAAACATACAAACATATTATTTCATATTAATTTATGTTAAATTCTTTAACAGACATAGGTGAGATTTTCAAAACTGGGTGCCAAACATTAGGCTTCTAACTCTATATTTAGAGACCTAAATAGGTAGCCTAATTTTTCCAACGTGCAGAGATTGCAGATGTTTAGCAAACTTCCATCTTCAGGTCCCAATGAGCAAAGTGTAAACAGATTTCTGAAGAAGTTATTCCCGCAAATGATGCTGTTAGTTTAAAAAAACAAAACCAGAAACACACACAAAAGGTCACACTCCTCTGCCTCAAAGGAACACAGAGAGAAAATCACCTTAAATGCCTTTTTTGTCTGGGCTTTTGTGCTCTTTATCAGTGCTTTAGATATGGTGCTGTATAAATGCCTAAGAAAGATATATTGGTAGTTATTAAAGATGGGTTATGAATATCAAATATTCTATAGAAGGGCTTGCCAAACGAGGCCTGAAGTAGGCATTTCAGATTTGTTTGATTATGTGATCTCCTAGCTTACCCAGGGAACAGTTTTTATAATGCTGAAGTGAAGAAACAGATTGACAGAGACAGAAGAGTACCCAGAAGTAACCTACTACAGGACAGGCCCAACAAAGAAAATAACAGAACGCCACTAGCCATCACCTTCAGCCCCCAACTAAAACCTCTCCAGTGCATCATCAAGGATCTACAACCTATCCTGAAGGACGACCCATCACTCTCACAGATCTTGGGAGACAGGCCAGTCCTTGCTTACAGACTTCCCCCCCCAACCTGAAGCAAATACTCACCAGCAACCACACAACAAAACCTCTAACCCAGGAACCTATCCTTGCAACAAAGCCCGTTACCAACTGTGCCCACATATCTATTCAGGGGACACCATCATAGGGCCTAATCACATCAGCCACACTATCAGAGGCTCGTTCACCTGCACATCTACCAATGTGATATATGCCATCATGTGCCAGCAATGTCCCTCTGCCATGTACATTGGCCAAACCGCACAGTCTCTACGTAAAAGCCTGGTACTTCTACATATGCACCAAGTGAGCCTAGGGTACTACCCACTTTACCTAGAGAGAAAGGAGGGGCTTGTGGACTAGGAGTCAGGTGATCTGGGTTCAATTCAATTCAAGCTCTGCCATGGTATTCATCTGTGATCTCAGGAAGCTCATTTATTCTCTTTGAGACTCATTTCTCCATCTGTAAAATGGAGGTAATAATATTTCTCTACCTCACAGGGGACTTGTAAGGTAAAATTCCTCACTGCTGCTTTTATCCTCTGATACTGTGGAATGGGGAGCATACAATTTAATTAACTATTAAATAAAAATAACTATGATCTACAGTCACAAAGGAACTGAGGTATAGTGATGTTTAGCCTTGCTATGCTTCATTTATAGGTGCCTAGAAAATCACTGCAATTCACAAAGCCTGAGTTAGGCATCTATGCTCCCTATCTAACTAGAGTAAACCCAGCTAGCCCAAATCTGTTGACTCAGGATGAGAGATTCACTACCATGGGCTCCAAAATGTGTGTAGACATACCCATAGACACCTTAAAATGGGATTCACAAAATCCAGCTTGCTAGGCAGCGCCTCACCTAAGCTAGGCAATGGGAGGTGCCAGGCCAGGATGTGTGTCCTAAACCTTGCCCCTCTCAGGAAGTTTGGCACCTAAGTCTGGGCTGCAAGGCGGTGTCTCTTTTTTGGATTTACAGGTGAAAACCCTCTCCTGGGGTTAGGCACCTACAATGTTTGTGCATGAGGCAGGGGAGAGGAGGCAAGTGCCCACCTCAATCATGTCTTTAGCCCAGTGGTAGGATACTCATCTGGTCTATGGGAGACCCCCAGTTTAAGTCCCCCTCTACCTGCAGGGAAGAAGGGATGTGAACATCTCATCCCTAAATGCCCTAATCTAACAGGAGAGATTGAGGCAGCCCTACCACCTACATCAGAATACCCCGTAGCCCAGTGATTAGAATACTCACCTGAGAGGTGGCAGATCCCTGTCCAAATCCTGTTTCCCCCTCGGGTGGAAGCGGGACTTAAATAGGGGGTCTCTACATCCCAGGTGAATCCCCTAACCGTTGTACTAAAAGTTATGAGGGAGGTGTCTTTCTCTCTGCAACCATTTCATGTGAGCTCACCTCTAGGGAGAGTGTTTTGAGTGTTGGCTCCTATTTTTTCAACTATCTTACTCCAGAAAGGACTGATTCTAATATTTATCCTGAATGAAGGGCAGATGTCATGCCCACCATCTTCAGCGACATTTCACCCAACCTCCAGCATCATAATCACTTCCCAGTTGCAGAAAATTGTGACAGTCAGATGTGCTGATTTGTTGATATAATAGATATGAAAGCATATGAGGTCACTGTTAAGGTTTTGCATTAAACTGAAAGTTGATGAAGTTGGGGTGTGTATTGCCTAAGAGTGTGAGGCTGTGGCATGCATCAGTAAGTTCTGTGTGTCCATAACACTTAATCCCCACTTTAAAAGTACTAATAGTATGTATACCAAAAGCAACCCTCCATGGTGAGAGGAGAGCATATAACCTGTCAGCTGGATGGAATCTCCCTATAGGAATCCATGTGATTCCCAAAACGCTGTAGCTTTCATGAAGTTCTAGAAACAGCCAGAAGCAGCTTGCTTGTGCCTGTATTACAGCAGCCTGTTGCATCCCCTCCTTCCTCTGGATCCCACATCCCTGTCTGTATGAGCATGCTTCTCACTCTTTAAACATGCTAATATGGGGCATATGCCATCTTGCTCAGCACCAATGATTGAACTGGGGTTCTTACCAGCTGAAAGCGGAAATATTTACAGCTTGTGCTAAAGAACCAGACTCCCAAGTTCTGAGCTGTTAACAGATGCACATCTTCTGTGGATTGGGTGCAGAGGGGAACACATACCACACACACTGACCAGTGGGGTACAGAGGCAGAATGTGTGACAAATGACTGAAAGGTGGAACATGTATTTTTGGGAAATGACACTATAACTTTAAGAAGTAATGGGATTTGAATCCTATGAGTTGTATGTACACTATATAGTTCAGCATTGTCCCTTAAGGTTATTTGTACTGCATCTCTTTTCAAAAGTCCAATATCTCCAAATATTCCATCGAATTCTTCCATCTTTCTCCCTGGGCCCATCATGGCTGACATGCTGTGGCTGAGAAAGATGTTGGTCCGTGATCCTTTGATCACATACACCCTGAATGCAAAGCTTTTGTTAGTTGTTTCTATGGTGAACAGGCCAATGCAGTTCAGGATATTTTCAGGGCTTGTCAGAGCTGTGTCAGGTGACTTCAGCTCTGGGAGAGGTTGAAGGTGATTGTATGTCTCTTCTGTGATGTCTGCTCCTGAGTCAATTTTAAAGTCAATAGCCTTGCTATGAATATTCAATTTCACTGCCCTGGCAGTATCTATCAGCCACACCATCAGGGGCTCGTTCACCTGCACATCTACCATTGTGATATATGCCATCATGTGCCAGCAATGCCCCTCTGCCATGTACATTGGCCAAATCGGACAGTCTCTACGCAAAAGAATAAATGGACACAAATCTGACATCACGAATTATAACATTCAAAAACCAGTAGGAGAACACTTCAATCTCCCTGGACACTCAATAACAGACTTAAAAGTGGCAATTCTTCAACAAAAAAACTTCAAAACCAGACTCCAGTGAGAAACTGCAGAACTGGAATTAATTTGCAAACTGGACACCGTCAAATTAGGCATGAATAAAGACTGGGAGTGGATGGTTCACTACAAAAATTAATTTCCGCGTGCTGATACTCACACCTTCTTGTCAACTGTTTGAAATGGGCCAACTTGTTTACATTGATGTCATTAGCACTACAAGTGATTTCCACCCCTTATTGTCTACTGTGGAGAATAGCGCACTTCCACCTTAATTGAATTGGCTCGTTAGCATTGACCCCTCACTTGGTAAGGCAACTCCCATCTTGTCATATGCTGTGTATTTATACCTCCCTACTGCATGTTCCACTCCAAGCATCTGATGAAGTGGGTTTTAGCCCATGAAAGCTTATGCCCAAATAAATTTGTTAGTCTCTAGGGTGCCACAAGGACTCCTCATTGTTTTTGCTGACTAATACGGCTACCACACTGAAATGTGATTTCACTATATTAACCTACAGTTTAATAGATTTCAGTTGCTATTGGTAAGAGAATGTTTTCTATATACGCACATTAAAACTATTTCTTAGCTAATTAAGACACCATTTCAACTGAGATTAGTGTATGTTGTAGAATATGTTTTATAGTATATATAATGAATTACTGAGTTCAATGTTAGATAAATGCAGATTTACATTTGTGCTCCTATCATAATGGAAAATGTCACCTTCCCAAGGAGAGCCACCCCAGACTTTTCTCTCCTTTGTATTTGAAAGAAAAGAAAAAAGGATCACCCTTTATTGTAAGTTAGTGGGTCAACCCTCTCTTGCATTCTGACGCATTCCTCTCTCTCAGTTCCTTTCCATGATAATATTTTCTTTGTCTTTATCTCCGTGAATCCTTTTTCCTTCTCTTCCATTTTCATTTCATACAACTCATTGATTGTTGGTGACCAACACTCCAGTAAGTTGTTACCATCATTATTATCTATTTTTTTCTATTTTACTTTTTTGTTTTTGGTCTAAATAATGATAACTGGTCACTTTGGGCCTTAGTGTTTGGGTATAAAGTTTTCCTTTTAAACCTTTCCCATTATTGTTCTGTGTGCATGTATCAAGGGAATTCTCTTTCTCTGGACATTCTCCAGTCAGCCCCTTTGCAAATTTGTATATTTTGGAAGCAAAATAAATGAATAAAACTAATTGGTAGCATAAATGCATTACAAAACTCATACCTCACTATTACTATTCTTACGTTGTTATTTGTGATCTGAAGCTAGGCCATTTTTTCTAGTTTTGAATATGATTATCTCGGTAATATAGCTGAAGTTTCACGGGTGTGAGAAAACAAAAAGGGAGTTTGGCTAAGGTAATCATAGATGTGAGTCTTCGGTCTCACACTATGTAGGACAGCCTTAACATTTTGCATACTGTGATGTCCTAACAGCTTGATATGCTATCCTGTGCATTCTTCGCTACCACCTTGTGTATGTCTTTAGGTACTACAAGTGTTTTATTAGGTTGTTGCTGGTCAACTTTTTCTGAACACAACCCTTCTACAGGGGAGCAGGACGCCAACCCTCACCTGTGAAGTCAGAGGCGCTGACTTTTCAAAGTGCCAGGGGGCCTTGATCCCTGGCTGTGCCCCAGGACCCACCCCCACTCCACCCCTTCCCTCAAGGCCTTCCCTCTTCCTGCGCCTGCTCCACCCCGACCTGCCTCTTCCCACCCAGTTCCTCCCCCTCTCCCGAGCATGCTGCGTCCTTGCTGCTCCCCCTTCTCCCACCCTCACTGCATGCCGTGAAATAGCTGATTGTGGCAGGCAGGAGGTGCAGGGAGGGAAGGGGAGGCGCTGATCCGCAGGGCCCACCGGTGGGTGGGAGGTGCTGCGGGGGAGAGCTTATAGGGGGGCTGCTGGTGGGTGCTGAGCACCCACCATTTTTTCCCCATGGGTGCTCCAGCCCCAGAGCACCCATGAAGTTGGCGTCTATGTGTGAAGTACAAGCTTGCATGCCTAAAACAGACATGCAGGGAGTGGGAGAGAAAAGAGAAGTAGTTCTGTGTCTGAGGGCCAGATAACACTGTCCAAAAGACCTTGGGATAGTGGAGTGGGAGTGACGAGGGGCTTAGCATGATAACATTGGTCAAGCAAACTGACCAACTGACAGAATGATGCATATACAGTGCCTTGCTGACTGGCTTAAATGCCGCTCAAACAAAGTTGTGCAGAGGTTGGCTTTGGGGAAATAAAATTATAAAGTTACAGGGCCAGATTCTCAGTCTTCTATGGCTACTCTGTATGTAAGTAGCCTTAGACAAGGCCACTGGAGAATTCCCCTTTTAAAGTGAAAAGAAAAAAGAAAAGGAGTACTTGTGGCACCTTAGAGACTAACCAGTTTATTTGAGCATGAGCTTTCGTGAGCTACAGCTCACTTCATCGGATGCATAGCATATCGTGGAAACTGCAGAAGACATTATATACACACAGAGACCATGAAACAAAACTTCCTCCCACCCCACTGTCCTGCTGGTAACAGCTTATCTAAAGTCTCTGTGTGTATATAATGTCTTCTGCAGTTTCCACGATATGCTATGCATCCGATGAAGTGAGCTGTAGCTCACGAAAGCTCATGCTCAAATAAACTGGTTAGTCTCTAAGGTGCCACAAGTACTCCTTTTCTTTTTTCTTTTTACGAATACAGACTAACACGGCTGTTACTCTGAAACCTTTTAAAGTGGAAAATCCCAACTGGCATAAAGCCATATGTGCCAACATCTGAAACAAAAACAACCCTGGTAGATTCCAATATTTTTTTAAAAAGAAATTGGATGTGTTGGTATGCGTAACTGTGCATAGACACATTGCCTGTTCAGCCCACTCACACCAGCTCCAGGCATTCAATATATTTTCACTCCAGATGCTCTGCAGAGGCATACAGCACCTGGAGAAACCCCATGAAGAGGGAACCCGTGATTCACCCGGTCAAATTCCTTCTCCTGGTTGAGAGACAGGAGGGCAAGAGACAGAACATCACTATATGGTAGATGGAGTAGGTCCTGGACCAGATAGATTATCAAAGACGGTTTACCTTGGACTGTGTAGGTCTCCTCTGGGTGGATCATGTCTGCCAGCACAGACTTCAGCCTCAGCAAGATGGCCTTTGCTATGTTATAGTACATGCTGAAGAGTGATATTGGTTGCCAATTCCTGAGGTCATGGAGGACTCCCTTTTTGGACAGCAGGGTGAGTACAGCCTACATGCATGACAGAAGGAGCACCCTGCTACCTAAGGACTCAGCCCAGATGGTGGCAAGATCCAGGCTGAGGATGTCCCAGAACACATGGTAGAGTTCCATGGTTAGCCCATCAATGCCTGGAAATTTGTTGGTGGGCGTAAGATGGAGGGCCCCAAGGAATTGGCCAGAGAAAGAGGGTCCTCTAGATGGTCTTGGTTACCTGTGTTGATTATAAGGAGCTTGTCCCTTATTGGTATGAAGGGTGCCATCCTCCTTGAGGAGGTAGGTGATATGCTTTTTGGCACCCCTCTTTTTCTCCAGAGCATAGAAGAAGTGGGAGCCACAATCCATCTCCTGAAAGAGCTGGATGCAGGATTGAAGAAAGGTTCCCTGTGCCTGATGGTTATTAAGGTTTGTCCTTCTCTTGACAATCTCTGCAGAGAGAGTGCCCCAGGATGAGCAGCCGCCACTCCAGCTCCAACTGCTAAATTGCTGCATCCCTCCTTCAACTGCCCCCCTGGGTGTAAAAGCGGCAGAGGAGGGCAGTGTTAAAGTCCCCACCCAGGCCCAGGCACTTGCAAGGATCCAAGGTGCTGAGGAAGATGGATGCCTGCCAATTGAACTGCATCCACTCGCATAGCAGGGCTTAGATGTTAAGAAGTTTGAGGATCAACCTCTCCACACAACCAGGAGGTGCAGCAGGCATCCCAGCATGACCTGGGGCTGTAGGTCCAGGGAGAACAGGGTGGCCACCCACTCCAGCCGAGAGTGTAGTGTGGTGGCTGAAATACACCCTGTCCTGCCACTCCAGTTGCCAGCTGGCTTCAGCAGCTGGATTGGTGTTAATCTCCTGCAGGAAGAGTACCCCCCACCACACACACAAGAAGGAGAGTACCTGGCACCTGCGAAGACTCTCCCAATAGCCCCTGATGTTCAGAGATGCAGAGGTGTTAAGTCTCATTGTGCAGCTTGAGGGTCCTGGCAGCTGGCGGCTGTGCCACCCGCCCCCCAGGGAACCACGCAGCAACATGTTGTTGATCCCATACGTGATGAGGAAAGCTGTGGGCCTGTTGGTAGACTTTCCTTTTATCCCTTTACTCTCCCACACCAAGACCCTCATGCCCTGGAGAATGTGAATAAAATCCTCCCACTGCTGGAAACCAAGCTGCACCTTCTTCCTGGAGCTAAGTGTGTCTGACAGGAACTGACACAGCTTGACCCATTGCATAGAGGGGGGCCAAGAGCTCTGCAGACTCACGGACTCCCTTTTAGGTATGGGAATGGTTGCCTTAATGGTCATGGAGCCCTGGCACAGCACCACCCATACCACATGGTCTGTCTTGCCCCCTGACAGAGATGTGAGCATCAGAGGGAGCACAGCAGCCCCCACTGGAGCAGGGAAAGGGACAGTGGAGCAGTATTCCCTCCAATTCTCTTTCTTTGATTATTTTTGTAATTCTTTGTGCTATTGCCTTACTTCTTTTATACTTCATTAGATCTTCACTATTCATTGTATTTGTCGCTTTTTATAGGCTTTGTTCCTTTCTTTAAGTGCCATTTTGAACTCTTCATTCCACCATGGAAGTGAGTTTTTAGTTTTGGGATACTTCCGTATCCAAGGTATGGCTACAATAGCTGCTGCTATTAATGCTTTTTTTACATTATCACTGAAATTCTCTCTGTCATCATTCACACAATGATTATTTACAAATTTGGTACATTTACTTGTAAATAGGAGCTCCCAGTTAGCTTTCTTAAAATTCCAGGTGAGTAATTTTCCTTTACCTTACCATTGAAAAGTAATAAGTATAGAGAAATGATCACTTTCCTTTCCTTCTCCCTTATATATTTCCAAGTTGCATTTATTTGCAATATCTCCTGTTATAATTCCCAGGTCTAAGCAGGAAAAGCTACCATCTTCTGCATTAAATCTAGTTGTGATGCCATCATTTAAAACCACTAGATTGTTCTCATCAATGACCTTTTCTAACCATGCACCATTTTCATCAGCTGTCTTACTTCCCCATGATTTATTATGTCTATTTAGGTCACCGCATATAATATATGGTCTTTTATAATTTTTTGCTATTTCTTGTATCTCTGAACTTTCTAATTTCCCACATGGGTTATAGATATTATAAATCCTCAAAAAATATTTCTCTTCTGCATTGGGATTTCAACAGCATTATATTCTAGGCTTGCTTCATCATTCCGTGCTACTATGTAGTTTAATCTTTCCCTTATTAAAGTACAAGTGCCTCCTCCTCTTCTGAGTTTTTGGTCTTGCCTAAAGAAAATATATACACTGGAATTTTAAAAAACACACAATTCAACCAACCATGTTTCTTAGATACATATGACATCTGGTTTAGTTTTCATTTCAAGGATATTTTCTTTGAGTTCTTCATGATGCGCTATCAAACTGTGTACATTCCAACAAAAGATTGAGATCCCCATACTACTCATATTTCACCATTAACTTCATTCAAAATTGCATGACTACAGTCTATTGACAAGTATGTTTTAATTGCCCTTGCTATAATTTTCATTTTTTTCTGATTTTTCCCAGTTTATAATTTATGATTGATAACTTTTTCATGAGTAGTAGACCATCGCCTATTCTTTCTGCAGCGTTTATTAACAACTTTTGACTTTTGTATCTCTTTAGGTTGCCTTGCCACAATTCACCCTTAGTTACTACATTTGACTTCTGTCCCCTCTATACAATTTTCATAGGAATGCTCTCCCCCAAATTTACCGCATCTCATTTTCTCTTTAGCAACAGCTGCTATATGCCCATACCATTGGCACTTATAACACCATATGGGACGTGGGATATATGGCTTGATTCACAATATCTGAAACCATAGAGTTACTATCTCAGGTAGAATCCCTCTGTGACAGATTTATGTTACCAATCTGCCTGAGGCATCAGGTGATCAGGCTGAGGCTGCAGGATCATTGGGGAGGAGATGAAGGAGCACACCAAGTGACTAAATTTTAAACCTTTATTAATAAAATAAAGTAAAATAACAGCGGAGAGTGATGGGTGCTCCCCATGTCACTCAGAGGAAGGAAGAAAGCGTTAGTGCCCCAAGCCCTAACCCACTTTCATACTCACACACGCACTACCTGAGGCTGTCCAAGCCCGGGTGTAACGTAAGAACAAGAGGGGGAAGGGTAGATGAGAGTTCTGTCCTGTGCACAGGTCACCCTGGGTCCGCTGTTGATCTCTGACCTGCCCTGGCTCTTGGGAGGATTTTTAAGCCCTTGGTTCTTCTGGGGGGCATTCCCCCCAGAATGACCTCTGTCCCCCGTGCTCTTTGTACCAGTCCAAACTGGCTTTCTGTGGTTTCCTCAGCTTTCCCAAAACACATCGGCTTCAGGGATGGGAGATGGTTGTTTTCCCTTCACCGTCTCACTCGTTTTCGCAGCCCCGGCAGTTCAGTTCTGCAACTCTCCTTTCTCACAGCTGGTCAGGGTTGAAATCTCGACCCCCATCTTTCTTGGAAAGTAGCAGAGAATCTGTTGTGTGCAGCGGCCTTGGGCTGGAGTCAACCTCTTACTTGTGGACCTAGCTGGAGTGTCGAGTTAACCCGTTCCCTTCTCTCTTCCTCCCCCTTTAGCCTCTTGCAACCTGCAAAGAAATCTTTAACTCTGCACTCACACCTTCAACCCTTCCCGAGATCCTTACAACTACATATAAAAGCATTAGCAATATATAATGCTCGTGCTTACCCAGGGTACCCCCTGGGGGGGAGTTATATTGTGACAGTCCCCCTCTTGACCCCGAATCAACATTCTGTTGTGAGGGGTCACCACTTAGGTTTCCACCCTCCGGTAAGGAGGAGTTCTAGGCTACCCTTAGCTGTACGGTTATGACACACCCCCCAAATCACAGATGGTGCTAGATAGCCTGTACCACACTGGCTATGATTTCTTCCTGGAGCTCTAGGAGAAAACAGAGTTAATAAGACACATGCACCTCTAGATATACTACTGATTACATAAAAACTAACAATATTTTCCACATTTCAAGGACGATTTTAACCAGTTGATTCTGGGAAAATTTCATGGGAGAGTGAATCAGCCACTTTCTTAGAAGCTCCTGAAATGTATTTCAAAATCTTGGAGAGCTAAACTCCACTGAAGAAGTTTTTTGTTATTGTCCTTGACGGTATGAAGCCACTTCAGCGCAGCATGGTCTGTTTGCAGGTGGAAACGCTGTCCCCAAACGTATGGGCGTCGCTTTTCCAGAGCGTACACAATGGCATAACATTCCTTTTAGCTGATTGACCAGTGACTTTCCCTCTCAGACAGTTTCTTGCTGAGAAACACAAGGGGATGGAATTCTTGATCCGGTCCTTCCTGCATTAAAACTGCTCCCACACCACCCTCGGACGCTTCTGTGGTTACTAGGAAAGGTTTATCAAAGTCTGGGGCCCTTAGCACAGGGTCAGACATGAGTGTCGCTTTAAGCTGGTTAAAGGCCTTTTGACACTCTTCAGTCCACTGAACTGCATTTGGCTGTTTCTTTTTGGTTAGGTCAGTCAGTGGGGCGGCGATTTGGCTGTAGTGGGGTACAAATCGCCTGTAATATCCAGTGAAGCCAAAGAAGGATTGGACCTGTTTCTTTGACTTTGGGAAAGGCCACTTTTGGATAGCATTCACTTTGGCCTGTAGGGGATTGATAGTTCCTTGACCCACCTGGTGTCCAAGGTAAGTCATTCTGTTTAGGCCTATTTGACACTTCTTAGCCTTAACAGTTAGTCCTGCCTCCCTTACGCGCTCAAAGACTTTTTGTAGATGTTCCAGGTGTTCTGCCCATGAATCAGAAAACATGGCCACATCATCAAGGTAGGCGACTGCAGATTCTGCCAATCCTGCTATGAGACTATCTACAAGTTTTTGGAAAGTGGAGGGTACATTTCGCAGCCCGAAAGGGAGCACATTAAATTCATACATGGGTGACGAACGCTGACCTTTCCTTAGCAGATTCATCCAGCAGTACTTGCCAGTACCCCTTGGTTAAGTCTAAGGTAGAGACGAACTGGGCACATCCCAGTTTCTCCAATAGCTCATTTGTGCATGGCATTGGATAGTTGTCTGGGCGAGTTACAGCATTTAGCTTATGGTAGTCCATGCAAAAGTGTATCTCCCCATCTGGTTTGGGAACTAGAACCACTGGAGATGCCCATGCACTGCCAGAGGGGCGGATTACACCCATCTGTAACATATCCTGGATCTCCCTTTCTATAGCAGTTTTAGCTTGAGGAGACACCCGGTAAGGTTGGACTTTAATTGGGTGAGCATTACCTGTGTCAATGGAGTGGTATGCCCATTCAATCAGTCCTGGGGTGGCAGAGAACTTCGGCATGTAGCTAGTGCACAGCTCCTTGATCTGCTGTCACTGCATATGCCCAAGGGTCATGGAGAGGTTCACCTCTTCCACGCCACCGTCACTTTTTCCTTCGTAGTAGACACCTTCAGGCCACTCAGCATCATCTCCTCCCTGGGCTGTAAACTGACAAACCCTTAATTCTCTGGAATAAAAGGGCTTTAGAGAATCAACATGGTACACCTTAAGCTTTAGGTTTGAGGTTGGGGATGCTGTGAGATAGTTAACAGCTCCTAGGCACTCCTGGACCATAAATGGCCCTTCCCACAACACTTCCATTTTATGGGCCTGAGGCGCCTTCAAGACCATGACCTGCTCCCCTACTTTAAAGGAATGTTCTCTGGCTTGTTTATCATACCAGGCCTTTTGCTCTTCCTGAGCATCTTTTAGGTTTTCTCTAGCAAGGGCTAAAGAGGTTCGGAGGGTTTTTGGAGGTTGTTTACAAAGTCCAGAATGTTAGTTCCTGGAGAAGGCGTAAACCCCTCCTATTGCTGCTTCACCAACTGTAATGGCCCCTTAACCTCACGGCCATACTCAAGTTCAAATGGTGAAAACCCTAAACTGGGATGTGGTACAGCCCTGTAGGCAAAGAGCAACTGCTGCAACACTAGGTCCCAATCGTTGGAGTGCTCATTTAAGTATCATGGCCCCCAAAGTTCCATTAAACTTCTCCACCAGACCATTTGTTTGATGGTGGTAAGGGGTGGCAACCAAGTGGTTCACCCCATGAGCTTACCACAGGCTTTTCGTGGTCCCTGCCAGGAAATTAGTTCCCGAATCCATAAGGATGTCGGAGGGCCAACCTACCCTGGCAAAAATGTCTGTTAATGCCTGGCACACACTTTTAGCCCTGGTGTTGCTTAGAGCTACTGCTTGCGGCCATCGGGTGGCAAAATCCATGAAAGTCAGTATGTACTGCTTTCCTCTGGGTGTCTTTTTCAGAAAAGGACCCAGAATATCCACAACTACTCACTGAAATGGAACCTCAATGATGGGGAGTGGCTGGAGAGGGGCTTTGACCTAGTCTTGGGGTTTCCCCACTCTTTGGCACACCTCACAAGACCAGACATAGGTAGAAACATCCTTGCCTATTCCCTCCCAGTGGAAGGACCTCCCCAAATGGTCTTTGGTCCTGTTCACCCCAGCATGGCCACTAGGATGATCGTGGGCTAAGCTCAGGAGCTTTACCCAGTTCTTAGTTGGAACTTCCAACTGTCTCTGAGGATGCCAGTCTTCCTGGTGTGCACCAGAAAGAGTTTCCTTGTATAAAAGTCCTCTTTCTACAACAAACCTGGATCGACTAGAAGAGCTGAGAGGCGGTGGGTTGCTCCGTGCTGCTGTCCAAGCTCCCTGGAGGCTTTCATCTGCTTCCTGTTCGGCCTGGAACTGTTCTCTTGATGCTGGAGACATCAGTTCCTCACTGGATTGTGGACCTGGGCTTGGTCCCTCTGGAAGCGATGCAGGGGATGGAGCTGTTTCCATTGACTGTGAACCGCTCTCCACGGGTGCACTATGTGGTATTTCAGGCTCTGGCTGAGCCTCTTGTTTAGGGTTATCTGCTGCTGCTGCCCGTGCAGGCTTGGTGGTGCCCTCTGGTGTTGGAGCGGTAGACAGGGTTGCAAGTGCTGGACTCAGTGCTGGCAATGGTTCTGGTGCTGGTTGCTCCGCCAGTTCTGGATTTGGGACTGGCTCTGGCTGGGTCTCTGCGACTGGATTCACTACTGCTGTCACAGATGTTGGCATGGGGTCTGGTTCCACCACCTCAGTCTGGGTCTCTGGTAACACAGACTGGGCCCTTGTTGAAGGCTCAGAAACAGAACTAGGTGTGACATCTCGCTTAGCCTGGCTGCGGGTGACCATTCCCACCCTCTTGGCTAGCTTCACATGGTTGGCCAAGTCTTCCCCCAGCAGCATGGGAATGGGATAATCATCATAGACTGTAAAAGTCCACATTCCTGACCAGCTCTTGTACTGGACAGGCAACTCGGTGGTAGGCAAGTTAAAGATTTTGACATGAAGGGTTGAATTGTCACTTGGGCCTCTGGGTTGATGAATTTGGGGTCCACTAAGGATTGGTGGATAGCTGACACCGGTGCTCCAGGGTCCCTCCACGCTGTAACCTTCTTCCCACCCACACTCACAGTTTTCTTTCACTCTGAGGGTACCTGGGAGACATCTGAGCCTGAGGACCTTTGGTGTGACTCTGGTGTAATGAACTGCAGTCTATTGGGGTTCTTGGGGCAGTTGGCCTTCACATACCCTGGCTCATTACATTTAAACATCGCCCAGCTGACTGGTCACTTGGGTGAGGTGGGTTGCTGGTGATGTATGTGGTGGGACGATAAGGTGTTTGGGGTTTTCCTGGGGATGTAGGTGGGGCCTTGGGCTACTCCCAGTGTTGTCTCGGGTTGCCTCTTCTGATATCCGCTCCAACTGCTACTAGTTTTTTTTCTTTTCCGCCACCTCCACCCATTTTGTTCCAATCTCCCCCGCGTTGATTATAGTTTTGGGCTTCCCATCTAGCATATACCTTTCTATTTCCTCAGGAACACTCTCTAAGAACTGCTCCATTTGCATTTGGAGAGACAGATCTTCCAGAGATTTAACGCTTGCTCCTGATAACCAGGCATCCCAATTTTTTACAATGTGGTAGGCGTGTCGGGAAAATGCCACGTCTGGTTTCCACTTTAGGGCTCTGAACCGCCGACGGGCATGCTCTGGTGTTAGCCCCATTCTGATTTTGTTTTTTTTTTTAAAAAGTTCATAACTGTTCATGTGTTTCTTAGGCATTTCAGCTGCCACCTCTGCTAAGGGTCCACTGAGCTGTGGCCTCAGCTCCACCATGTACTGATCTGTAGAGGTGCTGTACCCAAGGCAGGCCCTTTCACAATTTTCTAAGAAGGCCTTTGTATCATTGCCTACCTTGTAGGTAGGGAATTTTCTGGGATGGGAAGCGGTACCTGGAGAAGGATTGCTAGGGTTGTCTGGTATATTCTGCTTAGCCCTTCCCATCTCTAAATGTTTTGTCTATAACTCCAGTTCATGCTTCCTCTCTCTTACTTTATCCTCCAGTTCATGCTTCCTCTCTCTTTCTTTTAACTCCAGGGCTCTCTTGTGGGCAGCTTCTTCTGCCTCCAATTCCAAGCGCTTTAAGGCCATCCATATATCATGTTCTTTTTGTCTCTCATCAGCCTCGAATCTGGCTAATTCTAATTTCTTTTGGACGTCACTGTCAGTCATCCTAGCCTTTCTGTGTTTAATCTAGCCTAACCCAAACCCAAGAGCTAGAAAGAAAAAAAAACACTTGTGAATTCCCCTGCAGGAGGTTAACTACCCTGCCCTCAGCCAGAGAAAAAAAACAACAACTCCAGCTGCTCAGAGCTTAAAAAAAAAATCCTTAAAAAAACCCCGCCCTGCTTTCCAAGCAGCCAAAAGGGGAGGGGGGGGGAAATTGTTCTTTTAAAATCCTACTGTGCTTTGGGTTCAGAATGATCCCACCGCGCTGCTACCATGTCAGGGTTCCCTCCCAACTCTGAACTCTAGGGTACAGATGTGGGGACCCGCATGAAAGACCCCCTAAGCTTATTTCTACCAGCTTAGGTTAAAACTTCCCCAAGGCACAAATTCTTTGCCCTTGGACGGTCTGCTGCCACCTCCAAGTGATTTAACAAAGAATCAGGGAAAGGACTACTTGGAGTTCCTATTCCCCCAAAATATCCCCCCAAGCCCTTACATCCCCTTTCCTGGGGAGGCTTGAGAATAATATCCTAACCAATTGATTACAAAGTGATCACAGACCCAAACCCCTGGGTCTTAGGACGATAGAGAAATCAGTCAGGTTCTTAAAAGAAGAATTTTATTTAAAAAAAAAGGTAAAAATCACCTCTGTAAAATCAGGTGGAAAATAACTTTACAGGGTAACAAACAATTCAAAAACATAGCAGAACTTCCTCTAGGCTTTGTTTCAAAGTTACAAAAAACAGGAATAAACCTCCCTCCAGCAAAGGAAAAATTCACAAGCAGAACAAAAGATAATCTAACATGCCTTGCCTGGCTTTTACTTACAATTGTTGTAATATGAGAGACTCTTAGGATGGTTTATAGGGGAAGGAGTTTTCTGACCTGTTGCTTTTCCGCTTCCCAAGAGAACACATAAAACAAAGCCTCCCTCCGCCCCAAGATTTGAAAGTACCTTCTTTCCCCATTGGTCCTTTTGGTTAGGTGCCAACCAGGTTATTTGAGCTTCTTAACCCCTTACAGGTAAGGAGGAATTCTAGGCTACCCTTAGCTGTATGGTTATGACAGCCTCTACTATGACTAAGCGAAAGAATGCATGGACATGTGACTTGCCCATGGGACTCCAAACACCATCTTGTTTATTGTAATTTTCCACAGTGAGAACAATGAGGGTATGTCCACACTGCGAAGTTGTCGACATAAGTTTTGTCTTTTATGGGTACTTAAAAAAGCCCCCCCACAAAAGACAAAAGTTTTGCCGATGCAAGTGGCAGCAGGGCTGTCCTTACCCATATGCAAAGTACACAGCTGCGTAGGGCACCAGGAAATTTCTCTTCCCCATGGCCCCCGCCCTGCTCCGCCCCAGCCGTGCCTCTTCCCACCCCTGCTCCGCCCCCGCCCTGCCCCCACTCCACTCCCTTCCCCTGAGGACTGCAGCAGGGGTCGGGCCTGCCCTGTACTCACTAGGTGGCGGGAAGTGGAGCAACCAAGTGCCAACCTGCTGTGCTCCGCTGGCTCCCAGCTGTGCTGCTGGTAAGTGCTGGGGGCGGTTCCCCCAGCCCTCAAGTCCCAAGGCTGGGAGCCAGGGGAGCAGAGCGGAGAGGGCTGAGGCCGTGTCACTCCACTTCCCGCTGCCCCGTGAGTGCGGGGTCGGGCCCGCCCTGTAGTCACCAGGCGGCAGGAAGTGGAGCGACCTGGCCCCAACCCGCTCCGCTCCAGCCCCAATCCTGCCCCTCAAGCCTGTTCGTGCTCTCCCGCAGATGCGTGGGGCCAGCCCCCCCATTCCTCCTGCAGAGGCCTGCGGAAGGCACCAAAATGGCTTGGGACGGCCCTGAGTGGACAAAGCTAACACTGCTCATGGGGCTGGAAGTATTTTGTCAGCAAAAGTGCTGACGGGTTTCTCTTCACTTGGCAGAAGCTATAAAGGCCCTGGAAACATCTCCATTTTGCCTCTTTCCTTCTCAAACCTCCAGACTATGTGAACTTGTACTAATGGGAGCATTCTAACCAAAGGACCGAGGACCTTCCAGTGACTTGGAAGCAACCAGAGACTTAACAAACCAGCAGTTTATTCCATCAGTGCTACAAGCCTGATCCAAGAACTTTGCAATTGTTGTATGTATTTGTTTCCTTTAATCAAATCTTTTCTTTCTTTCTTTCTTTCTTTCTTTCTTTCTTTCTTTCTTTCTTTCTTTCTTTCTTTCTTTCTTTCTTTCTTTCTATAAATAAACATTTAGATTTTAGATACTAAAGGATTGGGAACAGTGTGATTATTGGGTAAGATCTGAGTTGTATATTGACCTGGGTGTGTGGCTGTTCCTTTGGGATCAGAAGAACCCTTTTGTTTGATTAAATGGGTTTTAAATAACCACTCATCATTAAGTCCAGTGTTTTTAGTTGTGATTCAAGGACTGGAATGCCTAAGGATACTGCTTTTCTGAATACTTGTTAGCCACTGTGGTGAAACAGAAGTTTACTTTTGTTGCTGGTTTGGTATATCTTATGGAAGAATAACCACCAGTTTTGGGGTATGTCTGTCTTATTTCTCAGCGGTTTTCAGTTGTGACCCACAGAGGCACGGTGACAGTTGTATACTGACATCTTATGCTAACCAAACTTTATAGTGCAGACACAGCCTTGGGGATAACCCTGTGCATCACTGACTTGCACAAAGACCAGGAGGCCCTGAATCAGGGGACCACAACTGCATCTCTGCAGCAGCCAGTCTCTGCTATGTCCATGCCTGATCATGGGAGGTGCTAAGCATGCTCCACCTTCCTGGAAGTCAGTGGGGACAGAAGTTGCTGAGAAGGGGGCAAGCATCGTCCCACCAGCTGAGGCCCTATATTATTAGGTCAAAAATTCCAATCTTGAATGCCTGGAGGTAGGCACTTGAACCCATACTTAGGCCTCTAAATAAAAGTCGTTGGATTTCCAGAGGTGCTGTGCATACGCCATCCCCATTCACTATGATGATAGCAGGACCATGCCCAACAACTAGTTTTATGATTCAGAATAATCAGTACAATGACTTCAGTGTCATTACATTGTCTCTTTTCTGCAGACTGGCACTACAACTGATATGCTGAAATACAGAAATGCTGAATTTTTTGCCCTTTATACAACAATAAGCATGAAGAAACTATACAGGCATAGTGGGGTTCAAAATCAGTGGTGATTGCGCGGCTGGGAGATGAAGGGGCAGGGCCAGAGCCGGAAGGAGAGAGCAGCTGCTGCGTGCCGCACCATGGGCAGCATCCTAGGCAGGCAGTGGCTGGAGGCTGCCTGGGAGAGTGCACTAGTGGCTCCCTATGCCAGGGGAACTGGAGCAGAGGCACACCCTGCCAGGAAACGTGGGATGGGGCATAGGCACCGACTTCCCCTCTTTTCCCTGAGTGCTTGACCTCCTTCTGCCCCCAGCCCAGCCCCCACTCCACCCCTTCCATGAGGCCCTGCCCCTCCCCCGGCTCTTCCCACCCCTTCCCTATAGTCTCCGCCCCAACTCCACCCCATCCCTGCCCCTATTCCAACTCCTTCCCCAAATCCCCGCCCCGCCTCTTCCCTGCCTCCTCCCCTGAGTGTGCCATGTTCCCACTCGCCACCCCGGAGTGTGCTAACGCTGCCAAACAGCAGTTTGGTGGTATCTGAGCGGGAAATGCTGGGAGGTAGGTGGAGGAGTGGGGACATGTCGTGCTCGGGGGGGGAGGAGGAGATGGGGCGGGGTGGGGAACTTGGCTGCAGGTGGGTGCAGAGCAACCAATAGTTTTTCCCCATAGGGGCTCCAGCCCTGGAGCACCCACGGAGTCAGTGCTTATGGGATGGGGAGGGGACAGGGAAAGCGCAGGACCCCCGGGTTGGGACGGATCACGTGGGGAGCGGGTTGGGGAGGAGTCACGTGAGGGAGTCATGTGGGGGGCGGGGACGAGTCACTTGGGGGGATCACACGGGCAGGTCATGTGCCCCCCCTTTAGCTGGTGCCTCCTTTGTGTCCCTCCCACTAGTCGCTGTTCAAATAACCATGCTTACTAAATATACACAACATGCAAGCATGCTCAGATTTCCAGTTAGGCACAGTAGGGACGTGTCTAGGGGTGCCGGTGTTCTAGGGGTACCTAAAACTGGCTTAAAAGTTTCATTTTTTATGGAAAACACAAAGGTCAGCTGAAGGTGGTGGTGGTGGTGGGGCACTGAAGATGCTGTGCCTAGGGATGCGTAAGGTGTAAATCCAGCCTTCCATGCAAGATTTAGCTATGTAGTCATTTATACATACACAAGCATGTGCGCACACGTGTGCTTTGGCTGGTTTCTAAAAAGCAAGTACCTTATATCTGACCTTGAGAAAATGAAATCATAAAGGAAATAAGGAAAGGGAGAGGTAGTGAATGTGCCTTATTAATGATGTATCCTGGATTGTTTATATTTGATTAACCTGGAAATGTAGAGATTTTATTTAATAAATCAATGAAGCACTATGCCAAAACTTTTGTTTTTGTTGCCATGCTCCCTTTGTCTAAAACCCCATGGGTAAAATCCTTTTAGTCCGTCTGGCTACACAGTAATCGCTCTCGTTCCCGCGCTAGTCTGGCCCCAAGGCAGCCAGCCCTGCTCTCCGGGACAGCGACCCGCGTCGTTCCCACGCTGCTGCCGCTCAGTGCCCAACACAGCTGTGTGAAATCACCTGGGGCGGAAGCACCATCGCAGCCCAGAGCCCTTCGGGGCAGCTCCCACAGCGCACGGGACAGCGGGAGCCTAGCAGGAACCACCGTCGCTCCTCCAGCCCCTTTGGGGATGCCCCAGAAGACTACAGCTCCCAGCACGCAACGCTCGAGAAGACTGGCCGCATTGCATGATGGGACATGCAGTCTCAGACTCTCAGGCCCCAGCCCACGTCACGTGGGAGGCGGGAAGAGTCCCTCCCTCTCCGCAATGGCTGCCGGTGAAGCGCCGCCAATCGGCCCCGGCAGCGACCCGCCCTAACGTAGCAGGACCCAAGCGGGGTTCTAGGGAATAGCCTGTTTGTAAACATGTCCCTGTCCTGAGCGGCTGCCTGTAGAACCCCTCGTTAATCTGGGTCTGAGCGGCTCTACGGAGCGAGCCCCTGCCCCGGCCAACAGTGCCTCAAGCCACGGCTGTTACTCTGAAACCTGTCATTATTCAAGCCGGCTGGTGTCTTCCGCTCCCGAGCAGGCAACTGGGCGGGCACCAGGCGGGGGGCGTGGCTGGGTCCTTCCTGGCACTTGCGGCTCGGTGCGTTTGTATCGCGTCTGCCCCGGCCCAGCGCTGTGCTGCCGGGGCTGGGGGCGGATGGAGGTGCGCGGCGGCAGGGCACGGCGGCTGCCGAGGGTGAAGCGGCTGCGGGACTGCAGGGCCGGTGCGGGGGACTCGGCGCCGCGGGGACCATGATGCCCGGAGAGGCGCCGGCGGCGGGGATCGCGGCCGAGGCCGCCACGGCCTGTGCGAACTGCAGCGCGCTCCAGCAGGTAACCAGGATTCCGCGCCTCCTGTCCGCCCGCCCGCCCCCGGCTGAGGCCGGGACTGTCCCCTCTCCCCCGGGCCGGCTGGGACCGGTATCGGCTGGACCCCGCTCCCTACAGTTATGCAGGTGGCACCCGGCCACCTGCGCTCCTGCCTGCAGCGGGACCTGCTCCTGTTTTCTGGTGCTCGGCCTGGGCAGGCGGCTCTGGCTCCCCCGCTGCCTCTGGTTAGAGCCCAGCGACCTTCCTGCTGCTGTGGCATTTAACCACAGGACGTGGGCAGAGCCAGTTCTCTCTCCCCTCGTCTTGCTGGACGTCTTGCTACTCCCCTCCGCAGCAGCCCTCGCTCAGCTGATTGGGAGCGTCCTTGGCCTCCACCGGAGCATGTTGAATTTTAAGTCTTAAAAAGAATTAGTTTAATTCTCAATCTTGGTATCTTGAACCTTAATGCGGTGGGCAGGTGCCGAGCCCTCCAGCTGTCAGTAGCCTTTCAAGGGCAATAGAGTGGGTAGGAACATGAATTGCGAATGTAAATAGCAAACGGAAAGAAGTCTGTTTCAGAAAGAATCAGAAAAAAGCCCAGGTCTCTATTGTCACTTTTCTCTAACAATTCCACTAGCGTCACCCTTTCTTCTGCACTTTTGGATTTCCTAAAAGTCTTGGATAACATGCACTTCTTCAGCTGGATTTTACAAAGATTTTCTTTTTGTAAACTGATTTAATTCCTTGTCTACCTAATCTATTTATTTTACAAATTTCTACAGCACTACAAGTGCGTATGGTACTTCACAAAACAGAAAATGGCAGCTTTCTTCCCAGACCAGTTAGTATTACTCTGTGCATATGTGAGCTCGTACTCATGCACGTAGTTCTCTTGACTTTAGTGGCACTCTGCAGAGGCTCAGTGGTCTGTCTTTCTATGGAGAACTCATTGCAGAATTGGGGCCTAATTTAAGAGTAAGAAAGAGTGATAGAAAGGGAGGCCGAAGGTGTTAAGATTATCACTTAAATTAGTGGTGCATGCATCTTGAGGGATATCCTGGGTTTTTTTGTATTTGGTTATGATTTTGAGTAGACACATCACTAGACATCGGCGATACCAGGAGGGATGAGATGGAGTGCTGATGAGAAGCGCAGTGGGGAAAGTAACTGGAATACTTTCCTCATGGGTTGTATTTTCTAAATGGACAACCTACCCTAATTCTCAATTACTGACGGACAGTCTTCACTCGCTGCTATATTTGCTTTCCTCAAACAACTCTCTGTATAACTTTTCATGAGTGATGTTACTGAATACTTGGATGCTAATAGCTAAACTAGGGCTGTCAGGTGATTTAAAAAAAATTAAACCTGATTAATCATGGTGTTAATAATAGAATACCATTTCTTTAAATATTTATGGATGTTTTCTACATTTTCAATTATTTTGATTTCAGTTACAACACAGAATACAGAGTGTACAGGGCTCACTTTACATTTATTTATTGGAAACATTTGCACTGTAAAAAAGAGACTGCAATTCACCTCATTGAAGTACTGTAGTGCAATCTTTTTTTATCATGAAAGTTGAACATACAAATGTACAATTATGTAAAAAAGAATAACTGCACTTAACAATAAAACAAGGTAGAACTTTAGAGCCTACAGGTCCACTCAGTCCTACTTCTTTTTCAGCCAGTCACTCAGGCAAACAAGCTTGTTTACATTTTGGGAGATAATGCTGCCCGCTTCTTGTTTACAATGTCTCCTGAAAGTGAAAACAGGCATTCGCATAGCACTGTTGTAGCTGGTGTAGCAAGATATTTACGTGCCAGAAGTGCTAAAGATTCATGTGTCTCTTCGTGCTTCAACCACTATTCCAGAGGACATAGTCCATGCTGATGATGGGTTCTGCTCGATAACCATCCAAAGCAGTGGGGACTGACGCATGTTCTTTTTCGTCATCTGAGTCAAATGCCACCAGCAGAAGGTTGATTTTCTTTTTTGGTGGTTTGGGTTCTGTAATTTCCACATCAGAGTGTTGCTCTTTTAAGACTTCTGAAAGCATGCTCCACACATCATCCCTCTCAGACTTTGGAAGGCACTTCAGATTCTTAAAACTTGGGTTTAGTGCGTTTTGTAAAATCTGTTGTGAAAGTATTTTTAAATTGAGCAACATATACTGGTCATCTTCAGAGACTGCCGTAATGTGGAATATATGGCAGAATGCAGGTAAAACTATGGAGCAGGAGACATACAATTCCCCTCCAAGGAGTTCAGTCACAATCCTGCACGGCTCAAGTAGTGTTTCTAGCTTTTGCAGTTTTTCAAAATCCTTATTTATTGGCACTGATAGATGGTGCTTTTGAAGAGCTAATGTGGATGTGATAGAGGCTTTATTGCAAAGCAGGTGCTGAATCATAGCCAATGCGGAGTTCCATCTGGTTGAATTATCTTCAATGAGAGGTTCTTGTTTCTTTCCATTTGCAGCTTATTGTATTCCTAGTTCTGTACTGTTATCTGGACTTTGTTTGAAATGGTCTACAAGTTTTCTACATTGTGCCAGCACATTTTCAAAACCACCATCATTGAGCGTTACTGTAATGGATTGCTGCAGACTGAGCAGGGCACATCATGTGTTCAAAAGGCAAGCGACTGGCTGCTGCTATCATTTTACGTGCACTGTCAGTACTAAATGATGTTACATTTTCTTGAATATTCTGTTCCTTCACAACATCCATGAAGCAGTCTGCAGGTGCTTCAGCATAATGTCTCTCTCCAGTATGAGTTACTGTTACAGCAAATGACTGCAGTGTCCATGCGGCATCGATAAGGTGTGCAGTGACACCAAGATAGCTGTGATTGTTCAAGGATGTCCAATGGTCACCAGTCAAAGCAACAGCTAGTGCATTTTTCAGAAGCTCCAACTTTGTAGTGTTCTCCTTGTCATATAGGTCATTTTTTCGTGATGCAAAGTGTATGACTGATTGGAAGATGCAATTTGAGTAATATCTTGTCATTTTACAATGTTGAGTGGTCTGCAGTCCATAGCTATCCACTTTGCAATAGCATTGGTTAAGGTGTTGTACTTTGTTTGATCCCTGGGCTTGTAGCGATCCTGAAACTCTGTAATTGTACTCTGTTGCGGCTGGCTGTATGTATTTGATGGTGGTGGGTTATCTGTAGCACAAGATCCGGACGCAAAAGCATGCTTAGAACGTAGGTGGTACTACAGGCTTGAAGTGCTTCTATGGTATTGGAATTCAGCCTTGCAATAGCTACAGATAAGTCTTTTTAGCCAAAGAACCATCTGGAAGTATTTTAAATATAAACTTCCTAGTCAAAAGACCTGAACTGTTGCTACTTTGTTCCATTACCTTTTTAAATCACTCCAGATCATGAAAACTCAGTAGAACTGTCAATGTCTGGAATAATTCAATATAATATATTTGTATACTGTTCAAAAGAGTCCTTGCCACAGATATGGAAAGATTTTTATCTCAGGGCTAACATTCAGTAGGGGAGTGAATTGTGCAGGAGGCTTTTTTTTCACCTGCTGCTGCTGGGTTAGCCTTTTATATACTATTTTGTATGCCTCCTTTAGAGGAGTGTTGGCTTGTTGAAGGAGTGAGTTTTTTTTTTTTTTGACTCCGTACTCTGGAGATGAGAGGTGTGTGAGTTCTTCAGGAGAAAGGTGAATTCTTGATGCTGCTCCTGTTAGGGTGGGTTTCTGAGCTCACCAGGTTCACCTCCTGTCCAAAGAGAGTTTCATCTTAGAAATCTGCATACAGTGTTGTGGGGAGGACCTGGGAGGGGAGAAGTAAGCAATGACTTGTGCAGGAGGAGGATGAGGGAGGTGTCTTGCTGGTGCTGCTTCTGGAAGGGTGGTTTCTGGTACTGGGCTCGCCATGTTCGCCTCCTTTTACTGAGTTAGGTGGGCTCCCTTCAGCAGAGTGAGCCCTTGTTTGCAAGGGAGAGTGGATTTTAACCTCAGAGACTCATCATACTGCAGGGGTGGAGAGGCTGGGGCAGGGAGGCTGAGCTCGCCAGGCTCATGTTCTCTGTGGGGTACCCCCGGAACAAGTGGCCAGCTAGGGGCAATGGGGCATGATTCAGGGGGGTTGGTCCTGGGAGTGGGGGGCCAGCTGGGCACTATAGGGCGCAGGCTGGCTAGGGTGATGATACGTCCCGTTTTGTCCAGGACAGGCCCCTTTTTCAGCTCTGTCCCGGCCATCCCTTCTTTTTCACCAAAACTGGGCATTTGTCCTGGCAGCAAGGCAGAGCAGAGAGAGGCGGCTGCTGCCTGCGGGGTTAGCTGAAGATAGGACTGCCTGCCAGCAGGAAAGTGGAGAAATTTGCTGCTGGCGTGGAGTGCTGGCTTTAGAGCTGACCCCTGGGTGGTACGGAGGTGGGGAGGTAAGCCTCAGCCGGGGGAGGCACGGAGCTGGGGGGGAGGATTCAGCCCTAGCTGTGCATGGCATGGAGCTTGGGAGTGGGGGTCAGCCCCATGTGGCATGGAGCTTGGGGGGGAGGGGGCGTCAGCTCCAGCGCCATGTGGCGGGAGTCATCCCCAGCCCCAAATGTGGATGGCATAGGTCTGGGGCAGGAGACCCCACCAAGGGCAGTGTGGCGCTTGGGGGCGGGGGCGCTCAGCCCCAGCTGCGGGCAACATGGGACTCGGGAGGGGGTCAGCTCCCAACTTCAGGGGGGGCCAGCCACAGCCCCAGGCGGCATGGGGCTCAGGGGAGTGTCAGCCCCAGCTGTGGGCAACATGGGGCTCAGGATGGGGATCAGCCCCCAAACTCGGGGGGGCGGGGGTCAGCCCCAGCTCTGGGCGGTGTGAAGCTTGGGAGTGGGGAAGTGGGACTCAGCCCCAGCTGTGGACATTGTGGGGGGTGGGGGGGCTGTGGCGCCACGTGGCTCAGCCCCAGCTGCAGGTGACATGGGGCTCGTTTTTGGGTGGGGGGGATCAGCCCCAACTGTGGGCAGCATGGGGCTCGGGAGGTAGGGTCAGCCTAGTTTTGGGGGAGGGTCTTGGGCTGCAGCTGCCCCCCCTCAAAACTCCAGGCAGCATGGGGCTCAGGGGTAGGAGTCAGCCCCTGAGCTCAGGGTGTGTGTGTAAGTCCCACACAGCATGGGGCTTGGGAGGAGTGGTTAGCCCCAGTTGCAGGTGGCACAGGGCTGGGGGGTGGAGAGATCCTGGCATGGGCAGTGCGGGGCTCAGCCCAGCTGCGGGCGGTATGGGGAGGGTGGCTCGGGCAAACCCTTGGCCACCCTGTTTTTACTTTTAAAAAATACTTCCTGGCTGGAGCTGGCATGAGAACCACGTGCATCTTTCTGTAGCCTCTTCTCTTTCTGCCGCCCTCCGGTGGTGGCTGTGTTACTTTGTCTGACCTGAGGTAGGTACTCTGAAGCAGTTTATGCTGCCCTGCTGCGATTAACGCGTGTTAAAAAAATTAATGCGTTAATTGTGGTGTGCGTTAATGGCACGCTTTAACGGCAGTTAATTGACTGCCCTAATCTAAACTGACAGGTTTCAGAGTAGCAGCTGTGTTAGTCTGTATCCGCAAAAAGAAAAGGAGTATTGTGGCACCTTAGAGGCTAACAAATTTATTTGAGCATAAGCTTTCATGAGCGTCCGATGAAGTGAGCTGTCGCTCACAAAAGCTTATGCTCAAATAAATTTGTTAGTCTCTAAGGTGCCACAATACTCCTTTTCTTTTTGCTAATCTAAACTGTATTATTAAATTTATTCACCTAAATTTGGGTTATTGCTGATTATGCACTATATGTATCGTATGACTTTAAAAATAAACTTTGTATTTGTGGATACTCTAAGCACTATACCCAGATGTACAGACACTCTTTTCTTAACCTGTGTACTATATAATTTTTGAACAATTACTAATTCTTTCTCCCCAAGTGGCAGAAGCCTAGGCGATAAATCTTGGGAATAGTGTTTGCAAAGTAAAGAGTAGTTCTGGATTTCTAAGAGGCTGAAATATTGTGTATTTGTCAAAAAAATTTGCTTTGTTTAAACTAGTCTAACTCTCCAGAGTCCAGAATGGCAGAGCAGTTTTCCAAACTGTCGTCTTTACCTCATCTTTCATAAGTGTATCCTTTCAATTCACATACCTTTGGATTTCGGCAGTGTTCATTTAAAATAGCCCATGTGGAAATTTGGATCTTCAATTTTTCATTGTAATTTCTTAAAACTCAGAGGCCCATATTTTCAGTAGTATTAATCAATAAATCCGTTTTAGATGAAAGATAGGCTTCTCTGGTAGGATGTTTTTTTAAGAAAGTTTGAATTGGGAATGAGCATTAGCATTATCAGGAATATTTGAATTGTAAATTAGAAAACCATTGGACATAGATAAATTAAGAGAACTGCATTATGGTTTGGTTTAGTTGTTTTAGTGTTTGTCAGGATTTAATGTGGGGCATAAAAGAAAAAAGACATTAGGTTAACCAGTCAACTTGAAAATATATAGAATGTTAGTAGTTAACAAGTTTCGTCAGTTTGGGGCATCTATAGTGTCTGTGTACTATTTTAGGTGTGAAATTTCTTTGCCAACTTGAGATTTTTTTTCCTTACAGAATTTAAATGAATATGTAGCTGCATTAATTGCACTGAAGCAAAAAATAATTGACACAGAGTAAGTACAACTGATATATTTTACACAAAAGCATTTTTACCATTTTAAGCTAGTAGTTTTTTTAAAAAAAATACATTTTATAGAAGTATATGACTGTTTTAATCTATTGTCCATTGTGGTTGTTGGTTATCACAAAAAAGTAGAATGGGCATGGTTTCCTCAGGAAAGAGTTCAGGTCTAAACTATAGAGTATTGCATTTTAGTTCTTACTTGCAACGTGTGAAGTGTGTAGAGAGGCTTAGCAGTGTGTCTTCAGACTTGCTGTCAGTTTTGCTTTCATGTCTGTACTACTGCATACTCCTGGGGGAATTCTGTTCCACTGCGCATGCAGAATTTGAGCAGAAATTAATGCTGTGTGCGCAGAATTTCCTTCCCTCTGCTGCCTCCCCCCAGCCCCCCAAATTGGCTGCAGAGCTGCTGGCCACCACTAGGGTGCGCTGGATCTGGCAGACCCAGCCCAGCTCACAAATAGAAGACGCTGTAGGAGGGACGGGGAGGGAGCTGGAGGGTTCCTGGAAGCTGCAGTTCCTGGCATGCCCTGAAGGAAGGAGGCAGCTGTACAAGCCTGAGACCCAGCATCAGGCTATTTGTCCTTCTGGATCCCAGGACTCTGGAGGTTAGGGGGTGCAAGTGTCTGGGTGGTGGCATGTTTGTGCTCTGGGGAAGCAGGGGGTGTGAGTGGCTGGGCTCTGAAGAGTTAGGGGGTATAGGTGTCTGAGCTGGGGGAGACCCTGTAGCTAGGTGCTGGGGGTGGCCCTGTGGCTGTGCTCTGGCAGAGGACGGGGTGCAGGTGTCCGGGCTCTAGGTGGCCCCACAGCTGGGCTCTAGTGGAGAGGGGGTGCGGGTGTCTGCGCTGGGGTGGGCCTTGCAGCAGGGCTCTAGTGGGGAGGGGTTGTGTGTGTCTGGGTTGGGGTGGGCCCACAGCTGGACTCTGGGGGTTAGGGAGTCTGTGCGAGTGTCTGGGTGGGCGGGGGCTCTGGAGGATATGGGGTGTGGGTGTCTGGCCTCCCTGTTGGGCTCTGTGGCCGAGGGAGCTGAGAAACAGTGGTTTCTTTACTTCTCTACTCCTGGGGGAATTTTTTTTGTCTGTATTGTTACAGACAGTTGCTGACAGGTATTTTGAAATAAATTACCAAAATAATTGAAACTGGCGTGATTTTTTGACAAATAAAATATGCAGAATTTTGCAGAATTTTTAATTTTTTGGCACAGAATTCCCCCAGGAGTAGCTAATATCAAACAAATATGTGAAAGTAAGAGAGTGTTCCTTTTTACCCAACATGCAGTAAGAAAATTTAGTGGAAAGCTTCTTTGGAGGCAGAGTCCGAGAATTAAGATTTTGTTCTGCTGTCCACTTTTTCTCAAGAAAATTTAGTTCTGTCATTAAGATGCTAATCCCTGTTACCAGTTGTTAATTATATTAAATATAATATACTGGAGTGAGGTCAATTTATCAGAAGAACCAAGTCATAATTAAATTAAGAGAGGCTATAGGTATTCTTAATAGCCTAAATTGAGAAGTGTTGCTGAAGAAGCTTAAATTGAAAATGTTAGGAAAAAATAAAGTTAATGACGTCAAATCCACAACCTTAGCATTGTGTTCAGATTTGACTTTTTCAAAAAGCCTGACAAAATTTAAAAATGGAATCTTAAAACTTGATTGTCCCGGTCAGATTCAAAAATGAATTGAAAGATCACCCTTGTAAACAACTTATTCTTTTCTTTCTACAGCCGTTTGCTGACAGAGTATCAACAGAAGTGTAACGATATCCTTTGTTTCTGTATTTCTCTTAGTGTTTTGTTGTATTTACATGTGAACATTTCAAAGATAGGGCTTTGGGGAATTTATGAAGTTAAAAATTAAGGTTAGAAGCTTATTTGTAGCAAGTACTACTTATTCTAAAATATTGAACAACTGAATATTGGAAAAAAATTGGACTTCAGAGGTGGAAAGTTAACATGCCTGAGTTTTGGCAATTTCCAGTATATATATATATGTGTGTGTGTGTATGTGTGTATATATATATATATATATATATATATATATATATATATATATATATATATATATATATTGTGTGTGTATATATATTTTAAATTGTCTATAGTGAAACTAGGGGTTGAGAATTATTGCTTCAAGTGCTTAACAAAGTCAGTGATTCTACATAGATATTGTTTTTTTCCCCAATGTATTCACTTCATATAATACTTTACTTTGTCATACTTGTTTAATGGTACAACAGAATTGTTACATTACTTTTGTTCCTCCGAGTCATCTTCCATTGGGAAGGGTGTGTTGACTTGATATTTCTTCAGTTGTTGAGATTCCAGCATACTACTTCCATTCTTAACACTTTTTTGAGAAAATTGTGGTAAACTTACTACTTTTTTTTCCCTTAACAAGGTATCACAGCTTCAGGTGGCTGAAAGGTAAGAACAAAATTCAGTTTTAGGTCTGTTTAAATCTCTGCTTGGTTTGGTAATTGTTCTGAAGTAGGCAAGAGGGGTATTTATCAATGCAAAGTAATGGACACTTACATGGCCATTAATTGACTCCAGTTTGCAATATTCTCCCTGTGTAACTTCGACCTAAATGGCCTATCATAGTAATGGCAGCTGCCTGGGGCTGCTCTTTGACCAACACTGCTGTTTGAAATCTCTGCAGTGCTACAACTCCATCCTAGGCATGTCCACTATGCCAAGGCTTTGAAAGGATTCTCTGAGGACAGACTTACGTCTGTCTTCCACAGTGTCCATGCTGGGGAATCTTACCCCCAGCTAGATTCAGGATTTTCAGGCCTTTTTACATGACACACAGGGGCCTAAGTGGAGGTGAGGTTCTTGCCTCTGGTATGGGTTCAAAGTGAGGGGTCTAGGGACTCAGATGCATTCAGTGGAAAGGGCTGAATTATATTCTTATTTATGGTCTGTGAGCAAGTATGGGAACTTAGCTTACCCACTCCACTCATTTCTCTTTAAATCTGACCCAAATTTTCTATGAGGAAAGCATATTACATGGAAAAAACGCTAAGTTGGCTCACACACTAAGAATGTTAAAGTAATTGGAGAGACTATGTGGGTAAGATAATCTTTTATTGGACCAACTTCTGCTGCTGAAAGAGACAAGCATTTGAGCTTACGCAGAGCTCTTCAGGGCCAGCAAAACGTATTACTACACCCACCTTGTCTCTAATATCCTGAGACTCACACAAGTACAATAATAAAGCAAACAAGTAGCTGGAGAGCATTTTCAGCTGTCTTGTAGTGGAAAGCAAAGTAGCTGCTGTTTCGGGAAATACAGCACTGAGTTCAGACTTGAACAAAATCTATGCTTTTTGGCTGAATGTTCTGTAGTCTTTGTCCATTTCAGAGAGAATAACACTCTTCGTCACCAAGTGGAACAGATGCTACAAAAAATCTCTCCTCTAGAAAAGTGTCAGCAAGAGTTGGGGTCTCTGAAAGCAGAATTGGAAGAGAAAAAGGTATGCTGAAAAGTATGAGGATTGTTTAAAAGTTTACAAAATCTTTGTTTAAAAAATGCTTTCTTGCAACAGACTAACTGATTTTTTGCCCCTAGTTTTATTGCCAGTATCTTAACTTTAGTAGTGACTAAACAGCATCTTGGAGTGATCTCACCTCTCCCTCAAACTGCTTGGCAGCTCTGAGTCATAAATTTTCAAATTCTGTCACCTTTACTCTGAAAGTAGATCTATTGTAATCATATTACTGACATTGAGTAGTACCTTTACTGTGAAAGTAACGTAGCAGAATCTGCCCAACGCTGCTAGGACAGCCTTTGTAGACTTGTGGGAGTAGGGCAATTTACAGCTCTACAATACTTCATAAACATTTAGGAAATCCTCTTTAATGTAAGGTTTAAAATTGGCTCAAGTGTAACAAACTTTACAGAATGTCCCCAATATCTAGCAAAGTGTGAAGATATTAATGTGTAACTTCAGAATTTATAATGTACATGGCTTGCATACATGTGAGCCTATCATTTTTCAAGCTCAGCTGGCTCATTACTTGGATGGAAGACAATTCAGTTCCTAGGATGCCACGGTACTTGGTTTTGGCCATTGAATATGAGACACTCTTCCCCTTGAATCACTAAAAGAACAGGAGTACTTGTGGCACCTTAGAGATGAACAAATTTATTTGAGCATAAGCTTTCATGGGCTAAAACACACCATCGGATGTATGCGGTGGAAAATACAATAGGAAGAATCAGTGCTCCTGAGTGGTGGTAGAGCAGAGGTATTGAAAATTCTGTGGTAATTATTTGAAGATTGCTGATGCTTTCACACTCATGGAAATGATACCCTGTGGTGACTCAAGCACAGAATCCTCTTTCAAAGCTGTCTAGTTGGACTGCCTGCGTATGCCTTGTAGTGGCATTAAATGTGTGCTTGAGACTACGTTAAGACCTAGCAGCATCCACCTGCCTCTGTGCCTTCACCTGCCCTATGGAGAGTACTCAAAGAACCCTTTGCAGTGTCTGCAAAAACAACGAGGAGTCCTTGAGGCACCTTAGAGACTAACAAATTTATTTGGGCATAAGCTTTCGTGGGCTAAAACCCACAGCCCACGAGAGCTTATGCGCAAATAAATTTTAGTCCCTAAGGTGTCACAAGGACTCCTCGTTTTTGCTGATACAGACTAACGCTCTGAAACCTGTTTGCAGTGTCTGGGTCTGCACCACAGACCCTTACTTTCTATGCTTTTATTACATATAATTAAGTAGTTCTAGATATTGCAAATTGCATGTTGTTGAGTGCTCAGGGTCTTGCCTTAGTAAAAGAACCATGTAGGGGCTTCAAATACTGTGCCTTGTGCCAATTTGTTTTCCCTGAATTGCGGGGAGGGATAGCTCAGTGGTTTGATCATTGGTCTGCTAAACCCAGGGTTGTGAGTTCAATCCTTGAGGGGGCCATTTAGGGATCTTGGGCAAAAATTGGGGATTGGTCCTGCTTTGAGCAGGGGGTTGGACTAGATGACCTTCTGAGGTCCCTTCCAACCCTGATATTCTATGATTTCTGGGTCCAGTGTGTTCTCAGCTTGTGGGAGATTCTCTCTGTAGCACAGTGTTTGGAGTGCAAAGCATTCATGCAAGAGGCCATTGGTACAGACAACTTTGGCTCTGGGCCAAGCCCACAGTGAATAGCTCGACTTTCTGCCTATGATGGGCAGTGAGTGAAGTGTCCCCTTTAATTGGTATATGAAATGATTCCTTCAGGTGTAGGTAATATATAAAATGGGTTTCAGAGTAGCAGCTGTGTTAGTCTGTATCCGCAAAAAGAAAAGGAGTACTTGTGGCACCTTAGAGAAAAATTTATTTGAGCATAAGCTTTCGTGAGCTACAACTCACTTCATCGGATGCATGCAGTGGAAAATACAGTGGGGAGATTTTATATACACAGGGAACATGAAACAATGGGTGTTACCATACACACTGTAATGGGAGTGATCAGGTAAGGTGAGCTATTACCAGCAGGAGCCGGAGGGGGGCGGGAGGAGGGGAAAAAACACAAAAAAAACCTTTTGTAGTGATAATCAAGGTGGGTCATTTCCAGCAGTTGACAAGAATGTGCGAGGAACAGTAGGGGGGAAAAATAAACATGGGGAAATAGTTTTACTTTGTGTCATGATCCATCCACTCCCAGTCTTTATTCAAGCCTAATTTAATGGAGTCCAGTTTGCAAATTAATTCCAATTCAGCAGTCTCTCGGAGTCTGTTTTTGAAGTTTTTTTTTGTTGAAGAATTGTGACTTTTAGGTCTGTAATCGAGTGACCAGAGAGGTTGAAGTGTTCTCTGACTGGTTTTTGAATGTTATAATTCTTGACGTCTGATTTGTGTCCATTTATTCTTTTACGTAGAGACTGTCCAGTTTGTCCAATGTACATGGCAGAGGGGCATTGCTGGCACATGATGGCATATATCACATTGGTAGATGTGCAGGTGAACGAGCCTCTGATAGTGTGGCTGATGTGATTAGGCCCTATGATGATGTCTCCTGAATAGATATGTGGGCACAGTTAGCAACGGGCTTTGTTGCAAGGATAGGTTCCTGGCTTATTGTTTTTGTTGTGTGGTTGCTGGTGAGTATTTGCTTCAGGTTGGGGGGGGGGGGGGGGAGTCTGTAAGCAAGGACTGGCCTGTCTCCCAAGATCTGTGAGAGTGATGGGTCGTCCTTCAGGATAGGTTGTAGATCCTTGATGATGAATTGGAGAGGTTTTAGTTGGGGGCTGAAGGTGATGGCTAGTGGCATTCTGTTATTTTCTTTGTTGAGCCTGTCCTGTAGTAGGTAACTTCTGGGTACTCTTCTGGTTCTGTCAATCTTTCTTCACTTCAGCAGGTGGGTATTGTAGTTATAAGAGCAATTGATAGAGATCTTGTAGGTGTTTGTCTCTGTCTGAGGGGTTGGAGCAAATGAGGTTGTATCATAGAGCTTGGCTGTAGACAATGGATCGTGTGGTGAGGTCTGGATGAAAGCTGGATGCATGTACGTAAGTATAGCGGTCAGTAGGTTTCCGGTATAGGGTGGCGTTTATGTGACCATCGCTTATCGGAATTATAACATTCAAAAACCAGTCGGAGAACACTTCAGTCTCTCTGATCACTCGATTACAGACCTGAAAGTCGCAATTCTTCAACAAAAAAAACTTCAGAAACAGCCTTCAACGAGAGACTGCTGAATTGGAATTAATTTGCAAACTGGACACCATTAAATTAGGCTTGAATAAAAACTGGGAGTGGATGGATCGTGACACAAAGTAAAACTATTTCCCCATGTTTATTTTTCCCCCCTACTGTTCCTCACATTCTTGTCAGCTGTTGGAAATGACCCACCTTGATTATCACTACAAAAAGTGTGTGTGTTTGTTTTTGTGGATTTTTTTTTTTGGCCCTCCTCTCCTGTTGGTAAAGCTCACCTTTCCTGATCACTCTCGTTGATACAATGGGTGTTACCATACACACTGCATGTTCTCTGTGTATATAAAATCTCCCCACTGTATTTTCCACTGCATGCATCTGATGAAGTGAGCTGTAGCTCATGAAAGCTTTTGCTCAAATTGGTTAGTCTCTAAGGTGCCACAAGTACTCCTTTTCTTTTTATAAAATGGGTTGACATCCTTTGGAATGAAAGCTTCTATATAAAGTAATAATGTATTCTTATTTTTAGCCAGTCTATTGAGGGCATTTAGTGCCTCTTTGAGCTACTAAAATACTTCATAAAAGAATTGTGGGTTGTCTTTGAAGGTTATAGTTGTTTTGTGTGCAAACTGCATACATTAGAGCAAGAAGATCTCTCAGATGTTCTAGCCCATCCCTCTACCATTGTTCTTTGAAAATATTTCAAGTATACTGATTGTACTGGGTCCCTGCTGTTAAAGGGTCATAACTCTATTGTGTGACTAGAGCCTGATTTTCATAGCTAGAGAGTTTTGAGGGCTGCTACCTTACAACAGCTGGTAGTATATTCCATTTTGTGTTGGAAGGGTACGGACCCTACTGCTGAGAGTTCCTTTTCCCTACTTCTGATAGTAGTGCTCATCTTCATTATTGCTCTTTCCACAGTCATTTTAATCAGGCTCAACCTGATAAAGTTAAGCATTTGGAAACTTTTCTAGCATTTAAATATAGGTTACTTGACCTAATTTGATCCTTTTGCTTTCCTCAACCTATAATATATTTGAATACTTTGAGGAGAAATTTTCAGCATCTTTTGGTGTGCTTGGGTGCATGGATAATTTGGATGATTGTGACAAAGTCTGAATTTTCTGTCAGATTTTTATGAATCCTGTATGAGTCGTTGGGGCCTGGCAAATGAAAGGGCTCGCTTCCAGGAGACTGTTACAGGCTGGGGCATTGATGAGACTCTGATAGGCAAGTAGTAGATAGACTATTGCATAGGATTCTCAGCTGTTCTAGCTGTTATGGAGAGACCTTGCCTTTTAGTATAGGGAAGGTATTAGAGAAGTCCAAGTGGAGTGGAAGGATTATACCGCTTCACATGACTTGATTTGTACTGTGTGACTGGTAAAAGCATTACATGTTTTTACTTAACAGAAGCTCTGGCTTCTTGAGGCTTCAGTACATATCTTACTGGAGTGCTGAACTCTCCAGCTCCTATACTCTTAGGAGAGATGGGTTGTGCCCAGAGTTGCAGAAGTTATGCCTTACTTCTCATGGCAGTTTGAACACTGGTTCTTGCTCACTATTTGGTGCTTGACTTTGCCTTTAATAGTTTTCCTTATTTCACTGTTTGGCTGAGGCTGTCTTGGAGATTAAAAAACATTTATGGATACTGCTATACAAGTGTGGGAATTTTCTAGGTTCATTAACTAATGCCTTTGGAGAAAACAATTACCTTTAAATCATGGTTTCTGATTTTATATGTTGAATTAAATCCACACTTATGTATTCACTGTAGACAGTACTTTGGGGATTCATTCATTAATGTCCTTAGTTCCTTTTGTCAGCAAGGGTTAAGTGGTGCTGGCACCTGTTCAGCAAGGGCAGAATGTACCATCCACAGTGTTCGCACAGTTGAGTAGAGTTTAACATCTAGTTAGGTGCTGGGAACACAGACAAATACAGCTGTCACAGCTTGTACCTTCAGAAAACACGAATCATAGCTGAAACACGTCCTTCTCTAATTGGTTTTTATTCCTGAGTAGAGTGTGTTCCTTGATCACTGTCCATTTATGTACTATAGAACAGGCAAAACTCTGCCAACCCACTGTTCTCTGTCCACTATAAGGGCAATAATGCTTTATTGTCATTTTCTTCAGAGTTCTCTCAAGATTTATCAGCAAACTCATCTGGAATATGCTCGGGTGAAAGAAGAAATTGCTAGAAATGATGCTGTGTAAGTGAGTCTTTTCTAAAAACTTACTCTTGTCTGTCATTTCTATGAAAATGCACAAGCTATCTGTAAATTGTCAGATTGTGTTTATTTGTATTTACTCTCTTTATATGCAAATATAATAGGGGGAGCTGGCATCAACACCTATTGTTAAGGTTGCCTAATGCTTCCCATGGGAAGACCCTATTTTCAGTTGCTTCTGACTTGCTAGATTTTAACAATTTTGTGCTGAAATTTTTCTTGATGGTTTTTCATGTTTCAGGATAGTTTTGTTTTGAAAGTTTTTCAGCGAAGATGGTGCAGCCATTTGCGAGTGAGAGCATGTAGTTGGCATACTGAAAATAGAAGTGTAGCTGCAGTGGTGTGAGGGGCTAGCTGCCCCGAGTATGTACCTGTGGTCTTAGATGGGATCATGCTTGGGGTAGCTAGCCTGTTGCACCACCGCAGCTGCACTTCTATTTTTAGTGAGCTATCTCAGTCAGAGCTAATGTGGATATGTCTGCTCCCGCTGGAATTTACATCTTCCAGCTCCAGTGCAGATATACCCTTAATAAAATCTTAAGTTAATGTAACTGAAGTAAGATTTGGGTTTTGTGTAATGACTTCACTTTACACTTCCTTAGTGGCTATGGAATTCTACAGGAATAAATGACAGTACAGAAGATCTATAAAATTAACATTATTTTGTTCTGTAAATATTAATGAAATTGCTAAATTAGCATCACAACGTCTGCCTATGTAATATCTAATTACTTATTTGCTTATAAATGCATTAGTTCATTTTGTTAATTGATCTGGAAACTGGTTCCCCGAAGGACTTATCTATAAAGCTTAAAAGTTCAGCTGTCTTTGACTAAACTGTGTGAAGGAAAAAGTCTTCTCTTCTATAAAACCACATCTGTGTCAGAAATAGTTATCATGGGAATCTTAATATAATGTGGGCCTTTGCTGTGAGGAAAAAATTACAGCAAAGGATGTTAAACATTTGGATTGGATGTTAAAACCCTCAAATTGGGATATGCCATTGTTAAGAGAACGTGTAATCTTAACTCGGGCATTGCATCTGTGTAAGAAGAATTTATTTGAAGTTAATCTAGTTACACTGATGCAATTTTTCTAATATTGAAATGGCCTCTCTACTTTGTTTAAATACATTACAATAGACTTAATCATGTAGTATTTCTTAAATATAATTTAAAATACGTTACTCTTAGTCATCTGTTGGTCTCTGCTTTAAGAAGTTGGGTAAGCATTATTACCCTCTTTATCAATCATAATTAAACGCAACGATGTGAAGAAGACTTCCTGAGAGGTACTATGATCTAGTAAAGACCACCTCAGAAATCCTGTGTTTTTATCTTTGTTCTGCTATAAATTTCTGTTCATTTTTGGGCAAGTCACTGAAGTCAGAGTTTTTGCAATTTGGGGACCAAAAGTTTGGCACTTACAGCCATATCTAAGCACTCTAATACTCTGAAGCAAACAGAGGCTCTGCGACATAGGATTTCCTGAGTTCTATTCCCCTTTTCAGTGACCCATCTTAATTCGGCTTCATTTCAAATCTTGTTAAGCACGGACTCTCTCCACCTTTTAGGGCAGGGGTCTTCAAACTGTAGGGGGGCACAGAGGAATGTTCGTGGGGGCAGCCCCCTCTCCAACTGTGGGCCTGGGCCTGGCCCTGGGCCCAGCTGCCGTCCATGGCTCTGCTCTCTGCCCTAGACCCACCCCCATGGCTCTGGCATCTGCCCCTGGCTCTCAGCCTAGCTGCGACTGCAGCCCCAGCCTTGGCAGTGCTTGGATAGGGGTAAGGGTGGGTGTAGGGTAAAAAGTTTGGGGATTACTGTTATAGATGGAGTAGCTAAAGCACATACAAGTTAAGCCCAAATATTCAAACTGTTGCTTCAGATAAAGTATCTAAATCCATATTTAGATACCTAACTCAGTGGCCTGATTTTTCTCTTTCCCCCTCCCTTCTCCCCCCCATGCAAATTTGAGCACTTCTGAGAAATAGTTAAATCCTTAATTTTAGGCACTCATGTTAAAAGATTTTGGTTTGAATAACTTAATCTATGAAATGCTGAGTGTACTTTCTCCACAAAAACTGTTGGATTTATTTGTAATTCAGCTGGTCTCTTACTGAGATCTAAATATAGAATAATTTTTTAAAAATATTTTTTATTTTTTTATTATGATCAGGAAGAAGAAACTGGAAGCCAAAGTGAAGAAACTGGAAGGTAATTGTCACTTTTATATTCAAGTTACAATATTAGTGGCTCACTTAATCTTTTTTTTAAACCTTTTATTAACGCAAAGTTAAAATCAAACATTAACATATGACATCACTTATTCAGGATCAGGTTAATATTTAAAGAACTTGGCTAAAATTCTCACTTGATGGCTGGGGAGCCTGCATCCTTTGACTACGTTACAAAGGGTGACCAGATTTCTAAATGCCTATCCTCCTTTTGGTTCTTCTCTCATGTATGACGTGATGTGAAATCTTCTTCATTACAAGAACAGTTCATATTTTACTGTATCACAATTCCATAGGAGGAATCACTTTTTTTCAATAATGTGAAATACAAAGTCTAGCTGCTAACAATAAAAAAATTAATTTGTCATTCTGTTTAAAATGTAGACCCTTTACTAGAGTATCTAGTAAGCAGGTACGGGGATCTCTGGGAAGCCAGCATTTTGTCATAAAATGAATCTCATAAATAACTTTCTCCCAAAATCATCAAATTCCTGTACACAGTCACCACATGTGCAAGTATATTCCCCTTTCCCTGCAAGCCCTCCATCAGAGCACAGCCCTAGTAGCAAAAATGTGATGGATATTAACTGGAGTCAAATGCCATCTATACAGTAATTTATAAAATTTTCTTTGTTTTGTGCAAATTGAAGATACCCTTTTTCCCTTATAGAGACCCACTCATCCAGATCAGCTTCTTTGTCCAAATCCCTCTCCCATCTTTTCATCTGGATTGTTTTTTTATCAACAACTTTTTCAATCAAAATTGTGTATATCTTAGAAATTAAACATTTGTTCCGGCTTGCTCCTGGGTCAGCTCCTCAAATTTGTTTAAATGTCTAGATAGAGCTGCCTCATTCAGACTGCACAATAAAATGTTTGACTTGTAAATATTGAAACTATGGGATCTTCATATTACTCACATTATTACCCATCTTGTGGTATGATGTCAAATCAGGACCCAGGAATGGCTATCCAGTTGAGTAACAGATTAGAGATTATTTTTACTAGCATTTTTGACAATTGGAGGAATTAAATGTTAGTATCATAACAACCTGGGAGGAGGAGATAATGGTGTGGTTGAGCAATTTGGTCAACATTTAGCAAGGAAGGAACAGATTTTAGAAAAATGGATTTGATCATGGGCTGGATGTGAGGAGGGGAAGGAGTTGAAGACGACCTCCAGTTTGCAGACCTGGGTGACATGAAGGATATATTAATGTCAGTCACAATGGAGCATGAAGGTAGGAGAAAGGGTTTGGGAAGAAAGATAAGCTCTCTTTTGGCCACGTTTATTGGCTCTAAAGCTGAAATATCTTAAGGATGATAAAGTTGAGAATGAACCATAGCGTACACATCTATAATGGAGAAGAGGCTTTTAGTTGGTGCTTTACAAAATGCAGAAATTAGACTATAACTCCAGAATCTCCTGAGGTATATCAGGATGTCATAAATAATAAGTCATTACAGTCAGTATCTTTGGTTTCAGCTCTATAATTTTGATAAATCACCTTAATAAAAAAACCTCTACAGGTCAAGTTTCAGTACAAAGACCTTTGGTATCCATGCTGAAACTGGACCATATTCAGCCTTGGTGCAAGTGAGCATGGCTCCCACTGAAGTCAAAGGGATTTGCGTCTTATGTACTAGGACTGAATTTGACCAGATTCCTTTGCAACATCAACACATTTTTATTTTTTATCTAACTTCTAATTCCCTAGCCCCTTCATTTAATGGGGCATGTGAAAAATATCATCACCCAGCTTGGACCTGCCTTTCCTATCTGGGGAGTATGGGGCTGTATTTAAGTTCATGAGTGGTGGTTCATATTGTGATGCTTGGGTGTTGTCTTATTGTAACTTTAAATATACATCTAGTGTGTTCTAATCCTGGTAAAATACTTCAGAAGAAATCACGCATACATTGATGGATCCCAGATAAACTTTCAAAGTTTAACAAACCAAAAATGCAGTGTGTTTCTATAGGTCTGCATTCTACACTTATATTTGCTGGTTTCAGGTGCTTTGACTTGTGCATTAATAGTCTCATGCCTATGGTTCTTTTTCCTTAAATAAAGAGGCTGCAACAAAGCATATGCAAGACTTCAGACAGTTGAAGACTGAAAAGAAAGTTCTTGAAAAGGAGCTAAAGAAGGCACAGGTAGTAATTGGCAACTTTGGGGGGGGAAATCTTTCTGTAGTATTTCTAAAAAAAAGTAGATACAATAACTGTGAATTTCATGAATATCTCAGTTTGAGGTTTTCAACTATACTAGTATAGTAAGATCTTGAATTAGCTTGGGGATATTGAGTTACAACACTTAGTATTTTAGTTGCTGTTTCAGACCCTACACAGCATTTATTAAGTTAGTGCACTTTAAATAAATATTGACCAAAGATCATTGGTCTTTTCAATGTGAATACTGTAAAATATATCTGTATTGCATAGCAATTTAACACAGTTAATTAATGTTAAACAGGAAAAACGTGATGACTTTCCCAAAGAGAAATGCAAAAAGGGTGAGTATCCAGTTTTTGTTTGCCTTTAGATTTATAGGTTTCAGAGTAACAGCCGTGTTAGTCTGTATTCGTAAAAATACAGACTTTTTTCTTTTTAGATTTATAGTTATATTTAAACTGTTACTTTCTGTATGTTATTAAACTGTATATATTCTTTTCAGTGTTAAAACATGCAGAGACGCAGAGTGCAAGAGAAGGTCCAGTAGCAAACATAGACAAAGGTACACTTCTGTTAGACTTTCTTCTGTGCAGTACAAATGGTTCAAAACATACTGTAATTCTGCAGGAATATATCTTGCTGTCTTGGCAGCAGTATTTTTAGCAGTACAGATGTTTGAAATGGATTTATAATGAATATATATTATAAGAGCCGATTTAGTTGGTATTAGGAATGAAAAGCAAAATACTTTTATGAGGGAATATACACTACTAAAGTTGATATGCAATTTATTTACATTATTTCATGTGAGAAGGCTCTAAAGACTTATTTTAAGTTGTCACTTTTTAAAACAATTTTTCACTTTTCATATGCAAACACCACTTAGCAGTTACCCAAAATCCAGCCTGAAAACAGACTGTAAGATATCCCATCATCTCATTCCATTTTCTAGTGTCCTCAGTTCAGATCGTGAAGAGGCAAGTAAAGCAAATAAAAGAAAATATGAATCAAATCTTCGGTGGTGTTTGTCAAACTGTGACAGGCTATACCTTCCCCAAGGAGGCAAAAATCCAGGGAGAATGGACTAAAAGAAGGGAAATGAAAAATTTCATCATAATGAATCACTTCTGCCTTATACCTTGCATAAAGCTAACACATCTGCTGAATATTCAGTAGACTGTTCTGTTCTTTTCTTTACCTCTCTAATTCCAAATGGAAATTGCTGAGCAAGCAAAGCAAACACTGTCCTGACTGTAACCTTCTTCCAGAATGCATTTTAATTGCTGAGGAGGGATTCCTCACTTTAAGTGAGGGTTTCCTAACTGATTGTACTTTTGCAACTCACATATATGCTTTTTTTGAATACCAATTGTTTCATTTTTTAAAAACTACTTAAAAATTTTTGATGAACACAAAAACAGGAGAAAAAAAGGAAATGCTTTTCTTTTTTTCTGACCAGTTGTATTCCTTATTTTAGAGCATTTGTATACAACTTTAAGTACAACAAAAATTGTTTTTTGCAAAATAAGTCTGACATTTGTTACTTGTTGCTTATTTGGTTTTGAAAATCCTAATCAATTGCACTTAACTTCATCCTTCTGTTTCTAATTTGGTGTGTAAATGGATACTACTTAAAGCCCTCCCACTTCCTGAAACTGAATTTGCTGTTAATGAGAAGTTTGTTTGGAAAATAGCTGCTAAGTAGATATCTCCAAATCAGAGAACCCATAAATGAGAGGTGGCAGTGGAAAATACCTAATGTACATAACATGCCTATTTATGTGATAGAGGTCATGATGAAGTGTGACACCACAGCAATTTTCAAACTTCAACAAAGCTACATGGTGGTAATCTGACACAAACTATCAAAAGTAAACTTGTTCCAGCTAGCCTAAAATGTATTGTTATGTCTCGAGTTGTGTGTTCTTCCTTACCAGTGACACTGATACAGGATACACACAGGGTGCATGGAAAAAGGGATGGAAAATGTTATACTGCTATTACATAAAACAGTGGTACACTCTCATCTGGGATGCTAAGTTCAGTTCTGGTCACTGTCAGTTCTGGTCCCTGTATCTAATAAAGGATATAGCAGAAATAGAAGGATTCAGCAACAGTGATAGAAATGCTTAGAGACATGGAAAATCTCCATATAAAGAGAAGGAAGATAGGAACAACTTATTTTATAATAGAGATCAAAATGAACGGACATCATATAAATATACTCTTGTTATGATGAGCTCATGAATAAGGCTATGTTTCAGTCATGGGTATTTTTAGTAAAAGTCATGGACAGGTCACGGACAGTAAACAAAAAGTTATGGCCTGCGACCTGTCCATGCCTTGTATTATATATCCTTGACTAAATCTTGGGGGGGGCCCTTGAGCGCCAGCAGGCGGGGGCAGTGCACAGAGCTGCCTGGCCACATCTCTGCCTAGGAGCTGAGGGAAGGGGATGTTGTCGCTTCTGGGGAGCTCTCTGAGGTAAACATGACCCTGAGCCCCCTCCCACACACACACTCCTGCTGCTGCTGGGGGAGGGGGGCATGGTGGCCGGAGATGGCCCCAGCAGCGGCCGGTGCAGCTGGCCCAGGAGCTGCCTGAGCTGCTTGGGTGGCTCCTGGACCAGCTGCTGCAGAAGTCACGGAGGTCCTAGAAAGTCATAGAATCGGTGACCTATATGACAAACTTGCAGCCTTAATCTTGGATGGTACAGAGAAGTGGAGTAGGTGCTCCTATTTACCGTTTCACATTATACAAGAGCAAGTGGATAATCGGCAAAATTGAAAGGAAGCAAATTTAAAACTGATAAAATGGAATTTTTTTTTCATGATGTACGGTTGCCAAAGGAGCTCATCATAAGAAATCATTTGGTATGTCTACCCAATTGGAAATGTGAATCTCGGTGTGCGTGGACAGATTTCCCCTAGCTACATTAGCTTGGTTGCTAAAAATAGCAATATGAACATTGCAGCAGACTTGGGAGTTAGTCAGGCTTGGACTTGGGTGTTTAGCCTGAACTGCTGCCCTTGTTGAAATGTCCACACTACTATCTTTAGTGTGCTAGCATGAGTCTCTCTGCCTGTGCTGGTGGATCACCTCCCAGCCTCAGTGTAGATATAGCCAATGAGGCCAAGAGTTTATGAAGATGCCAAAAATGGCTGGAGAGAGAGAGATAGATAGATATATATGTATGTATATATATAATGTATATCTAAGTACATATAACAAGTATCCAAAATTTCATTAGTAATGTGTTTATAAAAAAAAAAAGTCGTGAAAGACAAACCCTTGTACTTCAGGCTGTAAACTAACCTGTGAAGGAGTCATGAAGAAACTTGCTCTATTAACAGATTCTTCTATAATTTCACACTTCAGAGATTCTTGCACTTTCCCTGAAGCAACTGCTATTGACCTACAGAATTAGGTAGACCATTGGTCTGATCCTGTGCACCTGTACATGTGTTCATAAGGTTGTTAGCGTTCTCTTCATTTTTTGCTTTTCTTTTTAGTGCTGCTATAATTGTATTTTCATTATTTAACCATTTCAGTTTACACCCCTCTGAAAGTTAACACTCAGAATATCGATCTGCCTGCATTTACTTAATTTCGTGTGCTTTGTAGTGCCTTTTAAATAAATTCTTTGTCTTAATATTGCAACAGGAAATGGCATGTAGGTAATTTTTAATTTACTAAAAACCTCCATTAATTTTAACTTGATTGAATCTGCTCCCAAATTTCTTGTTTCGTTTCTATCTCTCCTGAATTTACTGAGATCTGTAGGAGGAGAGAAAGTCATGGCTGGCACAGTGCATGGGGAGGTGCAGGCCAGGGGCTTAGAGACCAGAGAGCCCTGCACCTGCCTGCCTTAGAAGCTCAGTATGGAGAGCATTTTTCTTAGTCTCAAAGGCTCTCTGTGGGGAGGAGCAAGCAGTGGACTTGGGGCATGGTCTTCTCATGAACCACAGCCTCTCTACCCCCTGTGAATCCTACATGCAGCAGTATATAACTTTGGTTCATCTATACCATTCTTGCACTAAATGTTAAGCGACTGACAGAGTGAGGACTACCTGCTGCATAATTCAGGTCTGATCTACTGCTTAGGATATTGGGCCTTGATTGTAGCTAAGCAAATGTGCATGAAAACATACAATTATTGTATTTTCTCCAAGTTCCTACCCGTGAGAAGAACCTGCCTGAAGGACCGTTAACTCCTGGATTGGGTATCTAGGATATATTTCCCCAGATAAAATGGTTGCTTTACATTTTTTTATACTTTTAGTTAATATATAATACTAGATTTTAGTATTCTCTATTTTACTGTATTCATACATGTATGCTTGCTTAGAACAAAAGTGATATGACAAATTCCCAAACTTAAAAAGCTATTTAATTGTAAAGTATTTATTTTTAACAGGAAAAATAAAGCTGCTATTGGAGGAGCTCTGGATGTGCATTGACAGCACAACAGGAAAAACACAGAACCACGAACATGATTATATCTTGGGTGAGATGGAGCACAAAAAGTCTTGGAATGCTGTTGAAACTTTTTTTTTTTTTTAAATCTTTCTCATTGAGAACAAATTGTATTAATGACTGTTTGTTTTTTTTTTCTCAGCAGCTTCTGTTCAGGGTCACTCAAGGATGCCTGAAAAAACAGGCAACTTATTTACAGAAGGTATGTTGCAATAGGTTTTTAATGTATTTGCTATAAAAATAAATGCACTAATTCAGGCTAAATGCTATTGTATTATCTCAGAACATTACAAATTAACTATTTGAAAAGTGTTATGCTAGGTCTTAAGGGCTTGTCTACACTGGCAAGTTTTTTTGATGAAACTAATGTTGCCAAGGAAAAATCGACAAAAGCAAAGGCGCCAAAGTGTGTGTACATTTGCTCCCTCTGTCGACAGATCGTGTCTGCATTTGGGGTGGCAGCAAGAGCAATGGACTGTGGGTATGTATCCCACAGTGCCTGGCGACACCATCTGTCTCTTGGTGTTGTGGGAATGCGGAAATGGAGCGCGGCACATCCTGGGATGTGCAAAATGTACCGTCATACACCGCTTTGTGTCCCACCCCTCCAAAGGTCTCGGGCTTCCTTTTGCGACGTTTTTCCAACTGTCATTCTTTTGTAGTGCACGCCAGCATCTGCAGTGAGAGAGGATGGATCCCGCGCATCTCTCCTATGCGCTGTTAGTTGTCATGAGGACATTGTGCATGGCAGCACAGTTACTTGCATAGTTACTCGCAGTTAGCAGAGGGTGAATTGCAGGCACCCGAGTGTGATATGGACGGCAGCAACTTATCAGTGCTTTGTGCATTCATGGAGCAGCTGCATACGGTAGACCAGGGGTGGCCAACCTGTGGCTCCAGAGCCGCATGCGGCTCTTCAGAAGTTAATATGTGGCTCCTTGCATAGGTGCCGACTCTGGGGCTGGAGCTACAGGTGCTAATTTTCCAATGTACCAGTCGTGCTAACTGCTCAACCCCTGGCTCTGCCCCAGGTCCTGACCCCACTCCACCCCTTCTCCAGAGCCTGCCATGCCCTTGCTCCTCCCCCTTCCCCCAAGAGCCTCCTGCACCTTGTGAAACAGCTGTGATTGGGGAGGGAGAGGGAGGCGCTGATTGGTGGGGCTGCCAGCAGGCAGGAGGCACTGGGGGCGGAATGGGGGGAGCTGATGGGGAGATGGCTGATATGTTGTTGTGGTTCTTTGGGAATGTACATTGGTAAATTCTGGCTCCTTCTCAGGCTCAGGTTGCCCACTCGTGCGGTAGACCATCGCTTTTGGGCTAGGGAATTAGCACTGATTGATAGGCTTGCATTGTTGTGCAGGTGTGGGATGACAATCCTTGGATACAGAACTTTAGGATGCGTAAAGCAGCCTTCATGGAGCTATGTGCTGAGCTGGCCCCCGACCTGTGGCACAAGGACACCAGATTGAGAGCTGCCCTTCCGGTAGAGAAGTGTGTTGCAATCGCTGTGTGGAAGCTGGTGAATCCAGACCGCTACCTGTCAGTTACAAATCAAAGTGGATGGGAACCTCGGAGGCAGTGACCATGAGATGGTCAAGTTCAGGATCCTGACACAAGGAAGAAAGGAGAGCAGCAGAATACGGACCCGGGATTTCAGAAAAGCAGACTTTGACTCCCTCAGGGAACTGATGGGCAGGATCCCCTGGGAGAATAACATGAGGGGGGAAAGGAGTCCAGGAGAGCTGGCTGTATTTTAAAGAATCCTTATTGAGGTTGCGGGAACAAACCATCCTGATGTGAAGAAAAAATTAGTAAATATGGCAGGCGACCCCCTTGGCTTAACAGTGAAATCCTTGCTGATCTTAAACACAAAAAAGAAGCTTACAGGAAGTGGAAGATTGGACAGATGACCAGGGAGGACTATAAAAATACTGCTCAGGCATGAAGGAGTGAAATCAGGAAGGCCAAATCACACTTGGAGTTGCAGCTAGCAAGGGATGTTAAGAGTAACAAGAAGGGTTTCTACAGGTATGTTAGCAACAAGAAGGTGGTCAAGGAAAGGGTGGGCCCCTTACTGAATGAAGGAGGCAACCTAGTGACAGAGGATGTGGAAAAAGCTAATGTACTCAATGCTTTTTTTTTTTTTTTTTGCCTCTGTCTTCACGAACAAGGTCAGTTCCCAAACTACTGCACTGGGCAGCACAGCATGGGGAGGAGGTGGCCAGCCCTCTGTGAAGGAAGAAGTGGTTCGGGACTGTTTAGAAAAACTGGACGTGCACAAGTCCATGGGGCCAGATGCGCTGCATCTGAGAGCACTAAAGGAGTTGGCGGATGTGATTGCAGAGCCATTGGCCATTATCTTTGAAAACTCATGGCAATCGGGGGATGTCCCGGATGACTGGAAAAAGGCTAATGTAGTGCCCATCTTTTAAAAAGGGAAGGAGGAGGATCCAGGGAACTACAGGCCAGTCAGCCTCACCTCAGTCCCTGGAAAAATCATGGAGCAGGTTCTCAAGGAATCAATCTTGAAGCACTTAGAGGAGAGGAAGGTGATCAGGAACAGTCAGCATGGATTCACCAAGGGCAAGTCATGCCTGACTAATCTAATTGCCTTCTATGATGAGATAACTGGCTCTGTGGATGAGGGGAAAGCAGTGGACATGTTATTCCTTGACTTTAGCAAAGCTTTTGATATGGTCTCCCACAGTATTCTTGCCAGTAAATTAAAGTAGTATGGGCTGGATGAATGGACCCTAAGGTGGATAGAAAGCTGGCTAGATCATCGAGCTCAATGGGTAGTGATCAATGGCTCCATGTCTATGAATGTCACGGGTAGTAAGAGAGAACTGAGAGGTGGGCATGCTTGCTCCGCATCACATGCCCTGGGATGGGAAGATATGAGAGCATGCAGTTCTGTTCAAAATATTCTGATTTCATGTGCAAGATGTTGCACTACCAGTGGGATCTATGTGTACAAAACATCTCTAAGAACCACAGATACTGATAGTTATGTAACTTTTTTTTTCTTTTCCGTTCTATCTGGTACATTAGCTTTTCATGTCCTTGGAGATGGCAGTCAGAATGTGAAATGAGAACTGTAATGTTAAAGACCACTTCCACTTCTTGTTTTGTCTAAATCTTGCATTTTGAGTTCTTGAGGACAAGTTCTGCCTTTGCTTTTTCTGTACAGTGCCTGATACAATGGTGTCTTGATCCTTGGAGTCCTTAAGCACTTATATTATGAAATAATAAACTATAACATCACAGCATTGCTTTGTGTGTCAGTTAAGATTGGGTCTATGCTTAACACACCATGCAGTCTAAAAAGCAAGGGAATGAAAAGTTAAGGCAACAAGCAGTTCTCTACCCAGAGAGACATTTCACCAATCGCCATACACCACAGAGAATGAACTGTAATTTTGCCCCAGTAGGGATGCCAGCCTTCTATCACCCTCTTCCCTAAATTACACTGTCCCCACCACCACAAACAATTTAAACTTCTGTCCATTCTGCACGCTTTTCTCTGAAACGACACACACCTAGGTGTGGGAAAGTATTTGCTGGAAGGCTGGAGTCTGTGCTGGCACATCTGTTTGCAGAACCTCGGGCCTATGCCAGTAAAGACACTATACTACACATTGTTCTAATATAAAATAATGAAAATTGTGAGATGCTGCATGTGTATCTAGGGTTATAGAAATATACGTGAAATACTACATTATATAGTTCTAGTGCATATATGCAAATGGACATAGTTAAGGTTGTTCAAGCAGTCTTGATTTTTTGGCCTTTCCTGACTCGAGTCCTTAACTATACATCCTTAATATTCCCAATATCTTTTTGACATGATAATGTATAATTATATTTGAGAATATAATGAAGGTCTTCATTTTAATCCTAGTTCATGAACAGTGTTTTTGAAAATGAAATTTGTTGGTGCTTCTTCCAGTTATCTTTGAAAATATTTAGAAAATCGTGATCAAAATATGTTTAATCACAAAATAGTATTAACTTGATTAAAACAGAACGAAAAATACAAGAACCGGTTATATTTTTGTCTTTTGTAGAAGTTGCACAAACCCACCGAAAATTCAGGAAATCAGACGGCAAAATGCTTCACCCTCGTTCTTCACCAGAAACCACTGAAAAACAAAGTTCCTTAACAACTTTGCAGATAAAAGTAGACAAGGAGCCTTCTGGAAGTGATCAATTTGAGAGCAAGACCACTGAAGAAGGTCTTCAGGACTATAATGGTGACAGTGCTTTTTATGAGGACAAAACTATAGAGGTGGTTGTACAGACAGACTTAACAGACAGTAGCTCAGAGTCCTCTGATCAGGAACAAGAACAGCTTAGTGGAAACTTGCTTGATATATTGAACTGGGCCAGGCCTCTCCCGCCTCTTCTATCGCCAGTATGTTTTTCACCACTGGCTACACAGGTGAGTTACAGTAAGACTGAATTGGCAAAAGCTCAGCTTCTCTAGTACTGCAAAAATAATTAAAGCGATTTGATAGGCTTGTCTAAAGTATTAGTGTTTGTCTAATTTCAAACACTTTACAGGGACTTTGTCACAATGTTTAGATCCAAATTTAAGTTAATATTTGCTGAGTTTAAAATTCTCTCTCTCTCCACAAAATAGAGTGTGACACATCTCTTGTAATGCACTAAGCGTGAATGACTAAAATAATGGCATGACAATCAATAAATATACTGTACTATATACATTACAATCAGAATATAAGTAATGAGTGTGGAGGTGATTTTTGAGTCAGTAAAGTCCCCTGCATCCAGTACTTCTCATGGACTTGGAAATTCTTTAGTTTGCTATAACTGCTTCATGTTGCCTGTTTAGCAAGGTTACCATTGGAAATCTGAATTTGAGAGCAAAACTCTCAAACTTGAGTGCCTAGAGATGTACTTGTTTGATTTTAAGAACCTAACTTCAGGCACCAAGCATTGAAAAGTTGGCCGACAGTAACTTCAGCCTCCTTGTTTTATTGGTGCCTGATGTAGTCCTTTCTCCTTTCCTTTCTGTGTTACTCATTATTCCACAGTTTTCACCAGTTGGTATCTTAGAGCAAAGGTAGACACTGAGTTGTTCTTTTGCCATAAGTGTCCCCTCTAGGCCATTATTGGAGAACATTGATAGAGAGACTTGTAATTCTGCTGTCCAAGCTGTACCTGTTTAAGTGGTTACATTGCATAAGTTCCCAGTGCTTGCCAGTACGTTCACTGAAAAAAATATTATAGCCATAGAATTATACTGAATTTGAAAAACTGCAGTTTGAAAAACTGTCCTTTTTGTATCTTTTAATTGAAGGATACTCTGTTTGGAGAGTCCGCTGATTCCAGTGATGAAGAAATTGATCATAATGCTCACATTGTGGAAAGTATTTTAGAAGAAGGCAAAGCAGAGTCACAGAGTAACTGTAGCTTTGTCAGTGTGAAAGAAAGCAGTGAACATGAGAAATCACATGAGCCTCATGACAGAGAAATCTCAACTAAAGTGAGAGAGAATGAAGAGATACCAATTTATATAGACACTTTCACAGCAAAATTAAGATACATTAAGAAGAAAGATGCTGAAGCAAAGCAAACTGAGATGACTGTTTCAAGTATGAACACATTGGCCAATGAAGAACATTTGGAAGAGGACTCTGAGAATATAGGGCCTGCAAAGATAGACATAACACTGAAGGTAGCAACGCCTAAACTGGAAGCCATCAATGAGAAGGAAGTCCATACTGACGAGATACAAAATGAAGATAAAACCTCTTCAGCTGTGTCATCTAACTTCCAGTACTTGCAAGAAAAATCTAATGAACTAGTACAAACAGAGAAGACTACAGTTATAAATTTAAATACTACAGCCAATTCTGAACCTATGAAAGAAAGGTATAGTGAATTAATGGAAGCAGAGGAAGCTGAATTACCAGGAAAAGTAGAAACGCCAAAACCAGCATCCACTTTCAGAGGTGATGCTCACTTGCAAACTGAGGAACCCATCTTTGCAACTGAAAGTGTTTTGGTAACCCCTGAGAATTTTGAGGAAGAGCCTAGTGAAGTGATGAGGAATGAAGAAATGGAAAATGAATCCAGCGACATACAAACAAAATCTAATGTGATAAATACAACACCCTGCCTAGAAGAGCGCATTGAAAAAGTAACAACGGAGGAGAGAATAATAGCTACAATAACCACAAAGGGATTCTGTGTAGAGACAAGTAGTGAACCAAGTCATAATGAAGAGGAAGATGTGAGATCTAGTTTCAGACGTTCTAAATTCCTTTCTGGAGCAGAGCATGATAATGAATTGATGTGTCAATGTAATGGTGCAAGAACATTTCTGCAAACTGAAATAGACACTAAAGCTAAAGATATCTCCACTAAATCACAATGCTCTGAAGAAAAAATCAGCAATGAAGAGACACTGGATAAACAGTTTGAGCATATAAAACAACATGGAGTAAATGAAGAGGGTGGACTGGAAAAAAATAATGCTTTTAGACATGACTCATTTATACTTGCCACTGAAAGAAGCAGAGATTCATTATATATGGATAGGGAAAACCATACTGCAGAAGTATGCAGAACTGCTTGCTCAGTGTCTGCAGAAGATGGAGATGGGGAACTGCTCAGAACTGGAGAGCAGTGTGTTGAGGTCAATATAACTCAGCCTGAACAAAATATTTTCACTGGTAGTTCAGTAAACAAGGAAGATTTTCTAGAAACATATACGTTTGCTAAATCGCTCCATGTTACGGAAGTTGGAGAATTACGAGATGCAACGGAGGAAAGGTGTCAACAAGCTAAACTAGACCATGAACAAAAAGATGCTAATAACCTATTGCAAAAGAAACCAAATTTTGAAACTACGCTTATGTCACGAAATCCAGCATCTGGTATAAATGGAGAAAATGATCCACTAGAACCTGAAGAAATAGTTCGAACTAATCGTGTATTACTTGCACCAGAGTATGTCACAGAAAGAACTAGTGAAATGAGGCAGGCTAAAAATACATACATTGTATCGGAACAGAGGTCTTCCAAATTTCAAAATTTTATAAGAGTATTTGAATCTCAGGAGATTGAAATGGAACACTTGGAACTTAGAGAGAGAAGCAGTGGGCCATTAGAAACTGAGAAAATAGATACTGTGAAGTCTGTCATAACAGAAAGTGAACACCCTTCTTGGGCACAGTTTTTGAAACCTCTGGATTCATGTTCAGTAACTGAAAATTCTCAGTGTGAGGAAATAGAGAAATTAAATGACAAACCATTTGAGAGCGTGGTGATTCAGAACTGTAACAGTTCACCTGGTCTGGAAGAGAATGGTGTGGAGGAAGTAGAGATGAGAAACCAGATTCCAGATGTCTCAGACCAGGTTGTCTCAGAAAAGGATTCTATTGGAAAACCAGCTTTAACCATAGAAGATGTCTTGCAGACTGGAAGTATAGATACTAAAAAAATTAACTCACCTGTCACAGCAACTTTGGAGAGCACAGCAGCGTTCATTGATTTTACTGCTTTCCGTTTTCAGGTGTGTGGTGAACCTTTCAAACAGAATTGCCAAGCGTTTGACACTAATAGTGAAGAAGATTCTATTACAGCACTTAGTACTGCTTCATCCCTAACTAGAAGAAATGAAAACTGTAATGATCATGATATTCAAAGTATGTCTAATTATTCTGTAGGTAATTTGGTGAAGAGCAAGATAATACATAATGATAAAGAAAAGATCAAGCCACTTGATTGTCCCAGTAATAAATATGAGAATAAAAGTAGAACAGAAATTGAAAATGAAAAGGAGCAGCCAAATGCCAAAGAACCACAAAATATGTTGGTAAATATACAGATCTTTGATACGAGTTCTGTTGACAGGGGTACACATGTGGAAAAGGAAGCTAGTCTAGTTTTTGAAGAAGCAGAATGTGAAACATGTAGCCTGAAGGAAATTAGCACAACTCTTTCTGTAATAAAAGAAACTTCACCTCAGAGAGTGGAGCCTCTTTGGTCTTCTGAAGGTCAGGTCCGATCTATAGAATACTGGCTTGATGAAACCATTAAGAACAATGACAAAGAATTGAACATCGCTAAGCTATTTGGAGAGACAAATGGGAACAAATCTTCTAAAAGTACTTCTGAGGTTCCAAAGGAGACAAATGAATCTGAAGAGGAAGACTTTCCTTATAGAAAGGTCAAGTTTACAAAAGAGCATGAACGTTTTTTAGTGTCCAGTGAGAAATTGAGAACTTCCAGGATTTACACAGTGGATGTGCCAGTAATTCACACAGCTGTTGATGAAAATAGTGACCAAATGTGTGAATTCCCTCCTTCAGTGTACTCAGATGCACTAGCAGATATGCCTATGCCTTGTATAACTCACCATTCTCCAAGTATTGTGAAGAAGCAGTCATGTTTAACAGAAAAGGTTTATCCTAAAGGCAAACTTTTCTCAGCACATGGAATTGTATTCCATAATAATGAAAATAATGAGAGAGCATCTGAACATAGAGAAAATTCCAAAACAGTTGGGTCAGCATCTGGCAATGAGAATAGCTTGATAAAATTAGAAGAATCGTCTACATCTGCTGAGGTATCAGAAAAGATCCCCACAAAACAAACTACTTCAGAAATTAATTTATCACACTATATGTTAGCCAAGTGCTCAGAAATCTACAAACCTGTTACAAAAAATAGTAAATTAGACACACATCTGTCTGGCAATTTTTTACAAATAAATGGTAATGAAAAACTTGCATCAAATATGGAACAAAGTGTGTCATGTGATGCTGGCATAGAAGGGTTTAAATCACATACAGTGTTTTGTGAAGAATTAAATGATAAACAAAAAGAAACTTGTGTTGCTTTTGCCTCAGCAGATATTGACACAAATATTGTTCAAGATGGCTGTCAGTCTTGTTTTGATGACCGTTACAGTGATGTTTTTCTTAAGGAGACACATTTTCAAAGAAAAGGTAGAAAGTTTTTGACAGAATTCTATCAGCATCCAACTGTGCCCGATGAAATATCTGACCCTAGACCCGTCAATGAAACCTCTAAATCACAAAAAGCAATATTTGAAAACACCCACACTGTGGACTCAGAGTCATCTCTAGATCTTATATCCAAAACCAACAGTAGATTGAAGTGGGAAGTCCAGGAACCATCAGATGTCTTAAATGTTTCAGCCAAGACATCAATCCAAGCAGGCCAGGGCAGAGTAACGCGGAGATTACTTCAAGGTAAAGGAAAAAGAAAAACTCAGCAGGTCCAACTAACCCAGCCAGTTCTAGCCAATGCTGATACTTCTACACCAACCAAACGTTCACCTGAGACCATCAATAAAATTAGACAAGAGATGGGTCCACCTTTACCTCCCCTGCTCCCACCTCTAATAGCTACCCCTCCAAGAACTGTGCTTCCTGTTTCTCCGATAATGTCTTCATCTAGCCGGTCCTCTCTGCCATCTCCTCTTGATGGTCTTATTTCCCCTCTAAGAGTAACTCCATTTCCTCCACTAATGTCTCCTTTGTCAGATGCTCCAAAGTACAAATCTCCCCCTATATTTTCCACTTCATCTCCCTCAGAGACAGCAGTTGGTCTAAGAATCCTGTCCTCACCTTTGCAATTTTGTGCTGCCACACCAAAGCATGCACTTCCCGTGCCAGGAAGATTTCCTCCATCTGCAGCTGGTAGTTCTGCTTTAGATGCTCCTCAGGAGAACTCTGTGAAAATCTTGGACACTATGTATCCAGAGCTATCACCAAGAGCAAGAACACTCAACATTCTCAAAGGTAACATTCAGCCCACCGGGCATGCCCCTTCAGAATACAAGAATGTACCAGGGCCAGTGAGTCAGTTCAGTGGGTTCAAAGCAATTTCTTCTACATCCACTGCTTTTGTTAAAACAGGGAGTAATTCAGAATCTCACAGTAATAAAGATCAAAAAGATTCAGGGAGTCAGAGTCATGTTGGAAAAAGGATATTGTCAGCCTCTATGCCGAGAAGTGCAAAGCGGCTGAGGCTAGACAGTGAATTGCCACAATTGGAGACCAAGGAAGATGTTGCAATCAAAGCTATAGGAGACTTTAATATCGAAGTACTGAGTGCTGCAGGTAAAACTGTCTCACTCAGCAATTGTGAAATTGGGCAATTAGCAGGCAACTGCAATTCAGAATTGCCTTCACCAGTAGAGAATATTATTGATCCTGTGACTTTGGCACTGAAGAAAATTGCTGAATCCTGTTTTGACCTGTTACCTGTTATTTGGAGTCATGTGTACGTGGGAAATATTTCGAAGGTCCCGGTAATGAGAGATGAAGAGAAAGAAGTTGTCTATGAATTTGGTATCGCAAACAAGGTACATAGTGTAATTCTGAATTTCGTATTTTAATAATCCCCCTTGTCCAAATAGAATACAAATGTGTAATAAATTAGACTAAATTAGCAGACAGGCCAGTTGTAATGCAGATATTTATACTGTCAAAATGATCATAGCAAAAGGCTGCAAACTTTTGAAGGTATCGCCTGGTTTTGGTTAGTCTAAAATATCCCAAAACTTGCCTAGCCAATTTTCACTGTTCATCTAGGGGTTTCTCCACTTATGTGCCAGTCCTATTTAATAGGATGTTCCTGTAAGTCTGTGTTATCTCATAACTTGAACATTTTTATTTTCATTTTATTTAAAAGGCAATGAAAAGTCACATTATTCCTTCTGGTTTGCCTCTGGTTTATTATACTTTTTTGGTAGGTCTGGCCTCACCTTGGGTACTAGTATTTTTATCTTTTTAAATTTGTTGCAAGTTTCACCATGTGCCTTTTTTAGTACAATTACCAAGAGCATGGTATTTTTTTCAAGGACAATGTCACAACTGTTTACTCAGCATACACCCAGAATAGTACTTGTGAAGTTCTGTCAACTGTACTGTGGATAATGAATGTTAGTAAAAATCGCTTTTGTGTGTTACAGCATTTAGCAGAGCCACTGCTGCATGCTATTCTCAATAAACTGAAGACTCAGAAGATGTCTTTGAACCACAGTTTTACTCAGGCTTTATGTAGAGTATACGTAGGAATCTGTCGGCAGTTGGGAGATTTGGAAAGAGCTCGCCTCTTTTGCTACAGCTTACTTAAGGAAGGTATGGTGTGACATAGCCATTTTGTGTTTGTATGCTTTTTCTTTCTAGATTGTTTTCATCACATGCTTCATAGATATTAAACTCCAACGAAAGCTGTTCAAGCAAACAATCCCAAAACACATTGTAGTTCTAAGAACTTGAAGGTGAATATCAAAAATTAAAATTGTCTGCATTGATTTTTCAGTGTTCAAGTGTAGAGAAATGCAGAATAAACTGTGTAAATAGCAACAAATTATTTAAATTTTTATTTAAATCTAAATAAATCATAGCAAAACGTTTGTTTGCAACATATGATTGCTTAACATTCTGTTTTAAACACTGTTAGAATCCCTGTCCTACTTGGTACATTTATCTCATGGGAATCACCAAGGGGACTTGCTGAGAGTTCTAATCTTGTTCTCTTGGAGCACCAGGATTTTCTTAACCCTGTAGCCTGCTTTTGCATTGGCCTTCTTCCTGCAATCTTGTCTGATTCTCAAGAAACTTTCTAACCTTCACTCCTGTCTTATTGAGAACAAACATAGCACCTGCTTGCATGGTGCAGGTGGTGATGAGATATTTCAGTAGAGTTCACTGGAGAATCGGAATGATCATGAAGATAATTTCTTCATGTTCACCAATATCCGCTTCCTTCCATCCCATGTGTGCATGTATTTCTTTCCCTCTGTCCATGGCCATGGAGCTCGTAGTTAAAATTCTTCATATATGGTTTATGCATGATGAACATAAATGCTGCTAATGTCTTTAACATATGAAGAAATCCTTCACTAACAGGGTACAGTACACTGTTAACAGACAAGGTCACATTCAGCATACTGTATTGATACCAAGTTCTTCTTCGGGTGATTGTCCACATAGTCTGCTCACTGAGTATGCACATTTTGTATGCAAGATTGGACACTTTCGGCCATCAGAGTTAGTCACTGGTATGCCAGATTAGGTAGGTATCCCCAGTGTCAACCTCTCCTCCACTGGCTGTAAAATGAAAGTTTATTCCTTTGCTGGGTATAGTAGGGACTCATCTACCACCTGTCCACCTTTCCCTCCATGGGTAACACAGTGGGAGTCAGGAAAGGAGTCTAGAGAGGATTCCATGAGAGGCAGAAAAAAAGACTTGGCCCTCATAAGGAGCACCCCTCCTGACACCTGTCCCCCACCAAGTGTCCCCTACCTCAGTTTTTCTACCTTTAGCAGCCATGGCCCTATTGGACATCCAGAGTGTACAGCCATACTCCAGAAAGCCTGCATCACCCTCTGTTTCTTGGGCTAGTTCATTCTCCCCTGAAGAGACAAATTAAATCACCTCAGATAAACTAGCTGGTGCAGTCTTGGATACTGTAGAGGCAAGAAAAAGATAATGAAGAAGAGCATCAACTGTGAGGAGAAGAGCCGATCCCTGCTGCTATTGTCTCATTCTTCCCAGATGAGGAAGTGAATCTTTCTATAGCTGCATTGGTGGATGAATTCAAGGTGTTGAAGGAGCTCATGAAACACATGGTGGAGACCTTGGATATACAGTTGGAGAGGTAGCTCAAGAGAAATAAACTCTTGCACATCATTCATGCTTCTACCCCAGAGGGATCACCATGCCCGTAAATGAGGAACTACTGCATCTACAGTGGCTGCTTCAAAATGAGTTGACAGGAGGTGTCAGGCCCCTGTAAGGGGTTTGAATATATTTACACCCATCTGGGACCAGGTTCACTTGTAGTAGCAGCTAGTCAGGAGAGATTCAAACTTAAATCTACTCAGGACACAAAAGAAATTGGACCTCTTGAGTTTTAAGGTGTACTTGCCAGCTAGCCTCCAGATGAGGGTGATTAATTACCAGTCCTGCTCTCCAAATACGACTATTTTTATTTCAGTTTGTAGACAGTCTCACAAAGGAATAAGATAACACTTATGATGTGCGGCTTAAGGAACTCAACTAAAGGCAGAAAAAGTTGAGAGGTGACATGGTTACTGGGTATAGGTACTTATAAATGGAAAAATATCTGATATTGCAGGAAGGGGGTTCAACCTTGCTGACAAAGGTATAACAAGATTCAGTGGTTGGAAGTTGAACCTTGAAATAAGATATGGTTTTGCAGCCGTTAGAGTAATTAACAATTACCAGAGGCTAGTGGTGGGACTCACCTTCACTTAGTCTTTAAAGTGATGTTAGATATCATTCTAAAGAATAAGAGATAATCCAGTTTGTGGGAGAAATTCTGAAGCCTTTGTGTGCGGGGGTCAGAATGGATGGTTGTGTTGACCAAAACGCAAGAATTGGGGGTCATGCAATGGAATTAATAGGCAGCCAAAGGGACAAACAAACCTAAGGGCGTATTTCTTCACACAGTTCAGAGTCAACCTGTGGAACTCCTTGCCAGAGGATTTTGTGAAGGCCAGAGGTATTACTAGGTTCAAAAATGAAACCCCACACAAGGGGAAACAATGCAACTAACTAGACAGTGTCAACTGCACAAAATAAACTGAAATATCTTTGTCAGATCTCATAATCTTGGGTTTATCTTTAACAATATGCCAAAAATCATTAATTTGAATTGCGTTACCAGTTCCTACAATTCCTATTTAAAAGATGAATGATTTTGAAGGTACTGTGTATATGCCAAGATTGTATACTAATCTTCTGAAAATTATTTTAGTAAAGTAGCTCAAAAATTTGTTTTAAATGTGCTAATTTGTCTTGTGTACCTGTTGTACACACTGGAAAAATACCTGTAAGGAGTTAGCCTTTGCAATCTGAGCAGTAAATTTAAAAGGGTATTCAGAGGTTTATCTTTTTTGATTTATCCTTTCTCATTTCTCTTCCAGACTTCCCAGAATCTGCCAAATTAACTTTGTTTATCACAAATGTGTGGGATGATATATTCTCCTTCCAAGGCGTGATTAACAAAGCTATGCAGTTAGTTGTCAGGAAACGTGCACGAGGAGAGGTGCTGAACTGTCTGCGTGCTTATCTCAGTTGGGAAAAGGTAACTTTCACTTTTACTATTTGGGTAGGTCCCTTATGCCTGCACTGATTCCTAGGAAAGATCAAAGCCTAATTATACAACTTGCAGACTAAAGGCAAAGAAGGCACACTGTACAAGTCCCCCACATAATCTGTTAAATTTCACGACTAACGCTGCTGCTTTTTATAGCTTTTTTACTTCTGTCAAGTCTCATTTTGTTAAAACCTTGATGGTGTATCTTTTTTCTTTTTCTTAAACTTTGCCTGCAAGTCTATTAGCTTGTCCCTGACCTTCCTGTTTTAACTCTGGTTTTATAAAACCTTTCCCCCCCTCCCTCCCAATCTTAACTCTCACTATCTCTCATACATGACCATAGCTTTCCTCTCTGCTCCATCCTAAAACTCATCACCCCTTCCATACCTTCCCCCACCTTATCTCTATAGAAATAAAGGCCATTGTTGTTCCCCCCCACATGAGATTATTTTTCTCGGATGACCTACATAACTCACCTGTGGTTTTGCTCCTAACAAGTAATATGGCCATCTCACTCATGCTGATAAACCTTTGTAACACACCAACACTTATATGCATACACAGTATGTTTCATATCTAATGTAATGGGCTATAGTTACTTTAGTGCATAAAAGTATTACATTTCAATAACTACATTCCATTTGACGCAGTAATATGAGTTGCCTCCATTATAAACTTCTGAATCTGTGTACATTTCATAAAGGACTTGTCTTTAGACAAGTTGTACTGCTTTATACTGTTATATTTAATGGTGTAACCGTCCTTGTGTAGAAAGAGTTTTATATATTGGTATAAAAGTGTATTATACCAATACAACAATTCCCGTATGTGAAAGGGAATAAGCTACATTGGTATAAGACACCTTTGTACAGTATAATTGTGTGCAACACTAGAGGTTCTACCGGTATAACCATTTCAGTTTAAAAAAAAAAAAAAAAAGGCACACACAACTGTGTGTAGCTCAGGCCGAAGAAAACAGTAGTATAATAATATACTTCTGAGCAAAATGTGTAATTACTGATTCTTTTGGGGTTTTTCTAGTTTTCTTTGGTGCCATTGCAGTGACTATTTCAGCAACTTTCACATCATTTCTCATTTATGTTCTGTAAATCCCTATGAACTGGAAGTTTTGGCTGGTAGTGCATGTTTCTCTGGGACAGATTCTTCCAACAGTGCAAAATATTAAATGGTTTGAATAAAAAGAACTGCTACCTCTAAAGTAAGAGATGAGTGATTCTAGAGGAGTTGGAGCAGTTCTAGGTTGCTTCAGAGCAAGTTTCTGAAGTGGTTGTTCTGTTTTTGCAGGGTCCTTCAGATTTCTTAAATTTACAGCATAATTTACAAGTCAGATGAATAGTGTAAATTTACACCTTAGTTAAAATATTTGTTTGAGTAACATGCCCAGAAGCGAAGACTAAACTGAGCAACAAATTCTGTTTATAAATCGTGCACATCCTAGCTGCTTCCTTAGTTGTGGATCACTCAGTTTTATAAATGTTGATGCCGATTAACTCTGAATAGGATAAGATGTGTAATCATTGCATGGTAACAGAGTTTTCTTAACTTGTGGAGGGAAGGGGAAGAATTTTAAAACAAATATTTTGGGTATTTAACAGTTAAAAATTGCTGTTTACCTTCAGTTTGCTTTACTCTGAAAATTTTGGTAAATGACAAAATAACTTAACATGAATGTTCTAAAGAGCTGGCCCTATACCACTGCAGCAGCAATTGGAAACATCTGGGTGCTATCAGAGCATCTGTAGTAGTGTAGGGCACGAAGACGACCAGGCTGGATTTCTCCCATAGCCCCTCAGACCCAGCAGATGAATATGCTAGCAGCCTCTCCCGTCTGCCCATGGGGCAAGCACATAAGGCAGGAGGCCCCCTACATCCAGCAGGCAGAGGTGAGGACTGGTCTGGAGACCCAGTATGTGATACGAGTGACTTATTTCCACTCTGAGATCAGCATACTCTTTCTGCCTGCTAGTCTCATTTGTCCTGTATCTCAAGTTGTAGGAGTTTATGCGGTGCTGGAGGATTAGGGTTCAAACCTGCTGATGATGCATGATGGGTTAGTAGTTACAATTGTATAATAGACATGTTTATCTTTTTCCTTTTAAAAAATCCCAACAAACCTTAGAAAATTACATACAAAAAAAAATCTGTCTTTAAAATATAGATTGCAGGTCAAGTACTCAAGAGTTTAAAAATGCCACATTTACAGTTGCCTGTACAACCTTAATTTTGCCTCCTTGTGTGTTTGCATTATGATGCGGTCTTTAATTTACATGATCACATATTTGTTTTTTTCCGATAGAATCCCTTTCTCATTCAGTGGACTGGGTGGACGCAGAAGGGAGCAGAATTAAGGTTGTAAGGCAATCTTAAAATTGGTACTTCTACTTGAGGGCCTCTGATTGCCACTCATAGAATTTGACACCTCTGGCATTGAGCTTCTGAACTGCCTTGAAAAACAGTATCTGTTGGGTGAGGAGAGATCTCGTATGAAGGTGACATCATTGACCTGCCCTATATAAGGGAGTGCACCCTCCACCCCACCAGCTTTTTCCTTTGTCACTGCCACAAATGGAACGGAACTCATTCTGTTGTGTCCTCAGGTCAAACCCTAGCCTTGTACATTATATTGCAAATAGCGTAGTTTGTTTAGTTGTAGTATAAATAGTCATAACCTGCTGTTGGGACTGGGCCCCTTACTGAGATTGTGTTGGATCTTGAACCCCCTAAAGCCTACAAGCAGTATACCTCTTGCCCAACAATCATACCAGAATCTGAGACCCACGTCCAGTCCTTTCTGTGTGGATGAGGCCCACTCTGCTACCCAATGTACATCTTGCTCTGCCTTCATTCTCGGGACCAGAAGGGGGAGAGATGTTGTGGGTCCAGACTTATCTCTTGCCTGTTGTTGCTTAGAGCAGGGATCAGCAACCTTTGGCACGTGGCCCATCAGGGAAATCCGCGAGGGCGAGGAGGGTTTGTCTACCTGCAGCGTCTGCAGGTTCAGCCGATCGCTGCTCCCATTGGCCACGGTTCGCCGTTCCAGGCCAACAGGGGCTGCAGTCGGCCGAACCTGCGGACGCTGCAGGTAAACACCTTCCCGGCCCGCCAGCGGATTTCTCTCATGGGCCGCGTGCCAAAAAGTTGACGATCCCTGGCCTGGAGCCTGATACTCTAATGGGCCTTTTGGTAGTACTGAATGAGCCCAGCTTGTGAGCCAAAACCTTCTTGTAGGATTCAAGAGAGATTCCCCCTGCTATGGATTTAACAGCACCTTCTGCCAAGGTCTTGAGACCACAATCTCCTTGGCCCTTTACAGGGAGTGGATCCCCCAGATATCACCATTGGCACAGGAAAGTTTTAAGGGCATCAGAGATTCTCTGAACAATCAGTGCAGACAGCACAGTGTTTGCTAAGGCAATTAGGTCTGATGTCCTCATTGACCTATGTCGCATTGTTTGCTCGTCTGAACATGAGATCTTTGCAGCTCTAGGTGGCAGAACACTGCACACTAAATATGCACTGCTTTCAGAGGAGACAGACCGTCCCTCTTCAATTGCTCCAGCAGCTTTCTTGGTGGTAGAACAGGAACAAAATTCTCCAGGAGGTATCCTTTACTCTGCCCCATCCCTTTTAATCGTAATAATCACTGATGTCTATTCTGGACTGGGGTGCACATTGTTCCTAGAATCCAAGGCCAGAAGGGACCTCTGGGATCATCTAGTCTGACCTACTGTGTAACACAGGCCACAGAAGTTCTCCAAAATAATTCGCAGTGTGCATTTTCTAGAAGGATAAGCAGTATTGCTTTAAAAATTATCAGTGTTGCACAATTCACTATGACCCTTTGTAAGTTGTTCCAGAGATTAATTCTTTGACTGTTAAAAATGTACACCTTATTTCCAGTCTGAATTTTTCTAGCCTCAAATTCCAGCCATTGCATCATGTTATACCATTTTCTGTTAGATTGAAGAGCCCATTATTAAATATTTGTTCCCTGTGTAGGTAGTTATAGACAGTGATCAAGTCACCCTTTAACCTTCTCCAAACCTCTTCCAGTTTATCAACATTCTTGAATTGTGGATACCAGAACTGGGCACAGTATTTCAGGCCAAATACAGAGGTAAAATAGACTCTCGACTCCTATTCGAGATACCCCTGTTTATGCATCCGAGGTTTGCATTAGTTCTTTTGGCCACAGTGTCGCTCTGGGAGCTCAACTTCAGTTGATTAGCCATTATAACCCCTGAATCCCTGTTTCCTAGGATAGAACACGCATTCAGTAAGTATGGCCTACGTTCTTTGTCTCTAGATTTATATAATTTACAGTTAGACATATTAGAACGTGTATTGTTTGCTTGAGCACAACTTAACTAGCGATCCAGAGCACTCTGTATTAGTGACCTGTCCACTTCATTATTTACCACTCCAGTATGTGTCATCTGCAAACTTTATCGGTGGTGATTTTGTGGTTTCTTCCAGGTCATTAATAAAAATGTTAAATAGCATAGGACCAAGAATTTATTCCTTTGGGTCCCCACTACAAACATACCTGTTGAATAATGATTTCTCATTTACAGTTATGTTTTGAGATCTATCAGTTAGACAGTTTTTAATCCGTTTAATGTATGCCATGTTAATTTCATATCTTTCTAGTGTTTTAATCAAAATTTCGTGCAGTATCAAGTAAAATGCCTTACAGAAGTCGTGTATTACATCAATACTATTAGCTTTTATCAACCAGATTTGTAACTCATTTTAAAAAAAAATCAGGTTAATTTAACCACATCTGTTTTCCATAAATCCATGTTGATTGGCATTAATTATATTACCTTTCTTTAATTCTTTATTATGCAAGTCCCGTATCAGCCACTCTAATATCTTGCCCAGGGTTGATGTCCGACTGATAAGCCTATAAATTACCAGGATCACATTTACCGTTATTAAATATTGACATGACGTTAGCTGTTTTCTGGAACTTCCCCAGTGCTCCAAGACTTACTGAAGATTGGCATTGCTGGTCCAGCCAGGTCTTTAAAGACTCTCGGATTTAAGTTATCCGGACCTACTGGTTTTAGAATGTCTGTGTAACTTCAGTAGCTTCTGTTTAACATGCTCCTGAGGTATTAATGGAGTGGAAGAAGTAGGATACTTTATCATCTGTTTTTCTCCAAATACGGAACAGAAATATTTATTGAACACTCTTTTCTACATTATTAATGATAATTCTACCATTTCCACCTAGTAATGGACCAATACAATTGTAAGGATTCTGTTTGTTCCTAGTATGCTTAAAAAAACTCCCACTTATTGCCATTACTCTTCTGGCCATAAAATCCCGTTTGTGATTCTTTACTTCCCTTTTCAACTTTCTACAATTCCTACCTTCCCATTTATATTCATTGCTATCAACTTCCCCTTTCTTCCATTTGTTTTATATAACTTTATTTTTGATAGCTGGCTTCACTTCCCCCCTAAACCAGGTTGTTTTTAATTAGTCTTCATCAATTGGGGCTTTGTGTATCTAGTAAAGTGTTCTTAAACAATTCCCATTACCATTCACATTTTTCTGATTAAATTCTTCCTCCCAGCTGATTTGTCTCAATTATTTTCAGCTTTGTGAAATTGGCCCTTTTAAAGCACCAAATATGCATAGCATTGATCTGGATTTTATTCTATTAGCACATTATAAATGTGATTAAGTCATGATCATTTGTACCTAAGTAATCATTTTTTAGTTCTGTGATCAGTACTTCTTTATCTGTCAAGAAGAAATCTAATATAGAATTCCCACATGTTAAGACATCCAAGTATAAGCCCTCTGGAACATCTGGAAGTCCAGAGGCTGTGTTAGCTTACTGAAGTTCAGGGCAGTACAATGGGTCCTCAAGACTTGGAGTGGTCTGTAAACACCTGTTCTACATGGCCATGTATTACATCAAGAAGCAGGAGGGGAGCATCTTCTCTGGTCTTATCTGAAGACACAGGAAAATGGGCTGTGGTACATCCAAAGTCTAATCTTTTCTGTTGTGCTGCACCTGGCAAAGAATGAGAATGGAGAGGAAGATTTTTTTGTGATCCTTGAAACCCATTGTGTCCAGAGCACAGATGCAGCCACCCAGTAATGGACCTCTCTGTGTCTGAACAAAACTTCAAATTCCCACATACCTTGCACAAGAGCACTGAAGCTTCCTCTTGGATAGGTTTCAGCTCTGTTGGAACCAACACTTTTTTTTTTTTAAAATGACTTCCCTCCCTTTTCCCTGATATCTAGCATTATAAAGATGATCAGGTTGGACAGAACCAAAATTGTTAGTTCTTTGAGAAGTGTCCCTGTGAGTGCTCCACTTTTAGGTATTTGAGCGCCTCTGCGCTTCTAGTCAGAGATTTAAGGTAGCAATGCCCTGGTTGGCCACGCACACGCTGCAGCCAGCGCATGCTGCTCTGTGTGTAGCTGTCCCCCAGTTTCTTCTTTGCCACCGTTGGCTTCGGTCGGAACAGCTGCACCTCAGAATACTTTTCCTCAGAATATTTTTTCCTTTCCTTTTTTGCCTGAAATTACCCCTTCTCTTCCCTGCGGGGTTCCTGTCTCTTCCCTTTTCATTTAAAAAACGATAACCAGAGACTCTCTTCAAACGGCTATGCCTGGCTCTCCAGGCTTTAAACATTGCATCACCTGTAGACTGTCAGTACCAGCTTCTGATGGACACTCCCAGTGTGTTCGCTGCCTGGGGGAGACTCATGTTATGCAGAAGTACACCACTGCAAAAAGCTAAGGTCAAGGACCAGAAAGGCTAGGGAACTCCAGCTCAAACTGATGCTTTGGAGAAATCCCTGCGTCCTGCCTCTGACCATGAGCAGGGGACCCTTCCCTACCAGCTCACTCACTCACCAGCTGCCGTGTTGGACATGGGATCCTCCTCTAAGACTAGCACAAAGGACCCAGCCCTCATGAAAACAAAGAAGCGGGCTCACTCCTCCCCCAGCCAGGGAGAATCACCATGCAAAAAGTAATCTCCGACCGCTAAATCTGCCCTGGTACTGTCGGCACACAGGGCCTCAGGTTGTAAGTTAAGACTGTGAATTTCCCTGCAGGAGGTTAACTACTCTGCCTCCAGGCAAAGAAAACCTGCAATTCACAAAGGTAATTCCCTTTTGTCTCTGCTCTGGCCCCAAAGCAGAGAAAAAACTAGCTGCTTTCAGTTGGACCTCCTTTCCAGCAGCCCCAAAGGAAAAAAAAAAAATCTCCTTTTTAAAAATCTGTTTTTCTGGTTCAAAAAATCTCAAATTGATCTCAAAAGGATTTCAGGTTAATCCCACCTCTCTGCCACCATGTCAAGGTTCCTTCCCCACTCTGAACTCCAGGGTACAGATGTGGGGACCTGCATGAAAACCTCCTAAGCTTACTTTTACCAGCTTAGGTTAAAACTTCCCCAAGGTACAAAATTATTTTACCCTTGGATTTCCACTGCTATCACCAAACTTTATCTGGGTTTACTGGGAAACATAGTTTGGACACGTCTTTCCCCCCTAAAATCCTCCCAACCCTTGCACCCCACTTCCTGGGAAAGGTTTGGTAAAAATCCTCACTAATTTGCATAGGTGACTACAGACCCAAACCCTTGGATCTTAGAACAATGAAAAAGCATTCAGTTTTCTTACAAGAAGACTTTTTTAATAGAAGTAAAGGAATCACCTCTGAAAAATCAGGTTGGTAGATACCTTACAGGGTAATTAGATTCAAAACATAGAGAATCCCTCTAGGCAAAACCTGAAATTACAAAAAACACACACAGACAGGAATATTCATTCTATTCAGCACAGCTATTTTCTCAGCCATTTAAAGAAATCATAATCTAACACATACCTAGCTAGATTACTAAGTTCTAAGACTCCATTCCTGTTCTGTCCCCGGCCAAAGCATCATACAGACAGACACAGGCCCTTTGTTTCTCTCCCTCCTCCCAGCTTTTGAAAGTATCTTGTCTCCTCATTGGTCATTTTGGTCAGGTGCCAGTGAGGTTACCTTTAGCTTCTTAACCCTTTACAGGTAAGAGGATTTTTCCTCTGGCCAGGAGGGATTTTAAAGGGGTTTACCCTTCCCCTTATATTTATGACACACCCAGTGCTTCTGTACTGCTCTGTACACCCAGCTGCAGAGACAGTGCTACCATCGTCAGCCAAGACAACGACAGACACCGGGGCAATGCGCCATGTCCACCCATCTACTTCTAGACAGGCATTTTTAGTGTTGGTTGAGGGCATGAGAGCCCCTCACATTCCATTATCGCAACCATCTCCCGATTCCAGTCCATTTGGAGACCGCCTAACACCTTTCTATTCGGTCTGGGCAACCATTACATCGGACAAATGGGTTCTGGAAATTTATATGCAAGGGCTATTCCATCCCCTTCACCTCTATTCAACAAACCCACCGCCCCTTCCCCGTCCCTCTTCAGGGACCCTTCTCATGAGCACCTACTATAGCAGGAAATCCCCTCCTGCAACTCGGTGCTGTAGAACCTCTACCTCCCAAGCACAGGAGGACTGGGTTTTATTCACACTATTTCCTCATCCAAAAGAAAACGGGCAGCTGGAGGCCCATATTGGACTTGTGCAAGCTAAACAAGTTTATCAGAACTCAGCGTTTCATAGAATCATAGAATATCAGGGTTGGAAGGGACCCCAGAAGGTCATCTAGTCCAACCCCCTGCTTGAAGCAGGACCAATTCCCAGTTTCAAGATGGTTACCGTGGCATTGGAGAAGAGAGATTGGCTCTCAGCCCTCGACCTCCAGGATGCGTATTTCCATGTTACCATACATCCTTCACACAGACGTTTCACAGTAGGCAGCCTACATTTCCAGTACAAAGTGCTCCCATTTGGGCTTACCGTGGCCCGTGAGTTTTCTCCAAAGTCCTCGCTGTGGTCGCAGCCCATCTTCACAGATAGTGGATAATTATATTCCCCTATCTGGACGATTACCTGTTGAAAGTGTCTACATGCCAACAGGCGGTGGACGCTTTGTCGCTCACTGCAAATCTGTTCATAAGACTAGGCCTACAAATCAATGCCCTAAAATCCACCATAATTTTGATCCAACAGTTGGAATTCATAGGTGCCCACCTGGACTGCACCACGGCATTGGCAAGTCTACCCCAACAACACTTCCTCATATTAATGAACCTCATAGTAACTATACAAAACAGCCCGCAGACATCCGCCAGGTTATGTCTCCAACTTTCTAGGATACATGTCAACAACCGCGTTTGTTGTGGAACATGCACGACTTCATATGAGGCACCTTCAGGCATAGCTCCGTATAGTATACATTCCTCACAGACATTCCATTCACAAGCAACTGACCATGCCCACCACGATAAAGAACTCGTTATCTTGGTGGACAAACCATTCCAATATCTGCATGGGTGTCCCATTCCAACGACACACCCCATTAGTAACGATAACCAGGGTTGTGTCTCTCCAGGGCTGGGGGGCACACCTGTCTGAACATATCATCCAGGGCAGATGGTCCTCCATGGAGTCCATGCCCCACATAAATCTATTGGAGCTCCGGGTGATCCACAATGCATGCCACCATTTTCTGCTCCTCATTCACAACAAGATAGTGCAGATCCTTACAGACAATTTGGCCACCATGTTTTATATCGGTCACCAAGGTGGGGCTCGATCTTACCCATACTGCACAGTTACTATCTCCCACAACATAGTTCTCAAAGCAGCCTACCTACTGGGAAGCCAAAACATCACAGCGGATGAGCTAAGCAGAAACTTCTCCCAGATACATGAATGGGAAATGGACCCAGAAATCCTCACCACTATCTTCCAACACTAGGGTTCCCCAAAATAGACCTTTTTGCAATGCCCCACAATACCAAGTGCCCTCAATGCTGCTCCTGGGCAGGACTCAGGGAAAAATTCCTCAGGGACGCCTTCCTCATGAAATGGGAAGCATCTCTAATGTACGCTTTTCCCCCGATTCCTCTGATATCACTTGTTCGTTACAAGATAAAACAGGACAGATCCCGAGTAATCCTGATCGCACCACCATGGCCTAGACAAACCTGTTTTCTCTACCTCAACCAGATGATTACACCACCACCACGGTCCCTCCCACTCGTACCTCACCTGCTCACACAGGACTCAGGTAGTCTCCGCCACCAACATCCCGATCCTCCATCTCAAGGCATGGCTAATTTGTGGCTGACACCTCTGGAGGCAGGCTGTTCCACAGAGGTCCAGGATATTTTGATGAACAGCAGACTATTAACCACACAAAAAACATATGCTCAAAAGTGGCGTCATTTCTTACTATGTTGCGGAGGCAAACAACTTTCCCCTTGAACAGCCTCATTACCTGCAATACTTGAATATATATGCGGACCCTAAAAAAAATCAGGTCTTTCTATCAGTTCACTCTGGGTACACTTAAGTGGAATGGAAAGCTGTGATTGCAAAGTAGATGGCCTCACTATATTCGCACATCCTCTCATTAAACGCTTCTTCAAGGGTATATAGAATACTTACCCTACTGTCAGAGACCCTATTCCTATGTGGGACCTTAACTTAGTCCTCCGTATCCTCATGGGCAAACCTTTTGAGCCTCTGGCTACCAGCTCACTATTACACTTGTCCATGAATGTTGCCTTCCTAGTCGCAATTACATCGGCATGACGGTTTGGAGAGCTTGGTGCCCTGATGGTAACTTAACCTTACACCATATTCCTCAAGGACAAGGTAATCCTTCGCCTACATCTGAAATTCATACCTAAAGTGGCCTCATCCTTCCATCTCAACCAGCTCACCTACTTACCTGTATTCTTCCCAAAGCCACATGCTGACATCAGGGAAGCATCTCTTCACACGCTGGGTGTTCGTAGGGCACACACGTTCTATATAGATAGAACAAAGACATTCAGAAAATCCACCAGACTGTTGGTTTCCACAATGGAACTATCTCAAGGACTAACCATTTTCAAACAATGATTTTCAAAATGGATATCTGAGTGCATCTGATTATGCTACCACGAACATGACCTAGAACCCCCCTCTGGTCTTCACACGCATTCCACCAGGGCTATATCCATATCACTGGCCTTTCTTAAAGATATACCCATCATTGATATATGTAAAGCAGCTACCTGGGCATCACACCACACCTTCACCAGTCATTACGCAATAGAGAAGCGATCAGCTGTTGACGCTCATTTCGGAGAATCGATGTTATCCACCGCTCAGTAAAAATCTCCAAAGCCCCTCCTTCCACTGAAAGGTACTGCTCCATAGTCACCTAAAAGCGGAGCACCCACAGGGGAAGAAGAAGAAACAACCACTCACCTGTGCAGTAACTGCAGGTCTTCAAGATGAGTGTCCCTGTGGGTGCTCCACTACCCCCCTCCTCCCCTCTGCTTCGGAGTTTCTCTTTGATCCTCTGCAGCAGAGAAGGAACTGGGGGGCAGTTGGCTACGCGCTTGCGATACCCACTCCGAGCAGCATGAGCGTCGCCGACCAGGACACTTCTACCTTAAATCTCCTATTAGAAGCGTAGGGGCGCTCAAACACCTAAAAGTGGAGCACCCCCAGGGACAGCCATCTCAAAGAACCTCAGTTACTGCACAGGTGAGTAATCTTCTCTTCTAGCGTGGCCTTGTCAGCACTGGCCTGAGAACCTATGTCTCAGATGTTCCAAGCCATATTACTGAAATGCTATAAACAGAAATGAAGCAGTTCTCTGTTTGGGCCACTAGTAAAGGACTAATCCCATTTGAGCTGAGGTCCCTGCAGTCCTAGAGTACCCTGTACACCTTAAGTTTCAGGGTGTAGATATAGCTTTCTTAAAAGTCCACATGGGAGCAGTATCTGCTTATTGTAATTACATGTAGTGTAGTTGTAGCCATGTCAGTCCCAGGGTATTAGAGAGACAGAGTGGGTGAAGTAATATCTTTTATGGGACCAACTTCTGTTGGTGTGAGATACAAGCTTTTGAGCCACACAAACTCTTTAGGTGTAGAAAAGATATGCTGAGTGTCATAGCTAAATGCAAGATGGAACAGATCCTTTTAGCATAACTAGGTAGCACATATTCTAAGGGACCATTCAAGGTAGAGCAGCCCATTAACACCTCTGCAGTCATAGGACAAAAAGAGGGGGATAGTGGATTACAGATTATGGCTTATTACAACAAATCCAGTGTCTGTTCAGTCCATGATTTTTAGTATCTAGCAGAGTTATGAATTTTATCTCCCAGGCTTGTCTTTTGAAAGTGTTGTGCAAGTTTTCTTTGAGGATGGGGACAAGGACTGATAGGTCAGGCATAGACTGTAGACACTTATACACTCTTCAGGGACTAATGCACTACCCCTCCCCCCCCCCCCCCCAAGTGTTTGCAGTGACAAACAATCTTTTCAAAACAGAGTAGGGTTTATTAGTCAGCTGGAACATAGCGTTCAAAGTCCTTATGTTAACATAGAGAAATAAAGGTTAAAGCATAGTCCATTCTGGTCAAGCCAGAGCAGATCACCAGCCAAGTACAGTGGATTCTATCTCAGGCTCTCTCGGACTCACTTGTTTGTCCTAGGAGAGAGCAGCCAGCTTCCTCCAGAAGCCCACACTTTATCCCTTGCTGTTCATGTCTCAGTCCTCTGTTCTTAAGCTGGGGTCTCTGCTCAGCTTCCGTGATGCATGGTGGGAGGAAAATCTCCTTCCTCTGTGTTATTTCCTAGGTGTCAATGTTCTGGCCACTGGGGCTTTTTGTTGTCTCCTTTGAATTCAGTATTGATCTGTTACTTTCAGCAGGTTTCAGCCAATTCCTTAGTGACCCTAATCACTGCAACCCAGACAGCAAGGTAACTCAGGTCCTGTGCTGCCCCTAAGAGAAGACTTAGTCCTGGGGGATGGGGGTGGGTTAAGTACTAATTATAGAGGGAAACTGAGGTGCACATAGGATTCATAAAAAAATGCAGAAAATTCCACTTTCACACATGGTAAAGGTGTCCCATCCCCCCCACCCAGTTAGTGAGTTCTCATCTTCATGGACCTAAAGCTTGCCCTGATTAGGTTGATGGTCCCTACTTACGCGTATCTGGCACAAGCCTCTTGAGTGCTTTTCAATCAAAATGGCCATCTGCTAGGAGGGTGCATGAGCTTAGGCCACTCCACTTCATATTATGGTACAGCAGTAGAAAGTCACCATGATGCCCCATCCTAGCTTTGTGTCTAAAGTGGTCTCAGATTCCCAACTATCTCCTTCATGTTCTTCCCTAGACCCCATTCTCTTGCAGGGGAAACTCTTCTCCATATTCTAGATGTAAAAAGGATGCTTTGTTTTTACCTGGAAAATACCAAGTCCGTTAGAAAATCCTATAGGTTATATGCAGTATATGGGGAGATGAATGATGGTTCACTGGTTATGGCACTAGCTTGAGACCTGGGAGATCTGGGTTCAAGTACCAAAGACTTCCTGTGTGAACTTGGGTCACTTAACCTCTCTGTTGTTCCATGCCCCATCTGTAAAACTGGGATAATAGTATTTCCTTACCACACAGGAGCACACTTACATCTTTGCTAGAAAACCAGTGTTCCCTGGTTTAAAGAGTGACTCCACTAGAGCCAGCACTCCATTAGTGGCATGCCTCTGGCAGTTTCCCTAGTGGAGATATATAATGCAGCAACTTGAAGTTTAGTGTACACATTCACCAATCAGTACTCTTTGGATTTAGCTTTGTGCTCTGATCCCCAGTTGCGGAGAGCGGTCCATATTTAGCTAAGAATTCCTTGCCCACAGCCATCCTGGTGAGACACCACTTGTTAATCTCCCTGAAATGGGAATACAGAGCCTCTCAATCATGAAAGAGAGGTTACTTATCAGTATCTGTTCTTCAAGTGCTTGCTCATGTCAATTCCATTCTAGATGTGTGCGCACCCATGTGCAGAGTCTTTGGAGATTTTTGCCTTAGCAGTATCCATAGGGTTGGCTGTGGCGCCCCCTTGATAGTGTCGCGCTCATACGCTAGTATATTAGGCGCCGCCAACCCTATGCCCTCTCAGTTTCTTGCTGCCTGTGATGGTTGGAGCGCCTTGTCTTGCATCGCAAGACCATTAGCGGTTCTTATAGTCCATTGTTCTGTCTCCTTTGTTTTTAGTTGTTAGGTACTTAGTTATACCATTAAGTTAAGTGTTAGAGTAGTTAGAGTCCTGGCAGGGGCTTCACCTTGGAACTGGGCTTTAAGCCATGCTCATCCCCATTAGTGACCCCCCCATGATAGTTGTTTAAAGTGTTTGGGGGAGTCCCACAGAAAGGACAAGTGTGCAGGATCTTCAAAAACTTTCACCCTCAAACTCAAAAGGAGCAGAATATTCGTTTGAGGGCCCTCCTCGTGGAGACGGCGCTTCATTCTGCCTCAGAGCCCTCTCAATCGGAGTCCAAACTCAGCACTTTGGCATCAGCGTGCAGCGCACCACCAGCACCAGAATCTGGCTGGCACCGTTCCCCCTCGCTGGCGCCTAAGAAGCGGTTAAAGTCGATGGGGCCGCCGGCACCACAGAAAAAGGGGGCTTCAGGCAAAGGACCTGTGTTAGGCCACATGCCTGCCGTGGAGCTACTTGAGGTAACACTGCAGTCGGACCCCCAGCTCAGCCAGGGACCCACTTCTGACTCCGAGAGTGGCAGGGGGTCAGCCCCTTATAGGACCATCTGTGCCCAAAGAGGGCCTGGCAGCCAAAGAGCAAGTAGACTGGCAGGCACCGCAGATACCAAGCCAGGCGACAGGCCCTCCTAAGGCCCCGGCCTCTTCGGGCAAGCCGGTTATGGGACCCCCTTCTAAAGCAGCCTCGGTCCCCTGTCAGAAGGCCCAGGTCCCTGACGCCAAGGTCTTCACCTACGAGGCACGGATCATCTGAGCCATGACGCCGATCCCTGTACCCACAGTACAATTGGGCCTCCTACCAGAGATCGCCAAGGTGCAGATCACCATTGCCTTGACAGTCTCCCAGGCTTCAATCCTCCCCCCCCCCCCCCTCCCCGCAGTGCAGGATTGTTCCCGGTCGTGGCACTGGTCTCTGACTCCCCAGTGCTGCTCTTCGGGCAGGCACCGATCCTCACCCTCTCCTTACCGGTCATTGACGAAGGTCAGGTCGGCAGACTCAGGCATCTACGCTCCGACCTGGTCACCGGAAGGGCAATAGCCCAAAGGACAGTTCAGCCCCCTCACCTATAAAAGGCGACTTGCCACTAGGCCGTGAGACCAGCACGGCTCCTGCGGCAGTGGCGTGGAGGCAGGGACAGGGGCCCACTCAGTGGCAATATTGGAACCAGTGGGGTGTACCTGTTATGCTGGTCCAATACTCACACCGTTCTTCCCCGGCACACAAACTGCCCCCGCCATTACTGGAGTCGGAGCACGCTGCCGAATCTGATGTCGGGGTGGCACAGTGGGCACCAATGCCCTAAGAGCTGACTGCAGATGAGCAAAGGGAAGCCACCCCTCCCCTTGCAGTGCAGTAGTCTCATCTCTGGATGAAGTGGTGGTGGGCCTCTCGCAAACTAGCATCCCCTCTGACAACTTCAAGGAGCAGCAAGCCATGCTCAAAAGGGTGGCTGTCAACCTGAACTTGGAGGTTGAGGAGCTAGGGGAGGAGGCTGACCTCTTTAATGTCATACCCTCCTCCACCCTGGCCCAAGTCGCGTTACCCAGCTATCCAGGGGTCCTACAAATTGCTACGTCTGTATAGCACACCCTCTCTTCCATTCCGCCTATCTACAATAAGATGGAAAAGCAGTACTATGTGCCAGCAAAGGGGTTTGAGTACCTGTACACTCACCCTGCAGTGGGGGTCCTTGGTCATCTCCACCATCCACGAAAGGGATACGCGGGGCCAGGTGAGTGGCACACCAAGAAATAAGGATGCCAAGAGACTGGTCTGGATTGTCAGGAAAATTTATTCAACAACCAGCCTGCAATTTTGGGTGTCTAACCATCAGGCCCTGCTAGGAAGGTACAACTTCCATCTGTGGTACTTTTTTTGAGCAAGTTGAAGGAGGGCCTCCTACAGGATCGAGCCCAGGAGTTTGCCACATTGGTGGAAGAGAGCAGAGGGGTGGCGAGAGGCACCGTCCAGATGGCCAGGGACGCTACAGACTCAGTGGCCAGGGTAGTTATCTCTGTGGTGGTCATGAGGCGCAGCTCCTGGTTAGTCGTAGAGCCATAAAATATCAGGTTTGGAAGGGACCTCAGGAGGTCATCTAGTCCAACCCGCTGCTCAAAGCAGGACCAATCCCCAACTAAATCATCCTAGCCAGGGCTTTGTCAAGCCTGACCTTAAAAACCTCAAAAGGAAGGAAATTCCACCACCTCCCTAGGTAACCCATTCCAGTGCTTCACTACACTTCTAGTGAAAGTGTTTCCTAATATCAAACCTTAGATCTCCCCCACTGCAACTTGAGACCACTGCTCCTAGTTCAGTCATCTGCCACCACTGAGAACAGCTGAGCTCCATCCTCTTTGGAACCCTCCCCCCCTTTCAGGTACTTGAGGGCTGCTATCAAATCTCCCCTCACCCTTCTCTTCAGTAGACTAAACAATCCCAGTTCCCTCAGCCTCTCCTCATAAGTCATGTGCCCCAGCCCCCTAATCATTTTCATTGTCCTTCTCTGGACTCTCCCCAATTTGTCCACATCCCTTCTGTAGTGGGGGGGCCAAAACTGGACACAGTACTCTAGATGAGGCCTCACCAATGTCGAAGAGAGGGGAACGATCACGTCCCTCGATCTGCTGGCAATGCCCCTACTTATACAACCCAAAATGTCGTTAGCCTTCCTGGCAAAAAGGGCACACTGACTCGTATCCAGTTTCTCGTCCACTGTAACCCCTAGGTCCTTTTCTGCAGAACTGCTGCCTAGCCATTCGGTCCCTAGTCTGTAGCAGTGCATGGGATTCTTCCTTCGTAAGTGCAGGACTCTGCACTTGTCCTTGTTGAACCTCATCAGATTTCTTTTAGCCCAATCCTCTAATTTGTCTAGGTCCCTCTGTATCCTATGCCTACCCTCCAGCGTATCTACCACTCCTCCCAGTTTAGTGTCATCTGCAAACTTGCTGAGGGTGCAATCCACTCCATCCTCCAGATCATTTATGAAGATATTAAACAAAACCGGCCCCAGGACCGACCCTTGGGGCACTCCACTTGATACTGGCTGCCAACTAGACATGGAGCCATTGATCACTTCCTGTTGAGCCCGACAATCTAGCCAGATTTCTCTCCACCTTATAGTCAATTCATCCAGCCCATACTTCTTTAACTTGTGGGCAAGAATACTGTGGGAGACCGTATCAAAAGCTTTGCTAAAGTCAAGGACTAACACGTCCTTTCCTGACGACTAACTGCTTTCCCCTCATCCACAGAGCCAGTTATGTCGTCAAAGAAGGCAATTAGATTAGTCAGGCATGACTTATAGATTCATAGATACTAAGGTCAGAAGGGACTATTATGACCATCTAGTCTGACCTCCTGCACAACGCAGGCCACAGAATCTCACTCACCCACCCAATCCTGCAAAAAACCTCTCACCTATGTCTGAGCTATTGAAGTCCTCAAACTGTGGTTTAAAGACTTCAAGGAGCAGAGAATCCTCCAGCAAGTGACCCATGCCCCATGCTACAGAGGAAGGCGAAAAACCTCCAGGGCCTCTTCCAATCTGCCCTGGAGGAAAATTCCTTCCCGACCCCAAATATGGCGATCAGCTAAACCCTGAGTATATGGGCAAGATTCACCAGCCATATACCCAGGAAAGAATTCTCTGTAGTAACTCAGATCCCACCCCATCTAACATCCCATCACAGGCCATTGGGCCTATTTACCATGAATATTTAAAGTTCAGTTACCAAAATCATGTTATCCCATCATACCATCTCCTCCATAAACTTATCGAGTTTAATCTTAAAGCCAGATAGGTCTTTTGCCCCCACTGCTTCCCTTGGAAGGCTATTCCAAAACTTTACTCCTCTGATGGTTAGAAACCTTTGTCTAATTTCAAGTCTAAACTTCCCACTGACCAGTTTATATCCATTTCTTCTTGTGTCCACATTGGTACTGAGCTTAAATAATTCCTCTCCCTCTCTGGTATTTATCCCTCTGATAATATTTATAGAGAGCAATCATATCTCCCCTCAACCTTCTTTTAGTTAGGCTAAACAAGCCAAGCTCCTTGAGTCTCCTTTCATAAGACAGGTTTTCCATTCCTCGGATCATCCTAGTAGCCCTTCTCTGTACCTGTTCCAGTTTGAATTCATCCTCCTTAAACATGGGAGACCAGAACTGCACACAGTATTCCAGGTGAGGTCTCACTGGTGCCTTGTATAACGATACTAAAGCCTCCTTATCTCTACCGGAAATACCTTGCCTGATGCATCACAACACCGCATTAGCTTTTTTCACATTGGCAGCTCATAGTCATCCTGTGGTCAGCCAATACTCCAAGATCCTTCTCCTCCTCCGTTACTTCTAATTGATGCGTCCCCAGCTTATAACTAAAATTCTTGTTATTAATCCCTAAATGCATGACCTTACACTTCTCACTATTAAATTTCATCCTATTACTATTACTCCAGTTTACAAGGTCATCCAAATCTTCCTGTGTGATATCCCGGTCTCTCTAAATTGGTAATACCTCCCAGCTTTGTATCATCCGCAAGCTTTTTTAGCACACACCCACTTTTTGTGCCGAGGTCAGTAATAAAAAGATTGGTCCCAAAACTGATCCCTGAGGAACTCCACTGGTAACCTCCCTCCAGCCTGACAGTTCACCTTTCAGTAGGACCCGCTGTAGTCTCCCTGTTAACCATTTCCTTATCCACCTTTCAGTTTTCATATTGATCCCCATCTTTTCCAATTTAACTAATAATTCCCCAAGTGGCACGGTATCAAATGCCTTACTGAAACTGCTTTTCCTCTGTCTAAAAAAAATAATCTCATCTTCTCAAAGGAGGAGGTCAGGTTGGTTTGGCACAATCTACCTTTGTTAAACCATGTTGTATTTTGTCCCATTTACCATTGACCTCAATGTCCTTAACTACTTTCTCCTTCAAAATTTTTTCCAAGACCATGCATACTACAGATGTCAAACAGGCCTGTAGTTACCTGGATCGCTTTTTTTTCCTTTCTTAAAAATAGGAACTATGTTCGCAATTCTCCAGTCATACGGTACAACCCCTGAGTTTACAGATTCATTAAAAATTCTTGCTAATGGGCTTGCAGTTTCATGTGCCAATTCCTTTAATATTCTTGGATGAAGATTATCTGGGCCCCCCGATTTAGTCCCATTAAGCTGTTCGAGTTTTGCTTCTACCTCAGATATGGTAATATCTACCTCCATATCCTCATTCCCATTTGTCATGCTACCATTATCCCTAAGATCCTCTTTAGCCTTATTAAAGACTGAGGCAAAGTATTTGTTTAGATATTGGGCCATGCCTAGATTATCCTTGACCTCCACTCCATCCTCAGTGTTTAGCGGTCCCACTTCTTCTTTCTTCGTTTTCTTATTTATATGGCTATAGAACCTTTTACTATTGGTTTAAATTCCCTTTGCAAGGTCCAACTCTACTTGACTTTTAGCCTGTCACTTTATCCCTACATGTTCTGACCTCAATAAGGTAGCTTTCCTTGCTGATCCCTCCCATCTTCCACTCCCTGTATGCTTTCTGTTTTTTCTTAATCACCTCTCTGAGATGTTTCAGAGTAGCAGCCGTGTTAGTCTGTATTCGCAAAAAGAAAAGGAGTACTTGTGGCACCTTAGAGACTAACCAATTTATTTGAGCATAAGCTTTCGTGAGTTACAGCTCACCTCATCAGATGCTGTAGCTCACGAAAGCTTATGCTCAAATAAATTGGTTAGTCTCTAAGGTGCCACAAGTACTCCTTTTCTCTCTGAGATGCTTGCTCATCCAGCTTGGTCTACAACTCCTGCCTATGAATTTTTTCCCCTTTCTTGGGACGCAGGCTTCTGATAGCTTCTGTAGCTTTGATTTAAAGTAATCCCAGGCCTCCTCTACCTTTAGATCCATAAATGCTTCAGACCAATCCACTTCCCTAACTAATTTCCTTAATTTTTGAAAGTCAGCCCTTTTGAAATCAAAAACCCTAGTTGCAGATTTATTCTTGTTAATCCTTCCATTCAGTTTGAACTGAATTAGCTCACATCACTTGAACCAAGATTGTCCCCTACAACCATTTCTTCTATGAAGTCCTTACTACTCACCAAAACCAAATGTAAAATGGCATTCCCTCTAGTAGGTTCAGCAACTACTTGATGAAGGAATCCATCAGCTATCGCATCTAGGAAAACCTGAGCCCTACTATTATTACCAGCACTCGTCCTCCAGTCTATATCTGGGAAGTTAAAGTCTCCCATGATCACCCAGTTTCCATTAGTATATACTTCATTAAAAACATTAAAGAGGGCTCTGTCGATCTCCAAATTAGATGCCGGCGGTCTATAGCACACCCCAAGCACTATCCCAGGGGAGGCTCCAGTAGTTTTCTTCCCCAGTGTAATTTTTTGCCCAGACGGACTCTGTCTTATCCATTCCATCGTTTCTTATTTCTTTACATTCTACCTCATCATTGATATACAATGCTACTCCACCACCTTTGCCTTCATTTCTGTCTTTCCTAAACAGCACATACACTTCAATACCCATAGTCCAGTCATGACTACTATTCCACCATGTTTCTGTTATCCCTATAATATCTGGTTTCACTTCCTGCACCAGTAGCTCTAGTTCCTCCATTTTGTTACCTAGGCTCCTCACATTGGTATACATCATCTTAATTTTTGCTGTTTGGCCTCGCTCACATTCTGTACCCAATTTAGGCATGGTCATTCTACAGCCAGTATAACCTACTAGACTGGTATCCACACTGCCCTTCCTCCATATATACATTCTCCTACCCATGGCTGTATCCTTTCTTTCTTCGTTTTCTTCCCTCACAATGCTAAAATCCGGTGTGGATATTACCTGGACATCTCCTAACCATCTCCCCCAAATTCCTAGTTTAAAGCTCTCAATCAATTGTGCCAGCCTCCATCCTGGAAGTCTATTTCCTTCCCTACTCAGATGAAGTCCATCCCGAGAGAACTGTCCTTTGTCCATGAATGCCTCCCAGTGGCCATACATCCCAAAGCCCTCCTTATAGCACCACTGCCTAAGCCATCTGTTGATAGTCATAATCTTGTCACACCTTTGTTGCCCTTCTCTAGGAACAGGCAGAATCCCACTAAAGATCACCTGAGCGTCTTCCCCAGCCTAGCATAGTCTCCCTTAATACTTTCCAGCGAGAATCTAGCCATATCATTTGTTCCCACATGAAGGATAATTAGGGGATTCTTTCCCGCTCCCTTTAGGATCCTTTTCAACCTCAGGTCTACATCCCTTATCTTAGCACCTGGAAGACAGCACACCCTTCTATTCTCTGGATCAGCTCTGGTTACAGGCCTGTCTATTCTTCTCAGTAAAGAGTCCCCGATCACATAGACCTGCCTTTTCCTGATGACGGTGCTATTCTCCAGTCTATCCCCTGTTTCCTCTGGCTGCAAGTTCTTTGCATTCCTATTCTCCCTTGCAATCCTCTGCAACCTCTCCTGTATCTTCCTGGGGCTTATATTTGGTGTAGTCTCCATTGACTCTTCCCGTTTTCCTATAGGACTAGCCGCTCTTCTCTTCTTCCTTGCCCTTCCACCTTCAGTGACTACCTGCTGAGCCCCTTCTTCATTTTCCAACTCTGCAAACCTATTTTTGAGCTCTGTTTCTCCTTCACTAGCCAGTCTTTTCCTCTGCCTGGTTCTTTTAGTCATATGCTTCCACTGACCACTTTCCTCACCCAGCAGTTTCCCCTCAGAATTCCTCAGTCCTGCTTCCATCTGCAAGTCTTGAACTTTTTCCTTCAGATACCTCAATGTCTTTGCTCCATAATCTGCTTGAACCCCTTTCTAAACTCAACCAGACTTTCCACCTGCATTTCCAAACCTTGGATCTTTTCCTCTATCAGCTCTATCAGACGGCATTTCATGCAGACAACTCTCTTACCAGGTACCCCCTCCAGGATCCTGTACATACCACAGCTTCCACATCCAGTCATCTTCATTGTGTCTTCCACTACATGGGTCACTCCCACTGCTGCCTCTGTAATAGCCTTCCCACCTAAATCCTATTAATCTGGGAAACACCACCCACAGCAAAAACAAACCCCAAACAAGCACCACAATACAAACTCCCCTTTCAAACTCCCACTGAAACTCCCCTGTTTACAGCTCAGTTTGCTGGCTCCTGTGCTGCTACAGCTGTCTGTGACTTGCCCTTGGTGAATCCATGCTGACTGTTCCTGATCACTTTCCTTTCCTCTAGGTGCTTCAGAATTGATTCCTTGAGGACCTGCTCCATGATTTTTCCAGGGACTGAGGTGAGGCTGACTGGCCCGTAGTTCCCCGGATCCTCCTCCTTCCCTTTTTTAAAGATGGGCATTACATTAGCCTTTTTCCAGTCCTCCGGGCTGTCCCAGGAGATGCAGATTACCCTCCAGGACCTCCCGTTTGAGGGATCAGGGCTCTTTTTGAAGCTGACCGTTGCACGGCTCCATGGCCTTAAAGACTCCCATGCCATCCTCTGGTCCTTGGGCCTAACCACCCATCAGCAGGTTAGAAAGTGTACTATCCCCCACTGTCAAGGTCGTGGGGTTTCCCTCAGTCCAGCTCCTACAGGAAGGTGGTCAGAGACGAAGAATTTAAATGGTGTCACCCTTTATCTTCCCGTTCTTCTACCCAGCCTGATTCTTCCAGAGACTAAGGAAGCCAGAAGCTGGCATTTTGAGGATGCTCCTGAGGACAGCGCCCCAGTCACTTCCCATGATGCACACACAGACCCCCTCTCCCCCGCTCTTTCTTCAACTACCTTCGCCTCTTCTGGTTGCAGTTGACCTTGCACCATTGGGTGCTCGACATGATGTTTTCAGGCTACACCCTACAGTTTGTGGCCGACCCTCCCTTCCATCTCCTTTCTCAGTCCCTCCTCAGGGACTTTTCTCATGAGCAACTACTCATTCAAGAGATTGAGAACCTCCTATGCCTGGGGGGCAGTAGAGGATGTCCCTCCGGACTTGAAAGGGAAAGGGTTCTACTCCTGCTATTTCCTATTCCCCAAAGCAAAAGGGGCCTCAACAAGTCTCTCAAGAAGTTAAAGATCTGCATGGTCTCTTCGGCCTCCATTATTCGCTCCCTGGATCTGGGAGAGTGGTACGCTGCCCTCGACTTAAAGGATGCATATTTCCATTTTCCCAGGGCACAGGTGTTTCCTCCATTTTGTGTTGGGCCACTGCCATTTTCAATTTACAGTGCTACCCTTCAGTCACTCGTCAGCCCCAAAGTATTTACAAAGTGCATAGCACCTGAGACGCCGAGGGGTTCAAATTTTTCCATACCTTGACGACTGGTTAATAAAGGGTCAGTCTCAGGATCAGGTATGGTATCAGCTCCACCTGTCATGACCTGGGACTGTTAATAGAAGAGATAAAGTCTACCTTAATTCCAGTGCAACACAGTTCATTGGAGTGGTCCTCGACACTACTCAGGCCAGAGCCTTCCTCCCCCAGGCTTGGTTCCAAGCCATGGTGGACTTGATCTTATGCATGCAAGCCCATCCCCCACACCACTGCTCACACGTGCCTGAAATTGTTAGGCCACATGGCGGCCTGCACTTACATGGTCCAGCACACATGGCTCCACCTCAGGCTCCTGCAGGCATGGCTGGTGTTGGTCTTCATCCCCAACAGAAATAGTATGGACCCTGTGATCAGGGTCCCGGACCACTTACTCTTGTCGCTCACATGGTGGCAGAATCCACCAGGTTGGATGGAGTTCCCTTCGCAGTTCCGTCCCTCTTGATGACCCTAATCTCCGATGCTTTGGAACTGGGGTGAGAGGGCAATTTCAGTACACAAGATCTTGGTCAAGTCGAGATCGCTCCCTACACCATCAGCGTCGGGGAGCTGAGATCAGTTCGCCTGACTTGCAAAGCCTTCCTACCTCACATAAAAAGCTGGGTGGTCCAGGTCCTGATGGACAATACAACGGCTATGTTTTATATCAAGAAAAAAGGCAGAGCCAGCTTGTCTGCCCTTGGCCAGGAAGCCCTCAGGCTCTGGAACTTGTGTGCAACACAACATCCATCTTGTAGCCACACGCCTCTCTAGGGCCAGGAACGCTTTGGCAGATCACCTCAGCAGGACCTTCTCGTCTCATCACAAGTGGTCCCTCCATCCAGAAGCGATCAGCATCATCTTCCAGAGGATTCCCCAGGTGGACATGTTTGCATTCAGGCAGAACAGGAAGTGCCATATTTCTGCTCAATTTGGAGGATGGACAAAGGCTCCCTGTCGGATGCTTTTTCTGCTTTTCTGGTCGGGGGCTTGGTTATATGCCTTCCCCCAATGCTGCTAATTCAGAGAGTCCTCACCAAGATCAAGCAGGACAGGGAGAAGGTGATCCTCATAGTGCTGGCTTGTCCGTGCCAGCACTGATTTGGCATGCTGCTGGACCTCTCGGTGGCCGCTCCATTACTGCTTCAGCTCAGGCTGGACCTGCTGTCCCAAAACCATGGCAGTCCTCTGCATCCGAACCTGGCAGCATTGCACCTGACAGCTTGGCTACTGCATTGTTAAATGTGGGGGAGCAGGAGTGCTCAGCCACTGTCCAGCAGGTCCTGTTGGGCAGCAGAAAGCCCTCAACCAGAGCGGCCTACCTGGCCAAATGGAAGCAGTGGTTGGATCTCAGATAAATGCGTTCTGCCAGAGTGGACCTCCTCCAGGTAATCCGTATCTTTTCCAGGTAATCCTGGACAACCTTCTGCATCTCAAGCTTCAAGGTCTGTCCCTTCTATCAAGGTCCACTTGGCTGCTATCTCGGCCTTCCATCCGCTACTCTAGTGTACGTCAGTTTTCACCCAGTACATGACTGCCAGGTTCCTCAAGGGCCTCGTGCACCTCTACCCACACGTCAGGGACCCTGTTCCTCCAAGGGACCTGAATCTTGTGCTATCTCAGTTCACGGGACCCCCCTTCAAACCTCTGGCTTTCCTGATCTCTCGTCCTTTCCTGGAAGGTTGTGTTCCTGGTTGCAATAACATCTGCCTACCCGGTCTCTGAGATTACAGTGCTTACCTCAGAACTGCCCTATATGGTCTTTTACAAAGACAAGTTCCAGCTGCAGCCACATCTGGCTTTCCTGCAGAAGGTGGTCTCAGTTTCATATGGGACAGTACATGTCTTTTTTTTCAAAGCTGCATAAGTCAGAGGAGGAGCATAGGTTGCCGTCCTTAGATATCAGGAGGGCGCTAGCCTTCTACGTTGAAAGGACCAAGCCATTCCGCAAGTTGACACAATCTTCAGCTTGCGGAATGTGGCCGACAGGATGAAAAGTCATCTGGTGTCTGCTCAAAGAATTTCTTCTTGGATCACTGCCTGCATTCACTGCTGCTAAGATCAGGCAAAGGTGCCCCCTCCAGTGATTGTAACTGCCCACTTAACTAGGGCGCAAGCCTCTTTGGCAGCTTTCCTAGCTCAAGTGCCTATCCAGGACATCTGTAGGGTGACCACTGGTCGTCCGTCCACATGTTTATGTCCCATTGAGCACTTACCAGCAGGCCTGGGATGATGCTGCCTTCAGTAGAGTAGTGCTGCAAGCCACTAGACTGTGAACTCTGAGCCCACCTCCAAGTCACCTAGAATGGAATCTACATGAGCAAGCACTTGAAAAAGAAAAAACGGTTACCTACCTTTTTGTAACTGTTCTTCGAGATGTTTTGCTCATGTCCATTCCATTACTTGCCCTCCTTACTCCTCTGTCTGAGTTGCCAGCAAGAAGGAACTGAGGACGTAGGGTTGACGGCGTCTAATATACCAGCGCATGAGTGCGGCACTCAAAGGGGTGCCGCAGCCAACCCTACAGATACTGCTAAGGCAAAAATTTCCGGTGACTGCGCACATGGGCGCGCACACACCTAGAATGGAATGGACATAAGCAACACATCTCTAAGAACAACAGTTACGACAATGTAGATAACTGTTTTTTCTTTGGAAGTTACCTCTGTGCATTCATGCTACTTGCCCATCTTCCCCTCTGCCTTACAGTTCTATATAATATCAGGGTGCTGCAAGTAGAAGGAAGGAACTGAGGCGGTGGTAGCACTCCCTTATGTGAGTAGGGTGAAGACATTACCCTCATGTGAGATCTCTCACAATCACCCTTTCTCCCCCAATGGATGTGGCTTTTCAAAGCAGTTCTATCAGTGTGCAGGACATCATATTCCATAAGTGGAAATACACAGAGGCAACTTTAGAAGAACAGGTCCTGGTAAGTAACAGCTCCTTTATATAAAGATCCATATTATCCGATCAGAATTACCCCTGTCTATGAAAGTATTAAATCTCTCAATTTCATTCAAGGTCACAGTATCAGTTCAGTGTAATGAATAATCATTCCAGAATTTACTGCTGTTCTGTTGTAACAATATCTGTCCTGAGAAAATTAGTTCTGCACCTGGATGTTTAAAAAATGTATCTGCATTTAAATCCCCTGATTATTCTAGCTTCAGTTTGGATCTGCAAAATAGTTGTTAATCACTTGTTACTTAGCTAGTTTAAAATATCTTTGACACACTTGCTTGGAAACTAGCCTCTAGTAAGGATTAGACAATCCTTAGATTAGACTTCAAAAATTCAGTAAATGTGAGTTGTGAGCAAAAATGCCTTTTTGCAGTGGAAAATGTTTTCTCACCCTAGCATAATTGAAATGAAAATGTTCTAACTGCCAAAAAAAAAAAAAATCCTGTTTGGAATGACACCAGGTATAGAAAAGGAAAATACTGAGTATATACAAATGGGGTTATAATTCCAAAAGTAATCAAATTATAGTATTTATACAAAATGAATTCCTGTGAGAATAGTGTATGATGATTTTGCCTGCTGGCCATTTTTAGGATCAGAAAAGTACACTCAGTTCTGGATAGTTGCCTTTTCCTGTTTTAAGATAAATTGATTATAATTTTCCAGAGTCCACCTTTGGATACGGGCATTATGGCCTCAAGTCTGCTTTTGGCACTACAGTTGTGTCCAAAAATGGAATTCCAGTTGAGTGAGCGATATGGAGAAGATCTGAGTGAAAGCACTTGGGAATATATACTTGCTATTGATCTCCTCTGCTGTCACTTGAAATGGAGTTGGACGCATGACAATATCATAAGGTATCGTGCTACTTACTCCTTACTTCAAAATGTTAAATTTTTCCTTTTCATTATATTCAAAAGCCAGTTCTTTTGCTTTTAACCTATGAGCTTTAAAAACAAAATCCTGTAGTGATCATTTTATGTTTCTCTAACTGATGACAGTCCAGGCTATAAAATGGCTACTGTTTTTGGTAGTGTCAGTCCATACTAGAACAGCAACAGTAACTAGTCAAAAATGATTTACAAAATTGTTTGATACTATAGCAAGAAAACATCAGTGTCAAACTGTGTGTTACCAGAGTGGTTTACTTTGTAAATGGATTTAGGAGCACCTCTGGGACTCTTGGCTCAGCTCAATATATAAGTGGAAATAAAATGCTTGATCATCTTCTGAAGACAATAGTTAGTTTCCAACAGACATAAGAGTGACTGGAAAATACAACTAAAAATTGAAATGCATTGTATCCAGAACTGCTCCAGTATTGAACAGCTGTAACCCAGCCACACTGTGACAAGTGTAATATTCTGGGTTTCTGCCTCAGGAGGCAAGTCGTTTCTCTAACAGGTTAATTTAAACGAACAAACAGCTGCTCGGGTTGGGAATGTATAAGTTCCAAGTAGATGAATTATTGAGCAGGTGAGATTGTAAAAGGTGCATGATAATTTATCTCACAGCTCTTTAATTTAATTTTATCCTATAATTACCAACACTATACCATGTGTTTTCAACTAGTCTTCTTTCACAGTAAAGAGCTTTGGCCTGTCATGGATCAGTGGGTAAAGCATAGGAAAGGACATGAGACTGTTCCATCTACTCCAGATATTATTGTAGCATCAACACTTAGGCTAATTGGTGAGTACCATAAGTTTTGGTTGAACTCCTGTTTTGTATAAATAAACCCTCTGAAAATGCCTGGATGGCTTCTGGAAGCTGGAATTGAAGTACTCACACATTTTTGGCTTTTGAATTTCATTGTTACTTTAAATGTGATGTTTCACCATTGTCAAAAACTAAGTAAATATTTCTTCTCTCTACTCTGTCTGTGAAGATCAGTTATATTGATATTAGGGCTGTTAATTAATCAGTCAACTTACACGATTAACTCAAATTAATTGTGGTTAAAAAAAATTGCGATTAATCACACAACAATAGAATACCAGTTGAAATTTATAACATTTTTGGGTCTTTCTACATTTTCACTATTGATTTCAATTACAATAGACTACAAAGTGCACAGTGCTCACTTTATATTGTTTTTGATTACAAATATATGCACTGTAAAAAATGATAAACAAAAATATAGTATTTCAATTCACCTCATACAAGTACTGAAGTGTAATATCTTTATCGTGATAGTGTAACTTACAAATGCAGATTTTTTTTGGTTACATAACTGCAGTCAAACAAAACAGGGTAAAACTTTAGAGCCTGTAAGTCCACTCAGTCGTCCTACTTCTGCCAATCGCTAAGACAAACAAGTTTGTTTACATTGATGGGAGATACTGCTGCCTGCTTCTTATTTATGTCACCTGAAAATGAGAACAGGCGTTTGTATTGTACTTTGGTAGCTGGCGTTGCAAGGTATTTACATGCCAGATATGCTAAACATTTGTATGCCCTTTAATGCTTCAGCCACCATTTCAGAGGACATACTTCCATGCTGATGACGCTCGTTTAAAAAAAAAAAATGCGTCAATTAACTTTGTGACTGTACCCCTTGGGAAACAGTGTTTTCTAATATCCAACCTAGACCTCCCCCACTGCAACTTGAGACCATTGCTCCTTGTTCTGTCATCTGCCACCCCTGAGAACAGCCTAGCTCCATCGTCTTTGGAACCCCCCTTCAGGTAGTTGAAGGCTGCTATCAAATCTCCCCTCACTTTTCTCTTCTGCAGCCTAATTCCCTGAGCCTCTCCTCATAAGTCATGTGTCCCAGCCCCCTAATCATTTTTGTTGCCCTCTGCTGGACTGTTTCCAATTTGTCCACATCCCTGGTAGTGGAGGGACCAAAACTGGACGTAATACTCCAGGTGTGGCCTCACCAGTGCCAAATAGAGGGGAATAATCACTTCCCTCGATCTGCTGGCAATGCTCCTACTAATACAGCCCAGTGTGCCATTGGCCTTGGCAACGAAGGCACACTGACTCATATCCAGCTTCTCATCCACTGTAATCCTCAGGTCCTTTTTTGCAGAACTGCTGCTTAGCCAGTTGGTCCCCACCCTGTAGTGGTGCATGGGATTCTTCCTTCCTAAGTGCGGAATTCTGCACTTGTCCTTGTTGAAGCTCATCAGATTTCTTTTGGCCCAAGAAGAAACAAAACCCAGTACTATTTGACAAGCCAGCTCTTTGTGAGCCATTACTTGGGAATCTCTATACAAATTAAAAGATTTTCTATTGGTTTGCTCATCCCACAAAGATTTCATTATACACTTATATTTTATATAAATACCATTGATTCCAGTAGGTGACACTCTCCCCTCTGAGTTACTAAAGAACAAATTCTCTAGCACAGTGGCTTTGAACCTTTTTTCATTGCAGATCCCTGAAAAAATTTCAAATGGATCCCTTTGGAAAACTTAAACATAGTCTGCATATCTCCAGGGTCCATAGATGCCCAGGTTGAAAACCACTGTTCTATGGTAACAACCACCTTTTGTGAGCCCTTTAGACATAGTCTACAGATCTCCAGGGATCCGTTTTCTACAGGTGAAAAACCATTGCTCTAACATACTGGTAAAGGGCATGGTGCTGCAGAAGGAGCTGTATTTCATGTGAAACTTAAAGCAGGTTTGTGTGTGTGTGTGTGTGTGTGTGTGTGTGTGTGTCAGTCACACTGTCTGGAGTGCCTCACAACCGTGAGTGCCTATCTCAGGGCAGATCATCAGAAAACAAGACCTGTGGTCTCTGAAGAACGAAAACTCCCAACTGAATATAATTTATTTAAAAAGTCTAATTTCAGTGACTCTTCCTTTAAACAACATCTTAATTCTCTTGGAACTCTTTCTAGGGTAGTTTAGCAGTTAGCGTATAGAGCATATTAAAAGTGAATGTAGAAAATAAAATTCTGCTAATTAAAAAGTAAATGACATCAAGACACTTGGAGACAAGGTAAGTGAGGGCAATCTCTTTTATTGGGCCCAACTTGAGTTGGTCCAAGAAGAGAGATTAACCTCACCTGCCTTGTCTCCCTAAGTGAGCTTTACGAAAGCTTCGCTGTCTCACCAACAGAAGTTGGTCCAATTAAATATTACCTCACCCACCTTGTCTTTCCAACTGTCTTAAAGTCATTTAGTTTTTAATCAGCAGAATTTTATCTTCTGCATTCATTTTGAAGTAGGGGAGCAAGTTTTGATTTAACTGTTTGGAAATAACATTACTCAGAGGATATAACAGGTTTCAGAGTAGCAGCTGTTAGTCTGTATCTGCAAAAAGAAAAGGAGGACTTGTGGCACCTTACAGACTAACAGCTACAGCTCACTTCATCAGATGCATATGGATATGGTGATCCTAGCTGATTTCTGGTCTCTTTTCATGCATCTCACATGAAGGAAAAAGCAAGCTTTTTAGATAAACATTGCATTTGGTTATTTCCATAAATCCTTTGGATTATCAATCTCTTCTCTCGAATTTTAACTATTTCTTCAGTATATATTATGTGACTAACTACAAGAGTTCCTTAAAGTTCAAACAAACAAAGGAAAAAAATAGCTGCTGCTACGTTTGATTATTCTTGTTCAGTTGATTATTGTGGCAAAATAAACGCTAAATGTCGTTCATAGGATGGACTGTGAGAGATGCTTGCTTAATCTCTTTAATGAAAGTTGTAGCAGAGTGTATAAATACAGTAGTAACTGCCATAAAGAGTATCAGATAAGTATAGCATGCTCATGAAGGATATACTTATCTCAGACTGTTTTTTAGTTTGATCTTAGAAACTAAGCAGGATTGCTCCTATGCAGTATGTGGACAGGAGATCTCCAAAGAACACACAGGTGCTGTGGAAAGCTGTTAATTCAGTAGGTGGCTCTCTTTCCTGGCTAAGTACTGATGCAATACAGTAATGAGGCGCACTGGATTTTTGGAGGTGCTCTTTCATGTCAGATGTTTAACCCATTTGTGGTCATTAAAGATATCATGCTGCTTTTGAAAGAGAAATGTTGTTGTCCCCAGTATCCTGCTTAAATTGTAAATTAAGTAATCTTCCTACAATTAATTTAGGCTTGAATAAAGACTGGGAGTGGATGGATCATTACATAAAGTAGAACTATTTCCCCAGGTTCCCCCCCGGGCTGTTCCTCAGACTTCCTTGTCAACTGCTGGAAATGGTCCACCTTGATTATCACTACAAAAGGTTTTTTCCCCCCCGCTCTCCTGCTGGTAATAGCTCACCTTACGTGATCACTCTTGTTACAGTGTGTGGTAATACCCATTGTTTCATGTTCTCTGTGTATATAAATCTCCCCACTGTATTTTCCACTGAATGCATGTGAGGAAGTGAGCTGTAGCTCACGAAAGCTTATGCTCAAATAAATTTGTTAGTCTCTAAGGTGCCACAAGTCCTCCTTTTCTTCCTACCTAAACATTCATTCTGCAGTTTCAATTGTACATACAGTATTATTGATTCTTCTTTGAATGATGGTCCCTATGTGTATTCCACACATGGGGGTGTGCATCCACGCCATGTGTCTGAGTCTGGAAGCAGTTTTTAGCAGCGTCAGTTGACCAGCATGTGTGTAGTGCATCTCCTCATGCTCCAAGCCAAAAGTATAAGAGCTAGTGTCAATCAACACCTCTCCAGTTCCCTCTTACTACCACATAGCCTGAGTTGGAACCCCCTGTTCCTTCAAAATCTTAGTTTTCTGAGAGTGTGACTCACCTCTACTTCATTATAAATAATAGAATGTAGGGTTTTTTAGTGGTAATTAGCTGAGTATAAATTAGTACAGTAGTTCTTTCCCCATTCAGTGACTGTATTTCCCATCTCTCTCTATATATATATATTATATAATACACACACACTTCCCCTGGGACTGTGCCCCAGGCTCCAGGTTTCAAAAACTTTCTCCTGCCCAGGCTCCCTTTTTGTGGGCAACAAGCACCACCAGTGCCTCTACTGCCTCAGCAAGGCACGCATCACAGCTCGCTGCATCATTTGCAAATCCTTCTTGCCCCAGACCCGGGAAGCCCACAGGCTTCACCTTCATAAATACTTGAGGGAGGAAGCGATGAGACCCAGGGCACACTCTAATCTGGGACCAGGAGAACCCCCTCCTCCGCCCCATCACCAGCATTGAGCACTCTTCTGAGCACTGCGCATGCCCTGGAGCCAGTATTGAAGGCCAAAGATAAGTCCCGGCCCGAGAGCAAACACTCTCCCGGGCACAAGATCAGATCGCAGCGTTTTCTTCTGGAGCTATGCCAGGTCAGGTGAGAAGTCGTGTGGATCTGGCTGGACTGGCACCCAAGATTACCTGGATAGGGAGGGTAAGGCCAGGTGCAAATGGGATTCAACTGTTACCTTGGCACCCAAGCGACCTGCTCACTGGCATGCGCACTGCCTGTTCCACCAGTACCTGTGTGTTTCGCAGACATCGCCAGGCCCATCCAGTAGCTTGACAGGTACACTGCAGACCCCTGGATGCTTAGAGGCATTTTTGTCAGTGGAAGAGTTGATCCTTTTCTACCCTCTGTCTTGTCTTCTGTCTGGCCCCCTGCTCATCCACACCATCCTGACCCTGTAGGACAAAGTCCTTCTGCTCCTGCCAGAGACGCCGGTTCCTCTGCCAGACCACAGCCCTCCGGTACCGCCGCCCCTCCCTCCTCTGCCAGAACCATATTCAGAGTGCAAGGAGTTAATAGAGCCGGAACCCTCTTTCTCACTGTTATGCCAGCGTCTGGACATACATCCCAGGCTGCCCTACCCTCTGGCATATGATCTGACAGCAGAGGCCTGGTACTGCTTCCTGTGGGGCCCACCACTTCTGAGAGACCCTTCCTTTTGGCCATACTGGAGACCCTGGGATCCCTACCACAGACGCCAGGCACTATCTCAGGTATCCTACCAGCTGTCTCCCGTACACTCACTAGTGCTGTCGATTATACCAAAAAGAGGGAGACATCAAACTGGTTCTGACAGAGCATCCTCCTCACTGGATGTGGCGATCATCCCCCTCCCACACACTCCATCAGATGGCCACTGCCAGTACCAGGACTTGCTACAGAGGGTAGCGGCAGACCTGGGCATCCCCTTGGAGGAGGTTCAGGACCCATGACATCAACTTCTGGACAGCCTCCAACCCCAGGAGCCATCTAGGGTAGCCTTACCCATCAAAGAGGCCATCTTCCAAACAGCATGATCAGTGTGTCATACCCCTGTCTCATGTGTCCCCACACCTAAGTATGTGGAGAGAAGATATTTTGTGCCTTCTAAAGGGGTGGATTTTCTTCTCCCGTTCACCCCTCAGTCCCTAGTTGTCCAAGAGGATGCAGAACGGGCAAAGCAGCAACCACAAAAGTCTGCTCCTCCAGACAAGGCAGCTAAGAGACTGGACCTGCTGGACAGGAAGGTCTATTCTTCTGCGGGGCTGCAATTCCGCATCACCAACTAACAAATTGTGCTAGCCAAATATGACTTGAACAACTGCAACAGGCTAGCAGAGTTGAAGGACAAGCTGCCACCAGAGTATCAGCAGCAATTCCAGGTGTACCTAGATGAATGGGGACTGGTTGCCAAGGTGGGCTTCAGGTAGCGGTGGATGCAGCCGACACATCCTCCTGCTCTCTTGCAATGTGTGGCTACAATCATCAGGCTTCCCCAGGGAAGATCTCCCTTTTCAAGAGAGCAAGATGTCCCATGATAATATGGACCAATACCTCCACTTACAGAAGGATTCCAGAGCCACACTATGGTCACTTGGTATATATGCCAGCCCCAAGATGCAGGCAGCAGAAACAACCTTTCTGCCCATGTCCACGTATGCCCTACCCTGCCGCCTACCAGCGCCAGACTCCAGTCACAGCAGGCTCGCTTCCCCACCTTTACCACAGCCACCTTCACAGCCCTCTCCACAGCCCTCTCCCAGCAGCAGACCAAAATCAGAGTTTTCACCGGCAGGTCAAGACCCACCAGTCTCCATCAATGCCACCTGCGGTACCCCGTAGCATTTTTGGGGGCCATCTTGCCCTTTTTGCCCACAATTGGACAAAATTGTGGATTGGGCCAAGAAATCTGATGAGGTTCAAAAAAGACAAGTGCAGAGTCCTGCACTTAGGACGGAAGAATCCAATGCACTGCTACAGATTAGGGACCGAAAGGCTCGGCAGCAGTTCTGCAGAAAAGGACCTAGGGGTTACAGTGGACGAGAAGCTGGATATGAGTCAACAGTGTGCCCTTGTTGCCAAGAAGGCCAATGGCATTTTGGGATGTATACGTAGGGGCATTGCCAGCGGATCGAGGGACGTGATCATTCCCCTCTATTTGAACATTGGTGAGGCCTCATCTGGAGTAGTGTGTCCAGTTTTGGGCCCCACACTACAAGAAGGATGTGGAAAGATTGGAAAGAGTCCAGCAGAGGGCAACAAAAATGATTAGGGGACTGGAACACATGACTTATGAGGAGAGGCTGAGGGAACTGGGATTGTTTAGTCTGCAGAAGAGAAGAATGAGGGGGGATTTGATAGCTGCTTTCAGCTACCTGAAAGGGGGTTCCAAAGAGGATGGATCTAGACTGTTCTCAGTGGTAGCTGATGACAGAACGAGGAGTAATGGTCTCAAGTTGCAGTGGGGGAGGTTTACGCTGGATATTAGGAAAAATTTTCACTAGGAGGGTGGTGAAACACTGGAATGCGTTACCTAGGGAGATGGTGGAATCTCTTTCCTTAGATATTTTTAAGGTTAGGCTTGACAAAGCCCTGGCTGGGATGATTTAGTTGTGGATTGGTCCTGCTTTGAGTAGAGGGTTGGACTAGATGACCTCCTGAGGTCCCTTCCAACCCTGATATTTTATGATTCTATGAAAATCACCATGTGGGTACTGGAGATCATCCACCACAGATACTCCATCGAGTTCCTCTCATTCCCGCTGCACCACCCCTCCCCCCAATCTGACTCCCCTGGGGACTCGTACTATCAGCTGATCCTCCAACAAGAAGCAGACGATCTGCTCCTTAAGTGGGAAGGGGGGGCAATAGAGCAAGGCTTCCACTCACCTTACTTCCTCATCCTGAAGAAGGGCAGAGGGCACTGCCCTATTTTCAATCTTCAGCTGTTGAACATGTTTATACAAAAGTCCAAATTCCGTATGGTCACACTGGCATCTGTTATCCCCTCACTACCCTGGAAAGCCAGGTTCACAGCTTTCGACATGAAAGACACTTACTTCCACGTCGACATTCACCCTGCCCAATACAAGTTCCTCCATTTTCAGGTAGAGGGCTCCAACATTACCAATTTCGGGTCCTCCGACTCAGCATAGCAACAGCACCACAAGTGTTCACAAAAGTCTTTGGCCCAGATGTGCCGCCTCAGCTGCTTCGCATTCTCTTACCTCAGTGACTGGCTTCTAGTGGCGCTATGACGACAGGAATCAATCTCCGTGATCCTGTCTTCTCGGTCTCCTGGCACCTGAGTATCTGCATCAATGAGGACAAGTCAGTGTTGACACATACAAAGACGATACACTTCTTTAGGGCGCAACTCGCCTCCATCGTAGCAAGGGCTTTTCTCCCAGCAGATCACTTTGCAGCACTGACCGTTCTCACTGTGGATGTGCGTCACAGACCACTCACCACTGCCTGCGGTTCTCTCTCCTTTTTTGGACATATGACAGCCTGCACCTTCATGACACTGCACACACATCTTTATATGTGTTTTCTTCAAGTTTGGCTCCTCTCCATCTACAGACCCAGCAGAGACCATAGAGACTCCAAAGTCATTGTACCCAGGAATGTACTGTCCTCCCTCACATTGTGGTCTGATCCCTCCAAGATTATGATTGGCACTGCTTTCGCCCCTCCCACACACCACCATCACAACAGATGCTTCTCTCGTGGGCTGGGGGGCCCACTTAGGTCACCATAGAGCTCAGGGAGTGTGGACACCACAGGAAGCCAGGGGGGAGGGATAGCTCAGTGGTTTGAGCATTGGCCTGCTAAACCCAGGGTTGTGAGTTCAATCCTTGAGGGGGCCATTTAGGGTTCTGGGGCAAAAATTGGGGATTGGCCCTGCTTTGAGCAGGGTTGGACTAGATGACCTCCTAAGGTCCCTTCTAACCCTGATAGTCTATGATTCTTTGATATAAATGTGCTAAAACTGCAGGCAGTCCAATTAGCATGCCAGGACTTCCTCCTGCTCATTCAGTCCCTCCACATTCAACTGCTCTCCCACAACATTGCAGCAGTAGTATACATCAACAAGCAGGGTGGTGCCAGGTCTCCCTCCTTCTCCTCCGAGTCAGTCTGGCTCTGGTGCATCAAGAACCATGTGGTGCTTTAAGCTTCCTGTCTACTGGCACCCAGAATTCCCTGGCCGACACTCAGCAGGACTCCCTGCCTCAATCACAAGTGGGAGCTACATGACAACACGCTCTTATACCTCTTCATGAAGTAGGGCATACCCCTCCCACTGATGGGACCATTGCTACTCACAAGAACAGAGAGCTTGCCCCTCTATTGCTCTAGAGGAGCACTGTGGGAGGGCTCTCGGGGTGATGCTTTCCTCCTCCCCTGGACAGGCGACCTTCACTGCGCCTTTCCCCCCATTCCCTTCCTGCTGCAGCTGCTATGCAAGATTCATTGGAACAGAGCCACCATCGTAGCCCTGTTCTGTTCCCATCGGTTCTGGTTCACAGAATTCCTCAGATTCTCTGCTCGCACACGACTCCACCTCCACATACTCCTGAATCTGCTAACACAAGATTGGGGGCGGGAGGGTCCATCATCCCAATCCAGGCCCTCTTCACCTTTACAGCCTGGTATTTGGATGGGAGTTGAGGGTAGACCATGCATACTCTACCCCCCTTTGACACATCCTTGCCCAGAACAGGAGATAATCCACCAGCGCCTGCTATCAAGCTAAATGAAGACACTTCATGGCACGTGCCCACCGCCACCACTACTCACTGAGCATGGTCTCTCTTCCAGCGATCCTCGACTAGCTCCTTGCCATTAAGATGTTGGTCCTGGCCCTCAATTCTATTCAAGTGCCTTTCTCCCTCCCATGGACGGCACCTCGGTGTTTACGCACCCTGCCACTATCCACTTCATGAAAGCTTTACTAACGCCCTTCCACCAGTACTGAAGCCCATGCCACCCTTTGAGCCACTAGCGATATGCTCCCTCTCCCACCGAAAGTGACTCTTAGTAGCCACTACCTGAGCCAGACAAGTCAGTGAATTTGTGGCCACGATGGTAGAACCCCCCACATGATATTCCACAAGGACAAGCTGTCCTTATGGCTGCACCCTAAATTCCTCCCAAAAGTGATGCCCGAGTTCTACCTCAATCAGTCCATCCACCTGCCAGTTTTCCACCCCAAACCACATGCCTTCCCGACTGATGTCCAACATACACTGGCATTCTACCTCCATAGGTACCCCACTTTGCATATTGCCAAAAGTATTTGTGGCCATCGCTGAATGATCCATAAGTCAAGCCCTCTCGTCCCAACGCATCTCCAAATGGGTCTTGGGGTGCATCGTGAATGCTACAACATACCCAATCCAACATACCCAAACAAGTTGCCACATCAGCCTCATTGACGTGTGTGTCCTGGCAAGACGTCTGCCGCACAGCAAGATGGCACTCTGTTGTAAATGTGTAAACACACTATGCCATTGCACAAGCAGCAGCAACAGATGCCACTGTAGGCCAGGCCAAACGGTAGATTTCACTTCCATTGGAATCCTTGCACCCACCACTGTGCTGATCATTGCTCACAAATCATCCATGTGTGGAATACACATGGGGACCATCACTCAAAGAAGAGGAGGAGGTTACTTACCTGTAACTGGAGGTTCTTTGAGATATGTGGTCCCTATCTGTTGTCCAGAAGCATTTCTTAGGATTTAGGGACCACATATCTCGAAGAACCTCCAATCTGTATTCCAGTACCCACCCTCCATTTCCTCTGCTTCGGACTGGATTCCATTATGGTAAGACAGACTTGGGAGGCGTTGCTCCCAGCCGAGAGCATAAGAGGTAGTATGGGTCATGAGGAGATGCACTATACACATGCAGGTTAACGGACGCTGCTAAGAAATGCTTCCGGACTCAAGTACATGGTGTGCATGCGCACCCTCATGTGGAAAACAGATAGACCAGACATCTCAAAAAATCTTTAGTTACAGGTAAGTAACTTCCTCTTTTCCTTAGTCTTAAACTATTGTGCAGTGTTGCTGTGCACTGTTAAACTGCCATGTTCCTAAGAGGAACTTTACCTTGATTAGGTATGTGATTTCCTGTAAATTTTGGTAAATTTGAAAAGTGCTTTGAGATTCTTAGTCATAAGTGTATTGATATAGCCACTTGTTTCCTAAAATAAATACAGAAACCAGTCCAATGTTCTGTGGCTTCATATTTGAAATGAATCGTTCATTTTATACATATTAGTCAAGACTTTTGTTTCAACAGTAGAACCTCAGTTACGAACACCTCAGGAATGAAGGTTGTTTGTAACTCTGAACAAAATGTTATGCTGGTTCTTTCAAAAGTTTACAACTCAACATTGACTTAATACAGCTTTGAAACTTTACAATGCAAAAGGATATGCTGCTTTTAACCATCTTAATTTTAATGTAACAAGCACAGAAACCGTTTCCTTACTTGGTCAATTTTTTTTAAGCTTTCCCTTTTTTAGTAGTTTGTTTAACAAAGTACTGTACTGTATTTGCCTTTGTGTGTGTGTGCTGCTGCCAGATTGCATACTTCAGATTCCAAATGGGGTCTGTGATTGACTGGTCAACTCATAACTCTGGTGTTCGTAACTGAGGCTCTGCTGTACTTTGTTGTATGTTAGGAAGGTTATGTCTAAAAATAAAGCTTCTTTAGTGATCAATTATACAGATGCATGGTAATCTTTTTCTCCTTTCTTAGGTCGCTTAGGCCAAATAGGTTTGAGGGAAGGATTCTTTTCTGCTGTGAAAAATATCAGTTCTATTATTGGACGCTTTATACAGCATGCAAAAGAAGAAGGTAATGTTTCTGTAGAAAATTTTTTTTTACTGCAGATTCTTAAATCAAGGTTTTTTGCCAGTATGTTCATGAAGGATGGGAGCTGTGAATTCAGTCCTTCAAACACTTCTGTATATACATGGATAGTCCCATTGAGGTAGGTGACTAATCACATGAGGCAAGTTACTCACTTTTGTAAAGATTTGCAGAATCATGCCACGTAATAACTTCCCCACTCAGTACCTGGTTTAGCCTTATGTAGATCAGTTAGCAATAGAAAATGGCTTCTAAATAGGTCTGGCAGACCAGGAATAGATTTTATTCAGTTTTGTCCTGAGGAGCTATAACTGAACAAGTAGACGACTGATTTTATTTAGAACCGTGCTATATCGACCTCAGTTCCTGGATTCCTAGCTCCTGCAATAACCGTCTGAGTCCTTCTATCGCTCTTTCATTACGTGTCTGACTAATTTACGAGGTGACATTCACTTTAGAGGTAGACGTGACCATCCTAAAGGTATGAGATCCCATGGTACAGGAAATAAATGATGCTGTCTCCCTTATAGTCAAAGTGGTGTGACAAGATGGCCGATGTTCATACTGTGGGTCCTGTGCTTTTCTGGGGGGGGGGGGGGTGGGGAGGCAGGCTAAGATGCCACCCCTTGCCCCTGCTCTTGGGTGCCGAGGACCCCGCTAGTGGCCCTGGAAAGTGATAAAGGAGGGAAACGGGGGAGGAGTCTGGGTTTGCTCCGTGCGTTGAGTCCCAGCCCCTCTCAACCCCGCAGGTTTCTTACCCTCATCCCCCTTAGATGGGGTTACCCTTGGTCCTTAGACACTGGGGGGAGGGAGTCTCCCTGTCCTGCTGAGGCAGGGTCTCCCTTACTTCAGTTCTCTGATCTTCCAAATCTCACAACACACCTCCAAGCTCCAGTCCTCTCTCCTTCCTCCTTCTCCCTGACTGCCTGAAGCAGGGGGTTTTATTAGTTTCCTGACAGGGCCTTAATTGACAACAAGTGCTCCAATTAACCTGTAGCAACCCTCCCTAGTCTACAGGGAACCATGCCTTAATTAGCCTAGGGCTTATATATTTCCCCTCTAACACTGCTCCCTGGCACTCCTGTATCACAGTGGAAACAGTAATTATGCTTGTAGGCCTGGATTTTCAATGGGGACTAAAAGAGTAAGTGTTTAACTCCCTCAGGTGCTCATTTGAAAGTCCTAGATACATTGAATTCAGAAGTTTATTTAAAACATTGAAAAATATTTTTTTCTAACGGGAAATCGGATGTCATGGATTTTAAACTGCACACAGTTTGGAATACAGCAAATATATTAATCCTATTTTTAAAGTATCATTGTACTACTTTTCATAGGCCACCTTTTAATTTTTTTTCCCTCATAGATGCTTTTAGTTCTTGACAAGTAATAATCTTCTGAGATCAGGTTAATTGATGAAAAATATTATATGTAAGATATCTTCTTAAATACTGATTTTTTCTGTAGATTTACTATCTTACCAAATCTTTGCAGATGTGCCTTGGGGAGTGCAGTTGGCAGCAGTATATGCACTCTGTGACTTGGGTTCAAGCAATCCATTAGAAGTTGTTGAGACCATCCAAGCTTGGAGAACAGTGACTACTAACAGCATCCCATCTGCAGTCACAAGTGGCATATCTGAAGTCAGCTCTCTGTGCACAGTAGAATTACACTAAGATGAGGGAAGGTAGCCTCATCTACAGAAAAAGTGCCTTTTATTAATGAAAACTAGGTGATGTCTTTTAGGAGGAAAGTTAGAAACAGTATGAAGGGGGAAAACCAGGAAAAGAGCCCTGTGCTTTCCTTTTGGGGAAGGTGGGAATCTTATGCACTCATTGTTTATGTAGGTGTTGTCTGGTCAGACAGCATTATAAACAAAATAGGCTCTGAAGTATTTTGTTTGCCCTCTGCTGCAGAAAGACATGAAGTCAGATTTGTGTGTGTTCTGGTGTAACTCATAGGTTACATGAGTGCTAGTGGCTGTTTAAACCAGAAAAATCCCTTCCCTATGAAAGTGGAAAGGTTCTGTCTTGATAGGTCCTCCATTGGCTGAACCTCAGGCTACCAAAGCTCTTGTCTTTTTGGTGGACTACTTGCTGTAACAGAAGACTGTGGGCAGCGGTTTATAAATTAAACTATTCATCCACATCATATTTTATGTGGAAGATGCAGTAAAAACTGAAAGATTGTTGGACTCAATCCAACTTAACTTTGTCCCATTAACTTAAACTACTTATATCAGACAATTATATGTACAGTAAAAAGATTGAGATAACAAATCTCTGTCCGTTTGTATATATGGTATATGCCTATAATGTGTTTCACATTTGATGTTGTTCCACTTTGGGAATTTTAGTGTGTATATATAGAACACTGGTTTAAAAAACTTACCTTGTTTAAACTTCTAATATCCTTGTACACAGCATTTTTTTATTGTCTGAATGTTTTTATAATAAAAAACAAAAGTGAACCATTCATATGTCTGTAGTGGTCATTTCAATACTTTCACCTCAGATGGTAACTAATTAAAAAGAAGTAGCTGAGACAAGTTTCCAAAATAGTTACTGTATTTGGAAAAATTGCCCAATAAGTTTGTTTAGTAACTCTTGATTGCCATGGAAAAAGTTTTAGTGTTTCCATTTTGCTTTTATACATATGAAGTGCAGAGTTATTAACAGGCTGCTTTCTCATCAACCTTAAAATACAATTTAGTTATACGTTACTTTCTTTTACTTGACTGTTGCATACCAAACATATCTATTTCAACATTGTTAAACCCGTGCTTTAGCCTACACTGGCAAGGCAAAACATGTTAAAAATCTTAATGGCATAATGTCTAAAAGTTTTGCTAATAACTCACTGGTGTGCATGGAGCCATGCAACTTTCACATCCTTTTGTAATCTTACTCCTTTTTCTAAAGATATTTAGATGTAAATTAACATGGATTCATTTAGTTTTGTATCAAAGTATGTTTCTAAAACAACTATTGGTAATTCTTTTGATTAGAAAAGAGAAATCCTGGTCATTTTTGGACCAGAATGGCCAAAGTGGAAGACTGCCACTAGAGGGCACTCCAGTGCAGATCAATAAATAAAATCAGTTAAAACAGGGTTTTATTCGAGAATGTAAAACTGATACTGAATACTGGCTTGCTGATGTGGCTACTGGACTTCAGGATTTGATGAGATGTAAAATACTCTGTAGACAAAGAACCTGTATTTTGACTTTCCAGATGAGAATTTTGGATAAATATAAGAGGCCTAAGAGAACTTGCTACATGTACATAAATCATTCACTACTATTACATATTTTAGATTGTATTAAGTTGCTGGTTCTCAAACTTTAAGTGTTCCACAATATGGAAATGTTCCTTTCCTTGCCCAGTTCTCTTCCCAAGCCCTAATTTGCACCTTGCATGGAGTAACTACAATGAAAAAAGTGTTTGACAGAATGAAAATGTTTACTTTCATATCTATTCATCGTCCTTAGTTTTCATTTTTGCATTTATTTTCTCTCGGACTGTAGGGACTTTGGAACTGAATTTTGGATGTAGATAAACATTGGCAAATGGGGGGTGGGCAGGGGAATAATTAGCAACTAGCCTGTACAACTGATGTCGGTGTGTTCATTGAAGACATACAGCAGAGTCTGGATATATTTGACTGATTCTTTCACTTGCCTAAAAATCAAATGCCATTCAAAATGAAATTCTGTACACTTGATCAGCCTTACTTTACATTTATAAGTAACAAATCTCCCTTTGTCTCCCCCTCCCCCCCGCAGCCCTCACACTGCTCTTAACTTTCTAAGTAAATTTGCAGTGTGGTTCTGTTTGCCCATGTGTGTTACTAACATTTAGTTTTATCTTCTGCAGATTTAATCATGGTCAAACTTACATTAAAAAGTCACCAGTTAAAAACAAACTCAGAAAAAAACCTGAGAAAGTGCAGGGACTACTGGTGAATGTTTTTATAGTTGGCTCAAAAAAAAAAAAAGTCTCCCTGGTCACTTAAGTCCTGGAGTGGGCTACAACTCTTTGGAAACATCACTGGAGTGATCAATCCTTAAAAAGTTAAAAGCAGCGGCTCGGCCGCCTATCAGTAGTCCATTGGCCAATTTGAGCGCCAGTACTTTAAAACCAATATAACAATAAGTACCAAGATGGTGTGAATTAGTAGGGTTGTGGTGCAGACCTCAGATGAAGGCAGACAATGCAGCTTCTTTCATCTGGAAAGTATGTCAGTAAAAGCTCAATGATGCACTCTCTGGCAGGACTCATTGCTTTTAAGCTAGCGAACAGAAGCGGCTAACAGGAGTTTTGCGAGGGAGTTCTCCAGGTGAAGGAGGTGAGATTACGTGACCCTTGAGGTAAGTTTGTCTTTAGTGTGTGTGTGTCTGTCTGTCTGTGGTGTGCTTGCTGCTTGACTGAAATACACAGTGTGCCCTGTTTGTTTAGGGGACCATGTGCTGTCCGTGAACAGGAGCGGCTAATGGGAGTTTTGCAAGGGAGTTTAGAGGGGGAGCAAGGGGGTTGGGGGGCTAGATTACTTAACATTTTTTTAAACTTAAAGCCAAAAAAAAAAGCAGCCACTGAAAAACAAAAACAACAACAAAGGAACAAGCTTCAGGAGTGAAAAGATAATGGAGACAGAAGGCCAGCAACAGAGTGGGGGCTATCCAGTTTATTACACCCAATGCAGCATGTATGATTACCTGCCCATAGGGCAGGTAGTATAGGTGTTCATTCGGTGCAAGGAGCTCCTCGCTCTCAGATACAGTGTACGGGCTTTGGAGACCAGAGTGGCTGAACTGGAGGAGCTAAGAGAGACAGAGGTACATAGATAAGACTTTCTGGGACACTGTAGAACAGTCCCACCCCCCAGTCTGACAACCTCTCTGGAAGAAAGTCTCAGGGAAGGAGAACATACAATGGGAGCAGAGGGAAACAATCCATAGTTGGGACCCTTCTTCCAGATGATGAGAGATCCTCCCACGTTGAGGATACCTCGCCAGGGGAGGGAACTCCGGTTATTAGGAAGAGACAGGTAATAATTATGGGAGATTCAATCATTAGAAACATAGCTGGGTTTGCATAGATAGCTGGGAGAATCGCATGGTGACTTACCTGTCTGGTGTGAAGTTTGTGGCTCTCTCAAGACATCTAGATAGATGTATGTGTAGTGCTGGGAAGGAGCCGGTGGTTGTGGTACATGTAGGTACTGTGACAAAGTTCCTCCTCTACCTTGGTGGGTCCTGCGCTTATTTGCGGATTTGCTTTCCTCAGAGATTCACGGCAGCCCTCAGTTTGGCCACTTTTGTGGCTCAAATCTGCCATTCACTCAGATAACCTCATCACTGGCTAGCATGGGGAAGAAAAGAACAACCCCCTGCAGTCTCTGCTGATCCACCATGTAGGTCAGGAACAGCCCAGAGACCTCCCCTCTGGTGGAACCCACAGTCCAGGTCAACTGCTCCTGTGTCTGATCAGGAGTTGGGAGGAACCCAGGCCCACCCTCTACTCTGGATTCCAGCCCAGGGCCCTGTGGATTGCAGCTGTCTAGAGTACTGCCTGTAATAGCTGCATCACAGCTACAACTCCCTGGGCTACTTCTCCACAGCCACCTCAAAACACCTTCATTATCCTCACCACAGGGCCTTCCTCCTGGTGTCTGGTAACACTTGTACTCCTTGAGTCCTCCAGCAGCATACCTCTCACTCCCAACTCCTTATGGACCCCCCCTTACTAACTGATGGGAGATCCTTTTTAAACCAGGTGTCCTGATTAGCCTGCCTGCCATAATTGATTCTAGAAAGTTCTTAATTGGCTCCAGGTGTCTTGATTAGCTTGCCTGTCTTAATTAGTTCTAGCAGGTTCCTAATTGCTCTAGGGCAGCTCCTGTTCTGGTCAGTCAGGGAACACCAACCTACTTCTCCCTCTGGCTTAGAAGGAGGTGAGAGGCTGCTGCTAGGCCCTGGGCTCTCACTACTGCTCCAGCTTCTCCCCTGGCTGGGCCAGACACCACCCCCTCCTTTTCTACTACCTGGTTGCTGGACCCCCTTCCTCCTTCCCCCCCCCCAGTTACTGCTGCTCCAGCCTGTTGAGGGGGGGCTGCTGGCCCGCCCCCCAGAGGAGGGGAGTGAGGGACCCCTACCCCAGCTGTTGCTACTGCTACTGTGGATGATGACACCACTACCACCTGTGAGGGGTCCTCTCTGCCTGCCTGGCCACCGGGCTGCTGCCTGGGGCTGCTGGACCCTGAAGGAGGAGGGGACGAGGCCATCTGCTGCTGGGGGAGTGCACAAGGATTCTGCAGACCACTGTGGAGGGGGCCTGAAGGCTGAGTAACTTTTGGACTGTGCTCTTGTGGTGAGGGTTCTGACTGTGTTTGTGGGGACATGGGGTGTGGTGTGGAGCCTGCCCCCCAGTCCATCTGTGTGTCCCCCCCCAACCCTCACCACCACTGTCGGCACTGCCCCCTCCACCACCCCCAGTGGACACTTACCATCTGCCTCAAACTCCTGCCTCTGGGACTCCGCTGCTTGCTTGGCCTGCTGCGCCCTTTCACCACCTTTTGGGCCTGAAGCAGCAGCCAGCCCGCACTGACTCTTTACAAGCGCACATGGGCGCATGTGCCCCCCTGCCCCATCCTGGACTGACCCCCTTCAGCAAGCCCCCAGCTTTGTCCCTTGCCACCTGCCCCATTTTGCCCCTTGCAGCCTTTTTGCCCTCCCCTTTACTCCAACACCTCACTGGCTTCAGTTTGCCTGCCCTGCCCTTCTCCCTCTGCAGCCTTTGTTTGTTTGCCCCACCCCTGCCTCTGAAGCTAGTTCCTGGGTCTCCTTGTCCTACCTCCAACCTGGTTGTTTCCCTCCCCCTGCGATCCCTCTTGCCCTGATTAGCCCCTCGCTCTGTACGCCCATGCCCCCCTCCTATGTGCTTGTGCCCCTTCTGTTTTAGTTGACCCTCATATCACTGCACCCCTGTCATAAATATAAAAGGAAGGGTAACCACCTTTCTGTATACAGTGCTATAAAATCCCTCCGGGCCAGAGGCAAAATCCTTTCACCTGTAAAGGGTTAAAAAGCTAAGGTAACCCGTTGGCACCTGACCCAAAATGGCCAATGAGGGGACAAGATTCTTTCAAATCTGGAGGGGGGGACAAAGGTTTTGTCTGTCTTTGTGATACCTTTGATGGGAACAGATCAAGAATGCAAGCTTTCCAACTCCTGTAAAGTTAGTAAGTAATCTAACTAGATGCATTTGATTTTCTTTTATTTAATGGCTTGTAAAATTAGCTGTGCTGGAGAGAATGTTTTGTGTCTTTTTGTAACTTCAGGTTTTGCCTAGAGGGATTCTCTATGTTTTGAATCTGATTACCCTGTAAAGTATTTACCATCCTGATTTTACAGAGGTGATTCTTTTACCTTTTCTTTAAATAAAATTCTTCTTTTAAGAACCTGATTGCTTGTTCATTGTTCTTAAGATTCAAGGGTTTGGGGGTCTATGTTCACCTGTACCAATTGGTGAGGATATTATCAAGCCTTCCCCAGGAAAGGGGGTGTAGGGCTTGGGGGGGATATTTTTGGGGAAGATGTCTCCAAGTGGTCTCTTTCCCTGTTCTTTATTTAAATCACTTGGTGGTGGCAAGGACAAGGCAAAGTTTGTACCTTGGGGAAGTTTTTAACCTAAGCTGGTAAGAATAAGCTTAGGGGGTCTTTCATGCAGGTCCCCACATCTGTACCCTAGAGTTCAGAGTGGGGAAGGAACCTTGACAACCCCCCTATGCTATTGTAACCCCCCCCCTCTAGTTCAGCTAAAGGAGCTGGAATCCTGTCCTGAGTTGGTGACAGATTTCCCCCCCTTTTTTGGCACCCTCCTCCCCTGCCTGCAGCCTAGCGGGGAGGAGTGGTTGACCTGTTCCCCTTCTCGCCCCTTCCTCTGGTGTTTCTCTCCCCCCCCCCCCCCCCGCTTACTATGGCAGGGGATGAGGCAGGTGGGACCCCTCGGGCAGGCCCCACTGCCCCTCCTCCACCTGCCCCCATCACCTCCCCAGCCTATACCTCAACCGCTGCTGCTGAACCACCTGCTATTGCCCCCGCTGGGATGCTGGCAGCAGCGGGCAACGGGGTGACCTCCGCTGCTGCCATGTCTCTAGCCCCCTCTGACTCTGGGGGAGCCCCCCCAGCTGGTGGGTAGGGCCAGGGCAAGAAGAAGGGTAAGGGCCCCACCAAAAAGACTAGGCCCCCACTGTTGCAGCCCTGCCACCGGCCACAGCATCCCTCCCCACTGCTCCTTCCGCCAACTATGTGGGTGCCCTTCCCCTAGCCCCCAAGGCATATGCCCAGGTGGCAGTGCCCCCCCTGCCCTGCCTGCCGCTTCGTCATCTCTGACCACTGCCTCTGCTACTATCTATAGCGGCTGGGGCCCCTTCCCCCCCTTGACCAGGAAGCATGGCGTCCGTTGCCTCCTGGTGCCCCACTCGCCCCATGTAAAACCTATGTGCAGGCATTGGCAAGGGTGGTGAGGCCCATGGCCATCGTGGTGGCCTCCAAAATGTGTGGAAAGGTCGTCATCTTCCTAGCATCAGAGGCCACTGCCCAGGAGGCAGTGGAGAAGGGCCTGGTGGTGGTGGTGGGGTGTTCGCCCCCGTGGAGCCGCGAGAGGACCTGGGTGTCTAAATAGTCCTGACCTCTGTCCCTCCCTTTCTTCCCAATGCCACCTTGTTACCCGCCCTCTCTACCCTGGGGAAACCAATCTCTGTTGTCAGCCCTTTCCCACTGGGCTGCAAAAACCCCACCCTCTGTCACGTCCTCTTGTTCTGCTGGCAGGTGCAGCTTCAACTGCCACCACCGGCATGTGACGGCAAGGGGTCCTTCCTGGTCCCCTATCAGGGGGCCCGCTACTGGGTGCATTATTCAATGGGGGAGGTCTGGTGCTACTTCTGCCAGGCGATGGGGCATGTCCGGAGGGACTGCCCCTTGGCCTGGCATGGAGCAGTGTCCGGGACCCCCGACCCCAGCAGGGCGCCAGCCCCATCATCGCTGGCTGCCCGGCACCCGGAGTGGCCCCTCCTCCTTCTCAGTCCACCACTGCTCCCGCTTGGGCCCAAGGGGCACCTCCCCCAGTACGCCCAGATGAGCGGGAGAGCCCCACCTCCGTTGCGTGCAGTCTAGCGGGACCTGTGGAGGAGGGGGCAGAGGGGTACCACCAGGCATGGGAGAGGGCCTGCCATAGTGGGTATCTTCCCTCCCTTGTGCTGCCCCACCGCTACCTCCCTGAGCCATTGCCCCTTCCCTCTGACCCGACCCCTGCTAGCCAGCCCACAGATGATGCCATGGAGGGCTGGGCCCTAGTACAGAGGAAGCGGGGCAAGCGGAAGGCTCGGGCTCCACTCCTTCCATTCAATGCAGAGGCCCCCGGAAGACCAGGAAGGGGGGCACTGATGCCGAGCCTTCCGCTTTGCCCACGGGTGTATTCCATCCACCAGTGCTGGCTGGGGAAAACGTGGCAGCACCGGAGAGAAGAGCTGCCCCTCCATTGGAGTCCCTTCCCACGGAGGCCCCTGATGGAGCCCCTCCTGCCCCTTAAACATCTGAAGCCCCTGTGAGCCCTGAGGCAAGCATTGCTTCAGGTGTTGCCGGGGAGAACCTCAGGGTGGTGGAAGGCAATCTCCCTTCCATCTATGAGGAGATCAAGGCCCTGGGTCTGACCCTGGTCACCCAGGGGGAGGACAACCCTCCGCCAGCAGGCCTTGATCTGGGCGACCTCACCCCAGTCCCCATTTCCCCATGTTTCCTCCCCCAACCGCTGCTTCCGCTCCCGCCTCCGAGGGTCCCCTGGATTCTTCCAACTGCCCGGCCGCAGGTGGCACCCCGAGCCTACTGAGGCGACAGCCAGTGCCACGCCACCGGGACCCGAGTCACCAGGGGCAACCCTCGTTGGTACAGGGCAACCGACCTCCTTCCTGGGCGGGGGCCTCACCGAAGATTGACCACCTCCTGATGCCGTCGCTGTCACACCTGCCATAGAGCCTGAGCCCAGCATCACAGAGGGCCCCCTTCCCACCCTGCAGACTCCTGAGCCTGACCAAGAGGGGCCACCTCCCAGCAGCCTGGCTACTGGGGCCCACGATCCCGACCCTGTTCCCGTCCCCTGTCCTGCCCCTGATACTGACCCCGTCCCTATCCTCTCTACCTCCCGTGATGCTATTGCCACCCCTGGGGCTGTCTCCTTCCCTTTCCCAGAGGATGACCCCCAGGAAGCAGCCTTCATGTTCCCCTGTCCCGACCCACTAGGGGCTGCTATCTTCCCTCCGCCACCCCCCATTGAGTTGGGGTCTGAGGTGGGCCAAGTGGCGCCAGCCTATTTGCTGCCACATTGGGGGTCCTCCCTTCGCCTCCCCATCTCGGTGGGCCACAGGACTGTGCCAGGAGCCCCTCCAGAGGAAAGCCGGGGCCAGTGACCCCGGCCCCCCATATGCCAAGACAACAGCTGTGGGAGTTTCTTGACGATGTCCTTGGCCCCTGCAACAAGGTGCAGCTCGCTCTCCAACGATGGGGGGATTTTCACAAAATCCTCTGGGCCGCAAGGGCCCTTATCGGGGAGGGTAAAAGGACCAGGAAGCAGGCTGCTGTGGCCTACCAGAGGGTCCATGGCTTCCGTGACTCCTTCCTCACCTACGGGGTAGGTCACAGTTTGCTGCGCTGCCCAATGGGGACCGTGAACGTCCCTGCTGGCGAGGATCCCCCCCAGCCCTCCTCATGGCATCTTTGCAACGTTGAACACCTGAGGCTGTAGGATGGGTCTCCGCAGCAGGATCTTATTAAAGAGGAAAAAGGCAAAATACCACATTTATTGTGAATACAGAAAGAATCATAGTAAGCAGTTAGTTATAGCTATAACATTCCATTCAATTTCATATTTATTCACACATTCATTCATACACACACACACACACACACACACACACAGGTTCTGCAAGGTTGTTATCATAGTTACCAGCCTTAGAGTTCCTCATGCCAAGCCACTGGCCAGATGGCCTGGACATGAGGAGGGAGCAGAGCCTTGTCAGATGCTCATCTGATGCTCCTGAAAGTTGGTTTGCAGAATCAGACCCCAAAGTTCTCACTTTCTAGAGTCCATTTGTATAGGGATTTCTTCCTTTGCCAGTCTATGGGAATTGCTTCATCATGCTGTTGCTGAATCAATCAGCAGATAGCACATTCCTGACGGCTCCGTGCTGCTAGACGTTATCTTGTTCTTTGGTTCTCCCATTCTTGAGGTTGTTGGGTGGATTCCAGTCTGCCCTCCGGGGGTCCTCTGGTTATTTCCACTTGACGCCTTCTTCAGCCGATGGACACTGGATTGTTAGGCTGGCACCTCCCTGATCATTCAGTTATTATCCACACCAAGCATCCATCCACATACATCCTCTATCTCTATTTTAATCACAATTGTTAATACAACAAAAGGGCGGGGAGTCTCTGGGTGCTGTTTCTGTTGTTACAGAGTATTGCTTTGAGTCTCTCTGTGTGAATTGCTTTGAGAACAGACTCTGTCTTAGAATGTACTAACGCAATTAGCAGCTTGCAAGTTTCACACATAGAGGGAGAGAAACAGTACCAAAAACCAAGAGACCTCTTAATAAGTAATATCCTGGAATTTAAACTATGGGGAATCAAACTCATTTGTGATTTTAATACAGAACTTGTTTAATATGATCCAACATCCCCCCCAGCCCTCCTCATGGCATCTTTGCAACATTGAACACCTGAGGCTGTAGGATGGGTCTCCGCAGGTGCCAGGTGCTCTCCTTCCTTCGGTGGGTGGGGGGTACTCTGTGGTTTTCCTGCAGGAAACCCCATATAGATCTGGCCACCGAAGATAGCTGGAGTGAGGGGACAGGGTCTACTTTAGCCATCTCACAGTTCGTACAGCTGGAGTGGCTACCCTGTTCTCCCCCAACCTATGGCCCAAGGTGCTGGGGGTGGCTGAGGCTGTGCCGAGCTGTCTGATGCACCTCTGGGTCTGCAATCTTTGGGAGATTGTTGACCATCACTCCCTGGTGGATGTCTGGCATGACCACCACCCAGACGACATCTTGACGTTCACCTTTTTCCGGATGGAGGCCCATCGGTTGTGCCACTCCCGGTTGGACCGCATCCACTTGTCACACTTCCACCTTTCACGGGCCCTCTCCTCCAGCATCCAGCCGGATCACCATCTAGTCACTGTGACAGCCTCTCTCTGCGCAGAGAGGCCGGGGCTGGCCTATTGGCATTTCAACAACAGCTTGTTGGAGGATGTGGGCTTCGTGGCATCCTTCCAGGAGTTCTGGCTGGCCTGGTGAGGGCAGAGGCACACCTTTCCCTCCACGTGGTGGTGGTGGGATGTGGGGAATGTGCACGCCCTGCTCTTCTGCCACGACTACACCCGGGGTGCCAGCCGACAGAGGGATGCGGCGATAGAGCAGTTGGAACGAGAAGTCTTAGAGCTGGAGAGGCGTCTGGCTGCCAGCCCCAAGGATCCATCCCTCTGCAGAGCGTGCCGGGAGAAGCGGGAGGAGCTCCGGGCCCTTGAAGACCATTGAGCCTGGGGTGCCTTTGTTCGATCCCACATCCTCCTCCTTTGGGAGATGGATCACAGCTCCTGCTTCTTCCACACCCTGGAGAAAAGGAGGGGGGCCAAGAAGCACGTCACCTGCCTTCTGGCAGAGGATGGCACCCCCCTCACGGATCCGGAGGAGATGTGCGGGAGGGCCAGGACCTTCTAAGCAGGCCTTTTCTCCACAGATCCGACTGATCCTAAAGCTTGCAAAGTGCTTTGGGACAGGCTTCTGACAGTCAGTCCGAGCGATTGATACCAGCTAGAGCTGCCTCTCACTTTGGGCGAGTTCTCGGAAGCCCTCCTCTGCATGCTCACCAATAAATCTCTGGGCATGGATGGGCTGACCGTGGAGTTCTACCGCGTGTTCTGGGATGTCCTTGGCTTGGACCTAGTCACCATCTGGGCCGAGTCCTTGCAGAGCAGGGTCCTCCCTCTCTCGTGCAGGCGAGCCATGCTCGCTTTATTGCCAAAGAAGGGGGACCTCCACAACTTACAGAATTGGCGTTCTGTCTCGCTCCTCAGCACAGACTACAAAGTTGTAGCGAAGACCATCTCGCTGCAGCTGGCGTCCATGCTGGCAGATGTGGTCCCCCCACACTAGACCTACACCAATCCTGTGCCGTACCATCTTTGATAACCTGTATCTGGTCTGGAATCTCTTGGAGTTTGGGTGTAGGGATGCTTTGTCATTTGCCCGCCTGTCCCTGGATCAGGAGAAGGCATTTGACAGGGTGGACCACAGGTATCTCCTAGGCACTCTGCGAGTGTTAGGCTTCGGACCGCAGTTTGTGGGCTTTCTCCAGGTGCTGTACGCCTCCACAGAGTGTCTGGTCAGGCTCAACTGGACCTGACTGAGCCGGTCAGCTTCGAGCAGGGAATATGACAGGGGTGCCCCCTCTCAGGCTTGCTGTATGCTCTGGCCTTTCCGCTGTCTCCTCCACGAGACGTTGATGGGGTTGGTGCTGCGAGAGCCGGAGCTGCGGCTGTTCCTGTCAGCGTACGCCGATGACGTGCTCCTCGTGGTCCAGGACCCAGGTGATTTGGCGTGGGTGGAGGCTTGCCAGGAAGTCTACTTGGCAGCCTCCTCCCTGCGGGTCAACTGGGTCAAGAGCTCTGGCCTGGTGGTCGGGGATGGGTGGCAGGTGAGCTCCCTCCCACCTGCGCTTCAGGCCATCCGGTGGCGCGCAGGTCTACTGCTCTATCTGGGCGTTAACCTTTCTGCCACGCATCTGTCTCCACCAGAGAACTGGCAAGGTTTAGAGGGCAGGGTGACAGAGCGGCTCCAGAAATGGACAGGACTACTCCAGTGCCTCTCCCTTCACTGGAGGGCACTGGTGCTCAATCAACTAGTCCTGTCCATGCTCTGTTACCTACTCAACACCCTAGTCCCAGCCCCGGGCTTCCTGGCCAACCTCCAGACGGTGATTCTGGAGTTCTTTTGGCCAGGCATGCACTGGGTCTCTGCAGGGGTCCTCCACCTGCCCCTGGAGGAGGGAGGGCAGGGCCTGAAGTGCCTACCCACTCAGGTCCATGTCTTCCATCTCCAGGCCCTGCAGAGGCTCCTTTATGGTGCAAGTGGTCAGGTGTGGAGAGTACTGAAGCATGCCTTCCTGCGCCGCTTCTGAGGGCTCCGATATGACTGGCAGCTCCTTTATCTCCATCCGAGAGGTCTTCCGCAAGACCTCTCCAGGCTGCCGGGCTTCTACCAGGACCTTCTCCGGACCTGGAAACTGTTCTCGGTGACCAGGTCCATGGTGGCCACCGAGGGGGCAGCTCTCCTTGCGGAGCCCCTGCTACACAATCCCTAGCTCGGTGTGCAGGTGGTGGAGTCCCCCTGGGTGCACCAGAGGTTGGTCCTGGCAGAAGTCACCAGAATTGGAGACCTCCTGGACTACGACCAGGGAGAGTGACTGGATCCCCTGACGCTTGCTTGGCACATGGGGCTCTCCAGACCTTGTACTCCCCAGCACGTACTTCAGGAGGTGAAGGCCGCTTTACCGCCTGCTGCTTGGGCCTACCTCGACTGGGTCCTGTGAGAGGGCACGACCTGCCCACCCTCCACTCCAGGGTCTCTGGACCTTTTCATCAGGCCCCTGCCCTGTTGACCTAACTGGCCCCCCCGCCCCTTCACTGTGAGCCAGCTGCACAACTTGCAGCTGGTTCATTTCCAGACTGCACCAAGGAAACATCTATACACACTCATGCTCCACACCCTTCACTTCCTCACCCTCACATCCTGCCCCAACACAAAGTGGCTGGATCTCCTGCCACCTTTAGAGGGTGAGGAACCCCGGAGGCCCAGTCTATACTCTACCCTGGTCCTGAGGCCCGCTGGGGATATCAGTTGTCGGCTCCATGGTAGCATGCTCTGTGAGCATGGGCATGTATTTGGCGCGGTTTACCCCTGTCCCGGACACCTGCCCCTTCTGTGGTGTGAGGGAGACCCTGGCGCACGTTTACTTGGAGTGCACCAGGTTGCAGCCCCTATTCCGGCTCCTCACAAATATTTTGTTAAGTTTCTGGCTACACTTTTCCCCTCACCTCCTTATCTATGCACTCCCTATCCGTGGCGCCACAAAGCCACGGGACCTCCTGGTCAACCTCCTCCTGGCCTTGGCTAAAATGGCCATCTATAAAACCAGGGAGAGGAGGTTGGCCGATGGAGACTCCTGTGACTGTGGGGCCTATTTCCGATACTCCGTCTGTTCACGCATCCGTGCAGAGTTCCTCTGGGTGGCATCCACTGACTCCCTTGACGCCTTCGAGGAGCAGTGGGCGCTGTCCAGGGTTCTCTGCTTGGTATCCCCTTCAGGCTCTCTTTGTTTGACCCTTTGACCACACTCCTGTTCCTGTTATTTTATTAATTGTTCCTCGAAATCTCTTGGCTTCCAGGTCCTGTGGATCCCCCTCTTAGCCTGGGGTGGGGGGGGAACGACCTGTTAGCAGTTGGCTGGTTTAGTCCAGCCCACTTCCTGGATCCCAATAGGACCAGATTCCTGTACCCCACTGGTCTGGGTCTGTCACAGGACCAATGACATGGGGAAGGATAGAGAGGTCCTGGAGGCCAAATTTAGGCTGATAAGTAAGAGATTGAAGTCCAGGACCTCCATGGTAGCATTATCTGAGATTATTCCAATTCCACGCTCAGGGCCAGTTAGACAGGCAGAACTGCAGAATGCCTGGCTGAGACGATGATGTAGGGAGGAGGGGTTTAGATTGATTAGGAACTGGGGAAACTTTTGGGAAAGGGGGAGCCTATACAGGAAGGATGGGTGCTACCTAAACCAAAATAGAACCAGATTGCTGGCACTTAAAATTAAAAAGGTTGTACATCAGTTTTTAAGGGCTGTGGGAAAGCCAAAAAGTGTGGAGGAGCATGTGGTTCGGACAGAGACATTCCTAAGGGGAGGATCTATTAATGGAGATTCTCTATGTCCTAGTAGGGAGGAGAGGATGGAAAATGGTAAAATAGAGGTAGGATCTGATGAGAAACAGTCAAATGAAGAAGAGTACCATTCAATTACATCACGAAATGGCAGACAGCTAAAGAGCGACATTTTTAAAGTACTTATATACCAATGCTACAAGTCTAAATAATAAGATGGGTGAACTAGAGTGCCTCATATTAAATGAGGATATTGATATAATAGGCATCACAGAAACTTGGTGGAATGAGGATAATCAATGGGATACAGTAATACCAGGGTACAAAATATATCAGAAGGACAGAACACGTCATGCTGGTGGAGGAGTGGCACTATATGTGAAAGAAAGCGTAGAATCAAATGAAGTAAAAATTGTAAATGAATCAAACTACCGTACAATCTCTATGGATAGTAATTCCATGCTCTAATAATAAGAATATAGCATATTACAGACCACCTGACCAGGATGGTGATAGTGACTGTGAAATGCTCAGGGATATTAAAGAGGCTATTAAAATAAAAAACTCAAAAATAATGGGGGATTTCAACTATCTCCATACTGACTGGGTACATGTCACTTCAGGACGGGATGCAGAGATAAAGTTTCTTGACACCTGAAATGACTGCTTCTTGATGCAGCTAGTTCTGGAACCCACAAGAGGAGAGGCAATCCTTGATTTAGTCCTAAGTGGAGCACAGGATCTGGTCCAAGAGGTGAATATAGCTGGCCTGCTTGGTAATAGTGACCATAATATAATTAAATTTAACATCCCTGTGGCGGGAAAAACATCACAGCAGCCCAACATTGTAGCATCTAATTTCAGAAAGGGGAACTACACAAAAATGAGGAGGTTAGGTAAACAGAAATTAAAGGGTATGGTGCGGATATAATTGGTTACATAATCATGTTACAATATGTTAGGATTGGTTAGTTAAATTTCAGGAAAATGATTGGTTAAGGTATAGCTAAGCAGAACTCAAGTTTTACTATATAATCTGTAGTCAATGAGGAAGTGAGTGGGCATGTGGGTGGGAGGGGGTGGGTGTGTGTGGGGGAAAATGGGAACAGGGAATGGGGGTAAGGAAATTGGAATCATGTTTTGCTAAAAGGGGAAATGGGAACAGGGAATGGGGCTGGGGAAATTGGAATCATGTTTGGCTAAGGGCAGGAATGGAAACAGGTGTAAGGCTCTGTGGTGCCAGAGCTGGGAAGGAGGATACTAAGGAAGGAAACTGGAATCATGCTTGCTGGAAGTTCACCCCAATAAACATCGAATTGTTTGCACCTTTGGACTTCGGGTATTGTTGCTCTCTGTTCATGCGAGAAGGACCAGGGAAGTGAGTGGGTGAAGGAATAAGCCCCCTAACAATGGTGCCAAAAGTGAAATCTCTGCAAGCTGCATGGAAACTTTTTAAAGACACCCTAATAGAGGCTCAACTTAAATGTATACCCCAAATTAAAAAACACAATAAGAGAATCAAAAAAAGTGCCACCGTGGCTAAACAAAGTAAAAGAAGCAGTGAGAGGCAAAAAGGCATCCATTACAAAGTGGAAGTTAAATCCTAATGAGGAAAATAGAAAGGAGTATAAACTTTGACAAATGAAGTGTAAAAGTATAATTAGGAAGGCCAAGAAAGAATGTGAAGACTAGCTAGCCAAAGACTCAAAAAATAATAACAAAAAAAATTGTAAGTACATCAGAAGCAGGAAGCCTGCTAAACAACCAGTGGGGCCACCTGATGATTGAGATGCTAAATGAGCACTCAAGGATGATAAGGCCATTGCTGAGAAACTAAATGAATTCTTTGCATCAGTCTTCACGGTGGATGATGTGAGGGAGATTCCCAAACCTGAGCCATTCTTTTTAGGTGACAACTCTGAGGAACTGTCCCAGACTGTGGTGTCATTAGAGGAGGTTTTGGAACAAATTGATAAATTAAACAGTAATAAGTCACCAGGACCAGATGGTATTCACCCAAGAGTCCTGAAGGAACTCAAATGTGAAATTGCAGAACCAGTAACTGTAGTCTGTAACCTATCATTTAAATCAGCTTCTGTACCAAATGACTAGAAGCTAGCTAATGTGATGCCAATTTTTAAAAAGGGCTCCGGAGGTGACCTCAACCTGACTTCAGTGCTGGGCAAACTGGTTGAAACTATAGTAAAGAACAGTATTCTCAGACATATAGATGAACATAATTTGTTGGGGGAAGAGTCAACATGGTTTCTGTAAAGGTTTTTGCCTCACCAATCTGTTAGAATTCTTTGAGGAGGTCAACAAGCACGTGGACAAGGGGGATCCAGTAGATATAGTGTACTTAGATTTTCAGGTTTCAGAGTAGCAGTCATGTTAGTTTGTATTCGCAAAAAGAAAAGGAGTACTAGTGGCACCTTAGAGACTAACCAATTTATTTGAGCATATGATTTGATGTACATTCAGAAACATCAGATCATATGCTCAGCTAAATTGGTTAGTCTCTAAGGTGCCACTAGTACTCCTTTTCTTTTAGATTTTCAGAAAGCCTTTGAAAAAGTCCCTCATTAAAGACTCTTAAGCAAAGTAAGCTGTCGTAGCCATGGGATAAGAGGGAGGGTCCTCTCATGGATTGGTAACTGGTTAAAAAACAGGAAACGGAAGGTAGGTATAAATGATCAGTTTTCAGAATGGAGAGAGGTAAATAGTGGTGTCCCCCAGGGGTCTGTACTGGGACCAGTCCCATTCAACATATTCATAAATGATCTGGAAAAAGGGGTAAACAGTGAGGTGGCAAAATTTGCAGATGATACCAAACTACTCAAGATATTTAAGTCCAAGGCAGACTGCAAAGAGCTACAAAAGGATCTCTCAAAACTGGGTGACTAGGCAACAAAAAGAAAAAGAGTACTTGTGGCACCTTAGAGACTAACCAATTTATTTGAGCATAAGCTTTCGTGAGTTACAGCTCACTTCATCGGATGCAACCCATTCTAGTGCTTCACCACACTCCTAGTGAAAAAGTTTTTCTTAATATCCAACCTAAACCTCCCCCACTGCAACTTGAGACCATTACTCCTTGTTCTGGCATCTGCTACCATTGAGGACAGTCTAGATCCATCCTCTTTGGAACCCCCTTTCAGGTAGTTGAAAGCAGCTATCAAATCCCCCCTCTTTCTTCTCTTCTGCAGACTAAATAATCCCAGTCCCCTCAGCCTCTCCTCATAAGTCATGTGCTTCAGCCCTCTAATCATTTTTGTTGCCCTCCGCTGGACTCTTTCCAATTTTTCCATGGTATGCCCACATGTTGAATACTGCATGCAGATGTGGTCACCCCATTTCAAAAAAGATGTATTGGAATTGGAAAAGGTTCAGAAAAGGGCAACAAAAATGATTAGGGGTATGGAACGGTTTCTCTATGAGGAGAGATTAATAACACTGGGACTTTTCAGCTTGGAAAAGAGAGGACTAAGGGAGGATATGATAGAGGTCTATAAAACCATGACTGGTGTAGAGAAAGTAAATAAGGAAGTGCTATTTACTCCTTCTCATAACACAAGAACTAGGGTCACTAAATGAAATGAATAGGCAGCAGGTTTAAAACAAACAAAAGGGAGTATTTCTTCACACAATGCACAGTCAACCTGTGGAACTCTTTGCCAGAGGATGTTGTGAAGGCCAAGACTATAACAGGGTTCTAAAAAGAACTACATAAATTAATGGAGGATAGGTCTATCAATGGCTATTAGCCAGGATGGGCAGGGATGGTATCCCTAGCTTCTGTTTGCCAAAAGCTGGGAATGAGCAACAGGGAATGTATCATTTGATGATTATCTGTTCTGTTCATTCCCTCTGGGGCACCTGGCATTGGCCACTGTTGAAAGATGAACTTTTGATCTGACCTAGTATGGCCGTTCTTGTGTTTGACCTTGTTGTTTTTACATTTTTAAACTCTAAACAAACTGTTTAGAGGAAATGTAATATGTCCTTCCACTTTGACAAGCAAAGTTCGTAGAAGAAGGGTAAGATAAAGTTATATATGTTTCTTATTGCAGTGTGTGTGTGTGTGTGTTCGCCATGTGCACTGTATGAGGCAGGGGTGCAATGGGAAAAATAGTATGGGACTAAAAACTCATTATGTACAAAGGTGCCAAATTAAGGGTGAATGGGAAACCTTAATATTGCCTTTAACCAACTTCTGAATGCTCATAAAATCCCTGGTGGTCTAGCAGGGTTAGAATCCTTAAATTGACAGCACACCTTTATCCTAAGCTAGAGTTACCAAGAGCATTAGAGGGAGATGATGCTCATGATTTTCCAGTGGATTTCACAGTAATTTGTTGACAGCAGCAAAATGTTGAGTCTCAGGAATCTTGGGTTTTATTCAGGTTCTATGGGGAGTCTTCTCTAGAGGTCAGACACTTTTCTGCCCCTTCTTCCCTCTCCCTCCACACATGACCACTTCTAGCATTTCCAGACAGTCTGTATCCACATTCCACGCATCTCACCTCATCCCTCTGCATCGCAGTCAGTCTGACCCCTCTTCTTTGCTGTCTACCCATGCTCAGTGCTACAGCAGCCCCGATGGCCAGCAGGAGCAATTGCTGAATCCTGCATCTCTGGTGTTGGAGCATTCCCAATACATGTGGAATCTCTAGAGAGTTTATCTGCCAAATTGTGACTGAGCAAGTGCAAACTGCACTTTCTAGAGGCTCATAACTTGGCAGAATTCAGGTGGATTTTCATGGGGACAGCAAAAGACTGTTAGTTTAAATTTAGTCAATTTAAAAAACGAGTTTGCAATTTCAGGTTGTATAGGTGCTCTTGGGCCCCAGCTAATGATGTGCTAATGAAGTACAATGATTTTTTTCATACTTGAATACTTTATTTCTTCCCTTCTCTGAGTGAAACTCCCATATGAATAGCACAATCCAACTGTGTGGGGATATGATAAAAATGGCATTGCTGTCAAATGCGTTGAGTAAATTGAAACAAGACATTTTCTCTAATCATTAAGTTATAGAAATCTGAGGGGTTTGCTGGTACAATAGTTGGTAATATTTTTTTCCAGATAGAATTGTGATTTTTATGTTGACTGTCATCTTATTTCCTCTCCAATTCTCACTTCCCCTCTTTCCCTCTGTTTACACAGCAAAGTTTAATTGGCATTTTCCTGATTGTTAGCCACGTGTCTTGATGCATGATATCATGTCCCATGCTTACAACCAATCACTGCCTTGCTACAAACAGGTGGAGCAAGGCCAGCCACCATATGAAGGTAAATAGCTACAGCTTTCTACATAAAATATGCTGGCTGAACATTTGACCCCGATCAGGAGGAGAAGGAAGAGGACTAAGGAGGATATATTCGGAGAGATCTCCAAACCACTATTGCCTTGGACCATACTTGGAGGGCTCATCAGATCGCAACCGAGAATGGAGAATGGAGAGAGTGGTTGCTTCATGAGATGTAAAAGGACTGAGAGGAGCATCAGGAAATGCATCAAGATATAATGGGGTTACTCAGTTAACAAACACAAATACTGTGGTTTCAGAGTAGCAGCCGTGTTAGTCTGTATTCGCAAAAAGAATGCATCCGATGAAGTGAGCTGTAGCTCATGAAAGCTTATGCTCACATAAATTTGTTAGTCTCTAAAGTGCCGCAAATACTGTGGAGCGTTCTTGACCTTCAGGCCAAAAGATCCCAGCAGCCTTTGTAGTCCTTGAAGAATGCCATGGTTGCTGCTTTCTATACCCTCCAACATACTATGTGGCATCCCCCTTACATCCTTACCCTTATAAATACACGCCAGGAAAGAAAAAGGAGAGCCGTAGCTACACATATACCATACTGTGACAACCAGAGATTGGTGTATACATATCCACAGCAGACCACATTGAACTACTATTTACATACCTGGACATAAATGTTTACTGTTTACTTCCATTTTCACCTGCACATTCAGCAGTCATCCTGCAAATGTTTAGCTGATAGTTGAATCTTTCCTTGACCCTGTTGAGGCAGCCAGTACCAAACTTCATGAGGCCAGGGAGCAAGAGTTAGGCTGGGTCCCTCAGAATCACTACTGGCATTTCAGCATTATCAATGGTATTCCACTGGTCGGGAAAGAATGTCACTGCTTGCAGCCTTTTTGAAAAGTCCTGGGTTTTTAAAGATGTGAGTGTCATGCACCTTCCCTGACCTGCCCACATGGATATCAGTGAAGTGTTCCCAGGAATCCATTAGCTTTCATAACTGTGGAAAAGTACCACTTTTGGTAAGTGTACTCAGTGGTTAAGTGGGCTGGTGCCAAAATAGCAATATGCGTGCTGTAAATCGCCCCACTGGAGTTTGGGAACCCGTTGCTGCAAATCCATCCACAATTTCCTGCACATTACTGAGAATCACAGTTCTGTGTAGCAGGAGATGTTTAATGTCTTTGCACACTTGGATGACGATGGTCCCCAGTCTGGATTTTCCTACTCCAAAATGATTGTGCGCTGACCAGTAGGAATCTGGCATTGCAAGGAGGGCTGGGACGAGCTCAGCACACAAATCCATGAAGTGCCCTTTTACATCTGGAAGTTCTGCAGTCACTTTTCATCATCCCAGACGTGCATCATGACACAGTTGCACCAGTCAGTGCTCATTTCTCAGGCCCAGGAGCAGTCCAGCAATATCCAATTATTGTGAGTCTTCCTTATCACAATCCTGACTGTAGCAGTACTCCTACAATAAGATGAAGTTTAATAAAGTCCAAGTGCAAAGTACTACACTTAGGAAGGCAAAATCAAATGCCTATATAGAAAATGGAGAATAACTGGCTAGGCAGCCATATTTCAGAAAAGAATCTGTAGATCACAAATTGAATGTGATTCAATAGTGTGGTGGTGGTGTGAGAAAGGCAATGTCATTCTTGAATGTATTAATTAACAGAAGTGTCCTATGGGACGCCACTGTGCTGCTCTGCTTTGAACTGGTAAGGTCTCCTCTGGAGTACTGTGTCCTGTTGTGGGTACTGCACTTTAAGGAAGGATGTGGATAAATGGAGTCAAGAGGAGAGCACCAAAACTGATAAAAGGGTTAGAAAACGTGCCCTATAAGGAAAGATTGAAACAACTGGACATTTTATTTTAGAAGAGAGAAGGCTGAGAGGGAACATAACAGACTTCTAATATGTAAAAGTTTGTTATACAGAAGACGGTGACCTGTGGCTCCTGTTAGGATATAGATATTCAGGCCTGTCTGCAAAGGCCTGTACTTTAAGAATTTAGGTGTATTCTTATCATTTGGCTAGTTATAGAGATATAAAAGAAAGAATCAAAATCACTGTCTGCCAGTGTAAGGTCCTTCTCTTACTGTGACTGTCTGAGGCCCTGTTCTTAGGCTAAGGCCTTTGGCTAAGCAGCAGAGGCAGCCATAAGCTGGGAAGCGACCGGTCACATCCTCACATTGCAAACTAGTCACATAGAAAGAAGGTGCTATTGGGCTGTTAGGAATACAATCCTGTCCTGATAATGCCTATCACCTCCAGAGAAAGGGAAGTGCCTAGAAGATGTAAAAGGAAACTTAGTTTGATAGCATCCTGTCTGGCAAGAACTCACTTATCAATAGCTGGGATGTGAAATCCTCACTTCTGTATTGTTTTGTCATTATAGTTCCCACTTTGCTATTGTTTGTCTGTATAATCTCTGTCTGGTTCTGTGATTGTTTCTGTCTGCTGTATAATTAATTTTGCTGGGTGTAAACTAATTAAGGTGGTGGGATATAATTGGTTACATAATCATGTTACAATATGTTAGGATTGGTTAGTTAAATTTCAGGAAAATGATTGGCTAAGGAATAGCTAAGCAGAACTCAGGTTTTACTATATAGTCTGCAGTCAATCAGGAAGTGAGGAGGTGGGTGTGGGAAGGGGAAATGGGAACAGGGAATGGGGGTGGGGAAATTGGAACCATGTTTTGCTAAAGGGGGAAATGGGAACAGGGAATTGGGGTAAGGAAATTGGAATAATGTTTGGCTAAGGGCAGGAATGGGAACAAGGACACAGGTGTAAGGCTCTGTGGTGTCAGAGCTGGGAAGGGGAACACTAAGAAAGGAAACTGGAATCATCCTTGCTGGAAGTTCACCCCAATAAACATCGAATTGTTTGCACCTTTGGACTTCGGGTATTGTTGTTCTCTGTTCTTGCGAGAAGGACCAGGGAAGTAAGGTCAGGCTTGACAAAGCCCTGGCTGGGATGATTTAACTGGGAATTGGTCCTGCTTCGAGCAGGGGGTTGGACTAGATGACCTTCTGGGGTCCTTTCCAACCCTGATATTCTATGATTCTATGATTCTAAGTGGGTGAGGGAATAAGCCCCCTAACAGCTCCCATATTCACTCAGAGGAGAACAAGAAGTAATTAGCTTCGTTTGCAACAAGGGTGATTTAGGTTGGATATTGGGGAAAATTTTCCAACTATAAGAATAGTTAAGCACTGGAACTGGTTACCTAGGGAGGCTGTGGAATCTCTGTCATTTGAGCTTAAACAAACATCTATCAGGGATGGTGTGACATTATCTGATTAAAATATGACCATATACATTATTGTTGCAACCACTGTTATATATTTGCAGCAAATCTTGTACAAAGTTTGTCAAATGAGGTGTCTATGAAAAGGTTATGATTTGCTGATAATGATTATGCTATCTGGGTGCATGTATTGTTTTTGTAGTTAAAGTTATAAGTATTGGCTCTATACATGGATTTCAAATGTTTGCTCCTGCGGTAATGCCCACAAGGTGACACACAGCACATCTTGGAGGGAGTATTCGAATTAAGTGGCTCATCAAGAAACACTTGGCTGACAATGGACCATGGGAGATGCCCATCTACACTGAGTGGACTGTCATGTAAATGTGCTGTCTGCAGTGTAGTGCTGAAATTGGGCATGAACATGTGACTTGTCCATGTGACTCCAAACTCCATCTTGTTGCTGTAATTTTCCACAGTAAGAACAATGGGATGCCCTCCACATGGCAAAAGCTATAAAAGGCCTTGGAAACACCTCCACTTGGTCTTCAATCCTGCTTTTTAACCTCTGGAGGAACTTTGCTACGAACTGAAGCTCTGAACAATGGACAGAATGCCCCATCCAAGCTGTGGATGTACTCCAGAGACTTGAATTAAGCCAGCAGTTTATTTCATCACTGCTACAAGCTTGAACCAAGAACTTTGCTATTACTGTATGTAACTGATTCCTTTAGCCAATTTTAACTCTCACTTTTCTTTCTTTCTTTTTATGAATAAACCTTTAGATTTTAGATACTAAAGGATTGGCATCAGCGTGATTTTTGGGTAAGATCTAAGTTATATATTGACCTGAGTGTGTAGCTGGTCCTTTGGGATCAGAAATACCTATTATTTGATGAGACTGGTTATAAAGAACCACTAATCTCTGAATCCAGTATTTCTGGCGGTGATATAAGAAGTGGAATGCCTGAGAAAACTGCCTTTATGTTTTCTTGTTAGCCAGTGTGGTGAAATAGGAGTTTACTTTTGTGGCTGGTTTGGTATATCAGTTTTTGGGTTTTGTTTGCCCTATTTCTCAGCAGTTTGTCCTGAATTTTGCATCCTCACTTGTGACCCACTAAGGCATGGTTACAGGGTCTATGTGTAGAATCACAAAATCATAGAAAGGTAGGGCTTTTGAAAGGGCTCTGAGAAGCCATCCCAGCCACCTACACTGAGGCAGGTCCAAGTAACATAGGCCATCCCTCACAGATGTTTGTCCACCCTGTTCTTAAAAACAGCAAACGATGGGGATTCCACAACCTCCCTTGGACGCCTGTTCCAGAGCTTAACTTACCCTTACTTTTAAAAAACGTTTTCCTAATATCTAACCTAAATCTCCATTTCTGCAGATTAAATCCCCCATTGCTTCTTATTCTACATTCAGTGGACATGGAGAACAATTGATCACTGTCTTCTTTATAACAGCCCTTAGCATATTTGAAGACACTTTTCAGGTCCCCCCTCAGTTTTCTTTTTGAAAGACTAAACAAGCCCAATTTTGTTTTGTTTTTTAAGTTTTCCTTATAGGGCAGGTTTTCTAAACCGTTTATCATTTTTGTTGTTCTCCTCTGGGTTCTCTACAATTTGTCCACATCATTCCTAAAGGATAATGCCCAGAATTGGATGTAGTACTTCAGCTGAGGCCTCACCAGTGCAGAGTAGAATGGGACAATTACCTTCTACATCTTATATATGTCATGCCTGTTAATACCCCCCAGAATATTAGTTTTTTTTGTAAGTACATAATATTGTTGGCTCATATTCAATTTGTGATCTACTATAACCCTCAACAGTACTACCACCTAGCTAGTTATTCCCCATTTTGTGGTTGTGCATTTGATTTTTCCTTCCTTAGCTTTATTGAATTTCATATTGTTGATTTAAAACCAATTCTCCAACTTATCAAGATCATTTTCAATTCTAATCCTGTCCTCTAAAGTGCTTGCAACTTTTTGAGCTTGGTGTCATGATCAAATTTTATAAGCATACTCTCCACTCCATTCTTCAATTCATTAATGAAAATACTGAATAGTACTGGACCCTGACTGACCCCTGGGGGATGGGGACACCACTAGATATGCCTTCCCATTTTGACCATGAACCATTGATAACTACTCTCTGAGTATGGTCTTTCAACCAGTTGTATATCCGCCTTATGTAATTTCACCTAGACCACATTTCCCTAATTTGCTTATGAGAATGTCAACTGGGACTGTGTCAAAAGCCTTACTAAAATGAAGATATATTTACTGCTTCTCCCCTATCCAGGAGGTCAGTAACCATGTCTGAGAAGAAAATTAGATTGGGTTGACATGATTTGTTCTTGACAAATCCGTTTGGGCTATTCCTTATAATCATCTAGGTAGTAACAAGTTGATTGTGTACCAATTTGTTCCAGTATCTTTTCAGGTATTGAAATTAGGCTGACTTCCCTGGGTTCTCTTTGTTTCCCTTTTTTAAAGATAGGTACGTTTGTCCTTCTCCAGTCCTCTGAGACCTCATCTATCCTCCATGAGTTGTCAAAGGTAATTGCTAATGGTGCCAAGATTGCTTCAGCTAGTTCTTTAAATACCCTAGGATGAATGTTGTCATGCCCTGCTGACTTGACTACATCTAACTTATCTAAATATTCTTTAACCTGTTCTTTTCCTATTATGTCTTGTGTTCTTCTTGTTGTATACTTGGTCCTACCTCATTGTGTGTGTGTGGGAGGGGGGGGGGGCTTGATTTAGCTGACCAAACAAGGTCCCTTTCAGCCCTATATTTCTATGATTAAGCAATGTGACTTGCACCTGGCAAGTATTTATTCTCTTTGCTTCTCCCCAGAGAGAGGTGTGTGTACAATGGAGTGTCTTGTTTTGGTAGGGAATTTTTGTTTTTAATACACGTTGCTATGTATTTGTTAAAATAAAGCAAGGTCAAAGAAATGTGCCTTGGACTTGGAGTGAGGTTTGCAATGGTCCTTAGTTCCTGTGGAAGTTCATCCCACAGTCCTGGACCAGCAGCTGATAAATTTTTGTTTCTGGCACAGATGAACTTTACCCTTAGAGGCTGAAGGACTAGGATGTCCACACGTGTAATTCTGAAGAATCTACAGGTGGGATTCACAAGAGGGACTTATGCAGAGCATGGCAGCACCTAACTTTTAGGCAACCTACTGCCAAGTGGAATTCAGAGCCCCTTGATTTAGATACCTAAGCTCCCAGTAGAATGCATGGGGAAACTTGGGCCCAGATTCACAAATGTAGTTGGGTGCCTAAGTACCTTTGTGAATCTTAGCCTTAGGCACTTAAAAGAGAAATTCACAGACGCCATCACACAAGTGGAGAGTGTAAACTAGCCAGTAGGGAATGCCAAGGAGAGGTACTTGAATATTCATTGGGCCTACGAAAGGACATGACTATACCCTAATCGCATTCTCTTGGTAGACCCAGGCCCCAGTCCTTCCTCCAATGACTAACAAAATACAACAGCAAATGCTTATTTAAAGGATAGAAGAAAGTTCCTCATCTCTACATTACATTTTCACTCACCCTGTGTGAGGTTATCTCCACAGCTTTACTAGGCAGCTAGTAAATTCAAGATTTCAAGGAAGCAGGTCCTCCAGCTAGGAGGAGGTCACTAAGTGAAAAATCAACCTGAAATGATTGATGAAAATATCATTCAGCCAGCACATAAAAGTGTACCTAATGCTAAATTTAGCTTTGCTAATGCAGTTTCCCAAAATACAGTGGCATTTCGCTTCTCTTGCACTATCCTGACCTTTTTGTTCCTTTGTTCACTACTTTTCAGGCATGCAGAAAAATGTTTAGGCTGCAAATTTTAATTATAAAACATTTTATTTTTAAATAAAAAAGCGGAAAATAATTTTCATGGAATACTTTAACCATTTATAGCCATTACTTTATCACAAGTTTTGATCAGTGCTTACTTTTAGACAACTGTAACATAATAATACAGATGACAGAAATAAATCTGATCAAGTCTGTGGCTCCCATTAGTGCAGTCCCTTGCTTCTCAGCTGTGCTTTACAGTGCACTATGGGTCTGCTTAACATTTACCTTTTCATTTGTTGTATAACACTTGATTTTTTTTCTCAGTGCATTTTATTTACTGCTTTCCTAGGATCTGATCCAAAGTCAATGGAAATACTCCTATTAACTGTAATGGGCTTTGGATTTGGCCCCTAATATTACCCTTGTGCAATTCAAGATGAGTATTTTGATCTATGAAACCCTTATCGTTTATGTTCTTAGCTCTTTGGAGAGTCTCTCATCTTCTCTTTTTATATTTGAGGTGCTTGAGCTAAAAGGGTTCCCAGATTTACCAAGACCCTGCTCCTATTCAATTCACTGGACACTCTAGACACTGCTTTCACTGAGAGCAGGATTTGGTCTTTAAAGAGAGCTGGTCTGGAACGGGGTGCTCAGTGAAGGATATTTATACTGCCCCAACTACTGATAGAGCTTGCTGAATTTGTTGGCTCTCAGGGCACACTGCAGGGCACACTTGCAGAATAGGCAGTATGCAGTCCCAGATCAGTGATGGATTTAAAGTCTAATAGCTATCCATTTTTTACAGAAACACTATCCTAGATTTTCAGAGGATTCTAAAATGCACTAGTTTCACAGTAGCAGCCATGTTAGTCTGTATTCGCAAAAAGAAAAGGAGTACTTGTGGCACCTTAGAGACTAACTAATTTATTTGAGCATAAGCTTTCGTGAGGTACAGCTCACTTCATCGGATGCATTCAGTGGAAAATACAGTGGGGAGATTTATATATACAGAGAACATGAAACAATGGGTGTTAGCATACACATTGTAAGGAGAGTGATCACTTAAGATGAGCTAATACCAGCAGGAGAGCGGGTTTGGGGCGGGGGGAGAGGAAAGAAAACCTTTTGTAGTGATAATCAAGGTGGGCCGTTTCCAGCAGTTGACAAGGACGTCTGAGGAACGTTGGGGGGGAGGGGGAGGGAGGAAATAAACATTACTTTGTGTAATGACATTGAAGGGCCACAAAATGCCTATCTGCAAAAATGACTTAAATTCCCCTTTTCCCCTCCCCTCCTCTCCTCTCAGCTCTAGATTCCCTTGTATTATTAGGTTCTGTCTACACTGCAGGTGGGAGAGTGCTTCCCAGTGCAGGATTATATCTGCTGGCTCTGCTCAAACTAGAGTGCTAAAAATAGCAAGCAGTGTCACCACAGTAGCATGCAAGGTGGCTCAAGCTACCCTCCCAAGTATGTATCCAGTGGGTCAGGTGGAATTCCACAAATTCCTAATTTATGTGAAAGTACTTGATACCTGTGTGTGACAGGTTCCGTCCAGGTGCCACCTGGAACTAGGGTACCACTGAGCCTTCTGATCCACCGGCCTGGGCTCCCTCTCACACTGTGCTGCTGTGACAAGTTGCAAAGCCCTCCAAGCTTGCATTTTCACCAGCATTCACACAGGTAGGGACACACCCAGCTGCAGTCACATACAGGCTCTCTAACCACCAGCCTCGGACCCCAGAGAAGTACAATCCTGCCCTGGTCAATCTGGCAAGTATATGGGTTTAACACCCAGTTCATCCCTCCCTCAATGTGAAGAGGACCATGCACACTTGTGATAACCAAGCTGAGATTTTCCCCAGACACCTTAATCAAATGAATACTGGTTTGGATTAGAACAAAATAAGTTTATTAACTACACAAAGATTTTAAGTGATTATAAATGATAGCAAACATATCAAAGCAGATTACCTAGTAAATAAACAAAACCGGAAACTGAGCTTAACCTACTAGATAGATAGGATATGAATTAGCAAATTCTCATCCTGAGTGATAAACATGCTGGCAGATTCTTATGGCACAAGCTGCCTTAGCTTTGCAGCTTGGCTTTCCCAGGTTTTCATACACAGGCCAGCAATCCCTTTTAGCCTGGGACCATCACCTCCCCCAGTTCAATCATTATTCCTCAGGTGTTTCCAGGTGTGTTGTTGTAGGGAAAGTGAGGTACCCACTTTTATATCTTCTTCCCACTTGCTGGAAAGCTCTTTTGCTGTGACCTGGGTCAAACAGTTCCCATTGTGTAGTGCTATCTCTGAGAGGTTTCTATTGTATACAGTTCCTGGGGTAATCCTTGTGCTTGTGTGCATTCCCTCAATAAGCTATTAACATGGTTTGGTCTTTTTACTGTTGTACCTGAAAGGCTGCTTGTGGGTGTTTTCAACCTCACAACATGTTTAAGTAACACATACGAAGCCAAACTTCAAAACTTCACATATGATGATAGCACATACAATCAAATGAGATATGACTGTCTAGCAGATCAAGAATGACAGCTCACAAGGCATACTTTGTACAAAACCTATCCGAATGATATAACAGTGGTGGACCCTGAGGTGCCAGGGTGTCACACCATGTGCATTAATAATTCCATGTTAAAACTGCTCCTTTATTTGTAAGAGGTATAAGAGGAAGAAATAATCATGGATCAAAAGTTTTGAAAAATTATCATTTTCAGAGGAGTCACTGTGTCCTTCTGGCTTTTTTCCCTATGTAAATACACACAAAATGTTCTGATAAATTGAAATGACTTTGAAAGATACAATAGGGAAAACTGTCTACAGTCAATTCTGAGTTCCACTGAGGAATGTAATTTTGTGGTGGGTAAATGCTGCCACCTTTACTTGCCAACTACTAAATTCATCTATCCCTGTCTTGCAGCCTTGAAACTAAAAACATTCTGTGGTAGTAATTGTCAGAGGATCACATGTTCCTATTTGTTCACTGTTCCTACATCTACTGTCAGCAGACATTTTTCCTCCTGTTTATTCAGTTCACCTAATTTCTACAGTTAACTATAACATAATGATTTTATTTTTAAAAAACATACTCACTTAAAAATGAGTGACAATATAAGACACTATAAGACAATCTCTGATCAAGACTGCTTTATATTAACCACCCACAACATTGAAAGCCTTTGCAAACATCATAGTAGTCTGTATTTGATACCATTAGGCTGGCTGTAATAGAGAGAATGAAAGGTAAGTAATTGCAATGTGAACTGTTCATTTTGCTTTCAGTTGATCTCATATATTGGTTTTGAACTAAGCTTTATCTAATGCTAATCTATAGCTGAACTAATATAGAACTGAAGAGACATTTTGTTTTTGTTGTAAACCTCTTATCTTGACCTATTCTGGTACTATGTTAATAAGCTATATTTAAGCAGTCCTGATATAGAATATGAAGAGTTGTGAGCAACAGGCTCTTGTACTGTACTCGAGTCCCTACGTGACCTTTTCTCTTTTAATACAAGATGAATACATACTAGGGAAGCTATCCTGTAAGAAAGCATACATTGTTTTATCAGAACACATGTTCTGATTTATTAATAGTACTCAACCTTTGCTCATATGCTAAGCATTAGTGAAATAAACACAATCACACCAATGCTTGTGCTAATGTTTACATATATATCTGCTATAGTGTACGACTGCACAATACAGTTTTACTTTACTTTTACATTCTAATATATTTAGTAGAAATTCCTGTTGAAAGTGTCATCTGGTCCCAGCTGAACAGCTAAGTTTTCAAACAGAGCACCTGGTCTAGTGGCTATAGATTCTCCAGAAGAAAGCAATAGAGATCTGAGAAAACCAGTAGAGACTAGTTGGGGATTCTGGCAAAGCCTAGTGCAATTTCCACTAGGGATGAGACCAGCAGAAACAATGCCAAAGTAGGAAGAAAAAGTGAGAGAACTTATGTGATGAAGCAGAGGCTGAGATGGAGAATAGCAAATCAGGGACCCAAATCTGATCTTACTTATGCCACTGTATATCAGAAGTATCACTGTGAAGTAAGTCAAGTTACAATTTTGTCAAGTGGGGAAAATAATTAGAAGTATATGCAAGAGAAGTATATTTTCACAATTTCCTCAGCACCACACACAGGACAGCTATAAAGGATTCACTTGTGCAATCATATGGCAGTACCGCTGCATACAGTAATGTATCATAAAAGCTAATGTCTTTAAAACTTCTTTCTTCATTTTTTTCCTTTTCATATGATAAGGTAGATTATCTGACCTGTAAGAAAATGCATTACTGTTCCTCACTTTACTTAAGTTTTTGAATTTCTGAACCTTGGAGATGTTTGTATGCACATTTTGAAATATTTTATGATAGTCTCCAGTGAATCAATAGCCTTCATTGGTATGAAATTTATGGAGGCATAGAATTCATTCTTCAACATCGCATAAATATATGATAGAATGGAACAAAATTTCAGTTAAAAGCAGAAAGTCCCTTCCCATTGTGAAGTACATATAGGTATAGGTAATATACTGTTTACGGTTTCATGTATGCACAAGTGTCAATAAATTCAAAGTTTGGGCTCCTACAGCAAATGTAATTCAGCCACACTACATAGTCCAGATAAGACTGAGGTGGTAGGTTATGGAGAGCAATTAGAAGATATGACAGAGACTATACTGATATGACAAATATCCACCATTTGTTACTTGATTTTGCAATTTGGGTGATTTATTAGAGTTTTTATTACAGTTTTGTTTATTAGAGTTTTATTTATTAGAGTTTTTTATTAGAATTTTTTTTATTAGAGTTTTTATCTATTTTTATCTGATCAAGTACAAGAAATGGCCAAGAGTGCTTTTCTAGTGTCTAGGAGATTGTGCCCCTTTCTTTTGGATATGGATCTCATTTCCGCTATCCATGCCTCTGCCACCTTGAGGTTAGACTGCTGTGACACACTGTATGTGGGGCTACATCCTAAAAGCATTTGGAGACTTAAGATGATGCAGAATGTGGTGGTCAGTTTATTAAGTGGATTATCGTTCTTATAGGTAAATTTGTATGCTGGTCCTCTGTCATCTCCATTGGCTAACTATTGGTTTCCAGGTTGAATTAAAGGTTTTAATTATTGACATATAAAACTTTACAACAGTCTGGAATATGTATATTTAAAAGACCAACTCTCTTCCCAAGTGATACTGCCACACTTACATTATCAGCCCCTTGATTAAAAGGAAGGAAGCTGGTGGGAAGGCATTTCTGGGGAATTCACTTTGCTGCATTGAGAGCCAAGTTTGTTGACCATCAGACAACATTACTAGGATTATCTGTGTTCTTAGGGCAAGCACATACATATTGCATAGCTCTGTACTGTGGGGCAGTGTGGAGGAAAAAGTGGAGCTGAGGAGCATCAAGAGGGGTTGTGCCATTACTAAACCCTGATTTTCCAGTCCCTGAATATCTAAATCTCATTATTATCTAAATTCTTATAGGAACTGAAATGAGTGATTGAAACTTTGATTTTAAGAAGGTTTCAGATATCCACAAGACCTTTAAGATTCAAAAGTAGATGCATGAGAAACAGAAATATCACGTGTCTATGAAAATTAGCAAATCAAAAATAACTTTCCTGTTATTCCTTTGCTGAAATTCCCAATAGTACATGCACCTGAGAAATTTCCTTTGAGTTTCTTATTCTCTTCTGTGTCCTGTTTGACACTTCTGTCACCCATTCTTAGCTTAGCATGTCTTCTGTCACTAAGGTTGCTTCTGAAGAGCAGCTTCTCTTGAGGTCATTATAATTTTTTTCGTTTTACAGTCTCTTTCCTCTCACCTTCTCTGTTGTCTATTCTATTATTGACCTTCAGCTTTTGTCTCTCCCTAAATTCCCATTAACTGAACTTTCTCCCCATGAGCTGTCAACTGTTCAGCTCCTAGGAATGTAACCACATCATCCCTTAGGTTTGAATCATAGAATCATAGAATCATAGAATATCAGGATTGGAAGGGACCTCAGGAGGTCATCTAGTCCAACCCCCTGCTCAAAGCAGGACCAATCCCCAGTTTAAAAATAGCCAGAGCTCCGCGAACCAGCTGAGCGGCGGCGAACCAGATGAGCAGCGGGGAACAGCAGAGCAGCACACAGCAGGAGTTTGCCTGGGATTGGTGAGTATCCGAGTGCGTGCTTGCTGAGTAAGTATCCGAGTGTGTGTTTGCTGGGAGGGCAGTTTGAAAGCCTGAGCGAGTGCCTTATTGGGTGGTAGCCTGCAGGGGGCAGGTATTGGGGCTGTCTGTTTGTTTGTTTCAGGGAAGCCTGGCTGTTTAAAAATAGCCAGAGCTCCGCGAACCAGCTGAGCGGCGGGGAACAGCAGAGCAGCACACAGCAGGAGTTTGCCTGGGAGTTCACCTGGAGTGAGCCCAGTGAGGCTTACATCTTGCCAACTTCTCTGAGGAAGCTCATAGTAGGAAGGTGATACGGAAGGGGGGGGCTCAGCTATAGTGACCTGCCCTGGATGTGCCATGTTTGTCTTTCTTCCACAGGACAGAAGCGACTTTGTCTGTACAAAGTGCAAGCTAGTATCCATATTGGAAGAGAAGATCGAAGGTCTGGAGCTACAGATATCGACCCTGCGTTGCATATGAGAATCTGAGGATTTTCTGGATAAAAGTCAGGATATGCTTCTACGGGCACAAAGCTCTAAAGATTTAGAGCAGGTTGCACAGTGGAGCCAAGAGGCCAGTGAGGAAGCTTGGCAACATGTGACCTCCAGAAGACAAAGGGGGAATGTCCGAGTACCAGCAACGCGGACACAGGTAAGTAACCGTTTTCATGTTCTCTCCACAGGTACTATTGCGGAGAGTGGACCAGATGATACGTCTGGGGGGAGAAAGCAGAAGGAGACTCCGCTGGTTGGAAGGCATGAGATGCTATGTCCTGAGGTTGGGGGTTCCACAACCACCACTCCCAAGAGAAGGAGGCGGGTGGTGGTGGTCGGGGACTGTCTCCTCCGGGGGACTGAGTCATCTATCTGCCGCCCTGATCGGGAAAACAGAGAAGTCTGCTGCTTGCCAGGGGCTAAGATTCGCGATGTGACGGAGAGACTGCCGAGAGTCATCAAGCCCTCGGATCGCTACCCCTTCCTGCTTCTCCACGTGGGCACTAATGATACTGCCAAGAATGACCTTGAGCGGATCACTGCAGACTACGTGGCTCTGGGAAGAAGGATAAAGGAGTTTGAGGTGCAAGTGGTGTTCTCGTCCATCCTCCCCATGGAAGAAAAGGCTGGGGTAGGGACCGTCAAATCGTGGAAGTCAAAGAATGGAGGCTACGCAGGTGGTGTCAGAGAGAAGGCTTTGGATTCTTTGACCATGGGATGGTGTTCCATGAAGGAGGAGTGCTGGACAGAGACGGGCTCCACCTAACAAAGAGAGAGAAGAGCATCTTTGCGAGCAGGCTGGCTAACCTAGTGAGGAGGGCTTTAAACTAGGTTCACCGAGGGAAGGAGACCAAATCCCTGAGGTAAGTGGGAAAGCGGGATACCGGGAGGAAGCACAGGCAGGCACATCTGTGAGGGGAGGGCTCCTACCTCATACTGGAGGTCCTGGTGATGTCAAGGAATTATGACGAATTGGAATAACAGAGACTTGGTGGGATAACTCACCTGACTGGAGTACTGTCATGGATGGTTATAAACTGTTCAGGAAGGACAGGCAGGGCAGAAAAGGTGGGGGAGTAGCACTGTATGTAAGAGAGCAGTATGACTGCTCAGAGCTCCGGTATAAAACTGCAGAAAAACCTGAGTGTCTCTGGATTAAGTTTAGAAGCGTGAGCAACAAGGGTGATGTAGTGGTGGGAGTCTGCTATAGAGCACCGGACCAGGGGGATGAGGTGGATGAGGCTTTCTTCCGGCAACTCGGAGAAGCTACTAGATCACACGCTCTTGTTCTCATGGGCAACTTTAATCTTCCTTATATCTGCTGGGAGAGCACTACAGCGGTGCATAGACAATCCAGGAAGTTTTTGGAAAATGTAGGGGACAATTTCCTGGTGCAAGTGCTAGAGGAGCCAACTGGGGGGGAGCTTTTCTTGACGTGCTGCTCACAAACCGGGAAGAATTAGTGGGGGAAGCAAAAGTGGATGGGAATATGGGAGGCAGTGACCATGAGTTGGTTGAGTTCAGGATCCTGACACAGGGAAGAAAGGTAAGCAGCAGAATACAGACCCTGGACTTCAGGAAAGCAGACTTCGATTCCCTCAGGGAACTGATGGGTAGGATCCCCTGGGGGACTAACATGAAGAGGAAAGGAGTCCAGGAGAGCTGGCTGTATTTTAAAGAATCCTTATTGAGGTTACAGGGACAAACCATCCCGATGTGTAGAAAGAATAGTAAATATGGCAGGCGACCAGCTTGGCTTAATGGTGAAATCCTTGTGTATTTTAAACATAAAAAAGAAGCTTACAAGAAGTGGAAGATGGGACAAATGACCAGGGGAGAGTATAAAAATATTGCTTGGGCATGTAGGAATGAAATCAGGAGGGCCAAATCACACCTGGAGCTGCAGCTAGCAAGAGATGTTAAGAGTAACAAGAAGGGTTTCTTCAGGTATGTTGTCAACAAGAAGAAAGCCAAGGAAAGTGTGGGCCCCTTACTGAATGAGGGAGGCAACCTAGTGACAGAGGATGTGGAAAAAGCTAATGTACTTAATGCTTTTTTTGCCTCTGTCTTCACGAACAAGGTCAGCTCCCAGACTGCTGCGCTGGGCATCACAGCATGGGGAGTAGGTGGCCAGCCCTCTGTGGAGAAAGAGGTGGTTAGGGACTATTTAGAAAAGCTGGACGTGCACAAGTCCATGGGGCCAGACGCGTTGCATCCGAGAGTGCTAAAGGAATCGGCAGCTGTGATTGCAGAGCCATTGGCCATTATCTTTGAAAACTCATGGTGAACGGGGGAAGTCCCAGATGACTGGAAAAAGGCTAATGTAGTGCCAATCTTTAAAAAAGGGAATAAGGAGGATCCTGGGAACTACAGGCCAGTCAGCCTCACCTCAGTCCCTGGACAAATCATGGAGCAGGTCCTCAAGGAATCAATCCTGAAGCACTTACATGAGAGGAAAGTGATCAGGAACAGTCAGCATGGATTCACCAAGGGAAGGTCATGCCTGACTAATCTAATCGCCTTCTATGATGAGATTACTGGTTCTGTGGATGAAGGGAAAGCAGCGGATGTATTGTTTCTTGACTTTAGCAAAGCTTTTGACATGGTCTCCCACAGTATTCTTGTCAGCAAGTTAAAGAAGTATGGGCTGGATGGATGCACTATAAGGTGGGTAGAAAGTTGGCTAGATTGTCGGGCTCAACGGGTAGTGATCAATGGCTCCATGTCTAGTTGGCAGCCGGTATCAAGTGGAGTGCCCCAAGGGTCGGTCCTGGGGCCGGTTTTGTTCAATATCTTCATAAATGATCTGGAGGATGGTGTGGATTGCACTCTCAGCAAATTTGCGGATGATACTAAACTAGGAGGAGTGGTAGATACGCTGGAGGGTAGGGATAGGATACAGAGGGACTTAGAGAAATTGGAGGATTGGGCCAAAAGAAATCTGATGAGGTTCAACAAGGATAAGTGCAGAGTCCTATACTTAGGACGGAAGAACCCAATGCACCGCTACAGACTAGGGACCGAATGGCTAGGCAGCCGTTCTGCGGAAAAGGACCTAGGGGTGACAGTGGATGAGAAGCTGGATATGAGTCAACAGTGTGCCCTTGTTGCCAAGAAGGCCAATGGCATTTTGGGATGTATAAGTAGGGGCATAGCCACCAGATCGAGGGATGTGTCATTCCCCTCTATTCGACATTGGTGAGGCCTCATCTGGAGTACTGTGTCCAGTTGTGGGCCCCGCACTACAAGAAGGATGTGGATAAATTGGAGAGAGTCCAGCGAAGGGCAACAAAAATGATTAGGGGTCTGGAACATATGACTTATGAGGAGAGGCTGAGGGAACTGGGATTGTTTAGTCTGCAGAGGAGAAGAATGAGGTGGGATTTGATAGCTGCTTTCAACTACCTGAGAGGTGGTTCCAAAGAGGATGGGTCTAGACTATTCTCAGTGGTAGAAGAGGACAGGACAAGGAGTAATGGTCTCAAGTTGCAGTGGGAGAGGTTTAGGTTGGATATTAGGAAAAACTTTTTCACTAGGAGGGTGGTGAAACACTGGAATGCGTTACCTAGGGAGGTGGTGGAATCTCCTTCCTTAGAAGTTTTTAAGGTCAGGCTTGACAAAGCCCTGGCTGGGATGATTTAATTGGGGATTGGTCATGTTGCTAAACAATAGAATCACCTTCACTTCATGTATTTCTAGCACTGTCTCTCTCTCCATCTATACCAAACACAGATTAGAGACTATCCTTTCAAATTATGGGCCTGATCCTGAAGTCATAACATAGCAAAACTTCCACTGAGTGCAAACTTTTGCCTGTATGTGGACAGTGGGAACTGGTCTGAATTGGTTGAATTTTAGGTTCACTATATGAAGTATAGTACTTCCCTAAATAGAAACCATAATGTACCATTTGTTTGTCTTTCAGCAATCTATTTAGAAATTGCCATACTGAATCATACTACTTGTCTATCTAGTCCAGTGGTCTGCCTCTAGTTAATGGATAGTACAGTGTAAGGTGCTAGGATCCTAATAAAGGGCAATTTTGAAATAATCTGACCATAGGGAAAGTGTATTCTTTGAGACAGTCAAATAGGAATGATCTTATGCCTTAAATCTCAGGGGCTTCTATCCCTTATAAACGTTTTATCTGATCTAACATAATTGTGGATGTTGTCATGTTCCAGATCTATGGAGAGAAATGGTTTAGTAACGAGACAGAGTACTTAGGGAAGTTCGTTTGTTTTTAACATATATTATTATTGTTGGTCATTCAGTCATTTCTAGATTTTATTTTCTTCCACAGTAAACTTGACTATCCTTTCCTGAGGTAATAAATGTAGGAAAAAACCCACCCACAATATTTTTTTTAAAAATAGGAACCTAAAGTTCCATAGTTTGAGAGCTTATGTCCAAAAAGGACTGTTATTCATTATGATAATCTAGTCAGACCTGCATAACAGAGACCAACAATTTTTGCATAAAGCCCATAAGTTCTGTCTGAGCTACAGCATATCTTTTGGAAATATATCCAGTTCTAATTCAAAGACTTCAAGAGATAGAGTCCATCACTTGAGCTGGACGAATAATTATTTTTTTGATTCGCTGGCAATTCGAAAAAGCTGAAACAGCTTTTGTTTTGTGTGAAACCAAAACCAAAATTTTTAATTTTTTTTGTGACTCAAAATATAAACAAAATTTCAAATTGGGCCAAAACAAAACATTTTGTATTGACCTAACTCAAAAAAATTCTTTTTGTTTCCTGCATTTTGACAAAAACAAAGCAAAGGAGGACTAGATTCAAAACAATTACCACCAGTTACCCCAAGATCATAACCATCACCAATGTCATTTAAGTGGCAATCCATAGAAATTCATGGTGAGTGGGTGTAGTTATTGGGCCGGGGAAAGTGTGGGAGAGTAATGCTTTCCTGAGTCAGAAGAGAGTAATGTTTAATGAATTAGGCCAATAATAAATGTATACTATCATGGCAAACATTACGTTGGGGGTATTTGTATGTCTTTTAGTAGGATTATTCATTTTCTGAGAGAGTATATGTTCTCCCAAGAAGAGCCATTTGTTCCAAAGTGAGAATGCCTATTTCATTTCTAGCCATTTATTTCCTAAGCACGTGGATATCTTCATACTTTAAATATTTGAGACTATTCTTTATGTATGGGAGAACATAGTGGTGCCTAGGTCTACCATTCATAAACTGTCAACTCAGTTGTATTACTGTTGATCTAGTCCTTTGTTTTTTTCCCTACCTGCACTGGAGCTACATAATAACTTATTTTTTATCTTGAGAGAAAGTGCATATGCTTGTTTTAATAGTCTATTTTTTGTACGTTTTTCAGTGTATTTGGTACTTGTGACTGCCAGCACATTGCAGTTTAAAGTCCATTGTCTATCAAGAGACCAGGTGTAGGATGTTGGCACAGAATTTCCCTACACTACACCATCAAAGTGCCTGCATCCTGATCCAGAGGGACTTCTTGTAAGAGGGAAACTCTGCAAGACAATAATTCAGATTCCACAACCTTTAGTCTTGTCTTCCTTTCTGAGCCTTGGATTATTTTGTAATGAGGACACCTTTCCATTAGGGATTGTAAGGAAATCATCAGTTCATTTATGGAACAGGAAATATAGGTGTGAAAGTCTCTGAATTTTATTAATCTGATGAAGCATGCAACCAACACTTTTTGTAAGGGAAGAGTAATTGTATTTGGACAAAATTACAACCACCCAAAACCTTGAATTGAACCAGACTTATCTGAGGAACTTTTGATTGTTTTTAATTTGTTTATTACAGTTTTTATATCTAAAACAAATCTAACTACCATAGCAATAAAAGAATAAAACTGAAATATACAATAAGTAAATGTGAGTTTGTTATAGAATATGCAACAAGCTATATAGTTTGCATTACAAGAGAATAAATTATTGAAATTAATTGTTTAACTGCTCTGTAGAATCAAGTGGTTTGGTTCTTACGACAGATGGTTTTCTTTCAAGTAGTTGAAAAAAGGAAACTAAATTTGGTAGAAGCCTGTGCCCTGGCCTCTTACTGTCTAACAGGCCTTTTCCGGAGGAATAATGTTGTTTATTTTGAGGCCATTATTATATTATTATTCCTGATCTATCTGGGGCTCAATATTCCTGAGCATCTCAAAACTTCAGCTATTTCAGTTTCTTAGTTTCAATCACAATTTGTTGTACTGGGATATCATGAAAGTGGCTATTTTGTACTGTTCCTGACCTGAAAAGAACCACAAAGTACTGGACATTTCATGATAGTAGCATGTTCCCAGATGATATCTGGCAAAAAAAAAAAAAAAAAAAGAAAGAAAAAAAAGAAAGAAAAAGCTGTGAATTAAGCTCATGGAGTTGAATTTATATCAGTATATTGATAGTCCTATTTCTAAGTCTCTTCTGGTTCCTGCCAAACACAATCGGAATGAAACATTTCTTAGTTCATTAGAAATTATAGAATTTAACACCATTTCCAGAATAGCTGTAGATAATAGAACATGCAGCTGAATGTTTATATTAACAGCAATTTGTATTACCCTTTTCTAAAACCCTGTTAGAGAGGATCATGAAACTGGGCAGTTCTGATTGATGAGGATGGCTCCTGTGAGTTAGTATCAGTTCAAGGACTCACGTGACTTACAAACCAAAGCTATTGAAACAGTCATGTTTTCCTTTTCCAACCTAATGATACTGCTTTACACATAGCAGCTTATTAGTCATCATGACAGTACTGTAAAGTAGGTATTTTATTGATCCTATTGATCAGGATAGAATGTTACAAGATTTACCCCAAGATACACAGAGCCAATCCTGCTCTTATCACAGTCAATGGCAAAACTCCCATGGTGTTCAATAGTGCAGGAATGGGCCGAAAGTGAACTAATAGCAGTGCCAGGATAAGAACTCAGAGGTTCCTGGTGCCAAATTCTGTTCACAGGTTACTTGACTTCACTAATGCCACTTCTAATGCCAGCTGTGAAGTCACAATATGTGGAGTAGTCCTTCTCAATTTATCTGTAGAGTAGACTATTGTTAGATCTTAGACGCTGAATATAAATGAGCACAAGTACAGATAGCTTTGAAATTCTAAGGATCGGAACCTGCCAAAAATAGTAAAGCAGTTTACATGACCTCATTTTATGCATAAGCATTTAGACCAGTATTTTAAAACTTGGATGCCTAAAGTTATTTCATAACTCAATAGACACTGATATAAATGGTCTGATTTTTACTGAAAAAAAATGGCCAGAATGTACAGAACAACAGCAACAAAATGATTTAAGGTTCTGGAAAAGTGTTTTATAGTAAAAAAAACTTAAAGAGCTCAATCTGTTTAGCTTATCAAAAAGAGGAGTGAGAGATGGCTTGATTATAGAGTCTGTCTACCTTCATGAGGAGAAAATACCAGGCCCTTTAACTTAGCAGAGAAAGGCATAACATGAATCAATTACCATAAATTAAAGCTAAACAAATTCAAATTAGAAATAAAAGCATCATGTTTTAGCAGTGACGGTGATTAAAAATTGGAACAAACTACCATGGAAAGTGATGGATTCTCCAGCTCTTGATGGCTTCAGATCCAGACTGGATGCCTCCTTAGAAGATAGGCTTTAGTCAAAGATAAGTTATCTGGCTCAGTACAGGGTAAGTGGATGTAGTTCTATGGCCTGTTTTATATAGGTGGTCAGACTAGGTGATCCTTCTGACCTTAAAAATCTATTAATTTTCTCTTGCTGAGCACATTCAAGTCAATGCATCTAAGTTTGAAAAAAAAAAGGTCTAAATATATAGGTAGTTTTTTAAAACACAAAAGACACTGCTTCTCCCCTGTAATCTCTAATTCCAGTAAATACAGAAATGGGATAAGAGTTCAAATACAGGAAGGTGTGGGGTATGGTTGGGTGACATTTTTTGGTCACAATTTGCCACAAAAAAAAATAAATGCATGTTTTGGAGCACCAAAACTTTTTGTGAATTTGGTTGAATTTGGTAAATAGTTTCAGCAGAAAAGCTGAAAACAAAAATTTCAGAAATGTTGAAATGTGTCATTTTGAAAATGTCATTTAGAAACATTTTCAACATGAAATGGTGCTTAGAAATGGCCACCAAACTAAAAGATCAATTATTTGCTCAGGTCTAATATGAAGACATCATCAGTGAGATCAACATTAAGAAGACTTGTGAACTAAGTGGGTTTAAAATAGGAGGGAGGTGCTTTGTGTATTGACCGTGGGAGTCAGTGCAAGGGAAATTATGAAAAAAAGTAAAACTAGTGGGAGAGCAAACTGGAAGAAGTATAAGGAGTGAAGGTGTAAGGGGCTCAGAGAATGTCATTGGGAGACACACGTGCATCTGAAGGCAGTTGTGTCCCAAACTGTGCCAGCAAATGCTGAAAGACAATCCAAGTACAAAAGGCTCTGGAAGGTTTGTGATTTCAGAGCTCCTTATATGGAGTGAGTCATTCACTATTGATTAGAATCATGCTGATTCAGTAAAAGGTCAAATGTGCCTAGACATTTGTGTCTGTCCAACACCTTTCATCCATTCACTGTAATCCTTTGCATTTTCAAGGTTCTTTCTCACTCCCATGACAGCAACAACTGCATATAGAAAATGATTGCCGAACTCTGTACTTTAGTAACAGCACATTTTGAATGCACTAGATCATTATTTTCCTTAGGATAAAATTTAGCATTGAAAGATAGACTTGTGGTTAAGGCACTAGCTAGAGATACTGGGCTTCGCTCTACCACAGATTTCCTGTGTGATCTTGGGCAAGTCACTTAATATCTCTATTCCGCATCTGTAAAATGAAGGTACTTTCTGCCACCATTTGTCTTACTTTTTTTAGACAGTAAGTCCTTTGGGACAGGGACTATATGTATATACAGAACCCATCAGGGTGGCACCCTAGTCTCACAATCTCAGGTGAGACTTCTAAAGCACTCAGCGTAATTTAAAATAAATAATAATATAGTAACAATTGAAGGGTGGTCAACTAATATGCTGAAAAGGATTCTGACTTAATCCTATGCTCTGAGCTTCTTAGTCATAGGATGCCTCAGTGGGCTAGTGAATTAGTAAGGGGGAAGATGCACATCTGACTGCTTCTGATGCAGGAAAAGCACTCAGAGTCTGGTGCCCAGATCAGCTGACATGATATGACTTGAGACAAAGAGAATAGTGGGAAGGAGAATGGAGAAGGCAGCATTTTGGAGCTTTGATTCAACTAGCACATTGTTCATATTATTTATTATTTGTTTTGCAGTAGTGTGTGATGGGATGCTCCATTCACCGCAGGGATGGCTCCTCTTAGCTGTTCTGGGGATTAGCTCTGCGAGGCCAACGCCCCTTCCTGCAGATGCATGCTATCACTCTGTCAGCCTGCAGCCCCTCTCTCACTCCTGGAACTGCAGCATCCTCTTCGTGACTCGGCCTTCTGGCCAGGTCAGTCAGCATTCCCTCCTTCTGGGGTATAGTCCTTCAAAGTCTCTGTCACTCCTACAGTGACTCAGGCCATCTTCCAGTTCATGCCCTGCCACTGTCACTTCCTCAATGGTGGGTCAGGGAACCCAGGTCCGTCCTTTACTCAGCCAAGTTCTGTTCAGTCCCCAACCTTGGTGCTTACTCTCTGGACTGCTCTCTACCTGCCTGTAGCCTAGCCCGGCCCCTCAGGGTCCTACTGTTTCTCTGAGTTCCCTCCTTCCCTCGCTACTAAATACAGGGTGACCACAGACTTCCTTCCAGACACCATTACTGCTGCCAGCATCCTGAGTTCATACTAGCCCACCTCTGCTCAGGTGAGCTTCCTCATTATCTAGGCTCTTAGGCTCAGCTTTGTTGCTGCTTGTTGGGGGCTTATTCCTTCACCCACTTACTTCCCTGGTCCTTCTCGCATGAACAGAGAGGAACAATACCCGAAGTCCAAAGGTGCAAACAATTTGATGTTTATTGGGGTGAACTTCCAGCAAGCATGATTCCAGTTTCCTTCCTTAGTGTCCCCCTTCCCAGCTCTGACACCACAGAGCCTTACACCTGTGTCCCTGTTCCCATTTCCCCCTTTAGCATAACGTGATTCCACTTTCCCCACCCCCATTCCCTGTTCCCATTCCCCCCCCACAACCACATCAAGAGATTTTCTGTTCATTAAAACACAACAATGCTAGCAACAAGACAAACACCACAGACAAACAACACAAACATAGATCCATGGTATTCCACTGGCGCCAGCTTGCTTGTAGAGTGTCTGAAAAACAAAAGAAACAATTTCCACCCCCCTGGTGGGGACAGACTATTACTTAATAATAATACCCCTTTTTTTTTTACAAATTTCCTTTCTAATTGCAGGAAAAACAGAAGAATCACCTCCAGGCTGTCCTTATTTTGTTCTATAGTCAGGCTAGTGAATTACCCCACTCACTGGTCATTTATGAAATTCATGAGGTGGTGTACCTCAGTTTCCCCTCTTGTACAAAAGACCAAGTTTGCAACAGTTTCTCTGCTGTACCACGCATTAAGTTTATTCTCAGGTAATAGCTGAGAGACAGCTTTAGATTTTAGCACTGCACACACACACACCCCTTAGGGTTAATCTGTTCCCCTTGTTTTCAGGCTTGACTTGTTTTTTCACCTCCCTTTCCTGGAGGGCCATAATCTGAGTCTTCTAGTAGCTTGTTTGCTGACCAGATGTATTCATTATTTGCAGCTCCTTTGTGCCCATCAGCTAGGTAATTTGCATTTACACAGAGGCTTACTAGCTTGCTTTTGGATCCAAAGCTATTAGCAGCTCAGAGATTGTCTTAAAAGGGAAACATACCACTTCCGCTAGAGTTCTGATTACTCTCCACTTTCATCTCCTGATCCAAAACACACAGAGATCTGAAAAAGAAAGCACAACCTGTTAGAGGGCTTATTCCTTCACCCACCTTCTTCCCTGGTTCTTCTCGCATGAACAGAGAGCAACAATACCCGAAGTCCAAAGGTGCAAACAATTCGATGTTTATTGGGGTGAACTTCCAGCAAGCATGATTCCAATTTCCTTCCTTAGTATCCTCCTTCCCAGCTCTGACACCACAGAGCCTTACACCTGTGTCCCTGTTCCCATTTCTCCCTTTAGCCAAACAGGATTCCAGTTTCCTTACTCCCATTCCCTGTTCCCATTTCCCCCTTTAGCAAAACATGGTTCCAATTTCCTTACCCTCATTCCCTGTTCCCATTTCCCCCTTTACACACATCCACCCCCTCCCACCAAGGCCCCCTCACTTCCTCATTGACTATAGATTATATAGTAAAACTTCAGTTCTGCTTAGCTATACCTTAACCAATCATTTTCCTGAAATTTAACTAACCAATCCTAACATATTGTAACATGATTACGTAACCAATTATATCCCACCACCTTAATTAGTTTACACCCAGCAAAATTAATTATACAGCAGACAGGAACAATCACAGAACCAGACAGAGATTATACAGACAAACAATAGCAAAGTAGGAACTATAATGACAAAACAATACAGAAGTGAGGATTTCACATCCCAGTATTGATAAATGAGTTCTTGCCAGACAGGATGCTGTTTCCTTTTTACATTTTCTAGGCACTTCCCTTTCTCTGGAGGTGATAGGCATTATCAGGACAGGATTGTATTCCTAACAGCCCAATAGCACCTTCTTTCAATGTGACTAGTTTGGAATGTGAGGATGTGACCTGTCGCTTCCTAGCTTATGGTTGCCTCTGCTGCTTAGCCAAAGGCCTTAGCCTAAGCACAGGGCCTCAGACTGTCACAGTAAGAAAAGGCCCTTACACCAGCAGACAGTGATTTTGATTCTTTCTTTCTTTTATACTTCTAGAACTAGCCAAGTGATAAGAAAACACCTAAATTCTTAGAGTACAGGCCTTTACAGACAGGCCTGAGTATCTATATCCTAACACAACCTATTGTGTCCCCTTTTGGAGCCCTAATAGGATTTTAATTAAGTACCATGTTGTGTTTGCATTTCTTTTACCCCTTCTCCAATAGACACTGCACACGTCCTGGGAAAATGCACATTCCTTCCATATTTTAACCTCCATAACATTATATTAGCCATATTAATTTTACACAAGGTGTAACTGCCTCCCATGCCCACAGAGTTTCATGCACTCCCACCAAAGCAACAATCTGGTCCCCCTGAGCCACCCCATGGCTCAGTGTTCCCGTCACTGCTTAATATGTTAATTGCCCCATCTGGCCTCCATTAACCCCGTCAGTGAAAGTATGGAGTGGACACCCATCACCTAGTGCCTAACTTCAGTGCTGGCTCTCTTTGGAAGAAGGATATTTTTTTGTGTGGGCGTCATATGTTGGTGGATCTGGGATCACTCTCATCCACCCCTGAGGGAGAAGGGTGGGAAAGTGAATTTAATGTAATGAAGTTAATACAGATGTTCACTCAACTCCTTTCATTGTTACTTTAAGCATGATGATGACACTTCTGTTAAGACAGAAGATGACAGCATGAAAAATAAATAAAGGAAACAATAATATTTCAACTGAATTATCGCCAAATATTTTCATCATTTGCACAAATTCCCATCATGGGGTCTAGTTGGCTACAAAAGTTGCCTTTCCATGTGAAATTTTGTCAGATGATTTTTTTTATTTTTTTAAAATTAAAATCTTCAAAAAGAAAGTGTTAGAATATAAGATTCCTTGTCAGCCCTTGGGCCCAGGAGGGCATGCTGTAAATGACAGCAGATGTGAGATCAAATTAAATTTACAGCTCACTTGTGTTCTTTTTAACTGGGGAGCTCCTATCATTAGAAGGTTCATGCAAGAGATAGCAAAATGCGTAATAAGTTTCCTGGAAATAGTTTGCATATTTAATCATAATGAAAGTGTTTAAAATACATAACATAATATTTATATTTTGTGAGACAATCCAGTGTGCAGTAATTAAAGTGCTGCTGAGCACTTTAATGGAGAACAAGTCATTCAGAAACATGAAAAAAATTAACTTGTATTTATACAGAGTACTGTTCAGGTAATCCTTATTTATATGACTGAAAATTGCATCAGCAGTTACACTGGCTTGAACAAAAATGGCCATAGTTGTTAATGAATGTACTTTACTACATAATACAAGTAGCCTAAAGTTAAGGAAGAAGTTTCCCTCTATGGCATAGTATTGCACAATTTGCGGCCATGATAGGGCTTTGACATCTGATTTATCTATACTATTGGAGATAACTTCCTAGACTTGATACATGTGGACCACTGGTCGACTCTTGTATGGCAATTCTTAATAGAGACAGGCTGAGCCATGAAGTTTGACTTTTTGCTTTGGTATTTTGGAGGTCATCATTCACCCTAGTTTAGTTTAAATTGTTCATATTTGTAAGGAGTGGACTTGTTTTATTTTATTTATTTTTATTCATTGTGGAGAGTAGTAAGGGGAACCTGATGTTGGAGGAACTCACTTCCTAATTCTTCTCTGTGTACAGAGACATTCCAGAGACAGGATAACTTTTCAGTAGAGATCTTGTGCAGTTGCATATATGAGGAGTGAGTAGCAAGGTAATAAGAAAACCACATTTAATCATTTCTTTAATTAATGCGCTTTTTGCAGCTTCTTGCTGCTTATTTGGGCAAAATTAATGAATTTTAAAAAAGTGAATGTGACAGGGCTTCAAGTATTTTTCTAAAAGGTTAATTAACATGGCTGTTATCTGGTGTATGAACTACGTCCTGTACTGACTTGAGGAATTACAAAGAAATGTCTACGCTTACTGAAGTTCACCCAAATAAAGAACAAGGTGAAAAGATGTGAAAGCTTTTACTGGCCTAAATTGCAGCTATGGTATAAAATACCCTAATCCGAATATTGATTTTGATCTATACCTAACACATTTTTCTTGAAGCCACTACTTACATTGAACACACTAAACTAAAACAAATGGAAGGGTTATAGCATTCCTAGCAAAGCCATAAACTCAAAACTGACACAAAAGTCCACGACTTTAGTAGGATTCAAGTGAGGGTTAGACATTTATATGGATAATGAAGACATCTACAGCTATATTAGGTAGGATAAAAATGTAAGCGATATAAACCCTTGTGCTGCAAAGCATAGACAACTACTGACTGGTGGGTTTAGGAAGAAACTTCTTACATGGGCTAGTTATTCCATAATTGTCAACTACAGGATTTCTTGTACCATCTCCTGAATCAGAAGAAAGTAATGTTTAATGAATTTAAAACTTATATTTGAAACTTAATGAATTTGACCAACTTACATCAGAGGTAAAGAGTAGAAATTCAATGAGGGTCTCAGGATATACATCTTCCCCAGAAAATATTTGCTCAGTCATCCATGTACCACACACAGCAAATGGGGACTTTTTTTCTTTAATGCTAGTCCTTGGATTGTGAACTAAAGACCAAGAAGGAGGCAGATCCTTGGTAGACTTCAAATGTTTTTGCATTTCCATATATTAAAGCATACAAAAAATAAACTATTGAAAAGAGACTTCTAACACTGAAGCCACAATTTTTTTGGTCCAAGTTTTTGTGCATAAAAAAATTCAGATTGCCATGCACAAGTTTCATTTGCACATGCATATGTTAAGCATGTATTGCTTATTTTTCTGAGGCGTGGCATACCCACACCTTTATGTACTTCGTTGAAGTTTTGGGTGCTCAGACCCTCTGAGCTGTCTTTAACTGCCATAATTATATATTAAAATCTTAGTTTTTGTGTACAAAAAATAAATGCAAAAATTGTGAGGACGCTTGGACGCCTTTGAAAATTTGGTTCTAAATCTCTGAGGTAGCTGTTAACCCAGATTCTGCTTGGGTTCTACTGATATATGGGTAACATATATAACATGGTTTAAGAAATGGGTACATTGAGCATTGATGTGGATTCCATAGTAAAATCTGAATAGGTTTTCCAAATATGCCAAAATAGGTTTTGGGGCCATGCTGTGTTGAGTACCTGAAACCTCAGAGCTGTGCAAACAAGTTTGCTATTTTGACATAGCAAGTCTGGTTTGTGGATGCATAAAAATGCCAAACTGTGGCCATTTGCAAGATTGACTAGTGCTGTATAATCTTACGTTTTGTGAACGTATAATAGGCTCATCTTAAAAATGAGTCCTCATCCAACGCAGGACATTTAAAAGAGAATATTGTTTCAGAAAAATGATCTTGGGCTGTTTTTGTACTGTGATTTATTGGAGCTGGCGTTTTCCTCTCCTTTTCTAGTTTCAGGTACCTATGATTTAGAGAAATGAGTAGAGACCGGAATTTTGAATTTGCCTTTAGATTCAGAGCATTTTTTCATGAAGCACATAATAGACTTGTTCACATTTATTTCTGTCTGTTTCAAGCATTTCCTGTTGGGATGGAAGTCCACTATCATTTCGATTCTGCTTATGAGCTAACAGTATCTCTTAAAAATGTCAGATTTTATTTAAAAAAACCTCCTCCATGCTTATGATTTTCTCCTCAACACCAACAGTGCCAACTATAATCTCTACTTCAGCCACTGTCTGGTGTTTCTATTTATAATCCTAATACTATTCTCCAACACTGTCACTTTCATAATCTGATAATAATAGCTAGCATTAGTGTGTTGCCAGTCCTTAGCTTCTCCTTAGGCGGATGCCCAGTTTTCAGAAGTTATTATAGGATTACACAATAACCCTAGACCATTTAGTTCTATCTATTAATCCCTTTATGGCAACAACTGGATTTCCTCATGTTATTAGTGATGGAAAATCCTGACAATAGGCTTTGAAGTTACTTTTCTAATCATAATATCCTGGCAAAGGCAAAGTAAGGCTAGAAGGGAAAACTGGTTCATAGTGATTTTAAAAACATCATATACATTTTAAAATAGTGCTGCTATGTCACCTGATATATTGATATGGTCCATTGACTGATTTTGTGACTTGTTTCTTTAGAAATTAGAGATTCTCCTGAAACAAAACCCCAGATTCAAACATCCACTTTGGGGGATGTGAAATTCAAACCATGATCTGGCTCAGTGATTGGTGTACTATTAGCACATTGATAATTAGAGATATAATTCAACCCAAAAAGATGAATGTTCAGTGTATGTTATCCCTTTTGCGGTTTGCAGCACATCTATCCTACCTATCTATTGTATTGTAGAGAGCTTACAATAATATGTAAGCATTAAATGGACTTTGAGAGTTTCATAGCAGTATTTTGCCCTTCTCTCTCCCTGTTGATGTGTGTGCCCAACCCTGTTGACTTCAGCAGTAATTGTGTGCCAGCAGAATCACTTGAATAGAGCCCCAGGTTTGAAAAACTTGGCACTTCCCACCAGCTCAGCGGTACAAGTTGTCAAGCTTGCATCATAGAATCATAGAATATCAGGGTTGGAAGGGACCTCAGGAGGTCATCTAGTCCAACCCCCTACTCAAAGCAGGACCAATGCCCAACTAAATCATCCCAGCCAGGGCTTTCTCAAGCCTGACCTTAAAAACTTCAAAGAAGGAGATTCCACCACCTCCCTAGGTAACGCATTCCAGTGCTTCACCACCCTCCTAGTGAAAAAGTTTTTCCTAATATCCAACCTAAACCTCCCCCACTGCAACTTGAGACCATTACTCCTCATTCTGTCATCTGCTACCACTGAGAATAGTCTAGATCCATCCTCTTTGGAACCCCCTTCCAGGTAGTTGAAAGCAGATATCAAATCCCCCCCCCATCCTTCTCTTCCGTAGCCTAAACAATCCCAGTTCCCTCAGCCTCTCCTCACAAGTCATGTGTTCCAGTCCCCTAATCATTTTTGTTGCCCTACGATGGACTCTTTCCAATTTTTTCACATCCTTCTTGCAGTGTGGGGCCCAAAACTGGACACAATACTCCAGGTGAGGCCTCACCAATGTCGAAGAGAGGGGAACGATCACGTCCCTCGATCTGCTGGCAATGCCCCTACTTATACAGCCCAAAATGCCATTGGCTTTCTTGGAAACAACGGCACACTGTTGACTCATATCCAGCTTCTCAGCCACTGTAACCTCTAGGTCTTTTTCTGCAGAACTGCTGCCTAGCCATTCGGTCCCTAGTCTGTAGTGGTGCATGGGATTCTTCCGTCCTAAGTGTAGGACTCTCCACTTGTCCGTGTTGAACCTCATCAGATTTCTTTTGGCCCAATCCTCTAATCTGTCTAGTCCCTCTGTATCCTATCCCTACCCTCCAGCCTATCTACCTCTCCTCCCAGTTTATTGTCATCTGCAAACTTGCTGATGGTGCAATCAATGCCATCCTCCAGATAATTAATGAAGATATTGAACAAAAACGGCCCCAGTACCAACCCTTGGGACACTCCACTTGATAGCAGCTGCCAACTGGATAGGGAGCCATTGATCACTACCCGTTGAGCCCGACAATCTGGCCAGCTTTCTATCCACCTTATAGTCCATCCATCCAGCCCATACTTCTTTAACTTGCTGGCAAGAATACTGTGGGAGACCGTGTCAAAAGCTTTACTAAAGTCAAGAAACAACACGTCCATTGCTTTCCCCTCATCCACAGAGCCAGTTACCTCATCATAGAGGGCAATTAGATTAGTCAGGCATGACTTGCTCTTGGTGAATCCATGTTGACTGTTCCTGATCACTTTCCTCTCCTCTAAGTGCTTCAGAATTGATTCCTTGAGGACTTGCTCCATGATTTTTCCAGGGAACGAGGTGAGTCTGACTGGCCTGTAGTTCCCAGGATCCTCCTTCTTCCCTTTTTTAAAGATGGGCATTACATTAGCCATGAGTTTTCAAAGATAATGGCCAATGACTCTGCAATCACATCCGCCAACTCCTTTAGCACTCTTGGATGCAGCGCATCCGGCCCCATGGATTTGTGCTCGTCCAGATTTTCTAAATAGTGCCAAACCACTTCTTTCTCCACAGAGGGCTGGTCACCTCCTCCCCAAGCTGTGCTGCCCAGTGCAGTAGTCTGGAAGCTGACCTTGTTCGTGAAGACAGAAGCAGAAAAAGCATTGAGTACATTAGCTTTTTCCACATTCTCTGTCACTAGGTTGCCTCCCTCATTCAGTAAGGGGCCCACACTTTCCTTGACTTTCTTCTTGTTGCTAACTTACCTGAAGAAACCCTTCTTGTTACTCTTAACATCTCTTGCTAGCTGCAACTCCAGGTGTGATTTGGCCTTCCTGATTTCACTCCTGCATGCCCGAGCAATATTTTTATACTCTTCCCTGGTCATTTGTCCAGTCTTCCACTTCTTGTAAGCTTCTTTTTCGTGTTTAAGATCAGCAAGGATTTCACTGTGAAGCCAAGCTGGTCACCTGCCATATTTACTATTCTTTCTACACATCGGGATGGTTTGTCCCTGTAACCTCAATAAGGATTCTTGAAAATACAGCCAGCTCTCCTGGACTCCTTTCCCCTACATGTTATTGTCCCAGGGGATCTTGCCCATCAGTTCCTGGAGGGAGTCAAAGTCTGCTTTTCTGAAGTCCAGGGTCTGTATTCTGCTGCTCTCCTTTCTTCCTTGTGTTAGGATCCTGAACTCGACCATCTCATGGTCACTGCCTCCCAGATTCCCATCCACTTTTGCTTCCCCTACTAATTCTTCCCGATTTGTGTGCAGCAGGTCAAGAAGAGCTCTGCCCCTAGTTGGTTCCTCCAGCACTTGCACCAGGAAATTGTCCCCTACACTTTCCAAAAACTTCCTGGATTGTGTGCGCGCTGCTGTATTGCTCTCCCAGCAGATATCAGGGTAACTGAAGTCTCTCATGAGAATCAGGGCATGCGATCTAGTAACTTCCGTTAGTTGCTTCAGGCTTCATGTTCTTCACAGTCTCAGAGTCTTCTGGAGGGACATCAGTTCACCAGAGTTTTCTGCAGCTAGGTTACAGAATATTTTAATAAGTCATTCACCTTCGTCCGTATATCATAAAAAAGCCCCCACCTTAAAAAATCTTTACGGTTACAAAGTCAAGCTTTCAAAAGTTAGGAAATGCCCAAATTAAGGTTGCCTGGGCAACCTTAATTTGTTCCCCTTTTATGTATGCATTATGATACATTTTTAGTTACATGTTCAGATGCTATTTTCCCACAAAATCTTCACCTCACTCAGTGCACAGGAGGGATGGTGATCATTGAATGGATGGCAACACAGTATTTCTCGTTATACTCATTGAATGTGTGGTCTCATGCCATACTTGCTTCATACCATCCAGACCATGCTATGAATACAATAAGAAGTAGTATATTGCATATATTAAGGAACAAAATAAATCCCAGCAATGGTATGGGCCCATTACTAAAGGGAGATGACAAAACTGGTTTGAAATTGAAGCTAGACAAATTCACACTGGAAGTAAAGTGGAAATTTTAACAGTGAGAGTAATTAATCATTGGAACAATTTACCAAGGGTTATGATAGTCTCCATCACTAAGAATTTTTAAATTGAGTGGATGTTTTTCCGAAAGATATGGTCTATGAATTATTCGGAGAAGATCTATGCCCTGTGTTGTAGAGGAGGTCAGACAAGTTTATCATAATGGTCCCTTCTGGCCTCAGAATCTTTGAAATTTTAATTTAATTTAATTCTGAATAAGAGCATCCACATAGGGATTTAATGTGGTTTAACTAATCCACTTCAAATTCATACTTTTAGTAATTCAGATTACTTTTCCTGGATGTCCCTCTCTGGACAAGCCCAAAGACTCTTTCATGAGATCTTCTCCTCTAGCCAATACTAGCAAATGAAGCATTTGACAACTCAGTGTCAAGAACATTTCTGCGGAGAAAGAAAGGTAAGTTGGTGAATTTAACTGATTTTAAGCAGCTATACAGGAGGGGGTTTTTTTGTGTGGGGGGGAAGATTTTATTTGGAGGGGGCAGGAGATCCAGAAATGAAGAGGGATAATGTCTTGGACTAGAGTAAACTGTCCAAACTTTCTAACTGGATAGAAATAGCTCATAAAACAATCAGCATCTCAGTCTGCCCTTGAAGCTAGTTTATTTGTTTGGTCAATGATTTGTATCTTTGCATTCTCCCCTGGAAGAGCAGTTGACTCACTTCTGAGTCTTAAGAAAATCATAGAACATTAGGGGTTCCCTAGAGTTAGGGCACCTGTAACTGAAAAACTAATTTATAAAAAAAGGAAGGAATTGGCGGTAAAAGAAATTGAGGAATCTTTTTTACAACTTTCAGTCAGTTGTTTTTATGAACCATAATACATTGCTGCTAGGTCAGACTCTAAAAAAATTAATAATTAAATCCATAATGTAATTTTTATTGTAATTTGTAATAGTATCTTACATTTGTTCTTTAGCAAACCAGAGCAAGAATGTATAGAATCGATATTAAAGAATCTGAGTGAAAACTGATTTTAGCATTGGAGTCTATCAAACATATATGTCACATCCCATTCCTCATTGTCTAGTTAGATTATAAACTCTGACAGGCAATGACCTCCTTTTCCCATTATTTCTTTAGCAAAGTGTGAAACTGAAAGCATATTAAGTTCAACAAATGGAACTTTATTAACCCCTGTGCACTGTTCTGTTCATGTGGCCGCATTGCTTCCAGCCCAGCTCCTCACGTTTCCTGTTTTTCTGGGGTCCCCTCAATAATCATAGAATCATAGAAGATTAGGGTTGTAAGAGACCTCAGGAAGTCATCTAGTCCAACCCCCTACTCAAAGCAGGACCAACACCAACTAAATTATCCCAGCCAGGGCTTTGTCAAGGCAGGCCTTGAAAACTTCAAGGATGGAGATTCCACCACCTCCCTAGATAACCCATTCCAGTGCTTCACCACCCTCCTAGTGAAACAGTGTTTTCTAATATCCAACCTAGACCTCCCCCACTGCAATCTGAGACCATTGCTCCTTGTTCTGTCATCTGCCACCACTGAGAACAGCCTAGCTCCATCATCTCTGGAACCCGACTTCAGGTAGTTGAAGGCTGCTATCAAATCCCCGCTCACTCTTCTCTTCTGCAGCCTAATTCCCTGAGCCTCTCCTCATAAGTCATGTGCCCCAGCCCCCTAATCATTTTCACTGCCCTCCACTGGACTCCAATTTGTTCACATCCTTTCTGTAGTGGGGGCCACTACAGTAGTACTGGATGCAGTACTCCAGATGTGACCTCACCAGTGCCGAATAGAGGGGAATAATCAGTTCCCTCAATCTGTTGTTGCAGTGGGGGAGGTTTAGGTTGGATGTTAGTGAAAAAGTTTTTCCTAGGAGGGTGGTGAAACACTGGAACGGGTTACCTAGGGAGGTGCTGGAATCTCCTTCCTTAGAGGTTTTCAAGGTCAGGCTTGACAAAGCCCTGGCTGGGATGATTTAGTTGGGCATTGGTCCTGCTTTGAGTAGGGGGTTGGACTAGATGACCTCCTGAGCCCCTTCCAACATTGATATTCTATGATTCATTCCCCAACTAAATCATCCCATTATCTGAGCACCTTCCTGTAGTGCAGTAAGCAACATGACTGACATTTGTCATGTTTGGTTAGTTCTTTCTCGCATCATCTCCCTAGGCAGAGAAATTAGGTGCAGGGGAGAGCTTTGTTTTGGTAGCAATTTGTTGTTGTTGCTTTTGTACATTCTGCTTTGTGTTTGTATTAGAGAAGGCAGGTAAGGTTGGAGATGTGCACCTTGCACTTTAGGCAGAAGGGAGTGAGGTTTGTGATGGTCCATAGTTCCTGTGGGAGTTCATTCAGCAGTCTGGGACCAGCTCCCAAGAAAGCTCGGTCTTCCTGATTTCACTCCTGCAAGCCCGAGCAATATTTTTATACTCATCCCTGGTCATTTGTCCAATCTTCCACTTCTTCTAAGCTTCTTTTTTGTATTTAAGAGCAGCAAGGATTTCACTGTTAAGCCAAGCTGGTCACCTGCCATATTTACTATTCTTTCTATACATCGGGATGGTTTGTCCCTGTAACCTAAATAAGGATTCTTGAAAACACAGCCAGCTCTCCTCAACTCCTTTCCCCCTCATGTTATTCTCCCAGGGGATCTTGCCCATCAGTTCCTGGAGGGAGTCAAAGTCTGCTTTTCTGAAGTCCAGGGTCTGTATTCTGCTGCTCTCCTTTCTTCCTTGTGTTAGGATCGTGAACTTGACCATTTCATGGTCACTGCCTCCCAGGTTCCCATCCACTTTTGTTTCCCCTACTAATTCTTCCCAGTTTGTGAGCAGCAGGTCAAGAAGAGCTCTGCCCCTAGTTAGTTCCTCCAGCACTTGCACCAGGAAATTGTTCCCTAGATTTTCCAAAAACTTCCTGGATTGTGTGCGCGCTGCTGTATTGCTCTCCCAGCAGATATCAGGGTGACTGAAGTCTCCCATGAGAACCAGGGCCTGCGTTCTAGTAACTTCTGCAAGTTGCCGGAAGAAAGCCTCGTCCATCTCATTCCCCTGGTCTGGTGGTCTATAGTAGACTCCCACCACGACATCACCCTTGTTGCTCACACTTCTAAACTTAATCCAGAGACTCTCAGGTTTTTCTGCAGTTTCATACTTGAGCTCTGAGCTATCATACTGCTCCCTTACATACAGTGCAACTCCCCCACCTTTTCTGTCCTTCCTGAACAGCTTATATCCATCCATGACAATATTCCAGTCATGTGAGTTATCCCACCAAGTCTCTGTTATTCCAATCACATTATAATTCCTTGACTGTGCCAGGACTTCCAGTTCTCCCTGCTTGTTTCCCAGGCTTCATGCATTTGTATATAGGCATTTGAGGTAACCTGCTGATCGCCCCTCTTTCTCAGTATGAGGCAGGAGCCCTCCCCTCTCACACGCTCCTGCTCGTGCCTCCTTCCGGTATCCCACTTCCCCTCTTACCTCAGGGCTTTGGTCTCCTTCCGCCGGTGAACCTAGTTGAAAGCCCTCCTCACTAGGTTAGCCAGCCTGCTTGCAAAGATGCTCTTCCCTCTCTTCGTTAGGTGGAGCCTGTCTCTGCCTAGCACTCCTTCTTGGAACACCATCAACTGTTGTTTTTTAGAACCGAGACTTTTTTTTTCTTGACCTATACTCTTGAATTATCTTTTGTTCCTTTGTAGAAATAGTTGCTTGGTCCTGGGACTAAATAAAACTATCTGTACTCTAGAGCAGAGTGTAGTCTTTAAGGTGCCACCGGACTCCTTGTTGTTTTTGAAGACCATCTATAACACTAAACATGTCAACGAAGGAAACAGGGAAAGAAGAACTGTGGTCGAGGAAGGGGATATTGCAGTAAAGTGTATCTTTTTATTCCTTCTTGCTATCTCTCATTATAGGTTCATTAGCTACTAAATATCTTCCAGATGAATTACAACATCACAACACCAGGTAGAAGAGTAAGAATAACTCCTAGTCCTTTTTTTGAATAAGGACAACTACCAACGGTGCCAATTAGGGAGAGCAGAGGGGGGCTGCTGCCCTCAGAGTTTCATACAGGAAGTGTGCTCCCAGCTGGAGCTCTTATCTGCACAGCATTAGTGTGGAATGTGAGTTCTGCAGAGAGGTGCTTCCCCCAGCTCCTGTCCCTGGGACAGGGAGTCAGTGTTTTTGTTTACAAACAGAGACAGGGTGATTAAGATAATTAAATTATCAGCCTTTTCCTAAGGATCTGGAAGTCATTAGATGAACCTGTAAAACAGGAATCCCTGGGTGGGAGGGGAGTTGGAGGGTGGGTGTTGAAGAGAGAATGCAGGGACTCAGAAATACAGCCAAGCCCTCTGAGCCAAGGTTATGCTCAGAAAAGAGGGAGATGCGAGGAGGGGAAGGTGAAAAGAAGATGGCCTAAGGAAGGACTAGCAGTGGTATAGAGAAGTTCCCACTCTACCTGTGGTACTCATGTGGCCTCAACAACGTAGTATCTGAGCATTTCACATCACAGACCACCTCGGTGAGGTAGAGCAGGGCTGTTATCCCCATTGTACAGATGGGGCACTTAGGGACACACAGACTAAAGGCCAGATTTTCAAAGGTATTAGGCACCTAGTGGGATTTTCAAAAGTGCCTAGAAGGTTAGGTGCTTTGTAAATCCCACTAGATGCCTAGCTGCATCTTTGTGTGCCTAAAAACCCTTGAAACTCTGTCCCTAAGACACTGGCCTGAGGTCATACAGGAAGCCCACAGGGAAGGGGGAGTAGAACCCAGGGCTTTCAGAGCTAGTTCCCTTATGCACTGGACCAGCCTTTCTCTCTGCTGCATGCTGCAAAAAAGAGGATGGGAGCAAAATTAAGAAGTCCAGTCCTCTGAGACTCCATCAGTTGGTCCCAGGTGATTGGGAAGGATGTCATGGTTAAGAGTATCAAAAGCAGCAGAGAGGTCAGGAAGGATGAAGAAAGAAAAAGAATAATCAGGGTTATAAGGGACCTCAGGAAGTCATCTAGTCCAACCCCCTGCTCAAAGCAGGACCAATCCCCAATGAGTCAGATGAGAGGAGAGCACTTAACCGCAAATGGGTGGCAGGTTCTGCTGCAGGCTGAGTTGTACAGCAATGCCAGTTGTGCAATTTTAGATTTTAACTGAAAACCATTTTGTTTTCATTATGTATCAGATGTGATTATACATCAAATTCTGAGGGTTTCAGCTGTATTCAGGACAATTCCAGAACAGAACAGAAAAAAAAAAAAGAAAAAATAACAGAAATTGCATCCACAGAGTCCATACAGTTGATGATTGTCAAGATTTGTGTTATTCACTGGGCACCATCTATGTGCTCAGCACTGTTCAGAATATGCCAGAAAATGTAGTCCCTGAGCCAACACATATAATGTGTAACTCCAGATAAGATGGCTCAGATATTTAAGTATGAAGTGTATAGTTATTGACCACACGTTATCACATGTTCACTTTGATGTTTATATCTATGAGAGGAGGCACTAATGGCAAAAGAAGTTTTACTTGATTTAGGACTAGAAGATTTGACCCTCCAACTTTCTTTCAAGGGGAAGAGCTGCCCAGAGGTCCTGTGCCTGTTTATTTTCTTTTCCCACCTGCAGTGGCCCAGATATACCTCAGAAGTCGCAATTTTTTCCCCAACCTTAAAATGTGGAATTTTCTTGGTGTTTGATTTAAAATATTCTCCTGTGAAAACTGCAACTCAATCACTGTAGTGTTGTGATTCCCCTTCTGGAAAGTAACTAATCTTTAAACAGGAGTGAAATCAGTGTTGCCAACTGTTAGGATATAGATGTTCAGGTCTGTCTGCAAAGGCCTATACTTTAAGAACTTAGGTGTATTCTTATCACTTAGCTAGTTATAGAGGTATAAAAGAGAGAACCAAAATCACTGTCTGCCGGTGTAAGGGCCTTCTCTTACTGTGACAGTCTGAGGCCCTGTTCTTAGGCTAAGGTCTTTGGCTAAGCAGCAGAGGCAGCCATAAGCTGGGAAGTGTATGGTCACATCCTTACACTCCAAACTAGTCACCTGGAAATAAGGTGCTATCGGGCTGTTAGGAATACAATCCTGTCCTGATAATGCCCATCACCTCCAGAGAAAGGGAAGTGCCTAGAAGATGTAAAAAGAAACTTAGTTTGATAGCATCCTGTCTGGCAAGAACTCACTTATCAATAGCTAGGATGTGAAATCCTCATTTCTTTGTTGTTCTATCACCATTTCCCTATTGTTTGTCTGTATAATCTCTGTCTGGTTCTGTGATTGGTTCTGTCTGCTGTATAATTAATTTTGTTGGGTGCAAACCAATTAAGGTGGTGGGATATAATTGGTTAGATAATCACATTACAATATGTTAGGATTGGTTAGTTAAATTTCAGTAAAATAATTGGTTAAGGTATAGCTAAGCAGGACTCAAGTTTTACTATATAGTCTGCAGTCAATCAGGAAGTAAGGGGGGAATGGGAACAGGGACACAGGTAAGGCTCTGTGGTGTCAGAGCTGGGAAGGGGGACACTAAGGAAGGAAATTGAAATCAAAATCATTGCTTGCTGGAAGTTCACCCCAATAAACATCTAATTGTTTGCGCCTTCGGACTTTGGGTATTGCTGCTCTCTGTTCACGCGAGAAGGACCAGGGAAGTAAGCGGGTGAAGGAATAAGCCCTCTAACACCAACTCTCATGATTTTGTTATGAGTCTCATGATACTTATTGTTTTCCTTAAAACCCCAGCTCCTGGAGTCAAGTTATGTGATTTCATTTTTCTTAAAGAAAAATGAAGTTTCTAGCCCTTGTGGCTGTGGAGAAAGCTTCAAAATGTGACCCCACTGCACCGTAATGGCTCTCAAAAAGCAAAATGTAAAAACCACCAACTGTATTATTTTTACATAATTTCATGGTTTTAAAGCTAAGCATGATTTTTGGTGACCCTGATTCTTGATTTTTTTTGAACATTTGGGGTTGGCAATACTATGAAAGTGACTTGAAAGTGTCAGTCTCACTCCTGTTTAAAGTCATTCCTAATCTATTATTTGTAGTGGGGTAACACTCCTAGAGCCCCAGGCAGGTGTAGTATAAACTCACAGGGCCTTACTCTAATAGCATGTTTCCAAAAGTTAAATGATCTATTCCAAGCTTGATGAACTGCAAAAAAGTGATAGAAAGTAATCTTATGTTTTCTACAATTGTTTCAATTGTTATATTCAAGACTTAGTAACAAAGTAAGAATATACATTAAATTTTTAAACGTAACCAGTGTCCCTTAAGTGAACTGACACAAGATGTCAGAACATGTTAATATTAGAGCTGAGTGGGTCTAATATTTATTTAATTTTCTTTCTTTATATTGGAATTAGACATTATCTGACAGGAACACTGTATCTGTTACCTGCAAAAAAACGTTTTCCAGGGCCCAAGTAGTCTCTGGAATCATGATTAAACTTGCCCCCCACCCCACCAAATCTCAAATGGCGCTCCTGACAACTACACCATTTCCAAACAGAACACACACACACCTTTGAAGCACACATGTAAATGCATGTGCATAAATACAGTTTCATGCAAACATTAATACACATCCAAATATGTGTATGAAGAGAGATGATTTTTGAATATATATCTGCATACTTCCATTCTCATGGTTACACATACATCCATATAGGTAGGCACACATTCAAACATGTTTGCATATTGGTGCATGCACATCTATACACATTTAATATAAATGTGTAGATTGCAATGTTGATATAGCATATATAGTTGATGATATGATATATTTTGAGATGTGGTATCTGAAGTGCAGTCACTTTTTCCTGGAAAAAAATTGGAAATCCATTATTTTAAAACCAGTCTGGATCCAATCCAGGGTCTAGGACAGAAAGGCCAATATCACTTTATTGACCAAATCAACCTAACTTCCTTAAACAGTTTTTTGTGTGTGAAAAATGGATGAATACGAAGCCTAATCTTAGATGATTAATATTCTTAGCAAAATGCTGGAAAGCAGAATGAGAGAATGCAATTTTTTCTAGTGTGCAGAGTCATCTATGGTGTAAGGGTTGAGCCATAATCAAATACATCTAGGGATTGCAGCTGAAAAGAATAATTGATTAAATTGAAAGTTATTTTACTTCCACAGGGTTATATGACAATTTACATACCCCCATGGTGCCCAAATCATAGTTTAAATCCTAGTAAGTGCTGAGGAAAATTTCATAGATATTAAATTCATACCATACATGAAAACTATTATGTGCAAGTGATGATTCATTCCGTTAAAAGCATTTAAATGAAATGCACGGTATAGGCTTAAACTCTGTGATATTCCTTCTGTCTATGACTATAAAAAGCTACAAATTGTGAAATATTGTAAATAGTTGCAGGGCTTAGAGTTACTTTGGTTTTGCAATACTGCAAGCAAACTTGTTCCTTTGAACCAAAAGGCATGCACTGAACAGCTAAACCAAGCAGAACTGAAACTCACAGTGGCCTAGTATACACTTAGGCAATTGCAAAGATCTTTGCAGGGGTTAAAAACCTCAGCCCCTAAATTCCAAGTTTAATGTGTTACTAGATTTAAAACTAAAAATGAATGTTGACTAGAGCCAATTGCCTGAAGGGAAAGTCATGTCTCACTGCAGTTCCTCCAATGTAAAGGAAAGGAAGGCATTCTCTCAAAGGAGCAATTTAAAATTTATACTTAGGTTAAAGCATTGACAAGAACAACACATGACCAAAAAATCTGCCCAGAATAACTATACTGAAGCACAAACATCAAGGAGGAAGACCATGGAGCCACTATCTTCATGTGGGTTAAATTCACCCCTGTGCAGAAGACCTACACAAGAACTAAGCACTACTTAGGCCCCATCTACACTGGCAAGTTTGTGCGCAGTAAACCAGGTTTGAGCGCTCTAACTCCCAAGGTGTACATACTGTCAAAGCCACTTAGTGCACAGAAACTGCGCAGACATAGTGCTCTAAAAACCCACCTCGATGAGAGGAGTACAGCTTTCTGTGCCAGGGGAACAGTGTTGCAGTGCTTGTGTAGACACCCTGGTCGCTTACAGCACTGTGATTGGCTTCCAGGAGGTGTCCCACAATGCCTGTTCTCACCTCTCTGGCCATAGCTTTGAACTCTACTGCCCTGCCCTCAGGTGACCAACCATCAGTCTCACCCCATACATTCCTTTGCAAATTCAAAAGTCCCCTTCCTGTTTGCTCAGTGATGCGTGCAGTCATCTCAGCACATCCTACCAGGTGGCCATGCCTGCTCCACGCACCAGGTGATCCCTGGCTTGGAGCAATGCCGAGCTGCTGGACCTCATCGGAATTTGGGGAGAGGAGGCTGTGCAGTCCCAGCTGTGCTCTAGCTGTAGGTATTATGATACCTATGGACAGATTTCTATATACGTGATAGAAAAAGACCGGGACACAGTGCAGGGCAGGGTCAAAGTGAAGGGGCTGCGGAACATGTCCCACAAGGTGTGGGAGGCAAACCACCACTCCGGTGCTGCACCCACAAGCTGCCGGTTCTACAAAGAGCTGGACGTGATACTCGGTGGTGACCCCACCTCCACTGCGAAGTCCCCTGTGGATACTTTGTTGGCTCATGTGCCAGTTGAGTGGACCGAGCCATGAGGAGGCAATCTTGGATGGGGAGGGGGAACCAGAGGCAGAGGATGACTCAGAGGTCAGAGATGCCTGCAGTCAGGAGCTCTTTTCCACCCCGGAGGAGCCTAGCCAGTCACAGCAGTCGGATCCTGGCAAAGTGCAAACAGGAGAGGAGGCCCCTGGTAACTGGATCTGACTTTGGGATTTGAGGGCAGGAGGGTTGCAGAAAGCAGGCTTGTCTCCCACCACATGCCTAGTTTGAGCAGTGGAATAGGCTGTTGATACACTCCCTCGCTTCATGGGAATCTCCCTCAGAGATCTCCAGGAAACTGTCGTGGAGATACTGGGCAATCTGCTCCTGCAGGTTCCTTGGCAGAGCAGCTTTGTTTCTTGCCCCATTAACAGTAACTTTCCCATGCCACTGTGCTGTCATGCGGGGGACCATTGCTGCACACAGGCTAGCCACATAGGGGCCAGTGCAGAAGCTGCAGGCTTGGAGAAGACCCTCCCTTGATTCCCTGCTCACCCTCAGCAGTGAGATCTTCCATAAGGATCACCTCCTGTGGAAAAGTGTGGGGACAGGAATGATTATCAACCGCCCCGATAGTGCTGGCTCTCCCCAAGTGCCCAAGAACCACGTGCCCAGTATACAGCAGGGTCTGGTAACAGTGATTTACCCTGCCCCCGCGGCTACTCACCATTTTGGGGGTCTTGTGGCTTATGTGTGCTTGCCTGGGGTCAGCCAGTTAGTGACAGGTGTGTGAGTACTGATTGTTTTAAAGCACTTACTCAGTGTTTGTGTTGCAAACAATACTGCTTCTGTAAAATGTTGCACTTAAACTTCAGAGATGACCTTGGGAGCACATCCTCCCTCTTTGTTGTAGGCGGCAGAAAGATTGTGAAGAATTAGAAAGCGTCCAAGAAGAACTAAGGAGGACTTTATGTGTGAGGTTATGACGCACTCTGCCGCCAAGAAAAAGGAATCGAAGGAGTGGCGAGACAGTGAGAAGAGGGAACGAAAGGAGAATGTGGCACACCAGAAAGAAGCCACAGAATGTCTCTTAACAGTTATGGAGTGCCAAATGGACACGCTCCAGGCAATGCTAGCTTTTCAAACCGAGCAGCTACATGCCTGCCCTCCCCTGCAGCTGCTGTCGCGAAACTCTTTCCAATATGACCCTCCCCCCCACCCTCACACCGCCAGCATGCTGTTATCAACCTCCTGGCTTCACTCTCTACCTGCAGCATTCCACTCCTTCCTCCTCACAGTCCAGCAGTGTGGACTCCCAATTCCTACTGCACTCAACACCCATCCATCTGCAGTTTGGCCTTCCTGAAGTGCAGCACCCGCTGCATCGTACTCCAAAGGAAAAGGTTGTGTATGATCCCTGGACATACACAAATCTGTAGCTGACCCAGGACCTCTCCTCCTCTTGAGACTTTTCCTTCCCCCATCCCCCTCCCTGCTGATGAATTTTTTTGTTTGACTCTCTTCTCTGGTTGTTGTCTTTTAATAAAGTAATTGTGTTGGTTTGAAAGCAATCTTTATTCTATTAAGTGAAAGCAAAAAGAGCACTGCAAAGCAACATACAGTTATGTTAAGCCCTCTTCTTGCATCATGTGCACCAATCACCTCTTAGCATTACAAGCACTGGAATCCCGAGGCTTTCAGCCTCAAATTGCTGCCTCAAGGCATCCCTGATCCTTATGGCCCCGCGCTGTGCCCCTCTAATAGCCCTGGTCTCTGGCTGTTCAAAGTCAGCCTCCAGGAGCTGAGCCTCTGCAGTCCAGCCCTGAGTGAAGCTTTCATCCTTCCCTTCACAAATATTATAGAGCATACAGCACACGGCTATAAGCATAGGAATATTGTCATCGGCCATGTCAAGCTTCCCATAGAGGCAGCACCAGCAGGCCTTTAAATGGTCAAAAGCACACTCAACAGTCATTCTGCACTTGCTCAGCCTGTTGTTGAACCACTCCTTGCTGCTGTCAAGTTGCCTCGTGTATGGCTTCATGAACCACGGCATTAAGGGGTTGGCAGGGTCTCCCAGGATCACAATGGGCATTTAGACTTCCCCTACAGTGATCATCTGGTCCGGGAAGAAAGTCCCTGCTTGCAGCTTCTTGAACAGGCCAGCGTTCCGAAAGATGTGTGCATTATGCAACTTTCCAGACCAGCCTGCGTTAATGTCTGTGAAACACCCATGGTGATCCACAAGCACCTGGAGAACCATTAAGAAATACCCCTTGAGATTAACGTATTTGGTGGCTAGGTGGTCTGCCAGAACTGGAATGTGCATGTCATCTATTGCCCCTCCGCAGTTAGGGAAGCCCATTTGTGCAAAGGCATCCACAATGTCATGTACATTGCCCAGAGTCACAGTTTTTCAGAGCAGGATGCAATTAATGGCCCTGCACATTTCCATCAACATGACTCCAACGGTCGACTTTCCCACTCTGAACTGGTTAGTGACTGATCAATAGTGGTCTAAAGTAGCCAGCTTCCACAGTGCAATCACCACGCGCTTCTCCAGCGACAGGGCAGCTCTCATTCTCATGTCCTTGTGCAGGAGGGCTGGTGTGAGCTCATCACACAGTCCCATGAATGTGGCTTTCTTCATGCAAAAGTTCTGCAGCCACTGGTAACCATCCCTGACGTGCATCACAATGTGATTTCACCACTCTGTGCTTGTTTACTGAGCCCAAAAGTGGTGTTCCACTGTGGTCAGCACCTCCGTCAATGCCACAAGCATTCTTGTGTCGTAGCTACTACATGTGGCAAGATCAATGTTGCACTCCTCTTGCCTTTGTAGTTTAAGGAATAACTCCACTGCCACTTGTGACGTATTAATCAGTGCAAGCAGCATTCTGGCCAACAGCTCGGGATCCATTGCTGCAGCCAGAAAGAGGCAGGGCGTGGCACACAGTACACAAACCGTTGAAAGATGGTGCCAAATGTGGATGGAAGCATAGGGATTGTTGGGATGTGAAGCAATACATCATGGGGCATTGGGACAGGACCCAGGATGCCCCGCAACCCCTTCTGCCTTCCCACAAGTCTTAGCAGCAAAAGAGAAAAATGCTCTGTGGGATAGCTGCCCAGAGTGCACCGCTCCAAATAGCACCACAAATGCCGTGAGTGTGAACACGCTATTGCACAGGCAGCTGTCAGTGTGAACACACAACAGCGGTTTTCCTTCGGCACTCTAAGCGGCGCTGTAACTGCTGGTGCTGTAACTTTGAACATAAGAACGGCCATATGGATCAGACCAAAGGTCCATCTAGCCCAGGATCCTGTCTGCTGACAGTGGCCAATGCCAGGTGCCCCAGAGGGAGTGAACCTAACAGGTAATGATCAAATGATCTCTCTCCTGCCATCCAGCTCCACCCTCTGACAAACAGAGGCTAGGGACACCATTCTTTACCCATCCTGGCTAATAGCTATTAATGGACTTAACCTCCATTAATTTATCTAATTCTCTTTTAAACTCTGTTATAGTCCTAACCTTCACAACCTCCTCAGGCTAGGAGTTCCACAGGTTGACTGTGTACTGTATGAAGAAGAACTTACTTTTATTTGTTTAGACCTGCTGCCCATTAATTTCAAGTGGTGGTTCCTAGTTCTTATATTATGGGAACAAGTAAATAACTTTACCTTATTCACTTTCTCAACACCACTCACGATTTTATATACCTCTATCATATCCCCTCTTAGTCTCCTCTTTTCCAAGCTTTAATCTCTCCTCATATGGGATCTATTCCAAACCCCTAATAATTTTAGTTGCCCTTCTCTGAACCTTTTCTAATGCCAGTATATCTTTTTTGTGATGAGGAAACCACATCTGTACACAGTATTCAAGATGTGGGTGTATCATGGATTTATATAAGGGCAATATTATTATAAGGGCATCTTATTCTCTCCCCCTTTTTTAATGATTCCTAACATCCTGTTTGCTTTTTTGACTGCCGCTGCACACTGCATGGACGTCTTCAGAGAACTATCCACGATGACTCCAAGATCTCTTTCCTGATTAGTTGAAGCTAAATTAGTCCCCATCATACAGTATGTATAGTGGGGTTATTTTTTCCAATGTGCATTACTTTACATTTATCCACATTAAATTTCATTTGCCAGTTTGTTGCCCAATCACTTAGTTTTTTGAGATCTTTCTGAAGTTCTTCACAGTCTGCTTTGGTCTTAACTATCTTGAGCAGTTTAGTATCATCTGCAAACTTTGCCACCTTACTGTTTACCCCTTTCTCCAGATCATTTATGGATAAGTTGAATAGTATTGGTCCTAAGACTGACCCTTGGGAACACCACTAGTTACCCCTCTCCATTCTGAAAATTTACCATTTATTCCTTCCCTTTGTTCCCTGTCTTTTAACCAGTGTAGACGTGTCCCTACACTCTCAAAATTGATAACACTGGTGGGGCGAGTATTAAGGCAGGGAGCACCTCCAGTGCCCAGCAGTATCCCCTGTATTCAATTTGATAAATGTAATTTGTAGGGAGTGCAGAAGATACGGGGGGAGTGATGTTATAACTGGGCCTACAAATTTACTGTAATTGTGAGGTCAATTGTGAAAAGTGAGTGAGATTATAAAGTGTCACAATAACCTATGACAATAAATGTTGATGGGAAAAAGTGCAAAAGGGGGACAGAATGACTGCATTAATCCAAACAAAAAGGCCTCCTGATATAATTCAAGGACTGTGTTAAGATCATGCCTGGTAAACAAGAGAGGTGCGGGGCCAGAGATCAGTGAACCAAAAATTGCTGCATCAGAAACTAGGCTTAATTGGTGGACAAAATAATAAAAGAATGGGCTATTCTGCTCATCACTCCCTTTTGGAAGTCCCTAACAGAATTTATAGGGAGGTAAAGGATCCAGTCACTACAGGTGATTGCCTTGTGGCTTGGTGTGGGAATTAACTCTTGCCCCATTTGGGGCTCCCTTCTGTTGGTTGCTCACAATGTGCCGCCCTGCCCCCCCCCCTGTGACTGGGCCCTCTGGCCAGGTCACTACACAGTCCCACCCTTCTGGGGTAACAAAGTTCCATTCCACAAGTTGTTCACATGCTATTTCAGGCAGTTTTCTGTTCCAAGTCCAGGTCCTGTGCCACTTTCCCAGCAGCTGGTAGGGCAACCCTAGCCTCCCTGCTACTCTGGGTTCTAGCCCAAGGACCCTATGATAACCCAGATCTGATCAGTCTCAGACCCTGTTACTATTTCCCTGGGCTCCTTCCTACCCCATCTTTTTATCACCTCACCCTGGCTGACCACTGTAGCTTCTTCCAATCTCTGTGGCTACTTCATCCCTCTCAGTCTCTTGTCAAATTCCCTAGCCCAGGACAGGACCCCAGGGCTTACTCTCCCCTGGATCTCTTCCTTGTCCCTGGCCAACTCTCTTGCCCTCTAGGGAGTGACTGCAGACTTCCTCCCTGTAGCCTCTTCCTTTGTCTCTGTTTTTTTTGTTGCAGCAGCCTCATCATATGATTCCATGATGGTCACTTTCTTCATTCATTTTTTTAGCTAAGTTTTGTTATATATCCTTTCATTGAGCCTAATATCCTTAAGGAAACACAGCAAGACTTTTTTTTTTAAACCACTCCATTTTTCTGACATTCTCACTAGTCCCTTTAGGGAAAAATCTTTGATTCCAAGCTGACTCCATTTTTCATAAAGAGACTTTCTTGCAATAGAATATTGCCCACAATGTCCTCGAACATGATCAACAGTTTCTTTGGTTTCACACACATTACATAGCCCATCATTCTGAAGTCCCTGTTTTTCTTAATTTTAAATTATTTAAAGCACAATGACCTGTTAATACTTCAAAAATGACTACTTCACTCTTTCTATCAGGACTCTGGAGTTTAGTATTATCTTCAATTTTTAATACTTCATAGAACTTCCATCTTTTTGCTTCCTTAGTCCATTGTTCTTGCCATTCCTTTGCAAACTCCTTCATGACCACACTTTTAAATTCTTGCCTTTGTAAGGATATCTTAATATCTTTATCCTCATTTTTTTTAGAGCTTGTTTTGTTGCGTTGTCAGCCATCTAATTTCCAGCTGTTCTGATGTGCACCAGAATCCATGCTATTGTTGCACAAATACCTGCTTGCATTATATCCATAGTTAGGAACATTATTTCCTTTATTACATTATTTCTGCTTTCTGAAGTCCCTATTCTTATCATAATGCCTGACAAGAAATCAAATAAAATTAGAGCTGCAACCAGTTGCACATCTCTAATCTAGGTTAGTGCCAACATTATCCTCATTAATTTAGCCGTTAAGTGGTCACATAATTTGATAACCTCTTAAATTTCTGGATTCCAAGACTCGGAACACAGAAGGCTGTTCCCACTCTACCTATGCTGCCATCTTGTGATCTATCTTTATAGATTTGACAAAGCTGGACCCATTTTTCATAAATAAATTCAGACATTATGACCAATGAAATTTCTTGTTTTTTTTCTTCCCTTGTTTTTTTGGACAATTCCAGAATCACAAATAGGGGAATAACTGTATAGCTGTAATTTGATTTCCCATGACTAAATTTTTTTAGTCTTCTCAATTTTTCTTTTTTACAATATCTCCTTTACCCATTTTTAGACCCTGATAGTATCAGGACGTCTGTGACAATCCATATAATTTCGTCTATTAAGGTCCTAGCAATCCTCATAAAGCTGTGTACATGACCTTTGCCCAACAGGTTAGATCTAATAGCTTAATCTTTAGCTTTATAGGTGCTTCTCCAATGGCTATTTGCAGCACACACACTGGTGGTGTTATCATTGTACCACATGCCAATTCCAGGTTACTAAGGGTTGTTTTTAGGCTGAACCTTGACTTTAGCAAAGCTTTTGATAACGGTCTCCCACAGCATTCTTGACAGCAAGTTAGAGAGTATTGGATTATGGACTAAAGGTGGATAGAAAGCTGGCTAGATCATAAGGCTCAACAGGTAGCGATCAACATCTCAATGTCTAGTTGGTAGCTGGTATGAAGGAGAGTGCCCCAGGGGTCGGTCCTGGGGCTGGTTTTGTTCAACATCTTCATTAATGATCTGGATGATGGGATGGATTGCACCCTCAGCAAGGTCGTGGATTACACTATGCTACGGGGAGAGGTAGATATGCTGGAGGATAGGGATAGGGTCCAGAGTGACCTAGACAAATTAGAGGATTGGGACAAAAGAAATCTGATGAGGTTCAACAAGGATAAGTACGGAGTCCTGAATTTAGGGTGGAAGAATCCCATGCACCGCTATAGGCTGGGGACCGACTGGCGAAGTGGCAGTTCTGCAGAAAAGGACCTGGGGGTTACAGTGGACAGGAAGCTGGATATGAGTCAACAATATGCCCTTGTTGCCAAGAAGGCTAACAGCATATTGGACTGCATTAGTAGGAGCATTGGCAGCAGATCGAGGGAAGTGATTATTCCCCTCTATTTGGAACTGGTGAGTTCACATCTGTAGTATTGCATCCAGTTTCAGGCCCCCCACTACAGAAAGGATGTGGACAAATTGGAGAGAGCCCAGTGGAGGGCAATGAAAATGATTAGGGGGCTGGAGCACATGACTTATGAGGAGAGGCTGAGGGAACTGGGCTTATTTAGTCTGCAGAAGAGAAGAGTGGGGGGGGGGGGCACGGGAATTTGATAGCAGCCTTCAACTACCTGAAGTCGGGTTCCAAAGAGGATGGAGCTAGGCTGTTCTCAGTGGTGGCAGATGACAGAACAAGGAACAATGGTCTCAAGTTGCAGTGGTTTAGGTTGGATATGAGGAAAAACTATTTCACTACGAGCGTGGTGAAGCACCGGAATGGGTTACCTAGGGAGGCGGTGGAATCTCCAACCTTAGAGATTTTTAAGGCCCAGCTTGACGAATCCCTGGCTGAGATTTAGTTTTGGTTGGTCCTGGGTTGGACTAGATGACCTCCTAAAGTCTCTTCCAACCCTAATCTTCTATGATTCTATGAACCAAAAGCTTGGCATTCATAGTCTAAAACTGGCTTTATCAATTCTCTCTACATGATCATAAATACCTTCTTACCTGCACCCTATTTGTTTCCAGTTATACTTTTAAGTAAGTTCATCCTACTTTAACATTTTTGTATGCTATTATCTATGTGACTTTTCCATGTTAATTTATTATCACAGACTACTCCTAGCTCAAAAGTTTGTTCCCATCTGAATTTTTTACCGTAAATAAATAAGTCCCAATCTTCCCTAATCTTCCCGATTAAAGCATTCCCTTGGTTTTTGGAAGTGAGAATTTAAATCCACAACAATTTCCCCACTTGGAAATTTTCTGGCATGCCTCATTTTTCTTTGTCATGGCTACTTTAAAAAGTCATCTTAAAAAAGGGGAAATACCTATTCCCATCTACACACTTTCTGGGAGGTAATTTATCATAATGGAAAACAAAATAGGGCTGATAACACTCCCTTGTATAGTTAAATTTGAAGGTTTTTGATAAAGCTGTTCACACTTTGACTAGTAGAGTTCTGTCACTTGAAAATTCCCTTATTCCAATTTTGGCCAGTTTCTGGAAGCCTTCCCTTCATAGAATGTCATCCTTTTTCAGGGTCCAGGAAGACTTATCATAAAGTTCTTATGCTTTTATTTTTTTTTGTACCTCCAATTCTAGACTCACTATATGGTCAACTGTGCATATTCCTTTTCTAAAACCACTTTGTACCTCAGGTACAATCTTTTCTTGTATTGCACCAGTCTTACATTTATCATTTTTTCCATGATTTTCCCCACATATGATATGAGGGCAGTAAGCATCAGGTTTTTATGTATCTTGCCTGGTTTCCTAATCGGTATCACAATGCTTGTTTTCAATGTATTGGAAACAGTCCCTCCCCCATATATCATTATATAACCACAATAGAATCTTTAAAAAAAAAGGAGGACTTGTGGCACCTTAGAGACTAAAAAATTTATTTGAGCATAAGCTTTCGTAAGCTACAGCTCACTTCATCGGATGCATACAGTGGAAAATACAGTGGGGAGATTTATATATACAGAGAACATGAAACAATGGGTGTCACCATACACACTGTAAGGAGAGTGATCCGGTAAGGTGAGCTATTACCAGCAGGAGAGCGGGGGGAGGGGGGAACCTTTTGTAGAGATAATCAAGGTGGACCATTTCCAGCAGTTGACAAGAATGTCTGAGGAACAGAGGGTAATGGCTTGTAGAAAGTGGTGTTGGAGAGCTGCCTAGCTGATCCCAATGAGGGTTACCAAAAGAAACTACAGCATTTGCTCAAGAAAATCCATGAAAAAGCACAATAACAAATCCGCACAGACACACCCCTGGAACCCTGACCAGGGGTATTCTATCTGCTACCCAAGATCCATAAACCTGCAAATCCTGGACGCCCCATCATCTCAGGCATTGGCACCCTGACAGCAGGATTGTCTGGCTATGTAGACTCCCTCCTCAGGCCCTATGCTACCAGCACTCCCAGCTATCTTCGAGACACCACTGACTTCCTGAGGAAACTACAATCCATCGGTGATCTTCCTGAAAACACCATCCTGGCCACTATGGATGTAGAAGCCCTCTACACCAACATTCCACACAAAGATGGACTACAAGCCATCAGGAACAGTATCCCCAATAACGTCACGGCAAACCTGGTGGCTGAACTTTGTGACTTTGTCCTCACCCATAACTATTTCACATTTGGGGACAATGTATACCTTCAAATCAGCGGCGCTGCTATGAGTACCCGCATGGCCCCACAGTATGCCAACATTTTTATGGCTGACTTAGAAGAACGCTTCCTCAGCTCTTGTCCCCTAATGTCCCTACTCTACTTGCACTACATTGATGACATCTTCATCATCTGGACCCATGGCAAAGAAACCCTTGAGGAACTCCACCATGATTTCAACAATTTCCATCCCACCATCAACCTCAGCCTGGACCAGTTCACACAAGAGATCCACTTCCTGGACACTACGGTGCTAATAAGCGATGGTCACATAAACACCACCCTATACTGGAAACCTAGTGACCGCTATTCCTACCTACATGCCTCCAGCTTTCATCCAGACCACACCACACGATCCATTGTCTACAGCCAAGCTCTAAGATACAACCGCATCTGCTCCAACCCCTCAGACAGAGACAAACACCTACAAGATCTCTATCAAGCATTCTTACAACTACAATACCCACCTTGTGAAGTGAAGAAACAGATTGACAGAGCCAGAAGAGTACCCAGAAGCCACCTACTACAGGACAGGCTCAACAAATAAAATAACAGAACGCCACTAGTCATCACCTTCAGCCCCCAACTAAAACCTCTCCAACGCATCATCAAGGATCTACAACCTATCCTGAAGGATGACCCATCACTCTCACAGATCTTGGGAGACAGGCCAGTTCTTGCTTACAGACAGCCCCACAACCTGAAGCAAATACTCACCAGCAACCACACACCACACAACAGAACCCAGGAACCTATCCTTGCAACAAAGCCCATTGCCAACTGTGTCCACATATCTATTCAGGGGACACCATCATAGGGCCTAATCACATCAGCCACAATATCTGAGGCTCATTCACCTGCACATCTACCATCCTGTGCCAGCAATGCCCCTCTGCCACGTACATTGGTCAAACTGGACAGTCTCTACATAAAAGACTAAATGGACACAAATCAGACATCAAGAATTATAACATTCAAAAACCAGTCGGAGAACACTTCAATCTCTCTGATCACTCAATTAGAGACCTAAAAGTGACAATTCTTTAACAAAAAAACTTCAAAAACAGACTCCAACGAGAGACTGCTGAATTGGAATTAATTTGCAAATTGGATACAATTAACTTAGGCTTGAATAGGGACTGGGAGTGGATGGGTCATTACACAAAGTAAAACTATTTCCCCATGTTTATTCCTCCCCCCAGCTGTTCCTCAGATGTTCTTGTCAACTGCTGGAAATGGCCCACCTTGATTATTACTACAAAAGGTTCCCCCCGCTCTCCTGCTGGTAATAGCTCACCTTACCTGATCACTCTCCTTACAGTGTGTATGGTAACACCCATTGTTTCATGTTCTCTGTGTATATAAATCTCCCCACTGTAATTTCCACTGAATGCATCCGATGAAGTGAGCTGTAGCTCACAAAAGCTTATGCTCAAATAAATTTGTTAGTCTCTAAGGTGCCACAAGTCCTCCTTTCCATTCATTCTTTGAATTTGCTTATATATTTCTGAAAGCTTTGAATCTTTGTTCAATTTCACCAACTTTTTTGTTTTGCATGGGAATCTCAAAAGCATTATATTCAAAACTTAGTTTCTGCATATACATTTTGATATGAGTTCCTTTATTTATAAATATTGTGACAAGATGGCTGATGTTAGTATGGTGGGTCCTGCACTTTTCTTGGCAGGGGGCTAAGACGCCACCCCTTGCCCCTGCTAGCGGCCCAGGAAGGTGGTAGAGGAGGGAAGTGGGGGAGGGGTCTGGGTATGCTCCTCACTCTGAGCCCCAGTTCCTCTGAACCCCTGCGGGTTCTTACGTCTTCCCCCTTGGGTGGGGTACCTTCTGTCCTTAGACTCTGGGGGAGGGAGTTTCCCTCCCCTGTTGGGGCAGGGTCTCCCTTACTTCAGTTCTCTGATCTTTCAAGTCTCACAGCACACCTCTAAAGTCCAGTCCTTTCTCCTTCTCCCTGACTGCCTGAAGCAGGGGGGTTTATTAGGTTCCTGACAGGGCCTTAATTGACTGCAGGTGCTCCAATTAACTTGTAGCCACCCTCCCTAGTCTACAGGGAACCACGCCTTAATTAGCCTTGGGCTTCTATATTTCCCCTCTAGCACTCTACCACTGCTCCCTGGCCTGCCTGTATCACAATATATAGACTCATCACCCCACCCCGGGTAGCCTCTTTGTCCTTCCAGAATATATCCTATCCTGGTAGATTGAACACAAATTTACTTATTGACCATGTTTCTTGCTCACTTATTAAATTAGGCTTTTTTCCCACTTTAGAGAGAGCTTTCTTAAACTTCTGTCCATGGATTATTACATTGTGCTAATTCCAGCTAAGGATTGTTAAAACTGTGTTATTAAGCTGTATTATTGCCTTCATTTAAAAGTGCATGAATGTGGTCCACTGAGACACTGTCTCTCTTTTGATATATTTTATGCTGCTTTTGTTATGATTTTAATCCTTTCATTTTTTTCTCCTATTTGCAAGGTGCAATTAATTATTTCTGTAAGGAATACTATAAAATTTTCTTTACTGACAAGCAATCCATCATCTCACCTTCCTCCCATGTTCTCCTCCTTGACCAGAGATGTCTTCTACTGCCCCAAATGTCTTTTTGCTGACTTGCGTATTTTGCTTTTTCTATTTTCTGCAGTAGATACCTTTTTATAGCCTCCACATATACTGTTTAAATTATTTTAATTTTTTATATTTCTTTAGCTCTGGCACATCCTTTACAAGCTGAATTGTACTTTCCCCCCTTAATTACAGCATTTAGGTTCTGTTCTTTCTACACTGTTCTCATGAGTGATTTCCTCCATACTTACTGCACCTCACTGTTCCCTTATAGATGGCGGCTACATGTCCAAAACTTTGACAATTATAGCACCTCACTGGGGGGGAAGGAGGTGTGTGTGTGGGAGGGCATATAGGGTTTAACCCAGAAAGAATCGAAACAAGTTATCAATCTATCTAGAAGTGTCCCACCTTTAAGTGTTATGTGTACAGCCGTAGTTGCCTGTTTTTCACTCTGTCTCCTAAGTAACCATTTAACAAACAGTACTTTATCTTCACCTATGCTCTTTTTGATATCACCTTCAGACCATCCTAACTGCACTCCTTATGTAAGCGGGTGAATAGTCCCGCTATTGTGGGGAACTTTTGTGGCTTCTGCACTACCTCGGTGAAGTGGGCTAGCGAAAGGATCTGAGTCCTCGCTCCCACTTCCTTTACCCAGAGGCCTCCTTGCCCTTGAGGACTCCCCTTCCATTCTTCTGTCTGGCAAAGTCCTCGTAACCCCAACAAGGCTGGGCCCAGGATTCCTGGGGGGCTCGACCCCCAACCCTGCTGTGGTCACCTAGGACAGGGGCTAGGGTATCCCCACTCCGGGGTACTTTCTCTGCACTGGGCACTTCTCTGACCCACTGATCATTACATACAATTTAAAGCAAATGCAAGTTATTTAATCAACAATTAATTTTAAAAAGAATAAGGAAAAATGGGAAAGGTTAAAGGAAACACATCAACCTGCTCTGTGGCAGGGAACATCACAAACAGTGTCTCTGGAATGTCAGGGCAGTTCACAGTCTGTTCCTTGTAAGTCCCAGGCCTTCGTCTCAGGCCCTGGCTGTGCTGCAGGGATGCGGTGGGCTGGACACTCGCTCTGGTGGTGGCCACACACTCTCAGGCTCTAGGTGGCAGGGCCCTTCTTCCCAGTGTCACCCCCGCCCTGTCAGGGTTACCAATCCCCCTCTGAGTCTGGCCTGCAGAGCCTCCTGGCTGGCTGAGGTGTCTCCCTGTGCTGGGCCCACTGCCCAGGGTCCCCCCTCGCTGTCCCCGGCTGCTCATGACACCCAGCTCCAGCTCCACTTTGCGTCAGCACAGCTGCTGCTCTGCCTCCAGATCCCTGGGCTGCTTCTCTGGCCCCTCTGGCTCTGGTTGCTACAGCTCTGCTCCCAGGACAGGTCTGCTCTGCAAGCTGCTTCTGTGACTCTGCTCCCAGCACTGACTTGCTTTGTGGGCTGCTTTTCTGGCCCCTCTGGCTTTGGTTGCTGCAGCTCTCCTCCAGGGCAAGTCTGCTTTCTCTGGGCTGTGCCTCTGGCTTTGGGGCTGCAGCTCTGCTCCCAGGACAGGGTCTGCTCTCTCTGGGCTGCTTTACTGGTCCCTCTGGATCTGGCCCAGCTCTGCTCCCCAGCTCAGCTTGGGCCCCTGCTTTCTTCTTAGCTCAGCCCCACTCTGTCTGACCCAGGCAATTCCAGCTCACATGGAGGACGGGACCTCCCTGGCCTCCTGACTCCCTGATTAGCCTGCCTGCCCTGTCATTCAGGCTGACCTGGAGCATTGGCCTCTCCCCATCGTTCATAGGGACCGTCAGTCTCAGGGTCCTGATTCAGAATCAACCCTTCCCCCTTTTAGTACTGGGAGCTAGCAACTAAAACAGCCCCCCCTGAATGTTAGTAGGGGGGCAATAGTCCCCTTACACTTACATAATCTTTCTTCCATCAGGAATTTAGGTAATTGACAAGTAACTTTCATTTTCTCTAAGGTTACAATTTTCGCACTGCCCCTCTCCCCCCGGTTTGCTCCTTTTCTGTACATTCTGTCAGTACATCTCCACCCTGCATTCTTTTAGATCTTTGCATGTCACTGTGATACAGCATGGCCAGAGGGCAGCAGGAGAGTGTTTTTTTGTTTTTTTTTTTTAGCAGGAGAGAGTGTTTTTATTTGCATAACACACTTACAAAGCAAAAACAACAGCATATGCAATGTGTAACACAGCAACCAATCACAATTGTTTTCTCATTAGCTTCAGGGGAGGGATGTGTTCAAGCTTGCCTGGGCCCAGGGCGGGGGTCTTCCTCGACTCTCGTGGTCTTCCACCCTTCCGAGTTACCTGGTGGCCCAGAGCGAGGGGGCTTCATTGACGCTCAAGGTCTGCCACCCCCTCGAGTTACCTGGCGCCACACCCAGTGTCACCAACAATTCCCTCCTTTGAAAGCACCCAACAAGAGGGGCAGGCTGTGGGGTAGACAATCCGGGGGGGGGGGGGCACGTGCACCCACGTGTGAAAGGACCCCTCTAAGGTGGTGGTGTCTGCAGCAGCAATGGCTGGAGCTGGGGTCCCTTACTCACTCCTCCAATCAAGGGCTCAAACAAAGGGAACTGGACAGGGACACCGAGCAGAGAACCTTGGACAGCGCCCACCGCTCCTCGAAGGCGTCAAAGGAGTCGGTGGACTCCGCCCAGAGGAACTCCGCCCGGATATGTGAATGTACTGAGGATCGGAAAATGGCCCTACAATCGCAGGACGCTTCATTAGCCAACCTCCCCTCTCTGGTTTTATAAATGGCTGTTTTAGCTAGGGCTAGGAGGAGGTTAACCAGGAGATCTCTCGATTTTGTGGGGCCACGGATGGGGAATGTGTAAATAAAAAGGTGAGGGGAAAACTGTAGCCAACAGCATAATAAAATATTCGTGAGGAGCCGGAAAAGGGGCTGCAGCCTGGCACACTCTAAATATACATTCGCCAGGGTTTCCCTCACATTGCAAAAAGGGCAAGTATCCGGGATGGGGGTGAACCGTGTCAAAAACATGCCCGTGCTCACAGCTCAGTGAAGGAGCTGCCAGCTAATGTCCCCGACGGACCTCGGGACCAAGGTGGAATACAGGCTGGCCCACCGGGGTTGCTCACCCTCTAAAGGTGGCAGGAGGTCTCACCACTTCGTATCGGGGCGGACACCAGAGTGTGGGCGTGAAGGGTGTGAAGCGTGAGTGTGTATAGATATTTCCGTGGCGCGATTTGGAAGCTGACCGGCTGCAGTTCATGCAGCCAGCTCGCAGTGAAAGGGTGAGGGGTTTGTTGGGATTCACGGGGTAGGGGCCCAATGGAAAGATCCGGCGGGCCTGGGGTAGAGGGAGGGCGGGGTGCACCCTCACGTAGGGCTCAATTAAGATAAGCCCGAGCAGTGGGCGTCAAGGCAGCCTTCACCTCCTGAAGTACGTGCCGGGGGGTATGAGGTCTGGAGAGCCCCATGCGCCGAGCAAGCATCAGGGGATCCAGCCAGTCTCCCTGGTCGTAGTCCAGGAGGTCTCCGACTCTCGTGCCTTCCTCCAGGACCAAACTCAGGCGCACCAAGTGGGACTCCGCCGCCTGCACCCGGAGCTGGGGGTTGTGTAGCAGGGGCTCCACGAGGAGATCTGCTCCCATGGTGGCCGCCACGGACCTGGTCATTGAAAACAGTTTCCAGGTCCGGAGGTAGAAGACTGGCAGTCCGGAGAGGTCTCGCGGAAAACCTCTCAGACAAAGATAAAAGAGCTGCCGGTCGTATCGGAGCCCTTGGAAGTGGCGCAGGAAGGTGTGCGCCAATATGCTCTGTGTCGAACTACCTGCACTATAAAGGAGACTCTGCAGGGCCTGGAGGCGGAAGACACGGACCTGAGTGTGCAGACACTTCAGGCCCTGCCCTCCTTCCTTCAGGGGTAGATGAAGAACCCCAACAGGGGCCCAGTGCATTCCTGACCAAAAGAACTCTAGAATCGTTGTCTGGAGGTTGGTCAGGAAACCCGGGGCCGGAACAGGGTGTTGAGCCGGTACCATAGCGTGGACAGGACTAGCTGGTTAAGCACCAGTGCTCTCCCTCGGAGGGAGAGACATCGGAATAGCCTCATCCATTTCCGGAGCTGCTCTATCACCCCGCCCTCTAAATTTTGCCAGTTCTCCAGCGGGGAAGGGTGCGTGGCAGAAAGGTAAACGCCTACGTAGAGCAGTGGACCCGCACTCCACCGAATGGTCTGAAGTGTGGGTGGGAGGGAGCTTACCTGCTGCCAGTCCCCCACCGCCAAGCTAGAGCTCTTGACCCAGTTGACTCGGGCGGAGGAGGCTGCCGAGTAGATGGCCTGGCAAGCCTCCACCCGCGCCAAGTCGCCCGGGTCCTGGACCATGAGGAGCACGTCATCGGCATACGCCGACAGGACCAGCCGCAGCTCCAGCTCCCACAGCACCAACCCTGTCAACCTCCTGCGGAGGAGACAGAGGAAAGGCTCGATCACCAGAGCGTACAGCTGGCCCGAGAGGGGGCACCCCTGCCGCACTCCTCGCCCGAAGCTGACCGGCTCGGTCAGGGTCCAGTTGAGCCTGACCAAATACTCCGCGGAGGCGTACAGCACCCGGAGAAAACTCACAAACTGAGGTCCGAATCCAAACGCCTGCAGAGTGCTCAGGAGGTACTCATGGTCTACTCTATCGAACGCCTTCTCCTGATCGAGAGACAGGAGGGCGAATGACAGACCGTCTCTACGCCCGAGTTCCAAAAGGTCTCGGACTAGAAATAGGTTGTCAAAAATGCTGCGACCTGGGACAGTATAGGTCTGGTCTGGGTGGATCATGTCCGCCATCACGGACCCTAGCCGCAGCGAGATTGCTTTCGCTACGATTTTGTAGTCCGTGCTAAGGAGTGAGACGGGACGCCAGTTTCATAAATCGCGGAGGTCCCCCTTCTTCGGCAACAAGGCGAGCACTGCTCGCCTGCACGAAAGAGGGAGGACCCCGCCCTGCAAAGACTCAGCCCACACAGTGGCTAGGTCTGGGCCAAGGATGTCCCAGAATGCGCGGAAGAACTCCACGGTCAGCCCATCCATGCCCGGAGATTTATTGGTGGGCATGCGACAGAGGGCTTCCGAGAACTCGGCCAGGGTGAGAGGCAGCTCTAGCTGGTCTCGGTCGCCCACGCTGACCGTGGGGAGTTCCTCCCAGAACACCCTACAAGCGCCAGGATCGGTCGGATCTGGGGAGAAAAGGCTTGTGTAGAAGTCACGGGCCCTCCCACACATCTCCACCAGATCCATGAGGGGGGCGCTGTCTTCTGCTAGAAGGCAGGTGACGTGTTTCTTGGCCCCCCTCATTTTCTCCAGGGCGTAGAAGAAACGGGAGCCGCGATCCATCTCCCGAAGGAGGCGGATGCGGGATCGAACAAAGGCACCTCGGGCCCGATGGTCCTCGAGGGCCCGGAGCTCCTCCCGCTTCTCCCGGCACGCTCCGCAGAGGAACGGGTCCTTGGGGCTGGAGGCCAGACACCTCTCCATCTCTAAGACCTCCCGTTCCAACTGCTCTATCGCTGCATTTCTCCGTCGGCTGGTGCCCCGGGTGTAGTCACGGCAGAAGAGCTTGGCGTGCACCTTCCCTAGATCCCACCATCGCCGCGCCGAGGGAAAGGCACGCCGCTGCTCTCACCAGGCCAGCCAAAACTCCCGGAAGGACGTCATGAAGCCCTCATCCTCCAACAGGCTGTTGTTAAAGTGCCAATAGGCCGGCCCCAGCCTCTCTGCACGGAGGGAGGCCGTTATGGTGCTTAGATGACGGTTGGAAAATGGGGCCGGCCGAATGTTGGAGGAGTGGGCCTGTGAAAGATGGAAACGGGATAAATAAATACGGTCCAACCGAGAGTGGTGTGACCGATGGGCCTCCACCCGGACAAAGGTGAACGTGGAAGTGTCATCTGGGTGGTGGCCACGCCAGACGTCTACTAGGGAATGATGTTCGACTATTTCTTGGAGAATGTTCGCAGCGGCCGGGCTCAGCTCGGCCCCTGAGCGGTCCTGTTCCTCGAGGGTGGTGTTAAAGTCCCCTCCCAGGACTAAGCACTCGTGAGAATCTAGGGTGCTGAGGAAGTCGGACACCCACTGATAGAATTGCGGCCACTTCGGGCTCGTTGTCGGGGCATAGATGTTGACGAGGTTGACCACGAGCCCCTCCATATGGACTCGGAGATGCAGCAGGTGGCCCGGCACAGCCTCAGTGACCCCTAGCACCTCCGGCCGTAGGTTGGGGGAGAACAGGGTCGCCACTCCAGCTTGTCGAATCATGAAGTGGCTGAAGTAGACCCCATCCCCCCACTCCAGCTGCCAGCTGTCCTCGGCGGTCGGATCCGTATGGGTCTCCTGCAGGAAAACCACAGAGTACCCCCCTTCCCGAAGGTAAGAGAGCACCTGGGACCTGCGGAGAGCCATCCTACAGCCCCTGGTGTTCAAAGTTGCAATAATGAGGGGCGTCATGCGGAGGGCTGGAGGGGTGGGGGTTCCTTGTTGGTGGGGGTGTTCGCAGCCTCGGGTGGGTTGCGCAACAATCCGTGACCCATCCCATAAGTTAGTAAATCATCACGGAAGCTGCAGGCCCGCCCGTAGGCCGTGGCATCGTGCCTTCCTTTCCCTTTACCCTCATTTATAAGGGCCCTTGTGGCCTGGAGGATTTGATCGAAGTCCCCCCATAGCTGGAGAGCTAGCTGTACCCTGTTGCAGGAGCCACGGATGTCTTCTAAAAACTGTCACAAAGCTTTTCGCAGCTCATGGGGGGGTGGGGTTGCGATTTCCGGGTTATTCCCTGGTGGGGCTCTTGGTGCAGCCTCGTGGTCCGCTGAGGCGGGCAGGCAGGGTGCAGACCACCGACGGGGCGTCTGACAGGCTAAAGTTATTAGGTCCATCTCAAGCCTTGGGGTAGAAGAGGATGGCGGAGGGAAAATTGCAGCTCCTAATGGGTCGCAGCAGGAAAATGCAAAGGCTGCTCCTTGCGGGGGATCCGCAAAAAACGGGAAGGAAATAACCCCAGGGGCGGCAATAGCATTGCAGGAGGAGGTGGATTGGGGAGGGACGGGGTGGGGGTGGGGGCAGAGGCGAGGCTCTGGGCTTCGGGAGGCAAGCAGCTGAGAGATGGTGCCTCCCGAACAGATTCGAGGGTTAAGGGGGTGGGGAGGGGGCTCCCAGTGATGCTAGGCACAGGCTCTGTGGTGGATTTGGCAGCCATGGCCTCAGGTGGTGGACCACCTTCTGCAGGGTGCTTGCCCTGGAAGGCGGTTAGGGGGAGGGAGCATGGGGAAAGGGGGACTGGGTTAAGGGAGGCCAGCCGGCAGTAGGTCATTCTCTCCCTGGGTGACCCGGGTCAAACCTAGGGCCTCGATCTCCTCATACATGGAGGAGAGGTCGTCTTCTGCCACCCCGGGGGTCTCCCCTCTGGCACCCGCTACGACGGTCGCTTCGGGGTTCGCGGGGGGTTCGGGTAATATTCGGGCAGAAGGGGCTTCCTCAGGGGTCTCGGAGGGGAGGGTCTCCCGTGGAGGGGAGATTCTACCTTCCAGTGCTATTTTGTCTTCCCCTCCCGACACCGGCGGATGGATCTCGCTCGTGGGCATAGCGGAAGGCTCAGTGTCAGTGCCTCCCTTCCTGGTCTTCCGGGGGGCCTCCGCATCGGATGGGTGCAGCGGAGCTCGAGCCTTCCGCTTGCCTCGCTTTCCCTGGACAAGGGTCCAGCCCTCCATAGCATCGTCTGGGGGCTGGTTAGCAGGGGTCATGCCGGGGGGCAGAGGCGATGATTCAGGGGCTCGGGGGGGTAACGGTGAGGCAACATGGGGGGGGGGCGGTTCTCCTTGGGGCGGGCCCTCTCCTATGCCCGGTAATATCTTTGCTGCACCCTCCTCCATAGGCTCTGCTGGATTGTTAACAGCAAGGGCGGGGCACCCGCGCTCGTCTGGGAGTTGTAGGGGAGGTGTCTCTTGGGCCCGGGCAGGAACAGCGGTGGATCGAGCAGGAGGAGAGGTGGTTTCAGATCTCGGGCGGCCAGGGGCGTCGGCAACGATGGAGCTGATGTCCTGCTGGATCTCGGGGGTCTCGGGTGCCCCTCCCCACCGGGCCAAGGGGCAGTCTCTTCAGACATGCCCCGCTGATCGGCAGAGGTAGCACCAGGCCTCTCCTGTGGAAT